>NC_138769.1:306863525-308063525 GCF_965119305.1 Pelophylax lessonae | reverse complement strand
TGTGTAAGTCACTAGGAAGTTAAACCTTAGAAAGAATAGTGACCATCGTACCTGTCGGTGCGAGAGAGTTTTGCTAGTCTGAAGATATTGGAGGTTTTTATGGTCCGTGTATATAATTATTGGTAATTGGGTGCCTTCGAGTAAATGTCGCCAATTCTCCAGAGCCAATTTTATAGCAAGCAGTTCCTTTTCACCCACGGGGTAATTTATCTCGGGACTGCTTAGGGATTTAGAAAAAAAGGCGACTGGATGAAGTGGTGAAGTGTGGGTTGGTCGTTGGGAGAGTATTGCTCCTACTGCCATGTTTGACGCATCTACCTCCAGAATGTATTGGAGGGATGGGTCTGGATGGTGTAATATGGGAGCGGAAGTAAACCTTGTCTTTAACAAGTGAAAAGCTTTATTGGCTTCTTCTGACCATTTGAATGTTTTTTTTATGCTAGTGAGCTGTGTGAGGGGTCTCACAATAGCAGAAAAGTTTTTAATGAACTTCCTGTAGAAATTTGAAAATCCCAGGAATCGCTGTAGCGCCTTGCGTGTGGTTGGTGTAGGCCAATCCTGAATGCAGGATATTTTACTCATGTCCATCTCGATTCCTGTTTTGGATATGATGTAGTCTAGAAAGAGTACCTCGTCTTTATGAAACGAGCATTTCTTCAGTTTCACATAAAGGTTATGTGCAAGCAATCTCGATAGTACAAGTCTTACATGTCTTATGTGTTCAGACAGGGATCGTGAATATATAAGTATATCGTCCAGATATACCACAACACAGACATCTAGTAAGTCTTTAAAAATATCGTTTATAAATCGTTGGAAAACTGCAGGGGCGTTGCATAGCCCGAATGGCATCACAAGATATTCGAACAATCCGTATCTGGTTCTGAATGCAGTCTTCCACTCGTGTCCATCACGGATTCAAATGAGATTGTATGCTCCTTTCAGGTCCAATTTTGAAAAATAGGTAGCTCCACGCACCTGCTCAATGAGCTCAGGGATAAGCGGTAGAGGATAGCGATCTTTTATTGTGATAGCATTCAATTTCCTGTAGTCGATGATAGGTCTGAGACTTGAGTCCTTATTGCGAACAAAAAAGAGTCCTGCTGCTGTGGAAGAAGTGGAAGGTCTAATAAAACCTTTTTCCAAATTCTCATCCAAATAGGTTTTGAGATGGGAAAGTTCATCCTGTGAAAGAGGATAAACATGACCGAACGGCAATTTGCTATTTGGGAGTAGATCAATGCTACAATCATAGTCTCGATGAGGAGGTAATGCTTGAGCATTTTTCTCAAGAAAAACCTCAGAAAGATCCTGATAACATAGTGGTGCAATCTCATCTGTCACCATAGACAGAATCTTCCCGGAAGACGGGAGGTTACACGTATCCTCGCAATAGCAAGAGAGGAAGGCCAAGGACCGTTCCTTCCAATCTATGGTTGGTTGGTGTGTGTGTAACCAGGGAAGTCCCAACACAATGGGAAAGTGGGGTGAAGGTATTAAATCGAAGGTAGTAGTCTCCCTATGAGACTCGTTAATAGTGACTAGAAGTGCTTGTGTCTGATCGGTGATCGGACCAGAGGATAACGGAACACCGGTAATAAGACTTACTGAGACAGGTTTAAGTTTAGAAATAATAGGAATTTTATTTGAAGCAGCAAAACATATATCAATATAATTTCCACAAGATCCTGTGTCAATCATGGCCTTAGTAGTAATCCTGTTCTGGTCCCACTGTAATGTCAAACAAACAAAAATGTAAGGGTTAGTGAATGAAGTTGTCAATCCCCCTAGGAGGACATGTGAACACTCACCCTTCTTTTTGTTGACTAGGGGACAGACATTTATCTTGTGATCCGGGGATGCACAGTACAAGCAGAGATTTTCATATCGTCTTTTGGCTTTTTCCATAGTTGATAGCGGTGGGCGTATGGTTCCTACCTCCATAGGAACGGGGTTAACGGCCGGAATCCGAGAGGAAACGGATAATGGCATTCCCATTTTCTCAGCCTTTCTTTCTCGTAGTCTTCTATCTATGGTAATACTGAGTTGTATTAATGCATCCAGGGTTTTTGGTAGATCCGCTCGGGCGAGCTCGTCCTTAACGGCTTCTGATAGGCCAAGCCTAAATTGGGTTTTCAGAGATGCATCATTCCATTCTGAATCAAGGGTCCATCTCTTGAATTCCGCGACAAAGTCTTCTACAGGCCTCCTTCCTTGTTTCAAGGATCTTAATTGAAGATCGGCAGTACTCTGCCTATTGGGGTCATCATATAGGCTAGTGAGTTCTGCTAGGAACAAGGCATAGGAGTTGAGAAGCTGGTCGTTTTTCTCAAAAAGAGAGTCTGCCCAGGCTCGAGGATCGCCTGTTAGGTAAGAAATAATAGTACAAACCTTAATGTGATCAGTAAGGTAGGTACGAGGTTTTAGCAAAAAAAGTAACTCACATGCGTTTTTAAATTTGCGAAATTTTTTGCGATCGCCTGTAAATACCAAAGGGGGATTTATCTTGCGTTCAGGGGACTGAGCAGAGGTAAGTTGTGTCAGTCTAATTACCTGCTGCGACAGAGCCTGATTGTCTTCTTTTAATTCAGCAAGTGCGTGTATTAACGCAGTTACTTGCTGTTTTAATTGTGTCACCTGAGTGGTTATTTCTGCTGAATCCGTTTGTGGGTTCGTTCAATCTGTAACGCTCCTGCGTTTCATGTATGGTGTGGATTTTCAGCTGCAGAAATATTCCACTTCAGTAGTCATGTAAGAGAGATGCTGAGATACCATTCCCAACCTCAATGACTCATCATGTGTGGAAGGTCTTAATTCAGCTAGTAAATACACACACTCAACAAGCTGGTTCCTAGAGTGACTTTATGTATGTAGTAACACAGTGATGAAGATTTAAGAGACAGGTTGAGTGGAGGTGGTAGGTGACAGACACTTGAAGGTAAGACAGTAGCAGATGGATGCACATAGGTTTAGCAATCATGTATGGTAGCAGATGACAGAGTAGCAGGTGGACATACAAGAGAGATCAACCCAGTGCAGGAATAAGTAGCAGTAGTCTTAAGAGCTAGCAATCTAGATATGCAGATGTGATAAATAGTCTTTACTATGCAGAGCTAGATAGTGTAAGCTTAGTATAAGTTTATAGAGGGTTCCCCTGTGGGGTACTTAGCACTAATAGCAATACAGCCGAAGGTTGGTTCAGGAGGAGCGGATGATCCGGAAGCGGGATGCAGGGATCAGCGCAGCGAGGTTCCGTCAGCGAGGTATGCTTGCAAGCACGAAAGCTTCAAGCCAAGTTAGCATCCAGGTAAGGGTGTTTGAACGAACACATGTGAGTGAGAACCGGCGATTTAAATAGCCATCTAGTCCGGCGCTGAGTGATGACAGCGTCTTAAAGGTGTATGCGCACCTTTCCAAAAGAGAATGGTGGGGCGCATACACTTGTGAAAAGAGTAATTTAGGGTACCAAAGGTACCGGAACATTACAATAACAGTGTAAATTTGCTGTCCCTTCAAAATAACTGAACACACAGCCATTAATGTCTAAACCGCTGGCAACAAAAGTGAGTACACCCCTAAGTTAAAATGTCCAAATTGGGACCAAAGTGTCAATATTTTGTGTGGCCACCATTATTTTCCAGCACTGCCTTAACCCCCTTGGGCACAGAGTTCACCAGAGCTTTACAAGTTGCCACTGGAGTCCTCTTCCACTCCTCCATGATGACATCTTGAAGCTGGTTGATGTTAGATACCTTATGCTCCTCCAACTTCCATTTGAGGATGCCCCACAGATGCTCAATAGGGTTTAGGTCTGGAAAAATGCTTGGCCAGTCCATCACCTTTACCTTCAGCTTCTTTAGCAAGGCAGTGGTCGTCTTGGAGGTGTGTTTGGGGTCGTTATCATGTTGGAATACTGCCCTGTGGCCCAGTCTTCAAAGGGAGTGGATCATGCTCTGCTTCAGTATGTCACAGTGCATGTTGACATTCATGGTTCCCTCAATGAACTGTAGCTCCCCAGGGCCAGCAGCACCCATGCAGCCCCAGACCATGACACTCCCACCAACATGCTTGACTGTAGGCAAGACACACTTGTCTATGTCCTCCTCGTCTGGTTGCTGCCACACGCGCTTGACCCCATCTGAAACAAATACGTTAATCTTGGTCTCATCAGACCACAGGACATGGTTCCAGTAATACATGTCCTTATTCTTTTTGTTTTCAGAAAACTGTTTGCAGGCTTTCTTGTGCATCATCTTTATATGAGGCTTCTTTCTGGGATGACAGCAATGCAGACCAATTTGATGCAGTGTGTGGCGTATGGTCTGAGCACTGACAGGCTGACCCCCCACCCCTTCAACATCTGCAGCAATGCTGGCAGTACTCATACGTCTATTTTCCAAAGGCAACCTCTGGATATGACGCTGAGCACGTACACTCAACTTCTATGGTCGACCATGGCGAGGCCTGTTCTGAGTGGAACCTGTCCTGTTAAACAACTGTTTTGACTTTAATTTCTATAATAAACTGGGTTGTTTTACAAGATAAGGGTTCACATATAATTTAAACTTTTATTGAACTATATTACCTATTATAATTATAGCCTAAAATAATAACTATAAATATTAAATAACTACCCAATTAAAGAACCAATACTAATTGTATTTTAGATTAAATGAATTCTACCTGCTTAGGTATAAATCTCAATGGAATTGGATATACCAGTAAAACTATTAACATTAATTTACTTTTTTAATGCATTTTTTTCATACACTGCAAGTATTTTTATAAGGTGAAACTGCTTTTAGTGGTCTGGAGCATGACAATTTTGCAACTGCTTCTAGAGGAAAAGTCAGGTACTGTTTGTGTGAAAAAAAAAAACAGCCAACCTAAACTCATGTCACTGGAATGCTCCAGGTGGAAAAACCAACAGGCTCAGTTGTACTTTTAACCATTTAGCCACCTAGAATTCAGTAGAAAACCTGACACTTTCAAGTATGGGTGAGCATGAAACCCATTCCCCCTCTTCCATTTGACATCCCTAGTGCCTTTTGATTAGCCCTGCACTGTCACATGGGGCCCGTGGGGAAGGAATCCATAGCCTTGTGTAAATTCCAAACAGTCAGTCTGGGACCTACATAAGGCTTTCTTTACCTAATCCTGGCAGCCTAAATGAGTAGTTTTGGAGTGAAGAAAAGAGAGTGTATACTGCTAAGAAGCAGGCTGCTATTGATCTTTTACTTTCATTGCATGGGCAAAGGACAGGTTCCCTTTTAATGTTGTTTTTAATACACGAATGACTGCTATAGCGTGGCCAGCCAGTTCTGGGAGGGCGTCATATGACATCCTTCTGTGATAACTTGGACACTGCTGATTACAGATCAGGGTAAAGGACCACATGGTCAGCTGAGTCCAATCACAGCTTATCACAATATAAACACAAGCCTGACAGCGTGAGGAGAGACAATAACCGGCTTGAGTAAAAGGGACATGTACACTGATAATCAGGGCACTGATTATCAGTGTCCTGATTATCAGTGCAGTCCCAAAAGTGCCCACCAGTGCTGCCAATCAGTCCCCACCTGTGATGCCCACCAGTGCTGCCAATCAGTGCCCACCAGTGCTGCCAATCAGGGCTCATCGGTATTGCCAATCAGTGCCCATCAGTGCCTTGTCATCAGTGTCACCTTTTATTGCTGCCCACTAGTGGTGCCCACCACTGCTGCCAATCAGTGTCTACTAGTGCTGCCAATCAGTTCCCACCAGTGCTGCCAATTAGTGGTCATCAGTGCTGCCAATCAGTGCTGCCTATCAGAGCCATCTACCAGTGCTCATTAGTGCCCATCAGTGTTGACCATCAATGTCCACCAGTGCCACCTATCGTGCCCATCAGTGCCACCTATCAATGCTCTTCAGTGCTACCTATCAGTGCCCATCAGTGCCACCTATCAGTGCAGCCTCATCAGTGCCTCACATCAGTGCCCACCAGTGCCCATCTGTGCCTTTCAGTACAACCTCATCAGTGCACATCAGTAAGGGAGAACATTTTATAACAAACTATGAAAAACTTTTTTTTTCTTCAAAATTGTAGTTTTTTTTTTTTTAGTTTTTTTAGCAAAACATTTAAAAATCTAGTAGTGATTAAATACCACCAAAAGAAAGCTCTATTTGTGTGGAAATGTTTTAAAAAAAATTTAATTTGGGTGCAAGACCATGCAAAAGTGTGACAGCGCTGAAAGCTGAAAATTGGCCTGGGCAAGAAGGGGGTAAAAGTGCCCAGTAGGCAAGTGGTTAAAGAAAAGTAACTTGCTATGTTAAAGCAGAACTTAAGGAAAAAATTTTTGTGTAACAAATATTTAACTTGTCTTAATAAAATAAATTGCCTGGAGTTCTGCTTAACATTTACGAATCACATTAATATTATTTCTTTCTGAAGGTTTCTACATTTGAAGCTGCCTTATTACATTTGTCTAAATGTGAGTGCCATATAACATTTCACATGACTGCACCCATAGGAAAATGTGAAATCTGTAAGCAATGGGTTAGTGTCATTTGCACATTTTCATTGAGGTGCACTTGCTTATATTACATACTTGCAGTATGTGTGCAAATCTGTTTTAACTTATAGGAAAAAAAAATGGACCAAATGTGGTGTACAATATATATTCATGACAAAGAGACCCAAATAGCTACACATAACACATGTGTAGCAATATCTATAGTGAGTGAATAGGCACTAGTAAGTACATTGAAAAGAGACACTTTTACATAGTTTTGCCTGAAATCGGAACTAAAATTTACACCAGGCTCAGTTTTTTATGATATAAAAATGTACAGAGCACATTGCACACAATAAGCAACTCCTGTATAAAATCTGCAGTCCACATGATTTTCACAGGTGATTTTACAGAAGCAGAAGATTGCCTGTAAATGCTTGTGACTTCATGACCCTGCAGCCTTACAAGGTATTTATCCTGAAGATATAACATGAATTCTTCTTCAGTCTGCATTTTACTTTGTGCTATCTAGACTCTAAGAAGAAACCATTGTTTCCAAAAACATTACACTACAAACATTGGTAATTAGGAATAGTTTAAAGAATGTATTATGAAGGGGTATTAAGGAAACAAATTGCCTCTATTCTTCCTAAGTAAATTTATACACGTGCGTCCCCAAGAATGTTGTGTATTTCTGTTCTAGACCAGTAAATAGTTAGCAGAATCATTTTCAGAAGTACTTGTCCTGGTAGGCTCAGACATATTGGCACACAAACCATGTATCAAACAGTAAATGTTGGGTTTAATTGTAGGTAATCAATATAGAAGAAATGGCTGCACTCCAGGTATCATCAAAATTCTGGTTTATTAACCGAACATCCCAATGTGGCAAACAACAGGTAGACGCGTTTCACACACTAGCAAGTGTGCTTAATCATTAATCATGATTAAGCACACTTGCTAGTGTGTGAAACGCTTCTACCTGTTGTTTGCCACATTGGGATGTTCAGTTAATAAACCATAATTGTGATGATACTTGGAGTGCAGCCATTCCTTCTATATTGATTATCTGGGGAGGCGAGCCGAGGCGTGCACCTGTACATCATCAGGCTTCTTGATTCACCTGGAGCAGTGAGTCTTCCTTGTCTTTGTATTTAATTGTAGGTAGCCTTATTGAAAAGATACAGGTATCATAAGAGCAGAGAAGGTTCTACTCATGTACTAAATAGTGCTGCAGTATCACTGGCTACCTACTGTATGTGGTGCTGTGTTCTGCAGCAGCACAGGTGAGTTTCTGTCTGCAGTCAAAACAAAAATCAAATCTGGCTAGATTCTTTCCCACCATTCAGGAGAAGCCTTGTTTCTCAATGAATACAAGGCTTCCTCTGATTGACTGACATGGAGAATAGAGCTGATAAAATGACAATTTCCTCCACGGGCAATCAGAGGAAGTCTTGTAATCATTGCTGGAGCTGTTAGGCTACTTTAAAATGATTATCTATGGACTTATCATTCACAGGCAACCATCTGAAGTCCCATCTGTAATTGTGCTTTCTGCCCATCCAGAAAATAGGAGGCGGGGATGTGATGTCACTTTCTCCTGAGATTACTACACCTAGCAGGCTCTAGACACACCCTCTAGGCACCCTGTACAAGCTTCCTTTGTAAAATTTGTCAGCTTGAGAGGGGGCTAGCATCACCATGGACTGCAAGGTGTCAGTGAAAATAGCCAGAGGAGACAGAGAGTAATTACTGGGGAATGGGATCCAAACTAAGCAGAATAACTAATTGCAGGTAATCATTTCATAATGATCATAAAAGATGATTTTAGCTTGAAAAGCTGATTGGCTGCTAAGTACAATGATTTTGTTTAAAGGCTAAGTTCACCTCTTAAAAATAATAAATGCCAACCTGGCTGAATCACATTGATAATGTATTATGTCTTATCAATCTCCATTATAATATCACAATATATTAAGTTTACTGTTTTGCATATACTTGTACCACCTTTTTTTAACCCTGAATAAAAAGTTTGTAAACCAAAAAAAATAAATGCACATATTTTTGCAGGTAAAAAAGTGTGCATTTATAATTTATTTTTTTAGCCTGCAGAGCATTGCACCCACAATCAGCAGATCACAGGTTCAGTGTCAGGCTCCTACAGAATCTCAATATAGCTGTCTGCTCGTACCTTCTGTATGAGCAGACAGTTACTGGAGAGCATAAAGATCAATGAACTGCTGAAGCGTTCATCAGTGCCTTTACAGTTCAGTTGTACAGTTTAGAACTACAAGCTGTCTGCCGCAACGGCAGATGGTATTTGTAATTCATTCATTCACAGCCCCGCACAGCGCCCTCTTTTTAAATTGTGACAGTGGGGGCAAAGAGAAGATCCTCAGCCAGCTGTCAAAGCAGGGGGATCACAGGGACAAAGGCAGGTGCTCTTTGGTAACAGGTTACATATCGCACCCTAAATACTGGTGTAACATATAACATGTTACCAAAGGCAAACTTATCCTTTTATTGCAATAACTTGATAGATACAGTATGTCTGAAAACTCTCCTGTTTGTTTAAAAGAGCACATTATTTCTTGACAGTAGCTGTCTGTTGATCATTATCCAAATAATATGACTAGTAGTCGTACATAGTTAGTCAAGTTTAACACAAGTCCATTAAGTTTAACCAAAAGAAACCCTAAATATATAGAACACCGCCATATACTCAATCCTTTACCCACAGTTGATTCAGGGGTAGGCAAAAAAAACTCCCTGAAGCATGGTTCAATGTGCTACAGCAGGGCAAATAATCCTTCCTGATCCCCGAGGACGCATTCAAATATTCCCTGAACCAACCATCTCTGATGTTGTTATCTATAAATGTTAATGTCTAATCATATTTTATGCATTGAGGAATGTATCCAGCTATTTTTTAAAACAATCTACTGAATTGGCCTGAATAAGTTTTGAGGGAAGCTTTCCGTATGCGGGTAATAAATATATTTTCTCCAGTTGTAAAGAGTGCCCCCTCCTCTATAATGACCTAAAAGTGAATAACTCACTACTGTATATGGACCAATTTTATATTTACACATAGTGATTATATCTCCTCTTAATCCCCTCTTCTTAAGAAAGAATACATTTCGATCAGCTAATCTTTTTTTCCTAGCTGAGCTCCTCCATGCCTCTTATCAGTTTATTTGCCCTTCTCTTAGACTTTCTCCAGCTCTCCAACATCCATTTTGTGAACTGGTATGCAAAACCTAACTGCATATTCCACATGAGGTTTTACTAATGATTTGTACAGGGGCAAAATGATGCCTCTCTCTCTCTTTTGAGTCTTTACCTCTTTAATGCAAGAAAGTATTTTGCCAGCTTTAGAAACTGCAGCTTGGCATTGCATGTTTTATCTACGTCACTGGTCTACAAGAACACCTAGATCTTTAACTACCATGGACTTCCCCAGTTATTCCCCTCCTAGAATTCATGGCGCATACATGTTTTTAGCCCCCAATAGCTTAACTTTTAATTTATCAAAATTAAACCTCATGTGCCACATAGTTGCGCAGTTAAATAAGGACGTGAGGTTGGAGACATTCTGTAAAAGATGTTATTACACTAAATAGCTTGATGTCATTTGCAAACACTGAAATTATACTTTTACCCCCCAAACTCTATATCATATACATATGTAAAAAGTAGGGGTTCCAACATTGAACCTTGAGGTACACCATGTATAACATTTTCTACTTTGACTGTTAAAAAATATCCAATATATTCAATTTTGTCATATATTTAGGCCAAAATGTATTTAGCTACATGTCTTTGATAAAAACATTCTCAATGAACGTACTTTTATTGGTTTGCACAAAAGTTATAGCGTCTACAAACTATGGTATAAATACTGGAATTTACGCAGCTTTAATTTCTAACTGCCTATCTCAATTCTTGAAGTGCTAAAATGGCAGGGTAGAACAAAACCCCCCCAAATTACCACTTTTTAGCAATTAGACATCCTGAGAGGCATGTTGAGCTCATTGAATATTTAATTTTTTTGTAACAGGTGTTTGTAAAATGACTAAAAAAAATGTTTTATTTTTTACAAAAAGTTGTCATTGAAATGATATATTGCTTACGCATGCCATGGGCATATGTGTAATTACACCCCAAAATATATTCTGCTGCTTTACCTGAGTACAGTGATACCACATGTGTGAGACTTCTTGGGAGCCTAGCTGTGTACGGGACCCCGAAATCCAATCACCACCTTTCAGAATTTCAAAGGGCGTAAATTTCTCTTTGAACTTTCTCACTGCCTATCACGGTTTTGGAGGCACTGAAATGTCAAGATAGCACAACCCCCCCCCCCCCCAAATGACCCAATTTTGGAAAGTAGACATCCCAAGCTATTTGCTGAGAGGCATCATGAGCCCTTGGAATATTTTATATTTTGCCACAAGTCTTGGGAAAATTACATTTTCTTTTTTTTTTTTAACACAAAGTTGTCACTAAAAGATAAATAGCTCACACATGACATGGGTATATGTGGAATGACACCCCAAAATACATTCTGCTGCTTCTCCTTAGTACAGGGATACCACATGTGTGAGACTTTTTGGGAGCCTAGCTTTCTACGGGACCCCGAATACCAATCACCACCTTCAGGTTTTCTAATGGCGTAAATTGTGCATTTTACTTCCGCACTACCTGTCACAGTTTCAGAGACCCTGAAATTTCAAGATAGCACAAAACCCCCACAAATGACCCAATTTTGCAAAGTAGACACTCCAAGCTATTTGTTGAGAAGCATGTAAGTCCATGGAATATTTTATATTTTGCCACATGTTTCGGGAAAATTATTATTTTTATGTTTTTTTGTTTTTACACAAAGTTGTCACTAATACATTCTGCTGCTTCTCTTGAGTATGGGGATACCCCATGTGTGAGATTTTTTGGAAGTCTAGCCACGCACAGGAAATTGTTTATTTCACTCCTCACTACCTATCACACTTTTGGAGGCCATGAAATTGCCAAATAGTCTCACACATGGCGTATCCCCATACTCAGGAGAAGCAGCAGAATGTATTTTGGGGTGTCATTTCACATATACCCCTGGCATGTGTGAGCAATATATCATTTAGTGACAACTTAATTGTCCCGAAACTTGTGGCAAAATATAAAACATTCCATGGACTCACCATGCCTCTCAGAAAATAGCTTGGAGTGTCTACTTTGCAAAAAATATCTTGAAATGTCAGGGCCTCCGAAACTGTAACAGGTAGTGAGGAAGTAAAATAAGCAATTTTTACTTAATAAGCCAAAGGTGGTGATTGGTTTTTAGGGTCCCGTACACAGCTAGGCTCCGAAAAAGTCTCACACATGTGGTATTCCTGTACTCAGGAGAAGCAGCAGAATGTATTTTGGGGTGTCATTTCACATATTCCCATGGCATGCGTGAGCAATATATCATTTAGTGACAATTTTTGTAAAAAAAGAAAAAAAACATTTGTCATTTTCCTGAAACCTAGGGCAAAATATAAAATACTCCATGGACTCAAAATGCCTCTCAGCAAATAGCTTTGAGTGTCTACTTTCCAAAAAGGGGTCATTTGGGGGGTGTTTGAACTCTCCTGGCATTTTATGCTCAATCTTAGCCACACATCACCCACTCTTCTAACAACTTGAAGACCAAGCCTTTTCTGTGACTTTTTGTTTACATGAAAAAAAATATTTTTTTACTAGAAAATTACTTTGAACCCCAAACATTATATATTTTTTTTAAAGCAGAGGCCCTACAGAACAAAATGGTGTATGTTGCAATTTTTTTTCCGAATGCAATTTTTGTGGGAAAAAAACACTTTAATTAACTTTAATGCAGAAATACACTATATAATTCCTAATTGTTTGGTAAAATTTAAAAGATGATCTTATGCTGAGTATATACTGTAGATACCAAACATGACATGCTTTAAAATTGCGCACGCCCGTGCAGCGGCAACAAACTATGTACATTTTTAAAAGCATTTAAAAGTCTTTACAGGTTACCACTTTGGACTTACAGAGGAGGTCTACTGCAAGAAATACTGCCCTTGACCTGGCATTCACTGCGATACCTCACATGCATGCTGAAATTATGGTTTACATATGACACTAGACCAACGCTAGCGTGTGCCTTTGCGTGCAAGCATGGGAGGGGGAGGGGGGCGGGGAGGCTTGAATTTTTTTTTTATTTTTTTTTTTATTTTGCTTTTTTATGTTATTCCGACACCTTTATTTTCATTTTTTTTAAACATTTTTATTGTTATCACAGTGAATTTAAATATCCCCTATGAAAAATTGGGGTAGTTTAGACTCTAGATCTCTCCTTTGATCTTAACGCATCTAACCACACCAAGATTGGTGTGATAAGATACTTTCCCAATTTCCCAATGGCGCTGTTTATTTCTGGCGAAACAGAAGTCATGAAATGCTCGTAGCTTCCGGTATCTTAGGCCATAGAGATGATTGGAGCCATTCTCGTCTCCAATCAGCTCTATGGTCAGATAATGGAACCACTGGCTGCACTCTTGGGTTAACCGGTGGGACAGGAGAGCCCGAGAAAAAATGCGGAAGGCGTGGGGGGGGGGGGGGTAGTCCCCTCCCACTGCTTGTAAAAGCAGTCTAGCGGCTAATTATCTGCTAGGATTGCTTTTACATGTAAGCCGACCGCTGGCTTAAAAAAAACGATACCAAGATGATGCCTAAATCTGCAGGCATCATCCTGGTATAACCACTCAAAGTCCAGCAACATACCAATACATTGTTGGTCCTTGTTTGGTATATATTGTATTTTTTTTTTTCATGCAGCCTGTGGGCTGAATGAAAAAAAGAGAACCTAACAGATTCCTTCAGCCACATTGATCAGTGTGGATGAAGAAATATCCACCAGAAAAGGTGAAGTACACCCATCATTAGACGCCCAAAACATCCAAATTCACTTTCTAATGATGGGTATATGTGACCAAACGCCATGTATACCTAATATTTTTTTAACTGTGGTGGTGAAATCACCTCCTACAGCGCTGCCATCAGAGATTTTCATATATGCTGAGCGCAAACGCTGTTTGTGTCAGAATATATATAAATCAGTGTGGCAGCTGATGAGTGTACCTGCAAAGCAAAGTGAACAGTAAACATAAAATATTACATTGGTACCTGAAAAGTACCAATGAAAAACAATTGTAGGAAGAGTATAAGTAGAAGAGCAGAGTAAGAACAGAAAAATAACTCAGACGACAACTATTTTTGTCTTTTTTATTTTGTTTTTTTTTTGTAATTTTTATTTTATGTTTTTTTTTGTAATTTTTTATTTTTTTACACTTTTTTTTTCTTCAACGTTAAAGTTCCAGGTTAAGGTCTCTCAAAATAATGATAGCCATCAAATATCTTTTGAGACCCTGTGTAAGTGTGCCCTAAACTGTGCCGTGCTGTACCCTACGCTAATAATCCACTAGTGTGTGGTAGCGACGGAAACAGTCACTGTGGCAAAAACCAGGTCAGTAAGGACAGTCGGGACAATAATTACGGGTGTCACACCTAAATCCATGCTGCAGACACGGCCTCTTTTTTTGGGGTATCTTTAGGGGGGAGTACTCAGGAGGAATTCCGGAAAATGCCTCTCAAGCAGCTGGCTCACTGCATCTGGTTGGGGAAGTTGGGTAGGAATAACTGCTGGATACAGAAGGGCTCTGATTATCTTGGTAGTGTAGGAAGGATAATGTTCTGGCAGACATTTTGTATAAGACAAAAGCGTTGTAAATAGCCAATTTAAATAAGTATACAGACACTTTTTTGTACCAGCGTCTGGCCTTACAGGCAAATAAGTACAGTCCCATCATCTGTTCGTTGAAGTCCACCCCTCCCATTTTATGGTTATAGTCGTGGATAGAGTTGAGCAGACACCTGGATGTCCGTGTTCTGCGGGTTCGGCCGAACTTAAAAAAAAAGTCTGGGTCCGTGTCCCGGACTTTTGCCGAACTTTTTCCGGACACCGAACCCCATTGAAGTCAATGGGGACCCGAACTTTCAGGCACTAAAATGGCTCTAAAACACCAATGGAAAGGGCTAGAGTGCTGCAAATGGCAGCAAAATGTAGTTAAGAGCATGGCAAGTGCTCTGCAAACAAATATGGATAGGGAAATAACTTAAAACAACAAAAAAAAAAACAGAAAATTAAAACAATGTTCTTCATCTCTGAAGGACGAGGCCCATATGGAGTAGGAGGGAGGTTGAGGTGGTGGTGGATGTGGCGGTGTCATAGGCGTGCGCACAGGGTGTGCCGGGTGTACCTGGGCACACCCTAATCACCTAGGGCACATAGCATTATCGCTCTGTTTGCCAGTGAGGAGATGGGAAAGATCTCCCTCGGACCTGCTCTGCTCTATTTCTCTTTGCCAGCAGGGAGAGTAATGTATCAGGGCCATGTACATGTAGGCAAACACATGCATGTGTATTTAAACTTTGGGGTGCACACCCTAATGCAATAGACTGCGCACACCTATGGGCGGTGTAGGTGGAAGCAGCGGTGGAGGAGGACCAGGGCCGGATTAAGAGCATCATGGGCTTGGTGCTAAGGATTTTGAAGGGCCTTAAGGGCCGTGCCTTGGCATGCACCCAGAGGAGGAAGGGTGCAGCCATGCATGCCTAGTTCAACATGGGATGCTGTCTCTGAAGCCCATAAACACATCCATGCATCGGCAACTGTTCCTCCTTGTCCGGCCTTCGTGCTGTGTGGGGAGGTTCTGGGGGAGCTGCCTGGGGAAGCGAGCATAGAAGCCAGACTTCTGTGTTTACAAGTGACAGAAGAGCGGTAACAGTGAATATGGCCAACCCGGGGCCTATATTAAGGTAGGGGCCTGGAGCTGCAGCTCCAATAGCCCCTATGTTAATCTGGCCCTGAGGAGGACGAGGTAGCCAACACTGCTTTTTTTCAGAAATTTTAAATGAGGGTACACCCCAAAAGAGTGAGAAAGAGCAAAAATAGAACAATAGCTGGGTAAGGTCGGTATCCATCACTATTCTGCACAAGGTACAGAAAAGTCCCGTGGGATCCATGCCTGGTTCATTTTAATGAACGTGAGCTTGTCCACATTGTCTCTGGACAGGCGGCTGCGCTTGTCTGTGATAACGCCCCCAGCCGTGCTAAATACCCGTTCAGATAATACACTGGCTGCAGGGCATGCCAGCACCTCCAAGGCGTAAAGGGCAAGCTCAGGCCATGTGCCCAACTTGGAGACCCAGAAGTTGAAGGGGGCAGACCCCTCATTCAGTACGTCTAGGCGTGTGCACACATACTGCTCCACCATGTTTGTGAAATGCTGCCTCCTGCTAAGACGTTCCATATGAGCTGCTGGTGCTGCTGTTTGTTGTGGCGTGCTACAAAGCTGTTCCACATTTCGGCCATGCTAACCCTGCCTTCTGAGGTGCTGGCGGTGCCCTGGTTGCGTTGGCGACCTCTTCCTCCTCCTCCTCCTCCTCCTCCTCTGCCTTGTGCTTCCACTGTGGCCCCGCTGTCAGGTGGGAATGCCAGCAGCATCGCGTCTACCAGCGTGCGCTTGTACTCGCGCATCTTGCGATCGCGCTCCAGTGAGTGAATTAAGGATGGTTGTCCTTGTAACGGGGATCCAGCAGCGTGGCCACCCAGTAATCAGCACAAGTTAGAATGTGGGCAACTCGGCGGTCATTGTGGAGACACTGCAGCAAGTAATCCCTCATGTGTGCCAGGCTGCCCAGAGGCAACGAAAGGCTGTCCTCTGTGGGAGGTGTATCGTCTGTGTAATGTATCCCCCCAGCCACGCACCAGTGATGGCCATGAGCTGGCCTGGGTGCCACCCTGCTGTGAACATGGTTCCATCTCATCTTCCATCTCCTCCTCCTCATCCTCCTCATCCTCCAGAACTGTGCCCCTGCTGGACAATTGTGTCCCTGGCGTTTGTGTGTGCAGGAACCCACCCTCGGAGCCCTTTGTGAATGACTGTCCTGAAAGCCTTGGAAATGTTACCTCTTCATCCTCCTCCTCCTCCTCATCCTGTGCCACATCCTCTTCCATCATCGCCCGAATTGTTTTTTCAAGGAGGCATAGAAGTGGGATAGTTAAGCTGACAACGGCGTCATCGGCACTGGCCATGTTGGTGGAGTACTCAAAACAGCGCAACAAGGCACACAGGTCTCGCATGGAGGCCCAGTTATTCGTGGTGAAGTGGTGCTGTTCCGCTGAGCGACTCACGCGTGCGTGCTGCAGCTGAAACTCCACTATGGCCTGCTGCTGCTTGCACAGTCTTTGCAGCATGTGCAAGGTGGAGTTCCACCTTGTGGGCACGTCACATATGAGGCGGTGAGCGGGAAGGCCGACGGCCCGCACTTTCTGCAGAAGCTCTGACATATCGGGGTAGTTTTTAAGGAACCTCTGCACCACCAAATTCAGCACATGCGCCAGGCAAGGGATGTGCGTCAAACCGGCTAGGCCCAGAGCTGCTATGAGATTTCGCCCGTTATTGCACACCACCAGGCCGGGCTTGAGGCTCGCTGGCAGCAACCACTCATTTGTCTGCTGTTCCATGCTCCTCCACAACTCCTGCGCGGTGTGTGGTTTTTCCCCCAAACAGGCAAGTTTTAAAACTGCCTGCTGTCGTTTACCCCTGGCCGTGCTGAAGTTGGTGGTGAAGGTGTTACGCTGTCCGGATGAGGAGGCGGTAGAGGATGAGGAAGCGGAGTAGGAGGAGTTAGGAACAAGAGGCAAACTGAAGCGCCCTGCAATCCTCGGTGGTGGAAGGACATGCGCCAAATTGCTATCCGCCTCAGGCCCATCCGCCACTGCATTTACCCAGAGTGCCGTTAAGGAGATATAACGCCCCTGACCGTGCTTACTGGTCCACGTATCGGTAGTTAGGTGGACCTTGCCACAGATGGCGTTGCGCAGTGCACACCTGATTTTTTCCCCCACTTGGTTGTGCAGGGAAGGGATGGCTTGCCTGGAAAAGTAGTGGCGGCTGGGCACGACGTACTGTGGGACAGCCACCGACATAAGGTTTTTAAAACTGTGCATCTCCGCCAGACGGAATGACAGCCTTTCAAAGGCCAAGAATTTTGAAATGCTGGCATTCAGGGCCAGGGATTGCGGGTGGGTAGGGGGGTACTTCCTCTTCCTCTCAAGTGTTTGGGAGATGGAAAGCTGAACGCTTCCACGGGACATTGTGGAGATGGTTGGTGACCCAGGTGGTGGTGTTGCTGACAGATCCTCTGTTTGCGGGGTGGCAGGTGCCGGTATCACTACAGATGTGGCTGGAGCGGCCGAGATTGCAGCAGAAGAGGAAGCAGGATGAGCAGAGACGTTTCTTGGTTTTGAAGGTGTCTACTCCACTGCAGCTCGTGCTTTGCACTTAGATGCCTGATCATGCAGCTCAGGTTGAGAAGGTTTATGCCTCGCTTCAGGCTCTGATTGCACAGGGTGCAAACCACTCGTGTCCTGTCATCAGCACATTTTCTAAAGAACTTCCACGCTAGAGAACTCCTTTGAGCTGGCTTTGGTGCGCTCGTTCCCTTGCTGCGTTGGGCAGTAGCAGGCGTAGTGTCTAGGGCACGGCCGCTCCGCTTCTGCACCCTGCTCCCTCTTCTGCTGTGCTGGTGGCTCTGTGCGACCACCGCCTCTTCCTCCAAATTACTCAGGTCACCTGCATGACCTTCATTCCATGTGGGGTCGAGGACCTCATCGTCCTCCACATCATCTTCCACCCAGTCTTCACCCCTGCCCTCCTTGTCGGTCTCCACAATGCTGAACGCCGCAGCAGTTGGCACCTGCGTTTCGTCATTATCGGAGACGTGCTGCGATGGTCCTTGCATGTACTCATCTTGAGAAATAAGTGGTTGGGCATCGCTGCACTCAATCTCTTCCACTTCTGGGGCAGGGCTAGGTGGATGGCCCTGGCAAACCCTGCTGACAGAGTCATCAAAAAGAAGAAGAGACTGCTGTATGGCTTGGGGCTCAGACTGCTTGCCTGATTTGCAAGGGGGTGAGGTGAAAGACGGTTGGACTTTGGCTGCAGGTGCCAACTCTGAGCTTTCTGCAGTAGACTGGGTGGGAGACAATGTGAAGGAACTGGAGGCACTGTCAGCAGCAAACCAATCTACTATCGCCTCTACGTGGTCTGGCATCATCACTTCTAGAGGCGTATGATGCCCTACCAAATACTGATGCAGGTTCTGTCGCCTACTAACACTTGAGGAAGGTGTTTCACTTGTGCGTGTAGCTGGCACAGATTGACCACGTCCTCTCCTTGCAACAGGAGCTCTACCAGCAACACCACGACCCAGGCCACGGCCCCTATTTGACGGTCTCCTCATATTTCTGTAATTTATGATCTTGCCCTAGAAAGGTGTTTATTGAATAGCGGAACAAAACAACAACAGTATCGCACGGGTGTATCTCACAGTCAAATATGCAAACTATGCCAAAAAGGGTGTATATTGAATAGCGGAATAGGAAAAAGGATAAAAAACGGTGTATCTCACACGTACAAACACAGACTAGGCCCCGATTAAAATTTTTTGTACCCTAAAGGGAGGATGAGGAAGAGGAGTAGGAGGAGTTGGGAACAGGAGGCAAACTGAAGCGCCCTGCAATCCTCGGCGGTAGAAGGAGATGCGGCAAACAAATTTAAAAAGGTGTATCTCACATGTACCGATACAGACTATCCCGCAATTTAATTTTTTACACTCAAACAGGGTGTATATTGAATAGCGGAATAGGACAAATTTTACAAAACGGTGTATCTCACACGTACAAACACAAACTAGGCCCCAATTACAATTTTTTGTACCCTAGAGGCAGGATGAGGAAGAGGAGTAGGAGGAGTTGGGAACAGGAGGCAAACTGAAGCGCCCTGCAATCCTCGGCAGTAGAAGGAGATGCGCCAAACAAATTTAAAAAAGATGTATCTCACATGTACCGATACAGACTATCCCGCAATAAAATTTTTTACACTCAAACAGGGTGTATATTGAATAGCGGAATAGGACAAATTTTACAAAACGGTGTATCTCACACGTACAAACACAATCTAGGCCCCGATTACAATTTTTTGTACCCTACAGGCAGGATGAGGAGTAGGAGGAGTTCGGAACAGGCAGGAGGCAGACTGAAGCACCCTCAAATCCTCGGCAGTATGAGATGCGCCCCAAAACTTGGAAAGGTGTATCTCACACGTACCGACAACAGACTATCCCGCAATTTAATTGTTTATACCCAAAGGTTTTGATTAAATAGCGGAATAGAAAATATGATATCAAAAGGTGTATGTATCTCACACGTACCGACACAGACTATCCCGCAATTTAATTGTTTTTACCCAAAGGTGTAGATTAAATAGCGGAATAGAAAATATTATCAAAAAAAGGTGTATGTATCTCACACGTACAGAACCTGACTAGGCCCCAATTACTATTTTTTGTACCCCCAAAGGCAGGATGAGGAGAAGGAGGAGTACGGAACAGGCAGCACCCTCAAATCTTCAGAAGTATGAGATTAACCCCAAAAATTGGAAAGGTGTATCTCACACGTACCAACACAGACAATCCCGCAATTTAATTGTTTATACCCAAAGGTTTTGATTGAATAGCGGAATAGAAAATATTATCAAAAAAGTGTATGTATCTCACACGTACAGAACCAGACTAGGCCCCAATTACTATTTTTTGTACCCCCAAAGGCAGGATGAGGAGTAGGAGGAGTTCGAAACAGGCAGCACCCTCAAATCTTCAGAAGTATGAGATGCACCCCAAAAATTGGAAAGGTGTATCTCACACGTACCAACACAGACTATCCCGCAATTTAATTGTTTATACCCAAAGGTTTTTATTGAATAGCGGAATAGAAAATATGATATAAAATTGGTGTGATTTATCAATAGCACATGTGAACAGCAGTGTCTTATATCATTCAGCTCTGCTGCAGGCTATGGAGGGGGAAAAAAAATTCTCCTTTTAAGTGTAATTTTTAACTAGATTAGTACAGACTATGCCACAATTTAATTTTTTTAACCCAAGGCTGTATATTGAATAGTGGAATAGAAAAAAGTGTATAACTTTTGAAATCTCTCAATAATAGCACATCATGTGAACACTGAACACAGCAGTGTATGATCACAGTCAGCACAGCACAGCACTGAAGGTCGGAAAAACGCTGCACACAGTGACTGATAGAAAAAGACTTTTCTCCCTCCTCCTCAGTGGGCAAAAAAGATTGTTTTCACTGCACCCCACACACAGCAAAATCGATGTGGACCAGCTCTGCTGCAGGCTATGGAGGGGAAAAAAAAATCCCCTTTTTAAGTTTTTAATTTTTAACTAGATTAGTACAGACTATGCCACAATTTATTTTTTTAACCCAAGGGTGTATATTGAATAGTGGAATAGAAAAAAGTGTATAACTTTTGAAATCTCTCAATAATAGCACATGATGTGAACACTGAACACAGCAGTGTATGATCACAGTCAGCACAGCACAGCACTGAAGGTCGGAAAAACGCTGCACACAGTGACTGATAGAAAAAGACTTTTCTCCCTCCTCCTCAGTGGGCAAAAAAGATTGTGTTCACTGCACCCCACACACAGCAAAATCAATGTGGACCACTGACACCTGCCTATCTCCAGCCTCTCCCTAAAAGGATTGATAAGATCGGTCACTGCAAACCCCTCCACACAGCAATATCGGTTGTAGAACACTGACCCTAAAAATCAGCAGCCTCGCCCTAAAATGCCCTACAACTCGCCCTGCCTAACACACTCCGACCTGTCCCTCAATTCTATCCGGACACAAATGGTTTTTGCCTGTCTGTCCCTAATCAGCAGCCATCACGTATGATGTGTGCTCTGTCCCTGAACTAACACAGCAGAATGACGCAGCGGCGCTCCGTCTCGAACTTATAAAGACTTGGTCACATGCTTCAGATGGCCAATCACAGCTACTAATACATTTGTAGGCATGGCTGGGATGGCTTAAGGCACACCAGTTAAATGCTTGTTGATTGGCTGTTGAAAGCCCGCCATGAAAAGCTCGCCAATGCATACAAAACCCGGAAATAAAATGACGAACACATATTTTTACCCGAATATACAGTAAAGTTTTCGCGTCCGTGCTCGGGTAACAAAAATCCAATTATTCGGTACGAACATGAACAATACTGTCCGTGTTCGCTCAACCCTAGTCGTGGACAGTAATAGTCGTGGATAGTAATATAGACTGCCGTGTCTGGGTGAATGGAGGACAGAACAAAAACATTTTGTTGGTCCCTCCACTTCACTGCAAGCAATTCATCACACCTCAAGCAGGTGTGGGGAAGTGACTAAGTGGGGAATTTACCAGCCGTTGGGGGAAGCCCCGGCGATTAGATCGCACGGTGCCACATGCGCCAATTTGTAATTGAAAGAGGTGTCTAAAAAGGGGCACTCTCAAATAAAAATTGTCCACGTAAAAGTGGTACCCCTGTCCGAATAAGGGTGATACCAAGTCCCAAACTATCTTGCCGCTGCTCCCTATGTAGTCTGGGTAGTTGGGGGTCTCCACAGTGCTATCTTTTCCCTCGTAAACACGGAAACTAACTGTATAGCCTGTGGTCCTGTCACACAGCTTATACAGCTTGACCCCGTATCTGGCACGCTTGCTGGGGAGATACTGTTTGATAGCAAGGCGGCCAGTAAACTTAATCAGGGACTCGTCAACGCAGACATCTTGTTCGGGGATAAACAAGGCTGCAAACCGCTGATTGAAGTGGTTTACGAGGGGCCGAATTTTGTGGAGCCGGTCATATCCAGGGTCTCCCTGAGGACGAGAGAGTTCATTGTCGTTGAAATGCATGAACCAAAATATTTGTTTGTATCGAGCCCTGTACATAGCAGCAGAGAACATGCGCATTTGGTGAATTGGGTCAGTGGACAAATATGACTGCAACTCACTCTTTTTTGTAATGCCCATGTTGAAGGATAGGCCCAGAAAGGTCTTAAATTCGGAAACCTTTATAGGTTTCCAGCTGAATTCTCTGGCAAGGGATGAATTTGGATTGGCGGTGATGATAAATTGGTTAGCATTCAAATTACTTTGATCCACAATAGATCTGTAAATATCTTCAGTGAAAAACAGTGAATGGGGGAAGTACGGGTGCTGTAGAATCTGTGGGCTGCCAATTAGGATATGCCAGCGCTTCAGGGAGGGCACTATGGGCTCTATGGGTATGTCTTTGAATATGCGGTGGCTGCGGGCCACTACTCGTGCTAGCCACCGCACCAGCTTCAACTGTGACTCGCCACATCACCAAGTCTTACTGCAGTGCTGGTATGTCTAGTTCCAGGGTGTACTAGGCCTCTGGTGCTTGCCAGTTCACCAGAATGTTGAGCGGCACTAGTACTGGCACTCTGATGCATATGAGAAACATCCAATTCCTGTACCTCAGCAACTCCAGAATGGGGTCGGGTACGCCTGACCTTCGCAGGGACCTATCTGTCGTCTGAGCTATCTGTCAGGGAGCCACTGTTCTCTAAAGGTTCGTATACTGACCCTGATTCTGCCAGTGAGGCTTCCCCATCGCTCTCATCTGACATGGTCAGTATACTGTAGGCCTCTGCACTACTGTACCACTGTTTGGACATTTTAGCCACTAAATTTACATGTACATTAGTGTGACTAACAGGTAAAAAAGCACCTGGTTGTCGAGGACTATTTGGTCACTACAAAAAAAAAACTGCTAGTGCTAGCAGAGATCAGGCCTGACTCTGCTAATGCAGCGGTTTTGTGTGTTTTGTGTTTTTTTGGAAGTGACAGTAATCTATTGATTACTGCACTTGCCTGGGTGGGGTGGGCTGGGCAGAGGGGCTAAACGCAGGTGCTGGCAGGAATCAGTGCTGATCGCGCAAACACCGCATTTTGGGAACACTAAACTATGGGACACTAGTATAGTTCTGATCAGATCAGATATTGATCTTTTCAAATACTATACTAGTAATGAAGGTGTATGAATGTGTGTGTGTGTGTGTATGTGTGTTAGTGTAATTGACTCTAACTGATGCTAAATAACGGTGGTGTGGTGGGACCCTGACGCTAACTAGCCTAACTAGCGTCATCCGTGACACTAATACAGTGATCGGTAATCACTGTATATAGTGAACACTGTGACAGGGCAGTGAAGGGGTTAACTGGGGGGAGATCAAGGGGTTAAACCTTTATAGGGGATGTACGGCGGGTGGCCTAAACCTATCTGGGCCTAGCGCAAGCACAAACTGGACACTAATACAGTGATCAGTAGTTAGCTAATATACTGTATATTAGTGCACAGTGTGATAGGGAGTGAAGGGGTTAACTGGGGGAGATCAAGGGGTTAAAAGTTTATTAGGCGATAGATGGCGGGTGCCCTAAACCTATTTGGGCCTAGCGCAAGCGCAAATTATGGTCACAAGTGACCTTAAGTACAGTGATCAGTAGTTACCTATATACTGTATTTAGTGCACAGTGTGATAGGGAGTGAAGGGGTTAACTGGGGGTGATCAAGGGGTTAAAAAGTGACACTAAATACACAGATCAGTAAAAGATCTGTATACCACTGTATATAGTGTACACTGTGAGGGGTTTGGGGGGTGATCAAGGGGTCAAAAGTGTGCCTGTGTGTGTTAGTGTCAGTGTAGTGTTAGTGGAAATCATGTTTAGCTGTCTCTCCTTCTTCTCCTGGAACCGAAAGGGCTCCAGGAGGGAAAATTACATCACTTCCCCTGCCTGTGTTTACATTACACAGGCAGGGGGCATGATGCCATTGGGCAGAACCGATCACCAGATCCAGACCAAAAATCATTGGTTTGCATCTGGTGACTGATGGGTTCTGAGCCCAGTCACACCAGGATCGGGCTCGCAGGGCGCGCGTCCTGGAGCCGTGAATGTGCGCAACGTAGGTCTACGTCATCAGACCTAGGATAGCCGCACTGCTGCAGTAGCAGCAATGTAAGCGGTCGTAAAGTGGTTAAAGGTAAATGCACATCTATTTGGTATATATTACTCCTATATTTAGTAGTCAAATGCTGTAGGCTGCTAAAATGTCGCAATTTTTACTGGGTACACTAAGTGCAAATTTTACTTATTTTATTTTTTAAGCAATGGCCTTTCAGAAATTCATACTGTCCATTGCTTAGAAATAATTTTGCTACAAAACAATTTACTTTGTGGTCTTTTACTAAACTTAACCACAGAAATGAATCTAACCATTCTGTAGTTACTTGATTCCTTTGATCCCTTTTTAAATATAGGCCCCACATTGGCTTTGTACTAATCCAGTGGTACCACACCAGTCATTAAAGAGTCTCTAGAAACATTTGAAACAATTGCTTTTAAATAACAGAGCTCATCTCTTTGAGGACACGTGGGTGTAAGCTATCTGGTTCAGATGCTTTATTTTAAGCCTTTATTTTGTCTAAATGTTTCTAGAGCATCTCAGTTTTGAGCCATTGTGGTTCTTTTGGGGCTGCTATGCCTAGTATGGACATGAGCTCTGCCATTTTCCTTGTATACACATAGTTGAAGAATATTTTTATTTAATAAATTTGCCTTCTCTTTGTCCCCTGTAATCAGCTACAAATTATAGTCACCCAACAAAACAAACACTCTAACCTCTCCAATTCACAACTTACTAGTGATGAGCCAAACCTACCTGGGTTTGGTTTGAGACAGGTTCCTTAAATAGGACTCAACCCCATTGAAATAAAAATGTTTAAAAACAGTAACTTTTTCTAGGCTAATATGCTAAGTATTGTCAAACTGGGTAGCATCAGTTTTGCTCATGCTTAACCACTTGCGGACAGCCCTATAGCCAAATGATGGCTACAATGTTGCCGGCTAGTTCTGGAACACGGAGGACACTGCTGATCATGGATTGAGGTAAAAAGCTAATCAGCAATTCTTTACTATGTGCTCAGCTGTGTCCAATCACAGCTGATCAGTGTACCAGAAGCTGATGTAAACAGAAGCTGGCTTTCAGCACTGCTTTCCTCATGCTGTCAGGAGAAGAAGAGGAGAAGAGAGCTGATAAGTTAACTGGCTTCTCTAAAAGGGACATGCACACTGATATTCAGGGCACTAAATATCAGTGTTCTGATTATCAGTGCAGCCCCAACAGTGCCCATCAGTGCTGCCTATCAGTGCTGCCTATCAGTGCCCATCAATTACTTTAATGGGTACAAGCTCTGCCCCCTGCAGTCTTCATGTAAAAGACAAATTCTGGGTGGCTGCACATCCAAAGAAATCACCTTTATCAGAAATCCTCATTAGTAAACATCTTCACAACAAGGGGATACAGCTTATACAGGTAACACATTTCGTGCTATTTCAGAGCCTAATCATAGATGACGATTAATTGCTGAATTAGCGCAAAAGGCTTTAGTGGATATATGCTGTATAATTGTAAAATGTAAAGAAAGACACATTCTGAAAATATATATTTTTTATGAAAAAGTACACCCCTTACCCATTCATGTGGGTGGTATCTGGTTACCCCCTTATTGTTAAAGGGGCTTCCAGATTCTGAAGCCCCCACCCACAGACCCCCACAAACACTGGGTCAAGGTTGTGGGGAAAAGGCCCTTGTCCTTATCAACATAAGAACAAGGTGCTTTGCCAGGTGGCCTGGTATGGTTAAATAGGGGAGTAATACGCCTGCTTCTCCATTTCTCCCCTGCCAAGCTACATGTTTGGATAAGGGTCGGCAAGGATTTTGGGGGGTCCCTTGACATTTTTAACTCAGAAGAGAAGCTGGCAGAATAATTTAACTTAGCAGCTAATGTTTTTCTTCTTTATAAAATGTTACTTTTGCTTATGAGGTGCCTACAGGTGCTCCATTTCAGAGACATTTATTAGGCATTAGGGTATGGTATTTTAAGGAGTTTTGTAAGTTTCACATTAAGTCCCCATTAAAAGAGCTGCTCCTAGCTGAACCTTTTTTTTCCCCCATGGGTTCAGGTCCCCAGGTCAGTGGCCAGCTCTCGAAACCCTTTTGTATGGCAATCATTTCTCTAATAGCCATGAAAAAAATAATTAATTTTCAAGATTTGCTTCTCATCAAGCAAAGCAAAGAGAACAGGATACCTTTTAATACAAATACATGGTACCCCAACCACAAATCAGGAATGTGAAATGTTGGGGTAATGTACACTTTAAAGCATACTCAAACTTTAAAAAAATAATAATATAAGGCAAATTATCAGCCTTTAGATGTGAGGACTAAAAACACTTTCCGTAAGAAAAATAAATAACTGTTGATCCTGTCAGAAATGTAATGTCTTTATTTCCTATGAGCTTAAAAGAAAGTGTAGACATAATTTTTTTCTTGTGTAAAATTGTTGTCCCATCAATCCACTATACAAAGAGATGAATAAAAATAGGCGTTTTGAGGTTCAACTTGTGTAAAATCAATAGCTTCTTCTTCAATAGATACAGTGGAGAAATGAGTGTAGCCAGGACAGCAAGTGTGCAACTTTCAGGAGTACCAGGTGAAAATAAAAAGAAACTCCATCTAAGGTCTGATAAGCTGAAATATATGTATATATAGATATATACATATAAATATATAGATCTCTATCTCCCTCTCTCTCTCTCTCTATATATATACACACACATATCTCTCTATCTCTCTCTCTCTCTCTCTATATATATATATATATATATATATACATACACACATATATCTTTATCTCTCTCTTTCTATATATATATATATATATATATATATATATACATATCTCTCTCTCTCTATATATATATATATGCACACATATACATATGTACAGTGTATAGTTTTATTGTTTTTGGTTTTGGGTTTAAGATATATAAACCTCTTACTACCATGAATTTCCTATCTCTCAGACATCACATCCAGTGTCTTCTTTTTGAGTTAGTTATTCATCCTGTTCTCTATAACTTCCTCATGGTATACAATATAATATATTTAAATATCACCATCATGGAGGTAATAATGATATCCAAGGGTGTCAAACTGACCAACATCACATGTTCAAAAAGATAAGTGATAGAGACCCCATTTGAACATGTGATCCCACTTAATCCCACTCCCTAGGGATATTTTTTTCATATTATTCTCTTTGCACATTCTGGCACTAATAATCACTTGCCACCTTTGTCCCTTTCTCATGCATGTTATCCCTAAAACACTGGCGCATGTTGTAATCATATCCTATCCTGACTATTGTAACAACTGATTTTTTAATCTTCCATGAACAAGCTAGATTTCCTTTTATCTGTTATGAATACTATAACTGAATCCATACACCTCTCCTCCTTTTTCAGGAACTTTGTTTCTCCCCTTAACCATTTGCACTGGCCTCTTTCAGTACATAGAAGATTATTCAACATTTAACTTCCCAAAATCAGGCTTTAAATTCTTCACAGCAATTGTACTTCCTGTCACTATAGCGGGTGAGAGACAAAGCAGGAAGTAAAAAGAAACGGAAATGGAAACAAACAGTTAAAACCTGACAGATGTTTTAAACCTTACCCAGTAAGTACCTTGTTGACATGCATTTCACTTTCTGTAAACAAGGAGGGGTTTTGTGTAATGGTTAGGAAAAAGAATTGTGTGAGGCCCCGTTCACATAGGGGCGATCCGACTTCGGGGGGCGACCTCGGAGCGGCCGCCACGGACTTCATAACATTGAAGTCTATGGCGGTCGCCTCCGGGTCGCCCCAAAGAAGCTCCGGACCCTTTTTCTAAGTCGGAGCGACTTGTGTCGCTCCTATTAGAACGGGTCCGCAGCTTCCCTATGGAAGGCGACCTACGGCGACCTGTGAGGCGACCAGGTCGCCTCACAGGTCGCCTTAGTGTGAACGGGGGCTCACTATGGCCAATTTAGCAATTGTTTAACAAATATAGAATATTATTTTTAGCTACCATCTAGAAGTTAAAGGGTTAATTATATTTCTAGTGAGTTTTAGCTTGTAGCTAGGCTTTCTATATTTAACTCCTTCCCATCCGCGCTACAGCCTATATACGGCTGCAGCGCGGACTTGAATTTTCGGGAGGCCGTTTTTAAACGGCCTCCCAGAAAGACTCTCCCCGCGCGCTCCCGCGAGCGCGCATCGGGGGGAATCTGTGTCGGCCGTGTCCCTTGGACACGGCCGATCACAGATCGTGGTGAATGGCCAATCACAGCGGCCATTCACCACGTGATCAAGCCGTCCAATGAGAGATGATCTCATATGTAAACATATGAGATCATCTCTCATCGCCGGCGCTCCTTCCTCACACAGACACTGCAGTGTGAGGAAGGAGGGGGAGCCAACAGCCGCTGGGGACACAGAGAAATGTAATCAGGGCACTGATCACAAGTGCCCTGATTACTAAAGGTAAAAAAACCACACACATTGCCCCCCCATCAGTGCCCATAGTGCCCGCCATCAGTGCCCCCATCAATGCCCACAATCAGTGCTCATCAGTGCCACCCGTCAGTGTCCATCAGTGCCATCCGCCAGTGCCCATCAGTACCGCCTATCAGTGCCCATCAGTGCCGCCCGTCAGTGCCGCCTCCCAGTGCCCAGCAGTGCCGCCTATCAGTGCTCATCAGTGCCGCCTATCAGTGCCGCCTATCAATGCCGCCTATCAGTGCTCATCAGTGCAGCATATTAGTGCCACCTCATCAGTGCCACCTCATCAGTGCCCATAAGTGCCACCTCATCAGTGCCCATAAGTGCCACCTCATCAGTGCCCATCAGTGCAGCCTATCAGTGCCCATCAGTGCCACCTCATCAGCGCACATCAGTGAGGGAGAAAAATTTATTTTCAAAATTTACTCGCAGAAAATAAGAAAAACTTTTTTTTTTTTCAAAATTTTCTGTCTTTTTTCTTTTCTTTTTGTAAAAAATAAAAAACCCAGAGGTGATTAAATACCACCAAAAGAAAGCTCTATTTGTGTGAAAAAAATGATAAAAATTTCATATGGGTACAGTGTAGCATGACCGCACAATTGTCAGTCATAGTGTGACAGCACTGAAAGCTGAAAATTGGCCTGGATGGGAAGGGTGTTTAAGTGCACAGTAGGCAAGTGGTTAAATTATAATTAACTTGTCTATTTATTTCAAAAAGTTGGTTAAAAAGAGCTGTAGGATGGAAGGAAGATCGAGAATCCATGCCGGCATTCCTCGGCAAAGCCTGAACAACGCAGAAACATGCATCAGTTATAAGAACTGAATAAAGTCTCCCAAGCATTCTGTCATTGCCTTTACAAAACATGTGAAAGCAGTGTATATCGGCCTTTATGAAAAGATATGAATATAAAATATATCTATTTCAAAAATATATCTGTCCCAAACTATGAAACCAATTCAGGGCCTAATTCAAGGTTCAACCCAAACTTTCCATGTTTGGGGTTTGCAGACAGACTCAACAATTTGACCAGCTTTTTTATCAATTCGACCAGTTTGCCAGCTCACACAGCCTTCTACTTCTGAAAGTCGTTAATTTATTGGTGGAATTAATAATTTTTCTTGTTGTTTTTAGGGAAGTCCACTCGCCATTTTTTATTTTAATTTTTTTGCATGGAGCTCATACTAAAAAATAAAAAAATGTGGAGTTTCCTTCAAATTCTAGACTAGACCATTATTCCAGATTATTGTCTGGTATGTATTTTAGGATGGGACCCCACAAATAAAAAAACAGCATAGGGTTTCCCCTACTATCTATACCAGACCCCTTGGGTTGGGCATGGATTTTAGGGGGATACTACATCCAAAAAAATAAAAAAAGCATAGGGTCCCCCTAAAATCCACATCAGACTCTTAGCAGAGCATTTATCCTGGCTGTCCAGGAAAGGGGAGACAGGGAGCATGCAGTCCCCCTCACTCCTGAACCTTACTAGGCCACATGACCTTAATATGGGGAGGGTACCTTGTAAAGAGGGCCTCCCCAAAAGAATCACCTCGTCCCCATGTGGATGAGGACAAGGGCTTCTTCCCCATAACACTAACCCAGTGGTTGTGGAGGGTTTGCACGGGGAAAATTATCAGAATCTGGAATTACCTTTAAAAAAGGGGTCCCCTGAATGCCACCCACTTCAAATGTTTGAGTAAGGGGTATATAGTACCCTTGGTTGCCCACACATGCAGAAAAAAGTTCCACAATGTAAAATCCATCATCACCCATCATCCAGTGATGCAGTTCCATGTGAAGCCTGATGAATGATGCCTGCTGACCCTCTGAAACAAAAAAAAAAACACACTAATCTGTCCATGCATCTGATACCAGCAAAACATCATTACAAAAGAGAGGTCCCCAACTGCAGCATAATTTTAGCAAAGGAGGCTATGTTTCCTGAGTGATATCATTGACCAAATAGGAACATGACTATGACATGATGGGAGATCCATTCTCCCTGCTGAGGGCTGTCATTCATGACAAGTTTCCAGCAGGAATTGATATGTCAGCATGTTGGAATGTTTATTGTTTTGGCAGGCAGTGTTCATCATGATTGACGTGGATCTGCATTGCTAGACACCGTGAATGAAACTAAATTTACATTGCAAGCAATTTTTTTTTTAATAAAGGACTTTGCTAAAAGTGTGTGTTTATTTACTTTTCAATTTTTCTTATTATTTTTTTGTGAATGAGTCATTAGGGGTACTATGTACACCTTACTTATTAATGTAGGGGGCAGTATCTGAGTGACCCCTCATTTTTAAGGGGACTTCCAATTCTTATAAGTCCACTTCCGCAGACCTCTACAACCAACAGATCAAGGCTATGGGGGAAGAGGCCCTTGTCCTCATCAACAAAGGGAAGGTACCCTCCCCATGTTGAGGACATATAGTATGGTTCAGGGGACCTGAGAGGTCTGGTAAGGAATCTGGGGGCCCCCACTTTTTTTTTTCTTGCATCAAGAAGGAGGGTCTGTTATGTTTTTTAGAGGGCATTCCATGCTTTTTTTTTCTATGGAATCCCCTATTAACATGTACACCTGAGCCTCACCTAGGGTAAGGGTCTGTTATAGATGAAGGGAATACCAAGCTGCTTTGTTTATATGTGTAAATGTCACTTTTGCTGTAGTACATTGTATACATCTTACTGATGTGTAACTTTGCAGGCAGGTTAAGGGCATCCTCCAAGTATGGTAATTAAGACAGTTTTCAGTTTTATTGTTACCCTATAAGCATTATTAAAAGAGTTGATTACCACTAAAGAGCACTTTTTAAAACTGTTTCTGCATTGGTGAATGTCCTGTAGAGCAGTACCCAACAACCCATGATATATACCTAGACCTGACTAGTGTTTGATGTAAATACAGGGTTATTGAATCAGTATACTGTTTTTTCCTTTTAATAAATCCCCTATACATGTTTTGCTAGGTTTTTACCAGTATGTAAATGCATATTATATTAACCTGTAATTATTACGCTGAAGTTCACTGGCAGGTGAGGAGGTCATAAGGGTCATTGCCCAATTTGGAAATATATAAACGTTTTCTGTCATATGGTACATGCAATATTGGCAGCAGCTATACTTGGACAACTGTTTACCGGAACAATCAAGTAGCTGATAACTTCATCATCCAAGTACAATTGTGCAGATGGTTGATGAAACAAATCTCCTGCTTGACTGCAGTTTACCAGTCCCAAATGACACAGATGCAGACTCATTCTTTTAAACCCATGGCAAGCTATCTGAAGAAGTGATGTTTTCTTCGTTTTTTAGTTCTCAACAATAAAAAGATCCAATCAAATAACATATTTCTTCCAAACCATTTTAACAAAAGTTAGGACACATTCCTCTTTTTAAGTGAGGATAATAAAACACTTCTCCACAAGCTGCCATAAAATTCAGCAGTGGAAGAAAAAAAAAAATATTAAAGAACATACACTACACTGGCAATCAAGTGGTTAAGTAATATAGTTGACAGCATCATGGCTATTACACCAGTTCCATACAACTTTCAAATATGCCTAGAAATAAGAAGAGATAGGAAATTATAGGCTTTACAAAAGAGGAAAGTAAAAGTGAAAGCTCTATAAAAGAAAGAGGAACTATTATGGAGCAAAATGCCAACTCATTTCAAAACAGCCAAATATGAGAGAAATACAGCTTTGCTTGTAATAGCAGTTTACAACGGAACATTGTATTGCAACATAACAGTGGTGCTATAATTTGCTCTAACAACTCCAATTATGCCTTTTATTGATTTGGCAACACATTTAATAGGAATAGCCACACCTCTTGTGTTACAAATCATTAAAGGTGTTGAACGGTGTAATTTTAAAATCGCCTGCCTTCTACAGATGTCAGTGTGACAGCATAATTTCCCCTGAATTTTGCTATGTAAACAGTGTGTTACAGTAATTTCTCTCTTACAAGTGTTCAAATGTTCTTAGCACTGGTTTTGTATTGAAACATGTTTTGATTTTTTTTTTCTGTTATAATTGCTTTTTTCTTTATTTTTTTTTTTCAGCTATGGAAATAAACATGCTGTCTCTGGTATCTACGTCTCTAACCTTAATTATTACTTAAATCTTCAATATGCACTTAACAGTGCAAGTAAAACCTTTGAGTTTAATTTTGTTCCTCTTCAGTTTAGAGGAAACATAGATCTGGTTAATGGCATGTAGCTCTGTTAGTCATTTGTAATTCAGCCAGTCAATCTTGCTTTCTTCAGTACAAAAAACCCTTTTAACTAGAAAAAATATTAACAGTTATCATGCCTTCACAATTATCTTGAACAAATATATTCCACTGATCCCATTATCATAAAGTAAGACTGCTTTTAAATAATAATATTACAATTAATAAATAATAAAAAACATATTTCACAAAGTACCTTTATTAGTTAAAACACTATATGGTTTGATAATGTATTTCCTAATTTATTGCATTCATTAATTGCTTTTTTAGTGGTATAAAATCTCTTGCACCATGGCTGAATAGCTTAAAAATGTTCATACAGAAATTAATTAATTTTAAGCACACTCTTTTAGTGAAAGGGTGTGATTAAAATTATTTTTGGGGAGATGAAAATTTTTATGCTGGTGTAGAGGTAGATATTAGGATAAAGTGGCCCTTATTTTTAAACATGTATGAAAGTTTTGTTTTAGATGGTCTAATCTAGTTAATGGTCAAATTCTTCATCTGTAGCGAGAATGGAAGAGAGAAGCAGGATGGTCACTGTGGGTCAACTCTGTCTGTCTCTATCTGTCTGTCTGTCTGAGTGTGTTTTCTAACACACTCATGAATAAGGTTTTCTTATTTTGTCATGGTTAATAATTAATAACTGAACACTAATAAATACAGTATGCAGTTAAAACAAGGGATCTGCAATGTAACTATTATTATCCATACAAAAATCCACTGTGTTTGTATATTTAGCCTTTATTAACCACTTTAAGACCGGAAGGATTTGCCCCCTTAATGACCAGGCCCTATTTTGTGATTCGGCACTGCGTTACTTTAACTGACAGTTGCGCGGTCGTGCGACGCTGTACCCAAATAAAATTGACGTCCTTTTTTTCCCACAAATAGAGCTTTCTTTTGGTGGTATTTGATCACCTGTGCGATTTTTTTTTGCGCTATAAACAAAAAAAGAGCGACAATTTTGAAAAAAAAAAAAAACAATATTTTTCACATTCTGCTATATGACATTCTCCAAAAAATTTTTAAAAAAATTTAAATTTTTTAACAATTTAGGCCAATTTGTTTTCTGCTACATATTTTTGGTAAAAAAAATTGCAATAAGCGTATTTTGATTGGTTTGCGCAAAAGTTATTGCGTTTACTAACTACGGGAAAGATTTATGTCATTTTTATTGTTTTTTCTTTTTACTAGTAATGGCGCAGATCTGCGATTTTTTGCGGTACTGGGACATTGTGGCAGACAGATCGGACCCCCAACTGACATTTTTGACACTTTTGGGGGTACCGTTGACATTACTACAGTAATCAGTGCTAAAAATATGCACTGTTACTGTAAAAATGACACTGGCAGGGAAGGGGTTAACCCTCTTGGTGATGAAGAAGTTAAATGTGACCCTAGGGGCGTGATTTTAACAGGGGGGGGGGGCTTGGCTTGTGAAGTCATCACAGAGACATGTGATCCTATATAGCAGGATCGCATGACAGCTGTGATAACTTCAGTGAGAAGTACGGACAGCTGTGTTTACGTCAGCCGTCCCTCCTTCTCTGTCAGCGGCAGGAGATCGCGAGTGGCCGGTGGCCACCGGAGCTGCCTGCAACACTAGCTTCCCCGCTGACCAGCGGGGGCTGGAGCACACCTCTGGTGGCGCGTGATCGCCCCCTAGCTCCTCCCAGGGGAGCACCGTACATGTACTGGCTTTTGCCTGGGAGCGCCAGCCTGCCGCAGAACATCTCCGGTGGCTGGTGCTAAAGTGGTTAATAAATACAGTATGTAGTTAAAACAAGGGATCAGCAATGTAAAAATTATTATTCATACAGAAATCCACTGTGTTTGTGTACTTAGCCTTTATTAACCACTTTAAGAGCTTAAGGATTTGCCCCCTTAATGACCAGTCCCTTTTTTTGCGATTCGGCACTATGTTACTTTAATGGACAATTGCGTGGTTGTGCAACGCTGTACCCAAATAAAATTGACATCCTTTTTTTTCCACAAATAGAGCTTTGTTTTGGTGGTATTTAATCACCTGTGCGATTTTTATTTTTTTGAGCTATAAACAAAAGAGAGCGACAATTTAATTAAAAAAAAAACAATATTTTTCATATTCTGCTATATGACATTCTCAAAAAAAAAATGTAAAAATCGAAATTTTTTAACATTTTAGGCCAATTTGTTTTCTACTACATATTTTTGGTAAAAAAAATTGAAAAAGCGTATTTTGATTGGTTTGCGCAAAAGTTATCGCGTCTACTAACTACGGGAAAGATTTATGTCATTTTTATTGTTTTTTTTATTTTTTTACTAGTAATGGCTTGTGATTTTTTACGGGACTGCGACATTGCGGCGGACATATCAGACCCCTAACTGACATTTTTTTACACTTTTGGGGGTACCAGTGACATTACTACAGTAATCAGTGCTAAAAATATGCACTGTTACTGTAATGACACTGGCAGGGAAGGGGTTAACAGTATAGGTGATAAAGGGGTTAAATGTGACCCTAGGGGAGTGATTCTAACTGTAGGGGGGCGGGGCTTTTGAAATGACCATAGAGACATGTGATCCTATATAGAAGGATCACATAAGCTCTGTGATCATTTCAGGGAAAAGGACGGTCGGCTGTGTTTACAACAGCTGACTGTCCTTCTCTCTCTGCGGGGAGCGATCGCAGGTGTCAGGCGGCAATCAGATCTTCCTGACACACGCATTGGCTTCCCCGTTGACGATGAGTGCGCACTCGCCCCCTAGCCGCCACCAGGCGAGCAACGTACCGATATGTGCTGTTGCCTGTAGGAGCCACTCTGCCGGCTTATATATATAGTAAGCGGTCGGCAAGTGGTTAAATGGTTGAAACAGTGCTCAAAAAATATGTCAAATTATAAATTAGGTAGAAAGATTAAATAATTCACTGTGTTTGTCAATTAAATGGTCTTATTGGATACAGAGCACTTGTTCTTGAGTGATAATTCCAATGTTCAGTAATCCATAGCGACCAATGAGAATGCACTCCAGTGAAGTTAAACTAGTTTGAAAAGAATTATGATTCAAGATATAGCACCTGTTATTCAATAAATTAGAACTATAGGCAAAACATTATCTTAATTTTGAATAGAGTAAGGGAGAGTTATAACACCTGTCCTGTCCGTTTTTTTTTCCCAGTTGTGTGCCATTGGGCAGATTTACCCTTACTTGCTATCCCATAGCCAAAACAGGAAGTAAGAGGAAATCCCTGCAAATTAGGGAAATCCCTTGGGTCCCCTAGGTCAACAGAACTAGTGTCCCAATTGGAAGATTTCCCCCCTATTACTTTTCTGGGGACAACCCAAAAGTTGAGATTTTATTTTACTTTCACTTTCCTTGATAATGGCAAGACAAAAAAAGGGGAATCTTGAGCTGTAGGTTAGGGGCACAAACCACCATAAAAACCTAAAAGATGTTATAATCCATCTCCACTCTGTCCAAAGCTAAAATCAATAAACAAAGTTTTGCCTCTAGCTATATTGTAAAGCCTCTGAGTATATAGTTCAGAGTTACTTATGCTAAAAGAAGCATATATGAAAGTATAAGGTAACAAAATACTATACCAGAATCTCTTGTGCTACCTTACAGAAAAGTCAAACAAAATCAAGAAATTATATAAATGAATAAATGATTTCAGCAGTTGTCATGTGTTCCCACACCAGTGAAGATAAAATGAAAACGTGCACTGGATGAAGTTATTTTGTGAGTGAGTGTAAGGTAAACAAGATTTCTTCCACCAAAAGGCCATGGCAGACTTATGCTTATGCTCGTGCACATTGCACATGTGTTAATATTTGTAAGCCAAAGACCAATGTCCCTTCTGCATTACGAGTTCATTGCGCACATATTTGTGCGGACGCTCGTTCGCGATTGTGAATGTGTGCGCGCATGCATGCACATACCAATTAGCACCTGGCTCCCAGTGGACTATTTAAACTGCTCTATTACTGTGAGCAGTTGCTGAATGGTCTTTAGCTTGTTGCTGTGTTCCTGGGATCTGACTTGTTGTTTCTGCTTACCTGTGTATCACGCAATTGCTTACCTCTGCCTGTGCTCCAGCCAGTGTTGCCAACCCCCGAGAGGGAAATTTACTGGCAGAACGTCCAAAATTTACGGACGGCACCAATTTTTTACTGGCACTGCAAAAATGTACATATACAGGCTGTTTTCAGTGCTAAACCGTGCAAATATCAATACTTAAACTATAAACATGTAGATAGAGCTATTAGCAATGTGTTTAGGTTAAACAAAAGTCAAAAACCATATTTCTCCATTAACATGAAGATCAGATTAATATAACCCAGCCAGCACAGCGTTCCCCCATATATCAGAGTCCACTGCATTCCCCTTTACATCAGAGTTCCCTTTTACATCAGGGTCCGCAGAGTTCCCCCTTCGCACTGTAAGGGGAGAATCCTGCAGACTCTGATGTAAAGGGGAACGCCAGGAACTCTGATGTGGGGGGGCAATCTGGTGACCAGAGACCACCTTACACAGAGTGAATACATTAAGATATGGGGGGGAGGTTACTAATATAGAGGGATCTTTATATCAGTGCCCCCTTACATCAGTGACCCCCCCATCAGACTGGTCTGGCGGCTCTGTCACTGACCTCCTCTCAGGTGCACTGTGCATGGCTCAGTCAGATGGCCCCTGTCTCCACTCCGCAGGCCCCGCACATCTGACTTCTCCCGTAACACCCCATCCCGGCAGCGCTCTCACTCTTGACTCCTCTCCAGAGTCCAGACTCCCCTGCAGACATGATAAAAAACAAGAGATGGTCAGAGACTGCGGACATGGTACAGGAGGTGGTCAGAGACTGCGGACATGGTACAGGAGGTGGTCAGAGACTGCGGACATGGTACAGGAGGTGGTCAGAGACTGCGGACATGGTACAGGAGGTGGTCAGAGACTGCGGACATGGTACATGAGGTGGTCAGAGACTGCGGACATGGTACATGAGGTGGTCAGAGACTGCGGACATGGTACAGGAGGTGGTCAGAGACTGCGGACATGGTACAGGAGGTGGTCAGAGACTGCGGACATGGTACAGGAGGTGGTCAGAGACTGCGGACATGGTACAGGAGGTGGTCAGAGACTGCGGACATGGTACAGGAGGTGGTCAGAGACTGCGGACATGGTTCAGAGGGGTGGTCAGGGACTGCGGACATGGTACAGAGGGGTGGTCAGGGACTGCGGACATGGTACAGAGGGGTGGTCAGGGACTGCGGACATGGTACAGAGGAGTGGTCAGGGACTGCGGAAATGGTACAGAGGGGTGGTCAGGGACTGCGGACATGGTACAGAGGGGTGGCCAGGGACTGCGGACATGGTACAGAGGGGTGGTCAGGGACTGCGGACATGGTACAGTTGGTGGTCAGGGACTGCGGACATGGTACAGGTGGTGGTCCGGGACTGCGGACATGGTACAGTTGGTGGTCAGGGACTGCGGACATGGTACAGTTGGTGGTCAGGGACTGCGGACATGGTACAGTGGGTGGTCAGGGACTGCGGACATGGTACAGTGGGTGGTCAGGGACTGCGGACATGGTACAGTGGGTGGTCAGGGACTGCGGATATGGTACAGTGGGTGGTCAGGGACTGCGGACATGGTACAGAGGGGTGGTCAGGGACTGCGGACATGGTACAGAGGGGTGGTCAGGGACTGCGGACATGGTACAGAGGGGTGGTCAGGGACTGCGGACATGGTACAGAGGGGTGGTCAGGGACTGCGGACATGGTACAGAGGGGTGGTCAGGGACTGCGGACATGGTACAGAGGGGTGGTCAGGGACTGCGGACATGGTACAGAGGGGTGGTCAGGGACTGTGTACATGGTACAGGAGATGGTCAGAGCTCTCCACATGAGTGTCCTCCTCCTAAGTCCCCTTCACCTCTCCACAGCCACAAACATCAGTGACATTACTAGTGCAGAGTGAGTGAAGCTGTGACACTGCCTGTGGAGAGGTGAAGGGGGCACAGGAGCAGGACACTGATGTCCTCTGCCCCCTGACTCATCTCTCTACTTCAGTCTGCTCCTGCTAGCTGTCGGAGGCTCGGAGCCCCAGCACTTACCAGTCCTCTGCCTCAGCTGTCAGTCTGCGACTGCTCTGTCCACTCCACCAGGCATCCATCTAGCGGCAGCATCTCCTAGTCCACTCCAGATAGACAGAGTGAGTGACTCTGCATTGTAGCTGGCGGCCGGCTGCGGCGGCGGGAAAACTTAAATTATGGCGGGGGCGGAGGCAGGGGCGGGCGCAGGCGGGCAGTGCAGTGGCACTCGTCCAACGAATAGTGCGAGTCTGGCAGTCTGATCGGGGATCTCCGGAACTGCGCGCCGCACATGCGCAGTTCTGACAGTGCCGCCGCCGCAGTAGATTTACGGGCACTTTTCTCCTGCTACGGGCATTTACGGGCAGGAGAAAAGTGCCCTTTTTTTACGGGCTGTCCGTAAATCTACGGGCGGTTGGCAACACTGGCTCCAGCTCTGTTACCTAATACTTCGACCTTGGCTTGCTTAACGGATTTGATCTGCCTGCTGACCTTGTACTGCATTGCCCGGCTGTTAACGACCTTGGCCTATTTTCTGGACTTACTTGCTTGCTGATTCGGTACCTCACTGCCCGGTTGCCATTGACTGCTGCTTGTCTCGCGGTTCTACTCCCGTCCCATGCTCTGTTGCCAAGCTGCTACTGCATCCAGTTCCGAGGACTGCGACTACCAGCTCTACCCACCTACAGAGTGAACATCACCAGCTAGCTGTTACGACACTTGTGCCACTCCTTGCCTTTGCACTCCCTGTTCCCACCTTCAGGGGTGTTGGGTGGGAGGTGCAAGAGAGGCCTCCACAACATTTCGGTTTTCACCAGGTACGTGATAGTGACATTCTAACCCTTTATTTTAGTGAGCTGATATATTGCACAATAAGTTCCTTTTTTCTCCTTTGCATGGAGACAGAACCCTTTTAAAAGGCAAGGCGCATATTGACCTAGTTATGAGGAAAGAGGCCTGGTTGTAAGGTGGAGGAGACACTTTTGTGGTGGTGATCCGTTAGATCAGCCTTTCTCAACCAGTGTGCCGCCAGAGGTCCTCAGGTGTGCCGCGGGATCATGGGAGAGAAGGGCTGTCAGATGAGCCCGATCTCTCGATCCCCTGCTGTACATCGGCGGTGCTGTGAGGGAGCTCCGTCAGCCTCAGCAAAGTGAAAGTAAAGGGAGGGGGAGTGTGTTGTGCTTTCTGCTTCCCCCTACAGTGCAGTACCCGGCTGTGTGAGGAAAGGAAAGGTATTGTACTAGAACTTTTAAAGTTTGTGTATATGTGTGTATGTATACATGTATACATGTGTTTGATGTGTGTGTGTGTGTGTACATGTGTCTGTATGTGTGCATGTATACATGTGTTTGTATTTGTACATGTGTTTGTGTCTGTGTACATGTGTCAATGTGTTCATGTATACATATGTATGCATGTGTGTGCATTTGTATGTATGTGTGTTTGTACATGTGTTTGTGTGTGTGCGCATATGTCTGTGTGTGTTCATGTATACATGTGTATGCATGTGTGTGCATTTGTATGTGTGTGTGTGTTTGTACATGTGTTTGCGCATGTGTCTGTGTGTTCACGTATACACGTGTATGCATGTGTGTGCATTTGTATGTGTGTGTGTGTGTGTGTGTGTGTTTGTACATGTGTTTGGTTGTGTGTGCGCACATGTGTCTGTATGTGTGCATGTATACATGTGTGTGCATTTTTATGTGTGTGTTTGTGTGTTTGTACATGTGTTTGTGTGTGTGTGCATGTGTCTGTGTGTTCATGTATACATGTGTATGCATGTGTGTGCATTTGTATGTGTGTATGTGTGTGTTTGTACATGTGTTTGTGTGTGTGCGCATGTGTCTGTATGTGTGCATGTGTCTGTATGTGTGCGTGTATACATGTGTGTGCATTTGTATGTGTGTATTTGTGTGTTTGTACATGTGTTTGTGTGTGTGTGCATGTGTTTGTATGTGTGCATGTGTATGCATGTGTGTGTGTACGTGTATGTGTGTGTGTGTATGTTACTTTTAATCCTGACTCCCCATTCCTGTACTGTCAGAACTGCTTTTTAGGGCTTGTTTCTGATAGCAGCAAGGGCTGCTGCTCCCTTGAAAATCAATCCTTGCTTAGATCACTTTTCAGAGGCATTTGGCAGGCAGTAAAGAGGCAATATGTTGCTTCTCACCTCCTGTTTTAAGCCCGGAAATGCAGCACCACCACACTGCAACCATGCACACAGTTGCAGGGTGGTTGCAGTGCAGCCCCATTCACCCTGGGTATACCTCCAGCTGCAGCCACCACATGTGTACATCCCCAGATGCTGCCTCTGCAGCTAAAGGGGGAGCAGATGAGGGTAGAAAAGACAGCTCAACCATGTGGTTTTACTGCCCCTCCAACCTGACATGTGAACAAGCCCTGTGTGGATGTGTGCTGCGTGTAGGGCTTCAATGGGCTTCCCTACCAGCAGAAATGCAGGGAGAAAAGTCCCTGACCCTTTTTTTAAACTTGTGCCGCACCCAAAGAACTCCATGTTTGCCAAAGTGTGGGGTGCCATTAAGAATTAATGGCAACCCTAAAGAGCAGAGCATTTGTCTGTGTGTCAGGAACGAGCACGATTCTACGTGTGTTCTGCGGTACACAGTAACGTGAATCAAACCTTGGGCAGGGGTGCCTCAAGACTGAAAATACTTTTCAAGGGCGCCCCGACTGAAAAAAAGGTTGAGAAACACTGCATTAGATTATTCACTTGTGCATGTTTGTTCATGAACTTTTACTGAGGTGGAAGAAAAGGTGGACTATTATTATTATATATTTTGTTTAAATTTTTTATTATTTTTGCAGAAGTGGAGAATACACCGAATTATGGACTTGGCACTTTATGTTTAGTAATGATTAATACTGAGATATTGTTTTTTTGGCAACCGGTCCCATCACTCCTTGGCAAACAGAAGGAGAAGAAATGGAAAAAGTGACACATTTTATCTTTCTAGGCTCCAAGATCACTGTAGACAGTGATTGTAGCCGTGGCTTGGCTACAGTCACAAGCCTGGATGGCTTAAATCCGGTTTGGTCTCCACCCAGAGACTGGCCACATCATCACCTTCCATGTGGACAGACAGACAAGGAGAATGCTACAGCTAAAATCAGGATGCTGGATTGAGGAGCAGGAGAGTTACATGCTCCTGACAAAAACATTCACTCTTGTAGATGGTTGCAACTCCTCTGATTCAGAGTATTGGATGAATCCTCTGTGTTTATGAACGAAAAAAGAATAATGGAACAGGGACACCCCCATCAAAGTGTAGCATTTGAAGCATCATTTAATAACTTGCAGTTTTGACCACTGTAACTATTTCACTATACTGGTAAAGTTTAGACAGACAGATCATTACTGCCATAAGATATAGATACAAAGGAAAAATGTTTGAAGGAACAGTTGAAAAAGACCCTATTAACAACCCATTTAGGCACTTTGACGCATTATTCTAACTGTATTCTTAAGGGAATGATCTACAAAGTCACTCTTGATTATGCCATTACATTTCTGACAACAAGGAAATTAAATAAAACACATTTCCCGCCTAAATAGGATATTGTAACCCACAATTTTTAAGAAAAAGCCATTTCAAGAAAAACATTTGTAAATGAAAAGAAAATATAGTGATTTGGTTAGATAGTTGCACATAAAGTATTGCTTTGCTAATACGCCTTGAAAGGATAATTTGCTTACACTAGATTAAACTAGTCAGTTTTTAGGCTAAGTCATCCTAATGTTGAGAAATGTTTAGCCTAAGCCTCTTAATTTAGTTGAGTCAATGATGTTCATGATTGCTGTGACTTGTATATATTGAAATTTCAAGCTACCGATTTTCCCCTCTGCAAAAAGAGAGAGGTTTGGGACTTTAAATGAAGTTCATGGATAGCCCAAGTACTTCCATCCCTGGTTCAATGGGAAAAGAAAAAAGAGTTGAGACTTTGAATGGGGGGGGGGGATTTACTAGGACTGCAGCACTCAGAATCTAGTGCAGCTTTGCATGTTACCCACTCACCTTCTAACTTCAGCTTGTTAAAATAAGCTTTGACAATAAAAGCTGATTGGTTTCTATGCAAAGCTGCACCAGATTTTGCATGCTCTAGTTTTAGTAAATCCCCCCAGTATGAAATATTTTTCTTGCTTTTCCGCAAGAGTAAAGGGATAAGCTTTCTATGTAGTTTACCATAGTTAAAAAAGTTATGACCTTCCCATATTCTTAACCACTTGCCGACTGCCTAACGCCGATCTACGTCGGCAGTCAGCCCCTCACAGGCAAAGTGACGTAGGGCTACGTCACTAGCTTGTGAGGGTCTAGGGAGCGAGCGCGCGCCCCCGGAGGCGCGCTCCCGCTCCCACGTGGTCACGGACCCCCCCGCGCGTGTTACCAGCGGACCCGATGTCCGCCGGTCACTCGGCGATCGGCGGGGGAGAGGGAGAATGTCAGGCAGCTTGTGTAAACAAGCCACCTGTCATTCTCCTCGCTGTAAAGACACTGATAAAACGGATCTAGTATGTAGATCAGTTGATCAGTGTCCTTACAGCTCAAGCCACAGCCAATCACAGTAGAAAGCATGCCCCTAGGGATACATACAGCCCCTCCCTTTCAAATAAAGTTAACCCCTTCACAACCAGTGTATTTTTACAGTAACAGTGCATATGTATAGCACTGATTACTGTAGAAATGTCACTGGTAACCCCAAAAGTGTCACAAATGTCAGTCAAGGGTCCGATCTGTCCGCCCCAATGTCGCAGTACCGCAAAAAAATCACAGATCGCCGCCATTACGCGTTAAAAAAAAAAAAACAACAAAAATGACAAAAATCTTTCCCTTTGTTAGTAAACGCGATAACTTTTGCGCAAACCAATCAAAATACGCTTTTTGCGATTTTTTTTACCAAACATATATAGCATAAAACAAATTGGCCGAAAATTTTAAAAAATTTTGATTTTTACTTTTTTTTTTGGGGGAATTTCATATAAAAAAATGTGAAAAATATTGTTATTTTTGCAAAATTGACGCTCTTTTTTTGTTTATAGCGCGTGATCAAAAAATCGCGTGATCAAAAAATCGCGCAATTGTCCGTTAAAGTCACGCAGTGCCGAATCGCAAAATACCCCCTGGTCAGGAAGGGGGTAAAATCTTCCGGGGCTTAAGTGGTTAATATTTTGACATCCTGATGTAAAATTTTCATCAAATAGTGTTGCATATGACTAGCTTAAAGAGGAAGTAAAGTGCTGGCTTTTTTCCCCATTACCTGCAAAGTAAAGGCATAATGTGCTAGTTTGCAATGCATACTAGCACATTATGGGAAATGTACCTGCAAGCGCTCATTGTCACCATTGGAGGCCACATTCATCTTCACCCGTCTTCCTTCCGGGTTCACGGACTTTGGCTGTGTGACTAGGTGGAGCACAGCAACAGGCTCTGAAGAAACAGCATGGGTGGCCGTTCCTTCAGAATGCATGCGTCAATCACGTCATCAGCAGCATATGCAGTAAATATCTCCCAAATGGTACACGTTTAAGACATATTTACAGTACCTATAGGCAAGCTTTAGTACAGGCTTAACTCTAGGTACAAGAAAATCAGTGGAAGTTTACTTCCACTTTAACCACATAACGACCGCCCACCGCTCCTGGGCAAAGCGACGTTATACTACGTTGCTCGCTCAGGAGACTCTAGGGGTCGAGATGGTTACATTTCTTTTTTCAGGCAAAGAACATTTTCATCAAGTACAGAAATACCTGAAATGATCTTAAATCAAATAAATTCATCAGCCCCATGTAATGGATGTGAACAAAGACCTGCATGTTTGAAATGTAATCTGGGTGCTACACATGTCTCTCTCAATAGGTACCGGAGAGTTAACATAATCACAAAGAAAATTAAATGTGTAAGTTGTCTGTAAGTGGTGGTCCTTGAAGGTAAGTATTGAAGACAACTTCCAGGGGTGTCCACCAGAAGAAAAAAGGGGAAGAAGGGTAGAAATGGAAGAGCCCTTGTGATCTCTTACTACACCAAATATTACTAGTAATAACCAAACCATAAGTCACCACAAGATGGTAGACATGACCTTCCAAGAGTGCCCTTATATAGAATGCTCTTGTCTCCATATTGGGTAGATGAGGTCAATCTTGATGCTGAGGGGAAACCCAATCCTCATCAGGGAAAAGAATGGTGTGTGGAATGTTTTAAGGTTAAAAAAAAAAAACAAAAAAAAAAACTGTCAATTCTTGGAGGGGCATAGGCACCTGTAATCCCATATGAAATGTGAAAATGGTTATACAAGCTTCCAAGTCATAGTAGATAAGTTTCAAGGATTAAGATGTGTTTTGTACTGTATTTAAAGATGGCCATCTGCCATAGGGAGAATAGTCTTCTTTTCAGGAAACCCTTTCCGAACACAGCAAAAGGGAAAATGTTCCCTCATATATCCGGGTACATCTCATGTAGAAAGATTCATAAAATAAATACATAAATAATTAATGAATGAACAAATAAACAGATAATAACTAGATAGCAATCAACCCATTATGGACACAGTAAAAAGGTTTTTTGTCAACAAATCTAAAAAATGGATAAACGTCATAAAAATACTTCTTATATAAAAAAAAATCCCTTTTTACTGTGTTAAAAATGGGGTTGCCTATGAATTACTATTTATTTATTTGTCTAATTATATTATTACTTACTTGTTTATATTATGAATCTTTTCATTACATGTCTTGAATTCCTTCCCCTATTTCTATGGACAAATGAGGGAGTAATTTCCCTTGTACTCTATTTAGAATGTTCTTTTTTTTTTAAATGGGCTATTTCTTCTTGGCAGGGGACCATCTTTGAATATACAGTAGTACAAAAACCTTTAAATTAATTAATTATACATATCGTTTTCGAGATTTTTATGATATTCATGTATTACAGGATTTTGCATTTCCCCTTCGCACTGATAAATGCACTGTTTATTATGAAATTTGCCTTTGATGTAATTAATAAATCTCATTTTTTAACTCTAATTCTTTATCTACTATGACTTCAAAACTTCTACAGCCATTTCCACACTATTTTACTAGGGGTGCCTCTACAAAACCAGTAATTGGTGGGATTTTTTTCAACTTTAAAACATAAATGTGTAATTTGCAGAATTACCAGGTAAAAATAAAAGGAAAACACCAGGAAAAAAAAAAAAACTAATGCAGCTATCTAATAAAATTACTGGTAAGTTAAAATACATAAACCTGGTAATTCTGCAAATTACACATCCACTTTTCCTTTGTAGCTACAGTATGCTCACTCATTTCCATGTACCTATGGAGGGAGACATGGGTGTCACCCAAACTAAACTTCAAACATATCAGCTTTTGTTCATTCCCATTATATGGGAGCTGATGGGATTAATAGTTTACAGAATAAAGATAAGATTGTTTTTGCCTTCAACTTACATTAGGTGCCAAAGACCAACAGGCCAGGTATTTTCTGTACTTGCTGAAAATGTTCTTAGACTGAAAAATGAAAACAAATGCAGCCACCACATCTGAGGACAGGTAAGCTGCAATATAATAACTTAAAATGTATTTTTGTTCTCAGGCTTAGTTCTCCTTTAAAGGTAAAATGTATACAATATAAACAATAACATGAGAAAATGTGCAATAGACTCCCTCAAGAGCTGGTTCTGGCCAGGTCAGTAGATTGCTTTAAATGTACATGATGTAACTGGATACTAATATTTTTAGGTAAAGTCGATCCAGGGAATATTTGATTGTCTCTCTGTGGTTCTGGAAGGAATTTTTTCCCTGCTGGAGCAAATTGGATCATGCTTTGCTGGGGTTTTTCACCTTCCTCTGGATCAACTGTAGGTATAGGATTGTGTACATAAGATTGTATGATTTTTTTTTCCATTTTATTAGTTGAACTAGATGGACTTGTGTCTTTTTTCAACCAGAATAACTATGTAAAACGTTGTAGATATGTGGCGATAGTAATATTTTAGGAACCACTATCATTCTGCATACCAAATACTTGTTGATGCTGACAAAATTGCAAAGGATTGTGCAGACAGCAATACATTTGAACTATAAAATAAAATATAATCAGCGCAAATAATGACTAACTAATATGTGCACATATCTCACTCTCTTCACCTAATAGTGAGGCACAGATTGCTGCTAACACCTTCCAGAGTGTGTCACCAGTCTTTGTTCACACCAATAAGTGCAGTGCAATCACTCATATACACCGCTCAAGAAAAATTAAAGGAACACTTTTTATTTAGAATTTAGCATCAAGTCAATTAAACTCCTGGGATATTGATCTGGTCAGTTAGTAGCAGAGTGGGTTGTTAATCAGTTTCAGCTGCTTTGGTGTTAAAAAAATTGACAACAGGTGCACTAGATAGGCAACAATGAAGCAATCTCCAAAACAGGAGTGGTTTTACAGGTGGAGGCCACTGACTTTTTTTTACTACTCATCTTTTCTTACTGTTTTTCAATAGTTTTGCATTTGGCTAGGGTCAATGTCTCTACTGGTAGCATGAGGCGATACTTGAACCCTATCAAGGTTGCACAGGCAGTCCAACTTCTCCAGAATGGAACATCAATACGTGCCATTTAGAGAAGGTTTGCTGTGTCTCCAAGAACAGTCTCAATAGTATGGAGGAGATTCCAGGAGACATGTAGTTACTCTAAACAGGGCCATAGAAGGTCCTTTACTCATCAGCAGGACCGGTATCTGCTCCTTTGTGCAAGGAGGAACAGGATGAGCACTGCCTGCCATAGCCCTACAAAATGACCTCCAGCAGGCCAATGGTGTGAATGTCTCTGACCAAACAATCAGAAACAGACATTATAAGGGTGGCCTGCGGTCCCAACGTCCTCTATTGGGCCCTTTGCTCACTACCCAGCACTGTAGAGCTTGATTGGCATTTTCCATTGAACACTATAATTGGCAGGTCTACCACTGGCCCTGTGCTATTCACAGATGAGAGCAGGTTCACCCTGAGCACATGTGACAGACATGAAAGGATCTGTAGAAGCAGTGGAGAACATTATGCTGCTAGTAACATTGTTCACAAGGACATTGTTTACAATGATGGTGGGTCAGTGATGGTCTGGAGGGATGCACAGACCTTCACAGGCTAGACAATGGCACCCTGACTGCCATTAGGTATTGGGATGAAATCCTTGGACCCATTGTCAGACCCTATGCTGGTGCAGTGGGTCCTGGGTTCCTCCTGTTGCATGACAATGCCTAGCTTCATGTGGTGAGAGTATGCGCCAGTTCCTGGAGGATGAAGGAATTGATACCATTGAAAGGTGCCCATACTCACCTGACCTAAATCTGATGCAACCAGGTTGCACCTCAGTGTGTTCAGGAGCTCAGTGATGCCCTGGTCTAGATCTGGGAGGAAATACCCCAGGGCACCATCTGTCATCTCATTAAGAGCATGCCCTGATGTTGTCAGGCATGCATATTAGCACGTGGGAGCCATAAAAACTACCATTTTGAATTGCTGCAATGAAATTTCAGCAAAATGAACTAGCCTGCTGCATCATTTTTTCACTTTGAATTTCAGGGTGTTTTTGAATTTCCATCAAACGATGTGGCATCCTTTCATTCCTAACACATTACTCAGTCCATATCAGTATAAATATCCAGCATAATATTTTTCCCTATTGAGATCTGATGTGTTTTCAAAGTGTTACTTTATTTTTTTTGAGCAGTGTATTATAACTGAGTAAAATAATAAGCAAAATAAGGTTACGACAACTGATATAGTTGATGCAATATATAACAGTGTCAAAAAAGTATGCTCCACCGTTGTGATTACTCAAAGTAATAAATCATATAATAATATTCATTGTGTTCAGTGACCACCACCTCCAGACATCCAAGAACTGCTGAAGAAGCCCAATTGGGGGGCGTAACGCACACAGATGGGAGGAGCTGTTGTCCATGACGTCACTACTTGTGTATCAGCTGATTATATGCTTGTTTTGCACATATCTATGTGAGTGTTTTTAATCCCCTTATTCAGTTTTGATAAATAATTTGAAACAGAGAGCACAATGGTTTTTCCATTTCTATTCTATGGTATTACATGGTTGATTGAGATGTAGGAAGTGAAATAGCGTGTTTTTAAGGGACGATCCTTGCAGGAGCATTCCAGCACCATCCTGAATGGAGTACATTAGGGCAATTATGACTCTGTAGTGTGGTCAAAGACTGGAGGTTAGCAGGCAATCTGTCTGGAGGTGGTGATCACTGAACACATTGGATATTATGGTGTCCTTTTATGAAATGGAGATGAGCAGTGATCCTGCTGATCACAGCTCATTTCCGATCATTCTCAGTTTATGAAACAGAAATGATCGCAGGAGAACATGTTCTCCGCTGATCATCTCTTCACATGGGAATCTGTCATTGCCTGACACAGAAATGGCCAGGCTATGAAGCTGCGATCCCCGCACTTCACTGGCGATCTGTGCCAGAATTCACACTCCCGGGTTCACCAGCCTGGAGCTTGTGAAGCGGGGAGTGAAGACAGAATCGGGGGAGAACTGAGGGGGAAAAAGGAAGATTATGGACTTCCTTCTTCCTCGTTCAGACCCCCCAACACAGTAATCATGTCCCCCTGCCATATTTATGTATAAATATATATGTATATATATACACATATAAATGTAGATATATATTTAATGTGTATATATATATACAATGTATGTGTGTGTGTATTCAGTGTATATATATACATATTTATGTAAGGGGACTATTATTTATAACCTCGTGTACTCAGCAGTGATAATTTATCTCTGCTTGTTAAAGCGCGCGAGGGATTTTCATACTACTGTAATCTCGCTTTGTCTCACGAGATTACAGACGCTCCATTGACTTCTACACAGATCTCCGAGAAAACTGTTCTCCTCTGATCACCCTGGGCGAACTGAAGTTCTCCCATTCATAAAAGGGGTGCCAGATGTGATCATTTTCCCCGGAGAACTGTAGAGAAGCCAATGGAGAAAAAAATTCACCCGTTCATAAAAGGACACCTATATGAACTATCACTTTGAGATGTAGCTTCTTCAGCAGGGCTTCTTCAGCAGGTCTTGGATGTTTGGAGGTGGTGGTCACTGAACACAATGGATATTATATGAACTATCACTTTGAGATGTAGCTTCTTCAGCAGGGCTTCTTCAGCAGGTCTTGGATGTTTGGAGGTGGTGGTCACTGAACACAATGGATATTATTATATGAATTATTACTTTGAGTTATCACAGCGGTGAAGCATACTTTTTGGCACTGTTATACTGTATATTGCATCAACTATATCAGTTGTCGTAACCTTGTTTTGTTTATTATTTTACTCAATTATAATGAATGAGTGATTGCGCTGCACTTATTATTTGCACTTTATAGCAATATATTTGAGACTATTTAATTGTATAAAGGTTAAATATTATGCAGCGCTGTTGATTATATAATAATTGGATATTTTACCAATAATCAACTTAGATATTGATATTTTCTTTCACTGCAAACTTAAGTTTGAGAACAGAAATCTTTTAATGATGCAGATAGTTACATGTCTCTTTGAGACAGGCTTGCTGTTATTTGTTTTTACCCTAATTGTTTTTTTTTTTTTCCATCAGGGAGAAAGGCTGTGTGTACATGAAATGCTGGCAATGTGTAAATGAACTTGACAAGACATTTCAAAACAAACATAGGCCACCTACCAATCACTGGCACACAAGTCTTCCACATGTTTACAACAGAGGTGCCACATTGGATTCTCTCCCCGCTATTTTGCTTGGAGCCTGAAGCAGTATGAATGCCTGCATGCATTTGTTTAGCGGCAACAAACCGTCTCATTAACAGCTGTGTGAAAAACCAACAAGGGTGACATTTTTCACGCTGGAGTGATCACACTATAGAGTGTGTGTCTGCCAAAGCTGACCCTATCCACCTCCCATCTGGCTGTTCCTGAACAAAGGAGATCAAATAGGCCTACCTGACCTGACACCAAACACAGAACCAATATGGCCCTGCTGTGAAGTTTGTTTAGAAAATATCCTCAGTCTTTCACAAATGACACAGAAATAAGTGTTGTAGGCCTTTCAAGATATTTTTATCTGTAATTGTCTTTGACTGAACATAGCTCATTCCTTGCTGTTCTGACAAGGCGGCAGTGCTTTGTGTGGGAAGATTAAGAGATACTAGCTAAGTGAAGGCGTACAAGCAAACTGCTAAAATTCATTCTGTAATGTAGAGTTTTTCATGATGTTACAAAAGGGTTGGTTTGCAGCAAAAAATATCAGCTTATGCAGAATTAAGTTAGTATAAAATTTAAACCCTTAGCCTGACCAAATGCTTGAATAGAACACAGGCTCACTGAACCAGCATTAAAAAAACTTCTTTAGCAAATTACTTGTTTTTAAAGTAATTATAAAGGCAGAAGATTTTTTTTTTATCTTGATGCATTCTATGCATTAACATAAAAAAACCTTCTGTGTTTAGCAGCCCCCCTTCAGCCCCCCTAACACTTGCCTGAGCCCATCTTTATCCAGCGATGTTGCAACAGTGTCTCAGCTGCCCGGGACTCCCCTCCTCATTAGCTAAGACAGCAGTGCGGCACAATTGGCTCCCGCTGCTGTCAATCAAAGCCAGTCAGCCAATCAGAAGAGAGAGGGGACAGGGTCGAGTCTTGACTCCATGTCTAAATGGACACAAGGAGCTGTGACGTTACTGCTTGCTGTAGGGGCACTCAGCAGGAGGGAGGTGCCAGGAACACAGAAGAGTGACCCAAGAAGAGGAGGATCCGGGCGACTCTGTGCAAAACCAACTGCACAGAAGAGGTAAGTATAACATTTTTTTTCTTTTAGGCTGGGTTCACACTTATGTGAATTTGCATGACAGGAGACTATGACCGGGTCTCAATGGAGCCAGTTCACACATCTCCGGGGTGGCTGTGGAGTGGATTGCACAGGTCCTGTGCGTCTTTGGCTCCATTTCAGGTCCAAATTCAGCCACAAATTCGGGCCTGATTAGTCCCTGAAATAGAGAACAGGGATGCACTGGACACCTGCTGTGAGCCACCTTAAGAAAAACAAAAAAAAAAATTGAGCCTCTACAATCACTTTGAATGTAAACATTACAGGGACAGTTTCATATAACATACTATAGAATTATAGTGCTGCGCATACACAAATGTGACTGATGGGTGAATAACGATGATAATGTGAGATATGCTAATAATCTATACAAAAAATCCTGTGCTATAAAATCAGAATCAACATACATTGAAGGTATGTTGATTCTGATTTCATAGCACAGGATTTTTTGTATAGATTATTAGCATATCTCACATTATAATATCACCGTTATTCACCCATCAGTCACATATTTGTGTGTGCGCAGCACTATAATTATATAATATTGTTTGTATGTGTATAGAGAAAGCACAGAGTGATTGCAGCATATATATGAACATATTATAACAGCTCACAGGACACACTTAATTGATGCATATAATATACATTTTCATCATACGGTATCTCACAAAAGTGAGTACACCCCTCACATTTTTGTAAATATTTTATTATATCTTTTCATGTGACAACACTGAAGAAATGACACTTTGCTACAAAGTAAACTAGTGAGTGTACAGCTTGTATAACAGTGTAAATTTGCTGTTCTCTCAAAATAACTCAACACACAGCCATTAATGTCTAAACCGCTGGCAACAAAAGTGAGTACACCCATAAGTAAATATGTCCAAATTGGGCCCAAAGTGTCAATATTTTGTGTGGCCACCGTTATTTCCCAGCACTGCCTTAACCCTCTTGGGCATGGTGTTCCCCAGAGCTTCACAGGTTGCCACTGGAGTCCTCTTTCACTCCTCCATGATGACATCACGGATGTTAGAGACCTTCGCTCCTCCACCTTTCATTTGAGAATGCCCCACAGATGCTCAATAGGGTTTAAGTCTGGAGACATGCTTAGCCAGTTCATCACCTTTAACCTCAGCTTCTTTAGCAAGGCAGTGGTCATCTTGGAGGTGTGTTTGGGGTTGTTATCATGTTGGAATACTGTCCTGCAGCCCAGTCTCCGAAGGGAGGAGATCATGCTTTGCTTCAGTATGTCACAGTACATGCTGGCATTCATGGTTCCCTCAATGAACTGTCAATTGAAAAGCAAGATGGGATAAATGAAGGTGTGTGAAAAACAGCCGGTCCCTAGTTTGAAATACTTACCCACCAGTCTGCTAACAAACCAAAATAAACCTGTCAAACAATAAAAGTTAAAAGCAGGAGTTTAGTTAACACATATTTGCAAATGCATGCGGAAGCTGCAAGGCCGACGACAAGGCATCCTGCGTTTCTTGCAGAACCTAACACTAAATAACACTACTCAACCTGAGTGTCCAAGTGTCTTCACAAAGGGAAGTACATGCTTGCTAATAGATGGATGGGAAACAGATGGGATTGGAGACCGCCCAATCCTCCCCCACCTGCTCCAATCCATGACTGGCAATGAAAAACGCATGGCTGTATAAAAAAAAACCATGGGGTGTAAACTAAATGTGATCAGCTGGGAGACACACACCCCCATCCCTTTAATAAAGATGCTATAGGCAAATGGGGACTTTGAGTGAGACACCCGCCTGTAAAGCAAGCGTCTCCATCCCTAGTAAGATACAAGAAATGGGCAATTTGGGACTTTATGTGATAACTGTCGAGCACTACTCAGTGTCTCCATCCCTGTGAATAGTCAATTGAAAAGCAAGATGGGATAAATGAAGGTGTGTGAAAAACAGCCGGTCCCTAGTTTGAAATACTTACCCACCAGTCTGCTAACAAACCAAAATAAACCTGTCTAACAATAAAAGTTAAAAGCAGGAGTTTAGTTAACACATATTTGCAAATGCATGCGGAAGCTCCTCCCAGCTTCCTGTGCTCAGAGAGATCCTGCCTGATGGGACAGCAGTGACTGGGCAAGTGAGCTGCCCCAGGTGCTGGGTCCTCATCTGCCAAGTCTGGTGTGCGGGCCACCAGAAGTGAGCACAAGAGCTCGCAGCATCTATCCAAGCCCCAGTCACTGGAGAGGACTCTGTTACATTCCATGTGGAGAAGTTGTCCAAGCAGTGGGGTGGTCCTATCTATGGCCCCCAGAGCCTCCTGACCAAAGTCAGCATTAGCAGTGCCAGTGTGAAGTCTGTGCCAGCAGAAAATCCCTCAGCTCACAGTCTGCTGAATGAACGATTAACATCTTGGGACACGTCAGATTTCTCTAGCTCTCTATCCTATCAGTAAACTGAACTCAGAGCACTCTGTTGCCATCCAGTGGCCATTCGTAGAACTGCATTAGAATTGTTTTCATATGTTTTATGTCTGTTTTCCCACTCCTTATGGTGCCATTTTGTACTGCAAACCCCTGTTCACATGATCTCCTGTGTAATCCAAGTTGATTTTCGTTGTTAAGTAAAGTAGAATTTGCACATCACCACTGGTCTGATCATTTGGCTGAGACCATTACATAACACTTGGCGTCACGTACAGGATTAGCCATGTCAGTCAGTGGTGAGGGAAGCAGCACAATGGCAGAGTGAGTCAGCAGCAGCACTGAGGGTGTCAAACAGTTTGCCATAGCTTCCCTATTGCTGGCAGGATTGCTACCACAACAACTGCCTAAGTACACAGGGCCAGATCAGGACTTGGATGATTGGATTAGGAGGTTGCGGGGCTTGATCCGGTCATATGGGGTCCCACCCGCCCAGCAGGAAGACCTGGCCATTAATGCCCTTGAAGAGGAAGCAAGAAAGTTAATTCTACACCTTCCAGCAGAGGACCAGGATTCCCTAGACAAGATAATCAGCCGCTTGGAAGCAGTGTACACCCAAACTGTTGCATTAGGGGATCTTAGGGCTCACTTTATCAGTAGAAGACAGAGAGTGGGAGAATACATTCCACAGTACGCTCTGGAACTGCAGGATATAGCAGCCGAGATCCGCCGCAATGAGAGGAGGAGAGCAGGACGTGCTGGCTGGAGTGATACAGACGGGTGGCTGAAGGATCAGTTTGTGGATGGGCTTCTGTCTGACAAAGTCAGGGAAAAGTTACAGTAAAAGGACAGAAGTAACCCAAACTTAAAATCCCACGAAATTTTAGAAGCAGCTGTCCTATATTCAGAGCCCAGACATGCCAGTGCGGAAGTTCTCATGGCCAGCACAGGAGATAAACCATGTAAACCACCCCAATCTGAACAAACAGCTCCATGGGAAGTGGCCATCCGCAAGCTAACAGAAGGAATGGCCCAGCTCCAGACATAACTTGCCATGCTAAGACGCAAGCAAGGTAATCCAAGGGGGCCAAGGGAGAACACCCCTTCATGGAGAAACCGATCACCGTCCCGCAGATGACCAAGAAGGGAGAGGTCACCCTCCCCATGTAGGTGGCTGTCGAAAAAAGGGACATCGCTTGAGGGACTGTCCTGATTGAATACCGAGGGGGCCTTTAAACCCAGGGCGCCCAGCCGCTAGGAGTCAAGCAGTGGGGCGACCCAGCAAAATGACTCCCCAGTCACACATTAAGAATGCGGTGGTTGATTGTCCTGTAGTAAACGGGTACTTCGATGGCCAAGAGGTCGAGTGTCTTTTCGACACTGGGTCCCAAGTCACTATTCTACCAGAACCTTTGTTCCAGCGATACTTCCCAAAGAAGAAAATGAGTCAGGATAACCCATGGATTTCACTGACAGCTGCCAATGAACTTCCTATAGAAGTGGTCGGGATTACCTGGATGAAAGTAAAACTCTGGGGACAGGACCTTGGCCAAAAAGGTGTGGTGGTTACACGAGCATCCGGAAAAGGACAGCCGCAGGTGATATTGGGCATGAATATTATCCAGGGGCTGAGGCCTGAGCTGTTGAAACGATGTCCTACACACCTAGGACCACCTAAAGAAGTCAGGAAACTGCTTCTTACCTTAGCAGCACTAAAGGTCTCCGATGCAAGCATAGCAAACATTAAGGAAGAGGCTGGCATTGTGAGGGTTCCCTTTGGGACAGAAATTGTAATACCTCCCTGCAAAGAACTTGTACTTCCCATGAATGTCGGATCATGCCATCGACTGCAAGGCGTCCCAGTGCTAATGGAACCCTTACCCTCAGATATGGCCCCATTTGTTGCTAGAACTCTCACAGTAGTTCGTCAAGGCACCGTACTAGATAGGGTGCGGAATATCAAGGCGATTCCACTTCACCTGCCCCCGGGGACACCAGTGGCAGAACTGGCCCTAATTACAGGTGTGGTTGCTCCTAAAGTGGACCACATTGAGCTCCAGAAATTTCATGGACGACACTATGTAGCTAGAGTGAATGTTGCCAAATGGTCAGCAGGAGCAGACCAAGCATGAGTAGGAGAACAGATACTTCCACTTCTACAGCTGTCCACTGAGGAACTTACACCCACTCAGGCAGAAGCAGTAACGTAATTGGTGGATAAGTGGTCAGAGGTGTTTTCACGGGGAGATTTCGACCTGGGTTGTAGCAATGGAATTGAACATATGATCTCAACAGGAGAAAATCCACCCATCTGGGATCGCTACCGAAGCATACCCCCTCACCTTTATCAGGAAGTCAAGCAGATGTTGGAACAGATAATGCAACAAGGCGTAATCGAAGACAGCAAGAGCCCATGGGCAGCTCCCATTGTATTAGTGCGGAAAAAGGACGGCACCCTCCGCTTCTTTGTAGATTATAGAAGATTGAATGCTGTCAATACAAGAGACGCCTATCCCATACCGCGGATTGAAGAGTCCCTAGCTGCCCTAGGGAAAGCCAAGTTCTTTTCCACACTTGATCTCGCCAGTGGGTATTGGCAGATCCCTGTTGCCAAAGCAGACCGTCCAAAAACTGCTTTCATCACCCCTATGGGGCTATGGCAGTTCAAGAGAATGCCTTTTGGGTTGAACAATGCACCTGCTACCTTCCAAAGGACAATGGAGCATTGTCTTGGAGATATGAATTTGGATAGCATCCTGATTTATCTTGATGATATAGTGGTGTTCTCTGCCACCTTTGAGGAACACCTCGCCCACCTAGATGCTGTTCTAGCCTGGCTACATCAGTATGGACTGAAGCTTAAGCCAAAAAAATGCCACCTGTTCAAACGTGAGATTGAATATTTGGGACATGTCATTTCAAAACAAGGTGTGCTCCCCAACCCGGAGAAAATCAAGGTAATACAAGAATGGAAGGTCCCATCGACCGTGACTGAGGTTAGAGCCTTCCTAGGGTTAAAATGTAAGGGTATATGGTGTAGCGCTTATATGATAAAATGAACTCCACAGTCCATATACAAATATATCAATCATTGGAAGGAAAAGAAGTCCATTCAGAAAGACGTGCTCCCAAAGGTGTAGCCCGTTACTTCACACTCCAACAGATCTGTGCAGAGAGACCACCACCAAGAGAAAAGATGGCCCCTTACCGCAATATATGGATCCCCACTACAGAGATCAGATCCAGCTCATTTCACACATCTATATGACCCTTGTAGACAGTACCCGGCTCATAGCGATATCCAAATCAGCTCCAATCATTGAAGGCACAGGTATAGGTACATATGTGAAGAAAGAGGGACAACTCCCATAGTGAAGTACAGTCACGAGTGTGTTTATTGATGCACTAGTATAAAAATTGGCAACTCACATTTCGTAGCAGATAATACAGCATGTCTCGCTCAGAAATCGCCTTTAGGATCTGGTTTCCAACCAAGAAAATGGCCGCCGCGTCCCCTCGTGTGTCCTAGCGTGGCGTGCCGCAGGGTTAACAGGGCACTACCAACAGTTCATCAAGCATTATGCCTATCATGCTGCTCCAATCCAGAAACTACTACATGGAGTAGACCAGAAAGGAGGTCACAAGAGGGTGGAATGGGGACTGGAACAACAAGAAGCGTTTGACTTCTTGAAGCAAAAGTTAACGTCAGCCCCAGTATTGGCCTTTGCTGATTTCTCCCTTCCCTTCCGGTTAAAAACTGATGCCAGTAACCAGGGCCTGGGGGCCGTGCTCTCACAAGTGCAAGATGGTGAGGAACGGGTTATTGCTTATGCCAGTCGCAGCCTTCATCCAACCGAGAGGAACCCTACAAATTACAGCTCCTTCAAGTTGGAACTGTTAGCGTTGGTGTGGGCTGTCACAGAACGTTTCGCAGAGTATCTCACAGGGTCTAAGTTCGAGGTCTGGACGGACAATAACCCCTTAGTACACCTCCAGACATCCAAACTTGGTGCTCTGGAACAAAGTTGGGCAGCACGTCTGGCAAAGTTTGACTTCTCCCTGCATTACCACCCGGGAAAGGACAACCACGTGGCCGATGCCCTATCACGGTATCCTTCAGTACAACCTCAACGAGATGTGGATGAAGAGGCTGAAGAAGAAGAAATTCCATCCGTAATGGGGGCTAGACCTAAGAGTCGACCACGGGTGGACCTCATCCATGTATTGGAAGAGTATAACTGGGCGGAAACACAGAAGGATGACCCTGTGATTGCCCCAGTAATAGAGGCATTGCAGTTACGGCGATGGCCCAGTAGAAGAGAAAGATCGCAACTGCTACCAGAAACACAGAAACTGTTGAGTGAATGGTCATGTCTCCTCTTGAGTGGTGGCATATTGTATCGCAGAGTACTGTTCCCCCATGACTCTTCGGTAACCTGGCAGGTCGTACTGTCATGGGCCAGAGCCCGGCCAGTGGCAGAAAGAATCCATGTGGAAGGAGGACATTGGGGTGTCCACAAGACGTTTGCCTGGTTCAAAAGGCAAGCCATGTGTGTAGGGCTGTTCCAGTTGATCGATCAGATATGTCAGCACTGGAGGTCTATGACCTGAAACCTGGAGACAGGGTCCTGATCCAAGGCAAAGGTGCACATCGGTAGGGTTGATCGAACGGTTCGGGTCGACCATCGGTTCGACCCGAACATTGGCTGTTCAAGGTTCGGCCGAATTTAGAACTTTTTGCCCAAAAAGTTTGGAATTCGGCAACCAGAACCGACCAAAATGCAATGGTTCAGGAAATGGGCTTTAAAAGCCTGTGATTGGACCAGAACCATCAGTAAAAGCCAATTGAGGGGGAAGGAGAATGCTAGGAATGTGATTGGAGTGATGGGGGTCCATAGGCCAATCATTAGTGAATACGCCCCCCAGTATATAAGATAGCCGCCGCCAAATTCCTAGCATTGTTATACAGGGACATGGAAGAGAGTGGAAACAGTTCTGTGACTTCTGTTACAAAGTGTCATTTAGCAATTTTTAGAGTGAGGAAAGAGATATCTAGTGTAGTTAGGGTGCTATTTTCCACTATGTTAGCTTTAATTATTCAGTTTCTGTACGGAAAGTGTTAAGTGTAAGGGGACCGTACTGTAATGTAGGGTTAACTGACTGTGACTGCTATGGAAGGGTGACAAAACCCTTCCATATTAGGGTGACCGCTATAGAGAAAAGATCGTTTTTCTTGTGTCACTTTCAGAGCACTAATATGGCTCCGCTCCTGTCAGCATTCTTTTTGCTGCAGGCTTTGATAGTGCTTTTTTGAGGACATGTTTGGAGTCAGGCATGACATCTGAACATGTGTATAGGGGTATATATACACACACATCTGTATATATACACCTGCACATATATACGTGTGAAAGGAGCAGAACACTATACTTTCGCTAATGAAATAATTTGCACTAATATGGCTCCGCTCCTAACACACCAATATATGTGTAAGTGTAAAATACATATAAGTGTGTGTGTATATATATATATATATACCTCTATACAGAAGTTCAGATGTTTTGCCTGCCTCCAAAGAACCCAAAAAAATGCCCAAAAAAATGCCAGCGCCAAAAAAAATGGGAATAAAATGGTATATGAAATTGCGCTAAAAACTTAAAAGTTGAGCAAATGCTCACAATAAATTATTTCTAAAAGCTGCTACACTCAAATCATACACTGATCGTATGTAGAAGCCAGATAAATATATATAATATGTAGCGCTAAAATGCTGTAAAAAAGTCCATCAATAGTCCATTTCCACCATTGTTGTTGCACTGCCACCAATTGTAGTAAAGTGAAGAAGATCCACCACCAAGAAGAGTGTTTAAACACGCTTACCAGACAATTGGAAGTATTAGGCTTTATGCTGTCCTCAGACTGCAACACACTTGGTGACAAATTAGACCGGACCTCTTCACACAGGTGATTCCCCAAGCTGATACCTTAACAGTAGATCTCATAGGAGCCACTTCATAAACCCTTCATAGTGCAGTATATTCTCATATGCTTTAATGAAAGTATAATAAAGTACAGCACTCACATTTCCAAAGGGTATAACAAGCAAATCTCACGCCGACCTGCGTGGTTCCAAATTGGACAGCAAAGTGGTAGCCAGTGTCCTCTATTACATTAGGCGTCCATCGAGGGCAGCCCGACGCGGCGTTTCGTCACACTTGACTGACGTCTTCAGGGGCGTGGCCCCGCTATTGTCGGGCGCCTTTTTATCATAATAGAGGCTACGAGATTGGCTGGCCGAAAACCGGAAGCGGAAATAGCCATTAAGCGTTCCACCACCCGGAAGAGGAATAGAACTGTGTTTACAAATTGACAGGAAGGAAGTCACACTTCACTGCCCAAAACAAACAAATCATATAACACACAGAAAATGGTAAGGTAATTAAAAAAATCTTGATGCACATATATATACCAAGAATTTAAAATTTAAAAATTTAAAAATTTTAACAGCTTTATAGACCAGAATGGAATAGAAATGGAATAAAAAGATATGATTTAAGAATTTGTTATAAAGGCATTAATATCCCACTCGATGTTCAATCCATATGGCGTGTAGGACTTTAATCTATAGATCCAAGCTGTCTCGAGCTTGGACACCCCACGGGTGAGATTGCTCCCCCTCCAGTTGGAAGTGAACTTATCAATCCCTAAGAACAGGGTGCTCGTAGGGTCTCTATTATGACTTTCGTCATAATGGCGAGACACACTGTGCTTAGGGAAACCATTTAGGATGTTTGTGATATGCTCATTAAGGCTTACCCTCAGCATCCTCGTGGTGCGTCCCACGTACTCCTTTCCACACGGGCACCCAATGAGGTATACTACATATCTCGTGGTGCACGAAATAAATGGTTTTATTTTATGTGTGAATTTAGTCACACCAGTCACAAACTCTTCACTTTTCCTCCGACCTGCGATATTGTTTTTACAGACCCTACAAGACCTGCATGGAAAAAATCCACACATGTCTTGGAAGAAAGAAACCCATTTGGGGGGGTTCCGAATGTTCGGCGCCACCTGCAATCTCAATGGGGGCACACCCCTAAAAATCACAGGCACATCCGGCAGGACAGGGCCCAAAACACTATCGGTCTTGAGTACGTGCCAGTGTTTACGCAACATATTTTTAACAGAAAAATGTTGGGTAGAATATGTAGAGAAGAAAGCATGCTGGTAAGTGTCATCCTTAGTTTTTACTCGGGGTACCAGTAAATCTTCTCTATTCTGTGCGCTCGCACGTACAAGAGCCTCATCCAACTCTACCTCTCCATACCCCTTCTCCAAAAACTTAGATTTTAAGGAGGATGCTTCCTTAATGAAGTCCTCATGCCTAGAACAGTTACGCCTCAACCTCAAGAACTGACTGACAGGAACAGTTCTCAGCCAAGATGGATGATGACAGCTGGAAACATCAATGAATCCGTTCCTGTCAGTAGTCTTGAAATAGGTCGAGGTGATTATCTGCCCATCTACCACCCGGGAGACCTATTAATATTAATACCAACCGGGAGACCTATTAATATTGAGGTCCAAAAAAATGGATTTCCTCCTTACTCCATTCGAAGGTAAGTATGATGCCTTTATTATTGGCATTCAAGCTGGCCATACATGACTCTAGAGAGGATTGATCTCCATCCCAAAGGAGGAGGGTGTCGTCTATGTACCTGCGCCAGAGCACCAGCTCCTTCCCAGGCACATCTCGGACGACATCCTCCTCCCACTTTGCCATAAATAGAACTTCAGTTTGCCGCCTGTTCCCAACTCCTCCTACTCCTCTTCCTCATCCTCCCTTTAGGGTCCCCTACCGAGGAAGTCAAAGGAGCATTACGCTCGACGTAACGCGTATAGGGGGGCGGAGCGTGCGTGGCCGACGCAGAGTCTCTCTCTGGTAACAGATCGCTGACATCGATTATACAGCAGGCACAGCTGAGTGCCCGACAAATGTGAGTTGATCTGCCTTTCTCTAATAAAGCATACCCTCATTAGTAAGCGGAGAGCACTAGATTTCTTCATCTGTTTTCTATATGTCCCGGGATCCCTCGAGGTGCAATATAGTGTGGCTCTTTCCTGGAAGTCTGATCAATGATACATGTGATTGCTGGCCCGTTTGGGTCCTTCAGAAAGGTGAGAGGCTGATTCACCTGGTGGAGGGATTCACTATATTGGTGATTACAAGTTGTTTTCATCACTGGATTTTCTTCATCTGAACACGGGACACTCTTTATATCATTTTATTGGAAGCACACACATTGCTATGTGCCTTATGAACTGGATATGATTTATTGTCATCACTTTTTGATTTTATATTTCTGGCGCATTACATTTTTGTATGATTTATAGTTTATTGTGATTTGTGAAACATGATTGGTGCATGCTGCCGGACACCACTATTGATTTATAAGTTCACACACCTGATTTATGCACAGTGAATTGGTGTTGAGTTATTTTATCACATATAATAGGTTTGCGCTGATAGTTTTTTTGTATTTCACTCCACCAACATGGCCAGTGCCGATGACGCCGTTCTCAGCTTAACTATCCCACTTCTATGCCTCCTTGAAAAAACAATTTGGGCGATGATGGAAGAGGATGTGGCACAGGATGAGGAGAAGGAGGAGGAGGATGAAGAGGTAACATTTCCAAGGCTTTCAGGGCAGTCATTCGCAAGGGGCTCCGAGGGTGGGTTCCTGCACACACAAACGCCAGGGACACAATTGTCCAGCAGGGGCACAGTTCTGGAGGATGAGGAGGATGAGGAGGAGGAGGAGCTGGAGGAGGAGATGGAACCATGTTCACAGCAGGGTGGCACCCAGGCCAGCTCATGGCCATCACTGGTGCGTGGCTGGGGGGATACAGAGGACACGGACGATACACCTCCCACAGAGGACAGCCTTTCGTTGCCTCTGGGCAGCCTGGCACACATGAGCGATTACATGCTGCAGTGTCTCCACAACGACCGCCGAGTTGCCCACATTCTAACTTGTGCTGATTACTGGGTGGCCACGCTGCTGGATCCCCGTTACAAGGACAACGTACCGTCCTTAATTCATTCACTGGAGCGCGATTGCAAGATGCGCGAGTACAATCGCAGGCTGGTAGACGTGATGCTGCTGGCATTCCCATCTGACAGCGGGGCCACAGTGGAAGCACAAGGCAGAGGAGGAGGAGGTCGCCAACGCAACCAGGGCACCGCCAGCACCTCAGAAGGCAGGGTTAGCATGGCCGAAATGTGGAAAAGCTTTGTCAGCATGCCACAACAAACAGCAGCACCAGCAGCTCAGATGGAACGTCTTAGCAGGAGGCAGCATTTTACCAACATGGTGGAGCAGTATGTGTGCACACGCCTACATGTAGTGAATGACGGGTCTGCCCCCTTCAACTTCTGGATCTCCAAATTGGGCACATGGCCTGAGCTTGCCCTTTACGCCTTGGAGGTGCTGGCGTGCCCTGCAGCCAGTGTATTATCTGAACAGGTATTTAGCACGGCTGGGGGCGTTATAACAGACAAGCGCAGCCGCCTGTCCAGAGACAATGTGGACAAGCTCACGTTCATTAAAATGAACCAGGCATGGATCCCACGGGACTTTTCCGTACCTTGTGCAGAATAGCAATGGATACCGACCTTACCCACCCATTGTTCCATTTTTGCTCTTTCTCACTCTTTTGGGGTGTACCCTCATTTAAAATTTGTGAAAAGAAGCAGTGTTGGCTACCTCGTCCTCCTCCTCAGGGCCAGATTAACGTAGGGGCTATTGGAGCTGCAGCTCCAGGCCCCTACCTTTTTTATAGGCCCCGGGTTGGCCATATTCACTGTTACCGCTCTTCTGTCACTTGTAAACACAGAAGTCTGGCTTCTATGCTCGCTTCCCCAGGCAGCACCCTCAGAACCTCCCCACACAGCGCGAAGGCCGGACAAGGAGGGACAGTTGCCGATGTATGGATGTGTTTATGGGCTTCAGAGACAGCATCCCATGTTGAATTAGGCATGCATGGCTGCACCCTTCCTCCTCTGGGTGCATGCCAAGGCACGGCCCTTAAGGCCCTTCAAAATCCTCAGCACCAAGCCCATGATGCTCTTAATCCGGCCCTGGTCCTCCTCCACCGCCGCTTCCACCTACACCGCCCATAGGTGTGCGCAGCCTATTGCATTAGGGTGTGCACCCCAAAGTTTAAATACACATGCATGTGTTTGCCTACATGTACATGGCCCCGATACATTACTCTCCCTGCTGGCAAAGAGAAATAGAGCAGAGCAGGTCCGAGGGAGATCTTTCCCATCTCCTCACTGGCAAACAGAGTGATAATGCTATGTGCCCTAGGTGATTAGGGTGTGCCCAGGCACACCCGGCACACCCTGTGCGCACGCCTATGACACCGCCACATCCACCACCACCTCAACCTCCCTCCTACTCCATATGGGCCTCGTCCTTCAGAGATGAAGAACATTGTTTTATTTTTCTGTTTTTTTTTTTGTTGTTTTAAGTTATTTCCCTATCCACATTTGTTTGCAGAGCACTTGCCGTGCTCTTAATTACATTTTGCTGCCATTTGCAGCACTCTAGCCCTTGGTGTTTTAGAGCCATTTTAGTGCCTGAAAGTTCGGGTCCCCATTGACTTCAATGGGGTTCGGTGTCCGGGAAAAGTTCAGCAAAAGTCCGGGACACGGACCCGGACTTTTTTTTAAAGTTCGGCCGAACCCGTCGAACACGGACATCCAGGTGTCCGCTCAACTCTATTAACGACAAGTGGTTGTAGGAAGTTATCAATGTATCTCCCCACCCGGGCTGTAAAGGAATCAATGCCGCTGATGATAGGTCTCCCGGGTGGGTTGATTGGATCTTTATGTACCTTCGGTAAATAATATGCCACAGGAGTTCTTGGCGCCGAAGGTACCAGAAAAAGCTTTTCCTTCTTAGTGAGAAGCTTGTTCTGAAATCCATATTCAACCAAAGTGCTTAATTCCTTCTTGTATTTAATAGTGGGATTTCCTGGTAGGACCTCATAGGTTTCCCTATCAGAGAGTAGTCTGCACATCTCCTTATTATAGGCAATGGAGTCCAAAATCACAATACCTCCACCCTTATCAGCTGGCCTCACTGTTATATCATCCCTGTCCTTAACCCTCCTCTTATGTTAGATTTCTGTTACTATCCATGATGTTAACGGGTCGGTTTTGACCCGTGTCTTAAATCAGCCATAAAATACCCTCTGAACAATTATTTATCATCCAATTTGTTTCTTACCTCTTGGTTACCTTGTTAGGCTTCTTTATCCTTGAAAAGATTGGTTTTAATATTTTTGGTGTGACCCCCTTAGACCTTTATTTTGATAGCATACCTCTCATTTTCAAATTTAAAAAATGGTAAAATAAAGTCAGCAACTCTGAAATGTATTGGTCCTATGTGTCTTTACTTTATTTAGAGAAGCAGACAAGCAGGCAAAGAGATAGGCCCCTCCCTAACTACAGCTCACAGGGTTGAGAGGTGATTGGCTGTCAGTGTTACTAAGCAGAGAGAGTGTTTATGATTTCAGTTTTGGCACTTATTAGTGTCCTAAAATCCTATATTATAACTGGGTCAGAATTGACCCTAACACCATAAACATCTTAATTTTCACCACAGTATTTTATAATTTAGTGAAAATGATTATTTTTCTATTACATTGTTTAAATAGAGGTTCCTGACAAAGTAAAAAAAATCTTGATGCAATAAACAAATTTATGTGATACTTATAGACATTCAAAACCTGAAAACGGGTCGGTTCTGACCCTAACATAAGAGGAGGGTTAAGACGATTTAAACCTTTCCTAAACATAAGATTGGTGCCAGTATTCTTGATCTTCAGGGAATCAATATCCCTGGCCATCAGATCTCTGAACACCATAAGTGAAGGAGCCAATGGACCGGGAGGATTGAAGGTGGAGGCATTGGAAAAGGATGTAGATTTGACACCCATGACATATTCTGTCCTAGGGTTCAAAGGGTTACTAAGCAAATGTCTTTTAATACTCATCTTTCTAACGAACTTATGCAAGTCTATAAATGTATCAAATTTGCTCAACTGCTTAGGAGGAGCAAACTTCAACCCATGGTTTAAAACAAATTTCTCCTTGTTAGAAATATGTGCGGTGCTTAGATTGAAGAGGCCCGCATCCTTTAAAACCGCCAAAAAAAAATGCCCAGGTTTGTTCTTGCAGGCGTTTTTTGGGTTCTTTGGAGGCAGGCAAAACATCTGAACTTCTGTATAGGGGTATATATATATATATATACACACACACTTATATGTATTTTACACTTACACTTATATAGGTGTGTTAGGAGCGGAGCCATATTAGTGCAAATTATTTCATTAGCAAAAGTATAGTGTTCTGCTACTTTCACACCTATATATATGTATGGGTATATATACATATAAGTATGTGTGTATATATACCCCTACACAGAAGTTCTGATGTTTTGCCTGCCTCCAATAACCCCCAAAAAATGCCCAAAAAAATGCCAGCGCCAAAAAAAAAATGCCCAGGTTTGTTCTTGCAGGCATTTTTTTTGGGCATTTTTTTGGGCATTTTTTGGGTTCTTTGGAGGCAGGCAAAACATCTGAACTTCTGTATAGGGGTATTTCCTGGCCAGCCCCACGTCAGCACACCTGGGTTTGCTCCTCCTGCGAACCCTCAGGACCACCCTTAGCCTAGCTTATAAGAGAGGGCCCTCCCATTCCCTCTTGTTCTCCTTTTTTTGGTCTCCAGGCCACCTGAAGCAAGCTACAAGTGAGAATGGATCCCCCCTACCGAACCTTCCCACCCAGGTTTAGCCTCTCCTGGGATTGGTAGGTCCAGACTGATAGAGGTAAATCCTCCTAAAACCCTGGACGCCCTGAGTGCCGGGGCCGCGGGCATGAATGGCTTAAAGAGCCTAAGAGTATGGGGGAGAGGCTGTGGTGTGCTCAGCTCGTTTCCCCTCACCTGTTTGCAGCTATTAGGGATGCACCGGGCGCTCTCCCTGGCTGATATATTCACTGGCAGTGATATCAGAGGAGGTGGAGCTGTGGGCGGTGGGTGTAGCCTAGCAACCGCCCTGCATAAGAGGGGAAGCCGCAATGGCAGCGATGCAAAGAGCTATTTCATTTTCTGTCCATGTGCAGGTCAGTGCAGAGAGATAACTAGGTTCCGTATGGCTGTGTTTACTTCCTATGACTCACACTCTCTCTCCCTCCCTCTCCTATCCTCGTTTGCCTTGTAGTAGCTCTCTGCTGCCACCCAGTGGTTCTCAGACTTGACAGTTTCTTCCTTTCAAGCTCGTCTACTCTCTGCTGCCACCTGCTGGTGCTGTCTTTTCTATACAGGTAAGCAGTATCTTTTTATAAAAAAAAAAAAGAGAGATGGAGCTAGAAAAAAGTGTCTTTTTATTTTTCTTATCTCTGTGTATTTAACATATTTAATCTATATGTTATTAAGTTAGAGATAGTTAGGGTGAGGGGAAACAGAGGAAATAGGCTTATCTTATGTTCCTCTTTTTTAGCATGAGCTCGCCACAGCCACAGAGGGCACGAAGATCGTCGGAAAGGTAGGAGGGGGCTACGAGGGACTAGACGGTGAAAAGAGTGCATACACCATATTTAAAGGGTGTTTGTCTTTTAGGAGCAAGAGCCCTAAAAAGAAGCATTCGCATAAGGAAAAGACCCGCCAACGATCTGGTTCACCTCCACCTGAACCACGCTCTAGCCAGGCGCCTCAATCTCCGAGCAGGTCACACGCTAGTAAGTCTCCAGACTATCGACAGCATAATGAGTGCTCCTGCACTATCAGCAAGAGACTGCATGACACTTCTAGGAATGTTTACGGCAGCGACCCCCGCAGTACCTTGGGCAAGATTCCATGCAAGAGCTTTTCAGACGTCATTCCTTTGTCAGTGGGATGGCGCATCCTTAGATCAGAGGATCAGGTTGCCAACTCAAATCCGCCAGAACCTAGTATGGTGGAGTTCACTGGACAGCCTGTCGCGAGGCATGCCCCTCAGCCCAGGGGAGTGGATAACATTAACTTCGGATGCCAGTCTCCGGGGCTGGGGGGGCCCACTGCCTCGGCAGGCAGATTCAGGGCAGATGGCAAACAATCGAGACAAGACACTCCAATCTCCTGGAGTTGCAAGCTGCCTTCCTAGCCCTGCGTGCTTTCGAAGACTTGATTCAAGGAGCCCAAGTCCAACTAAGGTTGGACAATCAAACGGCAGTCTCCTACATAGCCCGACAAGGAGGAACCATAAGTCTCTCTTTACTGCAATTGACAACCAGGATTTTTGTCTGGGCCGAGACACGCCTGGAGGCCCTGACAGCGATCTACATTCCAGGCAGACAGAACATCCTTGCAGATCAGCTGAGTCGGAATTTCCCCACCAGCAGCGAGTGGGCAGTCAACAGATGCTATCTGGAACCAATTTTCTCCGAATGGGGAACACCCTTCGTGGATCTAATGGCAACATCAGAGAATGCACAGCTGCCAAAATTTGTAACAAGGTTCAAGAACCACAAAGCGATAGCACAAGATGCATTCTCAATTCCATGGACGTTCCCACTAGTATACATCTTCCCTCCGTTTCCACTCACTTTGAAGATATTATTGAAAATCGCAAAAGAGGGGACACATGCCATCCTCATACTACCCTTCTGGCCTCGAAGACCCTGGTTTCCATTGCTATTACAGATGGCGGCAGCCCCGCCAATAGCTCTGCCCCTGAAGAAAGACCTATTGAAACAAGGAGAGTGGACACATCAGAATCCAGGGAGGCTGCAACTAGCGGCTTGGCTCTTGAATCGGCCAGATTGCGGTCGCAGGGACTCTCAGAGGAAGTAATCACCACATTATTGAGGGCAAGGAAGGCATCTAAAAATTCTACATATACAAGAGTGTGGGAGAAATTTGTAACCTTTGCTACAGAACAGGGCTTTTCCCCGTCCATGCCAGAGATCAAGAATGTACTAAGCTTCTTGCAAACAGCCCTAGAAGATGGGCTTGGCCTACAATACAATCAAAGTACAAGTGTCTGCATTATCAGCATTCACAGGTCACAGGTGGGCGGAAGAACCCCTAATAAGACAATTCCTCAAAGCGACAATGAGAATACGGCCTCCGAGAAAGAACCACTTCCCAACTTGGGACTTGGGCATAGTGCTAAAAGCCCTTCTCCAACCTCCGTTCGTCCCCACCGAGACATGCCTCTTGTGGTTCTTAACATCAAAGATAGCCTTTCTTACAGCTATCACATCAGCCAGAAGGGTTTCTGAACTAGCAGCCTTTTCTTGCAGACAGCCATTTTGTCTTGTTCTGGCAGACAAAGTTATCCTGCGGCCCTCACCAGCCTTAATATCTAAGGTAGTCTCAGAGTTCCACTTAAATTGGAAATCGATCCTACCAAGTTTCACATAACCACCAGAACAGACAGATGAGCTAGACCTGAGGCCACTAGATATGGTCAGGTTATTTGCGACATACCTACAACGCACCCAGCAAAACGAAAGTCAGATGGCCTATTTATTCTGCCAGCAGGTCCTAGAAGAGGGGTAGCTGCATCAGCAAGACTCATATCGACTTGGATTACCAGGACAATTAACCTGGCATACAAGCAACAGGGCCTAGCTCCTCCACAAATATTACGTGCGCACTCAACTAGAGGTGTGGCGACCTCATGGGCAGCACTCGCCAAAGTGTCGGTGGAGGAAATATGCAAGACAGCCAGCTGGAGCTCCTGTGGGACCTTCGCCAGACACTATAACTTGGACGTGATGTCAACCAATACAACAAGATTTGGAACGGCAGTAGTGACGGCACCTTTACAGACGAAATAAAGTCTATTCATAGAGCATTAAAATGGACTGTTCTTTTATGTCATTATCCCGCCCTACATAGCTAGGTAAATCCCAGGTGTGCTGACGTGGGGCTGGCCAGGAAAATGGAAAATTGTTACCAATACTTACCGTAATTTTCCTTTCCTGGCCAGTCCTCACATCAGCACAACCTTGGAACCCTCCCTAAGTGGCCTGTCGCCGCTAAATATAGAACAAGAGGGAATGGGTGGGCCCTCTCTTATAAGCTAGGATAAGGGTGGTCCTGAGGGTTCGCAGGAGGAGCAAACCCAGGTGTGCTGACGTGAGGACTGGCCAGGAAAGGAAAATTACGGTAAGTATTGGTAACAATTTTCCATTATATATATATATATATATACACACACACTTACACATGTATTTTACACTTACACATATATAGGTGTGTTAGGAGCGGAGCCATATTAGTGCAAAAGTATAGTGTTCTGCTACTTTCACACCTATATATGTGTATGGGTATATATACATATAAGTATTTGTGTATATATACCCCTACACAGAAGTTCTGATGTTTTGCCTGCCTCCAATAACCCCCAAAAAATGCTTGATACTAAACCGGCAAGGTGTGAAAAGAGCGGAGCTATATCCCTGTTCTATAAGTGACAAAATACAAACTATCTTTTTTTTTATGGTTCTGGACATGCTACAGAGCTGAAACTTCACAGGCACACTTTTAGACCCCCCCCCCCTCCAGACATTAAATCCAAAGTCAAAATCAAAAAATCTAATTTTATTTTTAATTTTTTCAATAATTGGCTCTCTATCAAAAATTACAATTTTTAAGAACTTTTTTTGTGTGATTCATAGTCCCTGGGGCATGACCCAGAACCCTAGGCACTTTTTAGGGGCATTTATTGGGTTTTAGGGCTTTAAAATGGTGTTTTTTGATTACCTAAGTTCGGGTCCCATTGATTTTAATGGGGTTCTGAAATCCGGGCTGAACTTTCGGGAAGTTCACATGTTCTGGCCGAACCGAACTTTTGAAAAGTTCGATCATCCCTACACATCAGCAGGATAAGCTACAAACTCCATGGGAGGAAGTGCCTGGAGTTGTGTTATGGCAGCCCATCCCAGGAGTGCCAGTCTATGACATCCAGAAGCAAAATACTCAAGACAGGCATAGACGGCTACACAGCAGGCTCCTTAAACCTATTGAAAGCTACAGGGAGATTCCTGGGAGCTCATCTAGAGAGCCAGTAGAACAGGTTTCAGAGCCACCAGTAGCAGCCCCAACAGAGAATCAGTGTTGGCTATTCCCTGTTCCCCCACTGCTACCTCCAAGTCTCTCAGGAGAGATTACGGGTACAGACGATACCGTGCAGCCCAATGATTGCCCAGCTCAGATTCCTACTCCTGCTGAGGTGCCCTCTGACCCACTGTCTACGGAGAGGCCTGAAAGTGAGGATATACCTTTGCCTGCTCCTGGAGAAGAGACTGAACCTCAACCCTTGAGATTCTCTCAGAGGCACAACTTTGGGAAACCACCTGAACGCTTTGCACAAGAGAACTTTGTATGGTCTGTGAACTCGCCTGGAATCGCAAGTTCAAGTGGGGTGGAGTGTAGTGGTGTGCCCTATTATCCAGATTCAGGTGCAAGTCCCTTTAACTCAACTCCCCTCAATCCTCTGGGCTCCCAGCATCCCCTGTGTTCCTAGACACGCCCAGAGAGTATAAATGCCAGCTCCTCCCAGCTTCCTGTGCTCAGAGAGATCCTGCCTGATGGGACAGCAGTGACTGGGCAAGTGAGCTGCCCCAGGTGCTGGGTCCTCATCTGCCAAGTCTGGTGTGCGGGCCACCAGAAGTGAGCACAAGAGCTCGCAGCATCTATCCAAGCCCCAGTCACTGGAGAGGACTCTGTTACATTCCATGTGGAGAAGTTGTCCAAGCAGTGGGGTGGTCCTATCTATGGCCCCCAGAGCCTCCTGACCAAAGTCAGCATCAGCATTGCCAGTGTGAAGTCTGTGCCAGCAGAAAATCCCTCAGCTCACAGTCTGTTGAATGAACGATTAACATCTTGGGTTACGTGAGATTTCTCTAGCTCTCTATCCTATCAGTAAACTGAACTCAGAGCACTCTGTTGCCATCCAGTGGCCATTCGTAGAACTGCAGTAGAATTGTTTTCATATGTTTTATGTCTGTTTCCCCACTCCTTATGCTGCCGTTTTGTACTGCAAACCCCTGTTCACATGATCTCCTGTGTAATCTAAGTTGATTTTCATTGTTAAGTAAAGTAGAAATTGCACATCACCACTGGTCTCATCATTTGGCTGATACCATTACATAACACTATCATAAGGCTTCATGGTAGGTATTGTGAAGACAGAATTAACATTTTAATCCACACTTATAAGTTTGAACCTTGGCCAATTGGCACGCTTGCCTGTGTCTCATTCCAGCAACTGCTCTTTCCCTCTGTGTGAGTCCGCTAGCATACAGTAAATCAAAGACCGCCAGTGCAACAACCAATCTACAGCCTAGGGCTATCTTAAAACTGTCTTAGCACACTTGAACACGCTAGCTGCTGGGTCTCAATGTTTCCTGATGTTTTTTTAGATTTTCTCCATGTTTGCCCCTGTTATCCTTAGCATTTCTGCATCATAGCATCCTCTGTGATCTCATTGCAGCTCTGTAACTCTGCTTGTAGGCAGGTACTGGCCTGCAGTTTGTCAGTCAACCTGAAGATTGTGTTGTGTCTGACTAATTTGTCTCCTAATATGGGCTCCAGTCAGTTATCTTGGAGAGCCTAGTAATTACTATTCCATATCAAAACCCCACAATCTTTGACACACAAGTGCCAAAATAGCACTTTTGAAATCATTCCAGTTAGCCTGCAGTGTGCAAGTAGGTGGGACAAAGAATATTATTTTGCTTTTGAAAAAATAGTGCATTGCTGATTGCCTGAAAAAGCGTTCAACCCAAAACTTGTGTATTGCTGTTTCTGTAAACTACCTTTTGTCTTTGATCATTTAATTTCTTTTTCAAAAATTTTTATTGAGTTTTCAGAAAAACAAGTATAACATGTAAAACTTAGTACCAAGATAGTTCAATTATACACCTGGAAGCAAAATATCATACAATATCACAACTTGCAGCTAGATATGACAAAGATAAAAACTCTTTCTTAACACTTGTTCCACGGGTCGATAGGAGTTTGCGTAGTCTTCAAGATTACTAGGTTATCTGAGACTTATAGACAAAATAATAATGTGAGATCTGGTATGTTCCACGTGGGAAGCAGTAGATTGTATTTAAGGGGCATGGATGGCCAAGCCCCCTGAAAGTGTAATAAACAACCCGCTGGAGCTTCTTTGAATTTTTCTTTGAAGTTTAAGAGGATACTAACTATTTTTTCCTGTGCCATAATCCATGAGATCTTACTTTTGGCTATGGTTATGGAAACTGAAGGTTTCTTCCATTGTCGGGCTATCATGATTTTGGCTCCTAGTAAAATAAAATAAATCAGAGATTGGGTATTTTTGGGGATTTGTGGGATACGAAGGTTTAAGAGTGTCAATTCTGGAGACTGTTGAACCTTGTTTATAATACTGAAGATGTGGTTCCAAAACCCCCTGATTTTCAGACATTGCCAGAATATTTGGCCTATTGTCCCGACATGAGAACAGCCCCTAAAACAAAAAGGTGAGGAGTCAGGATATAATTTGGCCAAACGATATGGTACTAGATACCATCTAGTGTAAACTCTTATGCTTGCCTCCATCAGTGAGATGTTTAGGCTTCCCTTCATAGTATATTCAGAACATTGGTTTCAGATGTTTAGGTCCCGGAAAAAGCCTAGTTCCTGTTCCCAGTTTAGCTTATAAGCGGCTTTTTCAGTCTCCTCCATCAAAGAGGTGTAAATTAGCGATATCCCTCTTCTCATCTCCTAATGTCTTGAGCACCGTTGCTCATATGGGGTGACCCGCCAGGTGTCTATTTTGTCCCTGGCAATGTGATGTAGGAAATGATTGATTTGAGTGAATCTAAATCTCTCCGAAGGTGGCATCTTCAATATATTAACACATTGTAAAAATGGGGATATTGCTGCGCTAAAATGTAAAGATAAAAACGTACATGAATAAAAAGTCAACAGACCAAATGAAAGCAGCCAGCACCTGATCTAGAATCAGAAATACCAGATCTAAATAGCAATATAGAATGGGATTGGTGCAGCGCTAACACAATTGAATCCACAGTCCATACAAATGTTCAAATGGATCAAATACAAAAGTGCAGTAAACAAAAGTTCATCAGAGAGTGCTCCAATAAAGAAGGGAAACTGTCCACCACTTCAAACTTGGAAAAAGCCCCGAGTGCAGGAACCGCCACCAAGATAATAAATGGCCTCTTACCAAATTGCAATGACCCCCATTACAAGGATCAAAGACAGCCTGTGTGATCAAATCAGTGCCCAGATCGACATGTATCGATTCCCAGTGTTCCCTCAGCAGCTCCGACCGGAACAAGTGAACATAAGGAAAAGAGGGACAACTCCAATAGTGAAGTACGTTCACAGGTTTATTCAGTAAAAGCAGAGTGGCAACTCACGTTTGCAACTCCTCCTCCTATTGGAGGAGCCTGCGGTTCGTCGTGCTGAGGCCAGCAAGGAGACACGGCGGCCATTTTATTGGTTGGAAACAAAGGTTCTGAGAGTATAGCTCCGAGACATGCTGTGATTTCTTCATGCAAACGTGAGTTGCCACTCTGCTTTTACTGAATAAACCTGTGAACGTACTTCACTATTGGAGTTGTCCCTCTTTTCCTTATGTTCACTTGTTCCGGTCGGAGCTGCTGAGGGAACACTGGGAATCGATACATGCCGATCTGGGCACTGATTTGATCACACAGGCTGTCTTTGATCCTTGTAATGGGGGTCATTGCAATTTGGTAAGAGGCCATTTATTATCTTGGTGGCGGTTCCTGCACTCGGGGCTTTTTCCAAGTTTGAAGTGGTGGACAGTTTCCCTTCTTTATTGGAGCACTCTCTGATGAACTTTTGTTTACTGCACTTTTGTATTTGATCCATTTGAACATTTGTATGGACTGTGGATTCAATTGTGTTAGCGCTGCACCAATCCCATTCTATATTAACACATTGGCTTTATGTGAAAGGACCATTGGAATAAAAGAAATGGCCAATTCTGTATAGACCCTTGTCCGTCCATCATTTGAAGGCCCGTATATTTTCCCCTGGGGGGAATTCTGGATTGTGGAAGATGTTAGCAAGAGGGTGCTAATGAGAAGTCACTTTATTGGACCTATGTATGGAGCTGTAGAGGGCAAAAGAGTGAGAGAGAGTAGGTGAAAGAATACAGGGCCAGGACTTGCGGTGTCTCCATATAAGACAATTGATCGTAAATTGGGGTATTGCTTGCATTACAATGTTCATCCAATCAGGGTTTCTTCCCTTAGAGTAAACTGTGGAAATCTGAGCCAATTGTGCAGCTTGATAATAGTGCCAAAGGTCCGGAAGGCCAAGTCCTCCTTGTTTTTTAGATCGACAAAGTTTTTTTTTTTGTTAAAACGATGCCCTTTCTTCCCCCAAACACATTTAATAATGGTGGACTGAAGTTTATTTAGGTGGGTCTTATTGATTGGAATGGGTAGTGACTGAAACAGATAAAGGATCCTAGGGAGTAGAGTCATTTCAATTGCATTGATTCTACCTATCCAAGATAATTCCTGTTTGGACCATTTCGTGACATCCAATCACAGTTAGAAGAACGCCCCTAGGGACACACTTAACCCCTCCCTCTCCAATAAAGTTAACCCCTTCCCTGCCAGTGTCATTTTTACAGTAACAGTGCATATGTATAGCACTGATTACTGTAGTAATGTCACTGGTACCCCCAAAAGTGTAAAAAATGTCAGTCAAGGGTCCAATCTGTCCGCCGCAATGTCGCAGTCCCACAAAAAAAAAAAAAATCGCAGATCGCCGCCATTACTCGTTAAAAAAAACCAACAAAAATGACAAAAATCTTTCCCTTAGTTAGTAAACGCAATAACTTTTGCGCAAACCAATCAAAATACGCTTATTGCGATTTTGTTTTTTTACCAAACATATGTAGCAGAAAACAAATTGGCCTAAAATGTTAAAAAAATGTGATTTTTTAGATTTTTTGGGGGGGGAATTTCATATAAAAAAATGTGAAAAATATTGTTATTTTTGCAAAATTGTCGCTATTTTTTTGTTTATAGCGCATGATCAAAAAATCGCACAGGTGATCAAATACCACCAAAAGAAAGCTCTGTTTGTGGGAAAAAAAAGACGTCAATTTCATTTGGGTACAGCATCGCAGGACCGCGCAATTGTCCGTTAAAATCACGCAGTGCCGAATCGCAAAATAGGCCCTGGTCAGGAAGGGGGTAAAATCTTCCGGGGCTTAAGTGGTTAAGATAGTGGTCTCATGCAGTAAGAAATATGCACCTCTCGGTCATTGAGGTGTACTGCTCTCCTTTCTCAGCACAGATGTCCACTCTGCTCTGCCATTATATATGCGTGATATGTGAATGCTGCAGACACAGGGTTCTAGATGAACACATACCCTGCAGTCTACAATAGTGTTGTCCTGAAGCACTTACTGACCACAATGAGCAGTAAAATTCCTCTTCTACACTGAAAAAAAAGCCTTAACACCTGGTCTAACTAGGTGTTAAATTCAGGAGATTTAACACCAAGTTTACACTGGTTCTAAGACTCTTCTGAGCTAACACGGGTTACTAAACAGGTACATTACTATACTAACACTGTAGTTATCACAGAGACAACACCGTAAGGTGAAGAGACGTGATATTTGGTTCCTACCTTAGTTAACACGGTTTACTAAACACGTCTTAGGAAATTATCACCTTGATTCTCTGTGATAAAGCCTAACACCACTTAACACCCATTTAACACCGGTTACTAAACGTACACCAAAATAAGTTAAGTATATATTATGCAGATATGACAGATTATTGTAAGGACAAAGAAAAAAGCATAAGATAGGTGTATCCTTATTCTCTTTAGGGACCACAACATATTAGGGAGGCTAAGCGCAGGGAAGGCCGCTCAAGCATTTCAAAGTTCTTTTCAGCAGAAAAACATAGTCTGACAGAGAAGGTCACTAAAGCTGAGGTGTACTTTAGATCTTTCATAACCTGCCATTGCAGGTGTGTAAGCACACAGGCAAGCTATTCAGGAAAATGTTTCCAGATTCAGAAATAGCAAAAAAAACTATGCCTGCTCATCAACCAAGACAGCAGCTATTGTGAACATGGCACTGGAACCTGAAATGTTCAGTGTAACGGATCTTTGTACCCCAGGTGGGCACATCCGCCGGATCTGTGTCTCCTGTCCTCCAAACGCACCCACAGCCTGCAGAGAAGCCATATCCAGCCCGTAACCCCTCAATCACGAGACAATCCACACAGGTGTTGAGGGTTAGCCATGCAGAGCTTAAACTGTTTATTACATTCCAAGACAACAGTTTTACATACAGTTAGGGAAACTCCCCTTAGCCTTTCCACAGAAGGGGGGGAAGGGAACAGGGACCAACCAATGAGAACTGAACATTTGTACATTTGAAACATGCAGTCTTAATACACACCCCCTGCGGAGAGATGTCTCCAACTCAGACCATTGTCTGCCATGAATCCACACACTTAGACACAGAAACAGGAGGGGGGGGGGGATGGGTTGTAACATTACATTACATTAACTCAATGCCATGAGTCAGTTGTTCAGAGGATGAATAAAGGGAAAATAAAATGCAATGTCCCAAACTCATAAGAAAATGACACAAAGGGGTTTACAATCCAGGGACAGGGTGATCCGTCACCCATAGTGACGGCTAGTACCGTCACATTCAGAAAATCTATACAGGTTCATCAGGAAAAAAGGCCATACGGTATTTTTGGTTGACGAAATCCATATCATCATGTGTGAGAAAGAATGTGCCATTTTAGCCAGGTAATATAAAGAAACATTGGATAAGGGGACAGGTAGATTTTTAGACATGCCAGTGTGCAATGATGCCAAAGCTGAAAACATTTTTAACTGCATTGCATCATCCATGCATGACAAAGGCCTTGAATGGTCTAATTGTGTAGGATTTAGCAGTGGCAACTGCAATGTGATGATTGGAAAAAATAACTATTGACAAGTCAAACATATTGGACTAGGTGGGACTTTAGATGAGACCCAAGCTGGTGTTGCCCGGCGTCTCCATCCCTATATCAAGAAAAAAAGAGGTTTAAGGATTGTAAGAGGTGCATTAAAGTCAGCCAGCCCCCAGTTTGATGTACTCACCCTCCAGTCTGTCACCAACCAAATAAAACCTGTCTCTTGGTACAAAGAACAGGGGTTTAGTTGACACACATTTGCAAATGCATGTGAAAGCTGCAGAGCCACTTCACGGCACCCTGTTTAAATCTGCAGTCCTACACTCTCAATTTAGTGTCCTCACACTGGAGGCACATGGCCGCTAATGGGTGGATGGGGGACAGGTGAGAGGGAGACAGCCCAACCTCCCCCAACCCATCCCCATACACGACTGGCTGTTGTCTCAAAGACTCAAATAATTAGGTTATAACCATGGTGCAAACTGGAAAAGACTAGCTGAAAAGCATTACACCTCCATCCCCTTGGTGGATGCAGTATATAGATGGGAAGGGATTTTATGTATGGGGCATGGCTTGTAAAGCACACTGCCTTTGAAATCCCTAATTTCCTTTTTGGGACTTTATATGAGACAAGCAGGTCATGCTATTGGTCTCCATCCCTGTCTACGGAAAACACTTTACAGGCCATGCCCCATACATAAAATCCCTTCCTATCTATATACTGCATCTACCAAGGGGATGGAGGTGTAATGCTTTTCAGCTGGTCTTTTCCAGTTTGCACCATGGTTATAACCTAATTATTTGAGTCTTTGAGACAACAGCCAGTCGTGTATGGGGATGGGTTGGGGGAGGTTGGGCTGTCTCCCTCTCACCTGTCCCCCATCCACCCATTAGCGGCCATGTGTCTCCAGTGTGAGGACACTAAATTGAGAGTGTAGGACTGCAGATTTAAACAGGGTGCCGTGAAGTGGCTCTGCAGCTTTCACATGCGTTTGCAAATGTGTGTCAACTAAACCCCTGTTCTTTGTACCAAGAGACAGGTTTTATTTGGTTGGTGACAGACTGGAGGGTGAGTACATCAGACTGGGGGCTGGCTGACTTTCATGCACCTCTTACAATCCTTAAACCTCTTTTTTTCTAACTATTGACAAGTGTCTTCAGCTCTCCCTCTGTCTTATCTCACTATGCTAGTTTTATTACCATTGCCAGTTAAATTTGTTTTTCTCTTTTTTTTCCTTTAACTTAAGAGATTGTGGTTTTTTTTTTTTACCATTCTGCTAAACAATTTTGTGAAACAGTACTGCTTGGACCTTGAAGGGGACATACCCCAAAAGCTTGTCCTGAAAAAAATTGTATGTTAGTGCAAATAAAAAAGTATTACGGACATTACTCAATTCTCTATTGACAAGAGTGAAAGCACAGCCCCTCATATTTACAGTGTTGGCTGTCCAAATCACCTAGTCAACATTTGCACCAAAACTGCCGGTAAGGAGCTCTCAGCGTCACCTGAGGAACTGCTCATTGACATACTACTACTTTGAGAAAGTTCCGAATAAAGAGAAGAGTTAAGAGTTTTGCAATGTTGCCCAGCAGAGAGTCCAAAAGCATTGTCCTACACGCTGGCTTTCTTTAGGAAAAGGTTTGGACCATCTGCTCTACCAGTGACCAGCTTGTCTTTCATATTTTCAGTCAAACAGTGAGAATCAGAAGTCAGCTCATATTCAGAAAAGGCTGAAAGATCCCCAAAACAATTTTGGGGGGGGGGGCGCAAAAAGAAAAATGTAATAGGTATTGCTTTGTGGCAAAAAACGCAGTAAAAAAAATTGCATGACTTTGAGGTCATGGTATAAGCATGGCACAGGTGATGGTATAGGCATGGCACAGGTCGGCTTCAATCACTTACCTTCTGACGGCGGCGGGATTCCGGGAACCGAGACGAGCAGCGCCGTGGACGTCCTCCTCTTCAGTCTTCTGTCTTCCGGTCCGGGCGGCGGGAAGGAGATCAGGCGGTGACGGTGCGTGACTGACGCACGCACCGGCACCGCCCCCATTGCGAGTCAGCGATGTCCTGGATGATGATTGGTCCAGGCTGGAGACTGGACCAATCACAGCCAGGATATCACGAAGGTGGGGGTGGCTCAGCGCTTTGTCCTGCGACCAGGTTACGCCCCCAGAAGGCAGCCAATCGGCGCCTCTTCTGGGTCGTAAACCCCACCCCCCCCCCATAGCCACCAGGCCCAGCGCATAGGCCTGCGAACACGATTTTTTTTTTTTCAAAACTTTTTGTTCTTTTTGTAATTTTTTTTGTTTCTATTTTTTTTTTTTTTTTTTTTTAGGGGGTGGGGGGCGGCGCTCTGGCGCCCCCTATGCACGGGCCTCCACTGCTTGGAAGTCATGGATTATGTCTCAACTAACCTTGAAGGACTAGTGCCAAACTACAAAAGTTTGCCAGTTGATGAATTCTGGGGGAAGCTGGCATGGAGCGCCACCTCCCTGAAATGAGTTTTTTCAGGTTGGGATGTCTGCTACAGGTACTGTAAATATCTCCTAAACTTGCACTGTTTAGGAGATATTTACATTGCATGCAGCCAATTACTTCATTGGTGCATGCGCTCTGAAGGAACAGCCACCCCTGTCGTGCCTTCAGAGCCATGTGCCGTCAACATCGGCTCCCACACATATGATGTGATGTAATCACGCCTCCGGCCAATCAGATGGCTGAAGGATGCAAACATGGAAGGACGACCATACATGTCTGCCCTGTTACCGGTAAGCGGGCGGCACTGTGGGGGCTTCATTCTATGGTAAGTATTTCATGCGATGCATACTAGCTCATTATGTCTTTGTCTTTCTGATTTTACTTTTTTTTTTTTCTAACACCGGGACAGAAACGACACAGATGGCAACCAGAAAAAAAAATAGGAATTGATTCACTGAAGGCAAATAGTCTTAGGCCATGATTTTCAGCTGGGCTGTCATGGTTCCCAGGTGTGGCTGTTTAGACTGGGGAGTCTCCCACTGTGCTCAAAGAGGGCTCTCATTGGGCAGTGGAGGAAACCAGGCCAATGGCACACCCAGGCTTGCATCTACCCCAGAAAGGCAGATTCTGCCGCAGAGCATTCTGGGAGTGGGTATAATTTTGAGAGCACATGGCGCAGCATCTTTGGCAGGAAGCAGAGTCCCAGGAGGGAGAGTATGGCTGTCTCTCCTCCTGTCAAGACTAATCGGGTGTCCCAGGCTGCTGGCCTGAGGGGACAGAGGGCTGAGCTGCAGAGAGGATCCGGTGTGCTGGGGACCAGTAGAGCTGGGTTTCAGGAAAGCATTCCCAGTCGTGAGTACTGCAAACTGCCCCTGGGGTCTGCCTAGTGAGAGGGGACCACTCCGAAGAAGGTCAGAGGGATCCAGGAGCTAGATAGCTGGTGCAGGAGCAAAAGAAAGTGGAGCCAGTGTTGACCCTGAAGAGTAAAGGGGGTGCCAGCGGTTGGGCCCTGAAGTGTCAAGTGTGCAGTGTACAGTGTTGCAGCAGAAGCAGTTTACAAAGGCTACCTCAATCAGTGAAGGGCTGGAGGGAGCAGTGTTCAGGACTTTTGAGCTAACCAGAGTGTCAGAAGTCAGGCTTGAGTACAGTGCAAGCAAGTCAGTGATTCAAGCACCAGCAAGCGTTGGGTCAGCATCCAGCCGGCGTCAAGTCAGCGCTGAAAAGCATTTTTTCTCAAATGTACCTAGTTGACCCAGAGGAGTATCCCACTCATTCCCTTCTCCCATCCCCATATAAAACAAACAAAAGATGCAGGACTGTTCTTTGACTCAGATCTCACACTTGGGCAATCAACTTAAATATGCTGTTGGTGTTACCGGTGACCATGGCAGACCCACATCAGACCAATGCCTGGATATATTGCTACACAGCCTACCTGACAGGGCCCCCCCATTCCTGGCTGAAAGTTATGGACATTTATCAGTCTCTTTGCAGCCTCACCAGCACAGATCAATGAATGGGAAACGCTCTGAGGCTTCCTGCTCAGTCACAAACTGAAGCATTGTAATCACCGTTTACCATTCTTTGAGAGAAAAGTGGACACAGGAGTGATTAGTACCGATCAGTTAGTTACTTAACTCAGAAATGGAAAGGGCCAGGAAATTATATTTCCTAACCCCTCCCAATATCTATCCTGGAACATATCCCTTTGTGCCTGCAGGAGAGGAAGAGAAGCTGGCAGCGCTCCAGGGGGTGGCAGAGAAGGAACGGGGCTGCAATAAGACCATACAGCCTTCCCTCCTGCTCATCAGGTGCCTGACCCTCCCTCTTGAACAGATGGTGCCTGGGCCCAGTACAGGAGGGCTGGCTGTACTGCATATCAGTGGCCCTGCTTAAAATTACAACCTAAAACAGATTCTGCTACTCCTGAGTATGGGGATACCACGTGTGATAGTCATTATGGACCAGATATTGCATCTTGTGTATTACAAAACAACCAAATGTACTGTAATGGTCAAGGAATTTAGTGTAGTGTAATGTCACAGTTCCTACAAGTCTAGCAAGCTTACCCTACTGGTACATGGCTGCCCCCAGGGCCGCTGATAGGCCAGTACAACTGGCCCTGTTGTCCCGGGCCCCGTGTCCTCAGCTCAGCAAGGGGGCCCAGGCAGCTTAAGAGACAGTCTGAAGTCTTCGGGTAAATGCCTGCATCAATTGCAGAGCTCCCAGAAGGTCCAAGTCCAGCAACTAATCAGGTGCATGGAGACCCCAGGATAAGGAAGCTGTAACTTCTTGTCTTGAGCTGCTCCACCTCCACCTTTGCTGTACTTCCCACTGACAACAGAAGGGCTGGGAGTGTGAGGAGACATGCTATCTGGATGGGACAACTAATGTAAGTGAGAAGAGCTCCTGCCATAGCTGCACACAGAGGGGGGGGGGGGGGGAGAGGGGGGTCACACAGGCTTCTCCAGAGCCATTTACACTGCAACCACACCACCCACAGTACTTGTACTATGCCTGCAGTCTCTGGCTGTCTCCTGTATGCCTGCAGTCTCTGGCTGTCTGCTGTATGATGCCTGCACTCTCTGGTTGTCTCCTGTAGCATGTTTTCAGTCTCTGTTGCAAGAAGAGAGAGCTCGGGGGGGGGGTGACACCAACCCTAGTGACTCTTACTAGCATGGGTGTAATTGCCATTTTGGGCCCCTCTCAGACCTCTGTGCTGGTGCAAGTGGAGGGACTTTAGATATTTCGGACGCATGTGTATTCTGGGCCCAATCCTTATGGTGGCTCAATTTCAGGTCCCGGCTGCCTGCCGTCTATTTTCTTCCCTTGCAGAGTGATCTTCCTCCGCTCAGCTCTGAGTTAGGCCCGAGACAGAAAGAGTTACTATGGATGCCAACATGGCATAGTGTGGTGATTGTACTGCGCTCTGCACATATTTACTATGAATGGCATGGCGTGGTATGACAAATCATCACTTGAAGACAAACCTGCACTTTGTTTCAAGGCAGGGTCTGGGGAGGGGCTGAAGGGGGCCCCGTCAGGTAGGCTGTATGGGGCCCCATGATTTCTATCAGCGGCCCTGGCTACCCCCAAGAATGCCGTGTTCACGGGCCAGAAGTTCAGGAGGCTGAAGGAAAAAGCTCCTGTGGTTCCAGGCATGCAGGGGATGGCTAGGATTGGCATCTCACAATAATGTAGTCAGCAGGATGTGCAGATAGATCAGTCCAGGCAGAATTGTGGCTGATAAACAGGCAAAGACAACACTACACGGTTGCTGGTATACACTGGTCTGAAGACATTGGGGACTAGTATGGCAGCAATCAAGACACTGACTGATGTGGCAGCGATTAGGGATACTGACTGGCAGCACTGGTCTTGTACTGCTGTGGCAGTGATCAGACAGTTGGTGGCACTAATATACAGTGATATCAGAGCAGACAGCAATCGCATTTCAAAGCCAATCACAGTGGGCCAATACACCGGGGATCTGTAATCCATGTCCACAGAACTGATATCACTACACATCGACACCAAGGATGCACTGGTATGTCCTTTTAGAATGATGCCCGTCCAGCCCAGGCATGTGTGCATTAGCCAGGTGGGAGGTAACCAATGAACATTCAGGAGTTTTAAGGTTATATGTAATCTTGTTTCAAATTGATTCTATGATTTTAGTATGCATCACTTACCTACCTGCCTGCATTTTCTTCTTAAAGTTGAGAAAACAACAACTTTAAGGGGACCCACCATCACAAGGCCTAATTGTATACTTTAGTGGTCAAATACTAAGCCAATGTTGTGCATGGTATGCTGCAGGGTATTAGTTATAAATTTAAGATCATGCAATGCATTTTAAATTTTAAAAACAAAGCTGGAATACTACTAGTATTACCATTATGTGCATTTACTTATTCTGTACCAGTCAAGTCTGATCACATTTTCTCTTTATGGTAAAGTTGTAAATTCAGAAGTTAGTCATGTTATTTTAAACACAAAACAAAATATACTTCCCCTGCTCTGTGCAGTGGTTTTGCACAGGGCAGCCCGGATCCTCCTCTTGGGTCCCTGGCTATAGCTTTTGGCCCCCATAGCAAAGCAGCTTGCTATGGGGACAGCCAAGCTGCAGCTCCTTGTGTCCATGCACATGAAGCTGCCATTCAGCCACACCCCCTCTCCCAATTGACCGAGTTTAACAGTGGGAGCCAATGGCGATGCTGCTGCATCTCAGCCAAACAGGGGAGAGTCAGACAGCTGAGGCACTTTGAGAATGGGCTCAGGTAAGCATTAGGGAGACTGCTGCACACAGAAGGCTTTTTAGCTTAATACATAGAATAGATTAAAAAAGGTAATTCAGATGGGGTTTTTTTTTTTATTTTAATCCAAGTGCAAGCACACTGCCCACCATCATCTAGTTAAAACACATGGTAAAAGATGGAAGACACTGCTTATGTTTAATAATCATGTCAATGTTTATTCTTCACAATTCTGTACAATATATTTTACAATGTTACAGGGCCTATTTTTTTTTTTTTTTTTACAATGTTCAGTCATTCCAAGGATGTCAACGTCACTTGGCCTCCTGAGTTCACCTTGACTTTGCTTGCATACGAACACTGCCAGTATAGGGGAGCAGAATGGAGGCAGCAGCTAAAAAAAAAAAAAAAAAAAAAAAAAAAAAAGAGTAAAGATAGGGTTAGAAACCAGACATTTCTGAGCATGGCCTTTAAAGTGTATTTACAGCCATATTCACATTACACCCACTTTTTATATTCCTTAAATGTTGCAATTACTATAGCATACCTTAGAAAGTGAATATTTAAATACATTTTGAAAGTACTTTACCTTCTTAAAAATCCCTGCATGCCCTTTGTGAGGTTCTCTTTATGGGGTCTGAATATACACTGTACCAAACAGAGTTCCAGGAAATCACCATTACCCTATAAAGGATATTGAAAGTGTAAATGGTTAATTATACCTGTGCCAATATTGGCTCACTGCTAATAGTCTATATGCACTCCACTTCCAGCCATAGGGGTGGAGTAGTATTTAGAAAAATTCAAAAAACGGGGAAGTATATGGACAAAACACTTGAAGCCAACAGAACACCCCTCTCCAAATGCTTTTGTTAAGCTAGATCGAATGAAAAACCTTTCCACTTACATCCCATTGCACCCCATACATCGATTTCCTTGAAATATTTGTACTACAAAAAGGTTACATATGGATGCTTACCAAATTCCAACACCAACAGTGTCTTGCTAGAAATTAGCCATGCTGCTCATCCAGCCATCTGAATGAAATGGAGGCACCATTAAAAACACAGAGGATGACAGTGCATTTAGACCGAGTAACAACTTTTTAAACATCTGTTCACAATTCTGCCTATTCTGCGCAATAGAACTGTTCTATCAGTGCAACTTGAGTCGCAACAACTTAGAAAAAGATTCCTATGCTACTTTTGGTTCAACTTTGGTACCACTTGCATGGACTTATGATAGAACTTTGAAGTTGGGTGCAGTGTGAACCTGGGCCAGTAGACAAACCATACATTGTAAAACCATGAAATGCATTCCTGACTGGGCTCTTGAAGTACGAGGAGTGAAATTTTTTTACGATTGATCAACATTTAAAATGTAATATTTTAGTTTTAATATTTGACATTATATTTAACACTGCTTCAGGGTATGAGCAAAAAAAAAAAATAATGCGGCTCTTTGTGGGACCACAAAGACTGCAACCAACAAAAAAAAAATCCTTTACTGCACCAGGGTGGACACAAAAATGACCAGCGAAGAGGAGTCACTGGCACAGTATACACATGCAATTAGAATGGGCTTCAGTGATCTACACGTGAATAATCTACATATTCTGGAAACATTCAGTGGGGCTAAAAGGGCCGCAAAACAAAATTGAAAACAAAATTGATGTGCAATCTGTTAAGCTACCTTAGTGGAGCTTAGCAGGTAAACCAACGATTTAAAACTATTTGTGTTTAGTGGGAGTGGCATGTGTTAGACCCTTTTCCCCTAAGGGCATAAGGATTCTAACACAATACCAAAAAAGTCTGACCCAAGAATAGGAGTATTGATGTTGGCCTGGTCCAAGCATTTGTTGACTCTAGCATGGTGCCCTCATACTCTAACCAAGAAATACCAGGAGCAGTCCAAATCAACACTCTGTATTCCCAGGAAGAAAGGATGTGCAGTCAAAGATAATCCTCCCATTCCAATCATGAGCCATAATTGAGCCCCTGGACTGGATCCCAAGCCGTTCTGCAGCAGAGGGCAAAAAGAAAGAATCTCCCCTAGCCCTGTCCTTCATGAAGGACTGGGCACTCGCCCCCCAATTCAGCCAGGACTGAGATTGACCCAGTCTCCAAGTCCTCTGCTACAGAAAAGCCCATTCACCAGCCCAGTGACCCAATCATATCCCACAAAAGGGCAGGTAAGACCATCCAAGACAGCAGACCCTTTACTTCCAGAGAGCAGATTTGCTCTCTGTAGACTTCCCCCCAAGAGGTTTCAGAGTGCAATCCTTGCTCTTCCATCCCTGTATATGGCAGAAAGAACTCCTAGAAACCGGTAACCTGCAGGGTAAGCACAAAATGTGGATTAAGGAGGCCAACAGAGTCTGAAGCAGCAGGGCGGGGCAAAACACTGCTACAACAAAGCTCAATCCACAATCCAGGAGCTCATTTCTTCCCAGAGACTTCCGTCTGAACAAGAATTTCTCTTAGACCCCAAAATCTAAGGGATATGATAAGATAAGAGTTGTGATCTAAAGTTCATAACTCAGTCTGGTGATTTATAGCAAGCTATGGACTAACTGGTTAGTAAATTCCTGTGGGTCCACAAAACTGTGTGGCTAACCCAAGCCAAGAGTTCTAATAAAAGCTCATAACTCTGGTAAGACCTAGCAAACCAAGCTACATAATCCTGGTAAAACCTAGCAAACCAAGCTAGACTATCATCCTTAATGCGTTTTAGGTTGGTACCCACCGTCCACTAATTCTGCAGGAAAAGAGAAGGAAAGGGATTCCATCTTGCTTGGGAGTGTTCACAGGCTATAACTTGCTTGCAGTGGTCAAGGCTTCTAACTAGTTATGGAAAAAAATCACATTTTCAATGGCAATGGGTCTACTTAAGAGATAAAATTTGAGATTGAGGTTAAAAATACAAAAGTTAAGACATGAGGCTCACTGCTGACGTAAAATTCTTTTGTAAAATTCTTGACCTGCTGTTATGCTTAACACTTGGCTTTAGGTGTTCATGTCACTCCATACTTGTCCTGGTTAAGCGCTTCAGTACCACAGCCAAGCAAGTGAAATTTCCAGAACCCTCCATTGTTTCCTATGCTTCTAGTCCCAAAAAAAAAAAAAAAAAAAAAAAAAAAAAAAACCTACCCTAGGTAATTCTATACTTAGAGTCAAGATTTTTTTGCTTCAATTCTACCTTGCAATGGTATACTGAACAGCACAAAAGCAATGGACTTGTTGCCTTGCTAACTTAAAGTTAGTCTGAAAACAAGCAGTCGGTGAGCATCTGAATTCCTTATTTTTCAGGTCAGACACTTAAAGCATTGGGGCCAAAGAATTAGCAGAGGGCCAGAACAAACCTTCTCAAAAAAGTAGTCTTCCAGCAGTGGCAGCCTCTGTACTCTTCTCATGGTTAAGAGAGGACTAGATGAACCCCAGGGAACCAGGTCAGCATGGCCAAAGAAATTGCATCCTGGTGTTTAGGCTGCCAACCAAATGCTCCACACAAACAGCACTTGCCCACCCCAAGTATCCTGGGCTCTGCTTGCCCATATGCAGGCCTAAGACCAGCATAGTGGGTCACATGCGCTCTTCCTCCCCCCTTCTGGTGGCCAACTCAGAAGGGACGTGTGACAACTTCCGGGTCCCCATTGACAATTTCCCCAGCCATCAAGGCCACAAAAGAAAGTAATGCAGTGAGATGTGCATTGCTTTACATTCAGTGGAGCATAGGGGAGACATGCAGGGGGTCATTAAAGAGAACCTGAAAATGAAAACAAATTGAGTGGTGCTAAATCCATTGTGTAGAAAATGTATAGTTAAACATATTATAACACCTCACAAATATACAACAAAAAATCCAGAAAAACATTAACCAAATTAATGGAAATATTGTACAATAGTGGCCACAATAAAGTAGAGTAGCTACACTGTACCAGAGTTCCTGGAAATCTCCATTACCCTATAAAAAGGATATTGAAAGTATTGAAAGTGCTCAGTGCTACAATAGTCTATATGCACTCTGGTTCCAGGTATAGGGGTGTCTAGAATTATTTTCTAAATGCTCATTACTAGCTTTCTTCAGTTCATTTATAAACAGGAGAGCATATGGACCAGACACTCAAGCCAACAGAATCCCCGCTCCCCCAATGCTTGTGTTAAGCTAGATCAAAAGAAATAAACACTTTACTTACATCCTATTGTATCCAGTACATAGATTTCCTGAAATTGTTAGTACTACAAAAGGTTATAATGCTTACCAAATTCCAACACCAACAGTGTCTTGCTAGAAATTAGCCGTGCTGCTCATCCAGTCATCTGAATAAAATGGAGGCACCATTAAAAACACAGAGGATGATTAAGTGCCTTTAAGCCTGAGTATCAACTTTTAACACATCTGTTCAATGGACCTGTTCTAAACTGTAAAAACAAACTAGAAAAGGTTCCTGCGCTACTTTTGGACCATTTGCATGGACTTTACAACTTTGAAGTGCAGTGTGAACCTGAACAGTAGACAAACCAGACATTGTAAAAACCATGAAATGCATTCCTGACTGGGCTCTTGAAGAAACAGTGAACAATATTTTATACCATTGATCAACTTTAAGAAATTTAAATAAATGTAATATTTTTAAATATTTTAAACTGCTCTAGGGTCCGAGCAAAAACAAAAGTGACGTGGCTCTTTGTGGGACCACAAAGCCTGCAAAAAAAAAACAAAAAAAACAAAAAAAACAAAAAAAAAAAACAGACAGACATTCACATCCTTTACTGCACCAGGGTGGACATAAAATGACCAGCGAAGAGGAATCACTGGCACGGTATAAAAATGCAACTAGACTGGGCTTCAGTGATCTACAAGGGAATAATCTACATATTCTGGAACTGTTCAGTGGGGCTAAAAGGGCCTTAAAACCAAATTTGATGAGCAAACTGTTAAACTACCTTAGTGGAGCTTAACAGGTAAACCAATGATTTAAACCCAATTGTGTTTAGTGGGAGTGGCATGTGTTAGACCCTTTTCCCCTAAGGGCATAAGGATTCTAACGCAATACCAAAAAGTCTGACCCAAGAATAGGAGTATTGATGTTGGCCTGGTCCAAGCATTTGATGACTCTAGTATGGTGCCCTCATACTCTAACCAAGAAATACCAGGAGCAGTCCAAATCAACACTCTGTATTCCCAGGAAGAAAGGATGTGCAGTCAAAGATAATCCTCCCATTCCAATCATGAGCTGTAATTGAGCCCCTGGACTGGATCCCAAGCCGTTCTGCAGCAGAGGGCAAAAAGAAAGAATCTCCCCTAGCCCCGTCCTTCATGAAGGACTGGGCACTCGCCCCCCAATTCAGCCAGGACTGAGATTGACCCAGTCTCCAAGTCCTCTGCTACAGAAAAGCCCATTCACCAGCCCAGTGACCCAATCATAACCCACAAAAGGAAAGGCAAGACCATCTAAGAACAGCAGACCCTTTACTTCCAGAGAGCAGATTTGCTCTCTGTAGACTTCCCAAGAGGTTTCAGAGTGAAATCCTTGCTCTTCCATCCATCCCTGTACATGGCAGAACGAACTCCCAGAAACCGGTAACCTGCAGGGTAAGCACAAAATGTGGATGGAGAGTCTGAAGTAGCAGTGATGCAATGCCCCGCCCTGCTACAGCAAAGCTCAATCCACAATCCAGGAGCCCATTTCTTCCCAGAGACTTCCGTCAGAACAATTCATTCTCTCTTCGACCCCAAACTAAGGGATATGATGGATACGATCGAGTTATGATCTAAAGTTCATAACCAAGTCTGGTGATTTATAGCAGGTTATGGACTAAAACTGGTTAGTAAATTCCTGTGGGTCCACAAAACTGACTAACCCAAGCCAAGAGTTCTAATAAAAGCTCATAACTCTGGTAAAACCTAGCAAACCAAGCTAGACTATCATCTATCCTCCTAAATGAATTTGTGGGTCCACAAAAGTGTGGCTAACCCAAGCCATAAGTTACAATAGAAGCTCGTAACTCTGGTGAAACATAGCAAACCAAGCTAGGCTATCATCCTTAATGCGTTTTAGGTGGGTACCCACCATCCACTAATGCTGCAGGAAAAGAGAAGGGATTCCATCTTGCTTGGAGCGTTCACAGCCTATAACTTGCAGTGGTCAAGGCTTCCAACTAGTTATGGAAAGATCACATTTTCAATGGCAATGGGTCTACTTAGAGATAAAATGAGGTTGAGGTTGAGGTTAAAAAATACAAAGTTAAAAACATGACATGAGAAAGGCTCACTGCTGACCTGACTGTTCCTCCCTCCTGTCGAGTGCCCCCACAGCAAGCAGCTTGCTATGGGGTGCACCCGAGCCAAGCTACTGATCAGTGGGTCCATTAACATGAGGCTGCCATTCAGCCCTGCCCCCTCTCTGATTGGCAGCCGTGGGAGCCAATGGCATCACGGCTGTGTCCCATCCAATCCGGAGGGAGAGTCCCCAACTGCCTCATGGACATCGTTGGGACAGAGACGGACCTCAGGTAAGTATTAGGGAGTGCTGGGGAGGCTGCTACACAGGTTTTTGATCTTAATGCACACACTATCAAAACACATTCCACTTAAATGGTCCCATAGATTACAGCCTTTATAAGTCAAATTCAATACATACCTCAAAGTTTTCATCTGTTCAGTGTTGCCATAGTTCAGCCTTGGGCACCTCAGCGGCTACAAGAATAAATGTAGGCATGAGAACCCCATAAAACATAGAAAATGTAAATCACTGTAAGCACTTTAGAAACTCCCCAAAATTGTAGTAGACAGTTCAGTCTTTCAAACAGACAGTAGAAAATCAAACCTTATTGACTCGAAAAGAGCAAATCATTTTCATTAGGTGTGAACAAGCAGTAAAGCTTCATAATACATTTCAAATCATTAACCATTTAAACCTTGAAGCTAGCCAATGAAATGGTTGAAGTACTGCCATTTTGTGGAAGTGGCATGTGTCAAACCCTTCTCCCCCCAAGAGGAAAAGGATTTCAAAGCTAAAAGCTCACAACTCACCCAAGTGTTTGTATGGGAACCTACCATTTGTCACTGCAGGGCCACAGAAGAGATTCCACGCTGCTTTGAGCCTGGTTACTGCAGGAACTAAAAAAAAAAAAAAAAGCCATCATTCCCACTGAAATCGAATGCTTATATCAAAAAACTCATACGAGAAACCTATGAGAAATGTGGGATCTAGCATTGCTGGTCTACTGAAAAGGCTGGTTTCTTAGATCTGGCTGCAAGTTACCTCTTGTCAAGTATGCATATATTGGATAAAAAGTCACAATCTGCATACTTGCCTGGATTTAAAGAACACCAGCATGACAGCCAGGCAACTAGCATTGTTGTCACATAAAACCACTTCAAAAAAAAAAAAGAAAGGACACCACACAAAGAGTTTTAAAGGCATTCAAAGGCCAAATAAGCAGCAGCATACAAAGCCTTGCTATACAAAAAGCAATAACCACTGCCACACCTGCACAACCACTATAGTAAGATAATGGAGGATGAGAGGGGGTCTGAAGGGGAGGTGTGTGATGGCTGCAGCCTGCCACAATATTAAGGAAAGACTGAATGTTCACCTTTAATATAGTGCAAACATACGTACATTTACAATTTAGGGTACAAACTAGCGCTAAAAATATATTCTAAATTCTACATTTCTTTCAAAGCGCATCTTCCAAAAGGGTGAACAACATTTGAGACTTATGGGCCATACACACCAAGATTTTCTGAAGACTTTTCCCATTAGATTTCCCAAAACCAGATAATGAGGTCAAACCTAAACCCTTTCAATTTGTATGCAATCTGGCAGGCCCTTTCACTACATAGAAAAGGTAAATCTGAAGGAAATCTTACCACAAAAGTTGGATAGTGTGTATCCAGCTTTAGGCTCCATTCACACCAGCGTATAATTTTCTCTGGCTTTTTTCAGGCGTTTTTTGCAGGTGTTTGGAGGAAGGCATTGACAAACCAAAACAAAAAAACACATGTAATCAGCCGAAAAAGAAGCCCGTGTACTTTGAGCTTCAGGAGTTTTGCTTCAGCAGAAAAAAAAGCTCATACATGAACAGAGGCCATTGAAATAGGATTTTGCTTGTTGGGAGTTTTGAGACTTCAGAGATGAGTGTTTTACAAGCTGAAACAAGCTCAGGTGTGAATAGGGCCTAAGTGAAGCCTGCCTCAAAGCACTGGAGTGCAACAGTAGGCTAAGAGCCAGGCAAGTAGCATTTTGCAGCTCTTACATTTTTCCTGAGAATGTAGATCCCCCCCCCTCCCCCTCCCCCTGCCAATTTCTAAAACCATGAACAGTCAACCTAAAAAAGCTGTGGGAATACAGAGCAAGCCAAAAATGGCTTAAGGTAGAGAAGGCATTCTGGTTCCCCTGGAGCTACAAGGCAGAGAAAGGCTGATCTATGCAGTGCAAAGGCTTGCCTGTTTGTATACAGACATATACGGACAGACATATACAGAAGCCACTAATAGTTGATAGCAAACTAAAAAGCAATCGTAATAAGAGTGCAACATTTATCACATTTAAAGGAAAAAGAAAAAAGTTAGGCTGTAGCTTTAAAATGCAGCCATAATGCCATTCAAACTCTGCTTACCAAGCCATGTGCAGTTGAAAGGGTAGATTTGTGTACAGGTGAGGGTATTTATGGGTAATCAGCCATTTTTTTCCCTTGCCAACTTTATTTGTATCAGCACAACACAGACAAAGCTCAAACTCTCAAAGGTTTAAAAACAAAATGTTCCTTTTGAAATCAGTGCCCAGATTTGTCACCATTCCTGTACAGGTGCGGGGGAATAGGAAATAAAATGTAAAATGGTCATGATGAACTAGAAACCTGAAGGTCAGCTGACACAGCCACATATCCTAAAAATTACCCCATCATTGCCCAGTTTCATTGTTGCTTTATTGAATTACCCTAATAAAAACACACCTAACCTTTTGTTTGAGCCTGGGTTCACACTGACACAGCCATCCGCGCACCACAGGGGGGAGCTGAAAAAGCCATCCGCGCACCACAGGGGGGAGCTGAAAAAGCCATCCGCGCACCACAGGGGGGAGCTGAAAAAGCCATCCGCGCACCACAGGGGGGAGCTGAAAAAGCCATCCGCGCACCACAGGGGGGAGCTGAAAAAGCCATCCGCGCACCACAGGGGGGAGCTGAAAAAGCCATCCGCGCACCACAGGGGGGAGCTGAAAAAGCCATCCGCGCACCACAGGGGGGAGCTGAAAAAGCCATCCGCGCACCACAGGGGGGAGCTGAAAAAGCCATCCGCGCACCACAGGGGGGAGCTGAAAAAGCCATCCGCGCACCACAGGGGGGAGCTGAAAAAGCCATCCGCGCACCACAGGGGGGAGCTGAAAAAGCCATCCGCGCACCACAGGGGGGAGCTGAAAAAGCCATCCGCGCACCACAGGGGGGAGCTGAAAAAGCCATCCGCGCACCACAGGGGGGAGCTGAAAAAGCCATCCGCGCACCACAGGGGGGAGCTGAAAAAGCCATCCGCGCACCACAGGGGGGAGCTGAAAAAACCATCCGCGCACCACAGGGGGGAGCTGAAAAAGCCATCCGCGCACCACAGGGGGAGCTGAAAAAGCCATCCGCGCACCACATGGGGAGCTGAAAAAGCCATCCGCGCACCACATGGGGAGCTGAAAAAGCCATCCGCGCACCACATGGGGAGCTGAAAAAGCCAATCGCATCACATGGGGAGCTGAAAAAGCCAATCGCATCACATGGGGAGCTGAAAAAGCCAATCGCATCACATGGGGAGCTGAAAAAGCCAATCGCATACCTCACATTAATCACCAGTACAGATGGAGGCATGCTTTCCACTGATCAATGATTTGGTTTTAGCAGGGATTCCCTGGAGTTAAAAGGCAGATAAAGGCAAGCCATTGCACTGCATAGATCAGCCTGTTTGCATACAGACATATAGGTAAGCCACAATATAGAACAGTTGATAGCAAACTAAAAAGCCATCATATAATAAAAGTGTAACATATTTATCACATTTAAACAAAGTGCAGAAAAGAAAAAAAAGAAAAAATAAGGTTAGACTGTAGCTTTAAAATGCAGCCATAATGGCATTCAATCTCTGCTTACCAAGCCATGTGCTGGTGAAAGGGTAGATTTGTGCACAGGTGAGGGTATTTATGGGTAATCAGCCATTTTTTTCCTTACCCAACTTTATTTGTATCAGCACAAAACTGACAAAGCTCACAAACTCTCAAAAAGGTTTGAAAACAAATTTTCCTTTTGAAAATCAGTGCCCAGATGTGTCACTATTTCTGTACAGGTGCGGGGAAAAGGAAATAAAATGTAAAATAAGAAAAAATTAAAAGTCATGATGAACTAGAAACATTAAGGTCAGCTGACACAGACACACATCCTAAATGTTAACCCCTTATTGCCCAGTTTCAGTGTTGCTTATTGCATTACCCCAATTAAACATGCCTACATTTTTGTTTGAGTCTAGGTTCACATTGGTGCATGCTAAACACAGCATGTGATTTGCACAGGAATCCACCACATGTGAGTTGCACAGGAATCGCACCATATGTGATTTGCACAGGAATCGCACCATACAATTTGTATGGCTCAAATTGCATTGCATCCTCACCAAAAAGGGTGCAGGACCCTTTTTTATACCCCACACCTGAATCGCATTGCATCGGTGTTCACACCCATGAGATGCAATTATGGCAATCGCACTGTGTTTTGCGATCTGTTTTGGGGTGTTGCTAATCTAACATTGGCACCCGCAGCAGATCACATGGACGCTGTGCATTTGCTATGCAGTACGATGTGGGAAAAACGCAGTAAATCCCACATCGCATCAGTGTGAACCAGGGCTCATGGTTTACAGAAGCAAAAGGTGCAGTAAGTGCTGGTTCACACTATTGCAATCACAGACATCGCATGCGATTCGGAGCGCACTGCTCCTAAAATCACATGCGATGTCTGTGCGGTGCAAATTTAGCCATACAGTTTGTATTTTTCATCCTTTTAGGCCAATTTGTATTCTGCTACATATTTTTGGAAAAGAAAAAAAAAATCACAATAAGCGTTTTTTTAAATGGTTTGTGCCAAAGTTATACAAACTAGGGGAAGGATTTATGTAATTTGTATTTATTTTTTACTAGTAATGGCGGCGATCTGTGATTTTTAGCGGGACTGCGACATTGCAGCGGACAGATCGGACACCTAACTGACATTTTTGACACTAGGGGTGATCAAGGGGTTAATTGTGAACCTAGGGTAGTGTTTTCTAACTGTATGGGGGAGGGACTTGTGAAATGATTATAGAGATCCTATATACTGTAGAAGGATCACAGGCGCTCTGTGATCATTTCAGAGAGAACGGTCGACTGCGTTTACACTGTGTTCTCTGTCAGCAGGTTCCGTGTGGGGGCGGGAGCGTGCCGCCGGCAGTGCGCGCTCGCCCCCCCCCCCCCAGCACCACTCCCGCTAACCGACGTACCCCTATGACGATTTGCACAGCCAAGCCAGCCTGCCACATTAGATCTGCTATGGGCGGTCAGCAGGTGGAACCAGAGGGATGATTAACCACTTGGAGCCCACGCTATAGACGAAAGCCGGCTACAGCGCAGGCTTAAAATGCCAGGAGGGCGTCCATGGATGCCCTCCCATTCTCACGCTACCCCCTCGCCTCCTGCTGTGCAGGGGCGGTGCGCTCTGTGATCGCAGAATCCTTGGGACCTGGCTGATTACAGATCGGGGTAAAGGGCCATTTGCAGCGGGCCGTTTACCACGTGATCACCTGTCACCCATTGACAGCTGATCGCGGAAGTAAACAGAAGCCGGTTATTGGAAAAAAAAAGCCGTTAACCGACTTTTGTTAGAGGGACATCGGTCCCCTCAGTGCCCACCAGTGCTGCTAATTAGTGCCTACCAGTGCTTCTAATCAAGGCTATTTATTAGTGCCCATCAGTACTGCTAATCAGTGCCCATCGGTGCCTCCTATCAGTGCTGCCAATCAGTGCCTCCAATTAATGTAGCTTCATCAGTGCCTTCTGATCAGTGCCCATCAGTGCCTTCAGGTCAGTGCCACCTCATCAGTGTAGCCTAGACAGAAGCTGAGCCTAGTTGCTGTATACAGTGCAGCATTGCTTGAACAAATGAACATCGGAAGGAAATCTTATCTCAAAATGTCAGAATTATGCAACATATCTCACATTAGTGGCTGTAGGGGTGGTAAAACCGTGGTGCAACCACAGGGTTTTACCACCTCACCAAGTGCTCCCACTTTAGCTGCAGAGGCAGCAGCCGGGGTGTGCATATGCTGCAGGTGCAATGCCTTGCTTCGTGGCTGCAGCCAGAGTTATATCCCCTGATGCACTGGCGGGCACTACTGCCCACTGACCGTGACCTATTCAAGTGAATAAGGACGCTCTGCAAAACACTACTTTTTCAAATCGTACCACACCAAAAACACATAATACAGCAGTACCATGTGGTTTGGTGGCCGCAAAGACAAGTAATGGCACCCGCATGTGTTTGACAAGGACAGCATAGTGGCATGTAGTGTAGGAAATGCGCATGGAACGCCCATTTCCCGTACTGGGTTCCAGCGTGAACCAACCTTTAGGAAAAAGAGATTTGAGAGAGGAAGGATCACTAAGGCACTTGGAAGGCAGGAATGATCACTAAGGCACATGGAAGGCAGGAAGGATCACTAAGGCACATGGAAGGCAGGAAGGATCACTAAGGCAAGAAGGATCACTAAGGCACATGGATGGCAGGAAGGATCACTAAGGCACATGTAAGGCAGGAAGGATCACTAAGGCACATGGAAGGCAGGAAGGATCACTAAGGCACATGGAAGGCAGGAAGGATCACTAAGGCACATGGAAGGCAGGAAGGATCACTAAGGCACATGGAAGGCAGGAAGGATCACTAAGGCACATGGATGGCAGGAAGGAAGGATCACTAAGGCAAATAGAAAGCAGGAAGGATCACTATATTTTGTGGAAGAAAGGAAGGAAGAGAGGGAGGGGTGAGCTCAATCACAGACTGTATTCACTCACCCAGGGTTGGCTCGGCTCCAGAGGCTCAGGCAGTGACATCAGGTGCACTGCTTCAAAATTCCCACCCATAAAACCCCTTCAAAGGCACAGGATTGGCTACACAGCGGGGGTTGTAAGCAGACACAGGGGGACATGGGGAGGAGGTGGAGCAGACCCAGCCTCCCTCCTCTTTCTTTCATACGGAATGTAGAGTGGAAGGGAAGGCGGGAGAGCAGGTGGTCTCAGAAAACACCCGGGGGGGGGGGCTGTGCTGGGTCAGCACTGAGCGTATCAATCTCAACCTTGACAGCTGCAGCACGGCGCACACTGGCAGGTGGAGTCAAGTGCTGAAACTTGTTGGGCTCCGCTGTGGAATTTAGCCTAAATTTGCGGGACACTGGGATTTACTTAAAATCCCTGGATAGTCCCGGCGAATCTGAGATGGTTGGGAGGTATGGTATAGTAATATGAACATTGATTGGTTGCTATGGGTTACTTACTACATGACGTGCCAAGTGTTCTGCAGGGACAGACCATTGCTGATTCTGTTCTACAAGGTCCATGTCCTGCAGGGTGTCTCATTGTATGCAAAGTTCACAGAGTCAGTGGGGTGACGGGTGCTGGAAAGCAGAGCGCCTGTCACTGTAGTCAAGGTATAGTCACGGCTTCAAAAAAGAGGCATCACAACAAGAGCGGGTAATTAGGAAAGCAAGTGATAAACACAAATTTACACCAGTGACATGGGGCTTATTTCACTGACACTAACCAACTAACACCATGGCTTATTTTTACTTCCAATGACACCAGCGATAGGGATTGTTTTTTTTTTTTTTTTTACACTGACACCAATTATGGGACTTTTTTTTTATTTCCACCAACACCATTGATGGGGCTATTTTCCTCCCACTGACACCGATGTAGGGAACATTTCATCCCAACGACACTGATAGGCTCACTAACACTGATGTGGGGCTCATCTAAACCCACTGACACCGATGTGGGCCACGTTTCATCCCACTGATCCTTTTTCTCACTGACACCAATATAGGGCTTATTTTTTGGCGCCAACACCAAAAATGGGGCCTATTTCCTCCCACTGACACCATCATGGGGCTTATTTTTTATTCCCACCAACAATGGAGCATTTTCTCTCCCATTAAAGATATGGGGGTTATTTCCTTCCACTGACACCAAAATTACGGGGCTTATTTTTCTCTTTACACTGATGACTTGGAGCTTGTTTTGCTGATGCTGACACCAGTGATGTGGTATATTTTCCCCCCACTAACACCAATGGTGGGGTTTATTTTATCCCCACGGACATCAACAATGGAGCCTTTTTTCCTGACAGACTCCATGGCAGCATACGTTCGGGTAGGCCCCGCCTCCTCTCCTACCTCATAGGACCCCACTCCCATAAATCTTTGCTCCCTTTCAGCATCAGTGTTCTTTTTTCGTCCTCCTCATACATGCGATTTTATGTTCCTACTGTTTCAGTCCTATACCTGGAAGCAGAATGGGTCGTGGAGCCTCCGCTAAGCCCTGGCTATTAGCAGGGTATGGAGGGGGCAATAGAAGAGACCCTCAGCAGGAGCTCTGTGGTCTGGCCGAGAGAGCCCAGCTGCCGCGGGTGGCCTAATTTTGCCCGAAGATACAGTCCGGTGGTGCGCCTCTGGGACCCTTCTCTGCTCAGGCAGGGTGGTAAGCCCTGTTATGGGACCTTTCCTTTGTTTATTCTCACTGTTTCTTTGTTACTTGTATGCTATTCTCATGTGTCAAGGCGTCGTTAGGCCGTTTTTACTCACTGTTTGGTGTTTTGGCGGGTTTTTCCATTCTTCAGTCCGCCGTATTGTTTCTTGCTTGCATCTTGTCCGGAGGCTCCCGGTCCCGCCACGGCCGCGATCGCGGCCGCCGCTTCTGCGCATGCGCGGTAGCCGCCGGGCACTGGATTCGGTGCGCATGCGTGGGAGTGACTCGTGACGTCACTCGCGCATTCGCGGTAGCGATCGGCGGCCGCGAGGCGGCATATTTAAAGCCCTTAGTATGTCAGAGCTGGTGGGAAGGTCGGCACATACATACAGCCTCCCCCAGACTCTGACTATCGTTCTTAAAGGTAAGAATACGATTTTAAAAGGCTTATTGGCGGTTTTGCTTGGGGTAAGGCTTAGCTCTATATGTATTCTTTTTTTTTGCTTAGCTGTGAAGAGTTTCTTCGCCCCTTCTGTTGTATCGATCATGGACGCGTCTCCGCCCCCTAGTGGCCAGCCCGCTCATACCAGGTATGTGCTGGGCATTTAGGGGGGGGGGGGGGTCTGTGTGTTTCTCTTATATATATCTACATGTGTCTGTCTCCAGCTCTTCCAGGTCTGATCACCAGCCTAGCGCACGCAGCGAAGACAGACATTCAAAGTCGCATCACCGGCACTCCTCATCTAGGTCCAGGCGCAGCTCCCCCCATAATAGGGGACGTGATGGCAAATCTTCTGGTTCAACACATCATGGCCGTTCAGAGCACCTGCACGGGAAGAAATGCTGGGGATGTGGTACCATAGTAACAGATGGCTCCTCTCTGTGTAAACCTTGTTATACCCAAGCCATGGGTGAAAGGGAAAAGTTGGATCATCATATTGAGGAGGTGGTGCGCAGAGTCCTCAAAGACTCTCTAGCTGAGTTACAGAAGCCAAGTACTTCTGCAGGGCCATCCCGCTCTCCGGAAAGAGATCTTCTGGTTCAGGATCCTTTTGAGTCCTCCCAACCCAGCCATCCTTCTATCCTTCCGTCAGAGTCCGAATCTGATTCAGATGACTCCGGTTCAGGATTTGAGTTCAGCCTTGTCTCCCCTCTAGTGAAGGCGGTGAGAGAAGCCCTTGAATGGGAAGAACCAGCTGTCTCCTCCCCGAAACAACGAAAATATTTCAAGCAGCTATGCAAAGAGCGCTTGGACTTTCCATTTCTAGGGGAGCTGGGAGATATAATTTCAGAAGAGTGGAGCAAAGTGGAAAGGAAAAATTCCCTGACCACAAAAATGGCGAAGTTGTATCCATTTAAACAAGAAAAGGTGAAGTACCTGGAATCTTCCCCAAGTGTGGATGCAGCTGTGATGCGTTTGGTCAAGCATGTCACTCTTCCAATGGAGGATACAGCCTCATTTAGGGATCCGTTGGATAGGAGGATCGACGCTGACCTTAAACGAGCATACCTTTCAGCTGGCATGGCCTGTAAGCCAGCTTTGGCTTTGGCTACAATTTCAAAAGCCATGGAAGTCTGGATTAATGCCCTCGAGGGCACTCTTGGAGGAGTTTCGGAAGAAGTGCTCCAGAGCTCCCCAATCCAGGAGCTGAAGATGGCTGCGGGCTTCCTGGGAGAGGCGTCTCTAGACACCATTCGCCTTTTGGCTCGAGTTATGCTGGCTTCTGTCACGGCTAAACGCGCCCTTTGGCTTAGGCCTTGGGTTGCTGATGCTGCTTCCAAACAGGCATGGTGCCGGATTCCCTTTAAGGGTTCTTCCCTCTTTGGGAACAAATTGGATGCAGCCATAATTTGGGCCACGGGTGGAAAATCTGGGTTCCTCCCTCAGGATAAACGCCCAGGCGCTCAGAAGCGCTCTTTCCCGAGAAGACAAACCACCAATTGTTCCAGGGAAGCACGCAGCTACAGACCAGGCAAGTCCTACGGAAGAGGTTGGAAGTCAAGGCAATCCACCTTCCAGAAAGGCTCAAAAGGCTCTTCGTCTGGTGACCGGAGGTTCTTCTCGCTTACGTGGACACCTTACTGGCTCAGCGAGCTGTTGTGCCAGTTCCCGATGCAGAACGAGGTTTGGGAGTCTATTCACCTCTGTTCCTCGTCCAGAAAAAGAACGGCACCTGGCGCCCGGTAATAGACCTTACATATCTCAACAGGTCTATCCATCAAGAAAGGTTCAAAATGGAGTCCCTAGTCACAATACAGCATTTGATTCTCCCAGGAGATTGGTTGGCATCGATCGACCTAAAAGATGCGTACTTCCACGTTCCTGTGGCAAGAGAGTACCATCAGTTCCTCCGGTTTGCTGTAGGTCATGCTCACATGCAATTTACGTGTCTTCCCTTCGGGCTCTCAACTTCGCCTTGCACGTTCTCCAAGACCTTGCTGGCGGTTGTGGCTCTCATCAGGACCAGAGGTGTCAGATTGCATCATTATCTGGACGATCTCCTCCTTCTGTCTCAGGACAGACTTCAGTTACTCTCGCATCTGGAGCAGGTGATCTCTACGCTTCAGGAATTCGGCTGGATTCTGAATCTAGAAAAGAGCCATCTGGTGCCTATGCAGTCGCTGGTGTTTCTCGGGGCACTGTTCAACACGGTGAAGTGCACCATTTCCCTGCCAGAAGAGAAAATTCCAGTAGTCCAGAGCAGGGTGGCTCTCGCTCTCACTGCCTCTCGTCTCACTGCTCGTCAGTGTCTAAAGGTAGTAGGGACGCTCGTAGCCACCTCACCCATGGTGAAGTGGGCTATGTGGAAACTGAGACCCTTCCAGAAGGGGTTTCTCCAACAATGGATGATGGAGAACTTGTCACAAATTATTCACCTGACCCCATTCATGAAGGGGTGCCTTCCCTGGTGGTTACGCCGTACAAATCTGACCAACTGCCACTCAATCGCTCCAATTTCCTGGATTACGATAACCTCCGATGCCAGCAGTACCGGTTGGGGAGCCCACTGTCTGTCAGAAGTGGCACAAGGCAGATGGAACTTTCCCGGTCACGGAGTTGTGTCCAACATTCTAGAACTACGAGCTGCCCTCAAAGCCCTTCAGGCTTTTCACCATGTAACGCAAGGGGCCTCAGTGCTGCTAAGGATGGACAACACCACGGCAGTGGCTTATGTCAAGAGGCAGGGAGGAACGCGCAGCATGTCTCTCCTCCAAGAAACAGAGCCGATTATGACATGGGCTCAGCATCATCTGGCCAATCTTTCAGCGGTCTTTGTTCCGGGAGTGTTGAATGTGGAAGCAGACTTCCTATCCCGTTTCCAACTAGACAACAACGAGTGGTCCCTCCATCAGGAGGTGTTCAACTGGGTCCTGTCCCTGGGGATTTCGCCAGAAGTGGATCTGTTTGCGAGTCCACGCAACAAGAAGCTTCGGAAGTACTACACGAGGTTCAGAGATCCTCAAGCCTTCGGAGTGGATGCCCTCACGGACAGGTGGAACTTCCAGTCTGCTTATGCTTTTCCAACAGTACCAATAGTACTCCAATTCCTGCGGAGACTGAAGATGGAGGAAGTAGAGATCGTAGCAATAATTCCCTTCTGGCCCAACAGGCCCTGGTTTCCCCTGCTGTCCCTTCTCAGCTTCAGGGATCCAATCCCTCTACCTCTCAGGTCGGACCTTCTATCTCAGGGTCCTACTCTGCACCCATGCCCTGCACGTCTGCACCTCAGGGCTTGGTTCTTGAGAGGGGGAGGTTGGAGGCTCTCGGATGTCCAGAAGAGGTGATCCCGACTCTCATGAGTTCAAGAAGAGCTAGCACCAACAGGGTATATGAAAGGATATGGGCTAGGTTCATGAGTCATCAAGCCCAGAGGTTAGGTCCAGTAGGTACACCTACTATTTAGCAGATTCTAAGTTTCTTGCAATCTGGTCTGGATCTGTCCCTCTCGGTTAGTTCTCTCCGGGTGCAAGTCTCCGGGAGCATGTCTCTCCTCCAAGAAACAGAGCCGATTATGACATGGGCTCAGCATCATCTGGCCAATCTTTCAGCGGTCTTTGTTCCGGGAGTGTTGAATGTGGAAGCAGACTTCCTATCCCGTTTCCAACTAGACAACAACGAGTGGTCCCTCCATCAGGAGGTGTTCAACTGGGTCCTGTCCCTGGGGATTTCGCCAGAAGTGGATCTGTTTGCGAGTCCACGCAACAAGAAGCTTCGGAAGTACTACACGAGGTTCAGAGATCCTCAAGCCTTCGGAGTGGATGCCCTCACGGACAGGTGGAACTTCCAGTCTGCTTATGCTTTTCCAACAGTACCAATAGTACTCCAATTCCTGCGGAGACTGAAGATGGAGGAAGTAGAGATCGTAGCAATAATTCCCTTCTGGCCCAACAGGCCCTGGTTTCCCCTGCTGTCCCTTCTCAGCTTCAGGGATCCAATCCCTCTACCTCTCAGGTCGGACCTTCTATCTCAGGGTCCTACTCTGCACCCATGCCCTGCACGTCTGCACCTCAGGGCTTGGTTCTTGAGAGGGGGAGGTTGGAGGCTCTCGGATGTCCAGAAGAGGTGATCCCGACTCTCATGAGTTCAAGAAGAGCTAGCACCAACAGGGTATATGAAAGGATATGGGCTAGGTTCATGAGTCATCAAGCCCAGAGGTTAGGTCCAGTAGGTACACCTACTATTTAGCAGATTCTAAGTTTCTTGCAATCTGGTCTGGATCTGTCCCTCTCGGTTAGTTCTCTCCGGGTGCAAGTCTCCGCCATTTCAGCCTTCACCGGAATTCAGTGGGCAAGTCATCATCTGATTCAGCAATTTTTTAAGGGCGCAGTCAGGCTCAGGCCTCAGAGAAGACCGAGATTTACAAAATGGGATCTTCCATTAGTTTTGGACTTTTTCTCTTCAAAGGGAGTTGCCTCCATGTCAATCAAGGAACTTACGTTGAAGACAGCATTTTTGGTGGCCATTACCTCCGCTAAGAGGGTCTCTGAGATACACAATTTAGGTCACAAAGAGCCTTTTCTGACCTTCTTTCAAGACAGAGTGGTCCTAATCCCTATGCTGGGGTCAAATCCAAAAGTGACCTCTGTCTTCCACGAAAATGCTGAGATAGTTCTTCCCACCTTCAGAACTGATGAGGAATCTTCAGTCCATCCTCTAGACGTGGGCAACACTCTAAGTCAATGTTTGGAGGCCACATCCTCCTTCCGCCAATCGGATTTCCTTTTTGTTCTTCTCCATGGCAAAAAGAAAGGAATGCGTGCCTCTTCTAGAGCAGTGGCTGCATGGATCGTTCAGGCTATCCAATGGGAGCATCTTCCCACCCGGGAGTGTATAGCGAGTTATTTCCCGAACGTATGGTGCCATGGAGTCTGTCAGGAAAACGGAAAATTGATATCAAATACTTACCGTAATTTTCCTTTCCTGATGGACTCCATGGCAGCAGGAGTCCCAATTCCTGAGTAGGCTAGTTACAGAACACTGATGCTGAAAGGGAGCAAAGATTTATGGGAGTGGGGTCCTATGAGGTAGGAGAGGAGGCGGGGCCTACCCGAACGTATGCTGCCATGGAGTCCATCAGGAAAGGAAAATTACGGTAAGTATTTGATATCAATTTTCCGTTTTACTCACACTAACACCAACATTGGGATTTATTTTACTCCACCCACTCAATGATATGTGACTTATTTTATGTCACTGACACCAAGGACATGGGGCCTATTTTATTTTCACGTACACCAATGGTGGGTCTCATTTTGCTCCCAGTGATTTTAATGTTTAGCTTATTTCCTCCCACTGACACCGATATGGGGCTTATTTACCTCTCCAGGATACCAATTATACTCCTACTGACACCAATTTGAGTCCTATTTTCCTCCTACGGACATCAATGACACGGGACTCATTTTGCTGCTGCTGACACTAACAGAAGGTTTATTATCCTCCCACTGACACCAACAATGGAACTTTTTTTTTTTTTTTTTATATATACAGTGGGTACGGAAAGTATTCAGACCCCCTTAAATTTTTCACTCTTTGTTATATTGCAGCCATTTGCTAAAATCATTTAGGTTCATTCTTCTTCCTCATGAATGTACACATAGCACCCCATACTGACAGAAAAACACAGAATTGTTGACATTGTTGCAGATTTATTAAAAAAGAAAAACTGAAATATCACATGGTCCTAAGTATTCAGACCCTTTGCTCAGTATTCAGTAGAAGCCCCCTTTTGATCTAATACAGCCAGGAGTCTTTTTGGGAAAGATGCAACAAGTCTTTCACACCTGGATTTGGGGATCCTCTGCCATTCCTCCTTGCAGATCCTCTCCAGTTCTGTCAGGTTGGATGGTAAATGTTGGTGGACAGCCATTTTTAGGTCTCTCCAGAGATGCTCAATTGGGTTTAAGTCAGGGCTCTGGCTGGGCCATTCAAGAACAGTCACGGAGTTGTTGTGAAGCCACTCCTTCGTTATTTTAGCTGTGTGCTTAGGGTCATTGTCTTGTTGGAAGGTAAACCTTCGGTCCAGAGCACTCTGGAGAAGGTTTTTGTCCAGGATATCCCTGTACTTGGCCGCATTCATCTTTCCCTCGATTGCAACCAGTCGTCCTGTCCCTGCAGCTGAAAAACACCCCCACAGCATGATGCTGCCACCACCATGCTTCACTGTTGGGACTGTATTGGACAGGTGATGAGCAGTGCCTGGTTTTCTCCACACATACCGCTTAGAATTAAGGCCAAAAAGTTCTATTTTGGTCTCATCAGACCAGAGAATCTTATTTCTCACCATCTTGGAGTCCTTCAGGTGTTTTTTAGCAAACTCCATGCAGGCTTTCATGTGTCTTACACTGAGGAGAGGCTTCCGTCGGGCCACTCTGCCATAAAGCCCCGACTGGTGGAGGGCTGCAGTGATGGTTGACTTTCTACAACTTTCTCCCATCTCCTGACTGCATCTCTGGAGCTCAGCCACAGTGATCTTTGGGTTCTTCTTTAACTCTCTCACCAAGGCTCTTCTCCCCCAATAGCTCAGTTTGGCCGGACGGCCAGCTCTAGGAAGGGTTCTGGTCGTCCCAAACGTCTTCCATTTGAGGATTATGGAGGCCACTGTGCTCTTAGGAATCTTAAGTGCAGCAGAAATCTTTTTGTAACCTTGGCCAGATCTGTGCCTTGCCACAATTCTGTCTCTGAGCTCTTCAGGCAGTTCCTTTGACCTCATGATTCTCATTTGCTCTGACATGCATTGTGATCTGGAAGGTCTTATATAGACAGGTGTGTGGCTTTCCTAATCAAGTCCAATCAGTATAATCAAACACAGCTGGACTCAAATGAAGGTGTAGAACCATCTCAAGGATGATCAGAAGAAATGGAAAGCACCTGAGTTAAATATATGAGTGTCACAGCAAAGGGTCTGAATACTTAGGACCATGTGATATTTCAGTTTTTCTTTTTTAATAAATCTGCAACAATGTCAACAATTCTGTGTTTTTCTGTCAGTATGGGGTGCTATGTGTACATTCATGAGGAAGAAGAATGAACTTAAATGATTTTAGCAAATGGCTGCAATATAACAAAGAGTGAAAAATTTAAGGGGGTCTGAATACTTTCCGTACCCACTGTATATTTATCCCAAATTACATTAAGGTTTAGGCTTATTTTATCCTCACTGACACCAACAATGCAGCTTATTTTTATTCCCAGTAACACCAACAATGAGACTTATTTTACTCACCCTGACACCAATGATGGGGCGTATTTTTATTCCCACTGACACCAACAGTGGGGCTTTTTTCTTTTTCTACACAATGACACCAACAATGGGACTTATTTCACTCACCAGGACATTGATGACTTGGGGCCCATTTTACTCCCACTGACACCAACAATACGGGTTTTAAATTTTATTCTTATTGCCACTGACACCAATAACAGGGCTTATTTGTCCTATGAATGACACCATTGAAGGTGAAATCAGTGAGGGGTTATTTGTATTCCTTCTGACGCCAGGATTATGGGGCATATTTTCTTTCTGGGACACAAACAGTATGAGGCCTATTTTACTCTCACTGACATGGACATCACGGGGCTCATTTTTTTCCCCCACTGTCACCAACAATATGGGGCTTATTTTCCTTTCCTTTTACTCCTGCCAACACCAGTGACAAGGTTTTTCTCCTCACTGACACCAGTGATGAAGTGATGAGGCTTATTCTTTCCCCACTGACCTCACCTATATAGGGTCTTTCCACTCCTACCAATGTGTGGCCCTTTTCCTCCCACTAACACCCCCGATATGGGCGGATACCAGCGAAAAGGTTTATTACCCACTTGCGGACACCAATGATGGGGCTTATTTATATTCCCACTGACACCAATAATGGGTCTTGTTTTTACTCATTATGACACCAACAGTGGGGACTAGTTCATCCCACTGATATCAGTGATTGAATGAACAGGAACATGCAAAAAAGGGAAGCATTGGCCATTGGTTAGTACAGGGTACAAATCTGGCTGCAGCTGAGTGCTTAGGCCTTGTTCACACCTGAGCGCTTTTCAGCTCGTAAAACGCTCATCTCTGAAGTCTCAAAATGCCCAACAAGCAAAATCCTATTCATTTCAATGGCCCCTGTTCACATATGAGCGTTTTGTCGCCTGAAACAAAACGCCTGAAGCTCAAAAAAAGTACATGAGCTTCTTTTTGGCAAATTACAAGCGTTTTTGTTAGATGTCAATGCCTGCCTCCAAACACCTGCAAAAAAACGCATGAAAAACGCCCCCCCAAAAAAAGCCTTAAAGCGATACGCTCACGTGTGAATGGAGCCTGAAGTAAAACTAAAAGCACATTTTTAAAAAAAAAAAATGTGTATTGCGTGGAGAGGGACTGGAATCCCTGTCAGTTTTTATTGTTGTCTGTGTCCCTGATGGGGAGATATCCCCTCTCTATTTTATCCTGTTTACCATTATCATTCAAAGTGAAAGTAAAAGAAAGTCCTCAATTTCGGGTTGTCCCCAGAAAAGTAATAGAAATCTTCCAATGGGGACACTAGTTCTGATGACCTGGGGGTCCCCAAGGAATTCCCTTAATTTGCAGGGATTTCCTCCCACTTCCTGTTTGGCTATGGGACAGGAAGTGAAGGATAATCTCTGCAAAGGGACACATAGCAAAAAAAGAAAAATTCTCGCAGGGATTATAACCTTACTTTGCTCTATCCAAAATGAGAAAAAAAAGGAAGGGTTTGCCCATAGTTCTACTTTAAGTTTATTTTCTGGAAATAATTCTACCAGTTAGTTATAGAGATATACTATAACAACAAAGGTAATTAATTGGTAATTTCTGTAGTTTTCCAAGGACTGGCTCCACATGCATGCTAGTAGACAGTGGTGCATTGTGCCACCATTCATGTTGAATTGATTGGCTTGATTTTGGAATATGCAATAATAACGTGATTGAGGTCAAACACTGGCTTCTGTTAAATTTACCCATGCAGTGGTGCCCCCCTCCTCCAGCATTGTATGCCTTGTATGGGTAAATGTCTTTTTAGATAGGGGGGACTGTAATAATTACTAACCCTTACCCCATTCCTCACCAGTGCTCTCCGCTGATCTTCATTGTTGTAGGAGGACCCTCACCGTTCTCATGTACCCTACAGGAGTTCGTTCTGGTGTTGCATTGTACATGATGATGATGGAGAGCTGCGAGGCACAAGCAGGCATTGGCTTCATGAATGGGAGGAGAAGGTAAGTATTTCAATTTATTCAACTCCCCCCACCAGTCAAAAGAGCATTTAACCCTTGGGAGTAGGGCTGGGGGTTCCAACTACATGGGTAAATGTAAAAGTAGCCTGGAGTGGGGCTTTAACCACTTAAGCCCCAGAAGGTTTACCCCCCTTTATGACCGGCCATTTTTTGGGATACGGCATATCGTTACTTTACCTGGCAGTGGCGCTGACATGCGACATTGTACCCAAATTAATAAATAAATTATGTCCTTTTTTTCCTCAAATAGAGCTTTCTTTTGGTGGTATTTGATCACCTCTGTGCTTTTTATTTATTGCGCTATAAACCAAAAATGTGACCATTTTGATTAAAAAAATAATAATAATAATAATATTTTTTACTTTATGCTATAAGAGCCTGTTCACACTTGGGCGACCTGTCAGGCGACCTGGTCGCCTAACAGGTCGCCGTAGGTCGCCTGCCATAGAGAAGCTGTGGACCCGTTCTAATAGGAGCGACACAAGTCGCTCCGACTTAGAAAAAGTGTCCGGAGCTTCTTTGGGGCGACCCGGAGCGACCTGCATTGACTTCAATGCTATGAAGTCCGTGCCGGCCGCTCCGAGGTCGCGGTGCGAGCTGCGCACCGCGACCTGTGAGGTCGCCCTGGCAAGTAGCGTCACCCCAGTGTGAACGGGGTCTAAAACCTATCCAATAAAAAAACTAAAAAATATAAAATCCAATTTCTTCATCAATTTAAGCCATTATTTATTCTGCTATATATTTTTGGTAAACAAAATCCCAATAAGCGTATATTGATTGGCTTGCGCAAACGTTATTGCGTTTTCAAACTAGGGGATATTTTTATAGAATTTTTATTTATTTATTTTTTTTTTACTAGTAATGGCGGTGATCAGCAACTTTTTTTTTAAAATAATCTGTGATCAGCAACTTTTAACGCGACTGCGACATTGCGGTGGACAACTTGGACACCTGACACTTTTTTGGGGACCAGTGACACTAATACAGTGATCAGTGCTTAAACAATGTACTGCCAACCACAACGTCGTAGTTTTATCGTTCTCTAATTTGACAATTAAATTGGCTAAGTAACACTGGCGATTAAACAAATCTATACTCAGTAATGAATCTTACTGCTTAGATATTACCCATTGAAAGCTTGCTTTGATAATAATAGGGCAGAGGGCACAACTCCCGCCATCAATTTAGTGGCACACAAAGCTTCTGTTTGGGGGTTTTCTGATTCAGTTGATGTCCAGATTTAAAGCGAGTTCCAGCAGAAGTGCAGCTGCTGACTTTTAATAAACACGCACTTACCTGTCCCACGAACCAACGATGCAGCCGGCGGAAGCCCCGGTTCTCTCCCCCTCTTCTCCCCGGGGTGCCGGCACCCGGCTGTGACTTTTGAGTGGAACTCCGCTTTAAGAAAGCTCACAAGGTGATCACTGCCAAAACTAAGGAATATGAAGCCCTAGCTACCCAGCACAAGCGTTGGTGTGGTTTACTACCACTTTAATGGCATTCTTGTTTTCCGCACAGCATGAATATAAGGCCCCTTTCACACTTGCGGACCATTCAGATCTGCCTGTCAGTTTTTCAGGTGGATCTGAACGGATGCCCCATGCATCTCTATGGAGCATCGGATGTCAGTGGAGACATGTCCGCTGACATCCGATCCGATCTGTCAAATCTGGATGGATGGAAACCCTATTTTCCATCCGTCCAGCAGATCGGATGAATTCGGATGAGAATGGACAGGCGGTCCGTTCTCATCCTATTCCCCCATAGAGGAAAGAGGGGACCTGACAGCTCTGTCTCCGCACACATTGGCATTGGCGGATCGATCTCCCGCTGAGAAAAACTGAGTCTGCCAACGGACTCCCATGTGTGAAAGGGGCCTTAAGGAGAAATTGGACAATTGTTTCTCTGATTTTCTAATAATGTGTACTAGACTTAAAACAGAGCTCCACCCATAAGGGAAAGTTCTGCTTGGGACCAATTCTGTTTAATTTATTCATATATGTCATAGCGGAGGGGATTAATATAGCTCAGTCTCCGTTTTTTGCAGACGCCACAAAGATAAGTAGGGCAATAACTTCACATCAAGATATAGAAATTTTACAGAAGGACCTGAACAAAATAATAGGGTGGGCAACTACATGGCAAATGAGATTTAATGTGGAGAAATGTAAGGTCATGCACTGGGGGGGTAAAAACAAATGCAAACTACTCACTAGGGGGAGAATCTCTGGGGGCATCAAGAAAGATCTGGGGGTCTTAAGTAGATAACAGACTGAGCAATAGCATGCAAGTCAAGCTGCAGATACCAAAGCTGGCAGATTTTTGACATGCATAGAAAAGGGGATATACTCCAGAGATAGAACGATAATCCTGCCACTTTATAAACTCTGGTTAGGCCACATCTGAAGTATTCCATTCAGTTCTGGTCACCAGTCCTCAGTAGGGATGATCAAACTTTTGAAAAGTTTGGTTCGGGCAGAACACCCGAACTTCCCGAAAGTTTGGGCCCGGATTCCAGAACCCCATTGAAATCAATGGGACCCGAACTTCGGTAATCAAAAAACACAATTTTGAAGCCCTAAAACCCAATAAATGCCCCTAAAAAGTGCCTAGGGTTCTGGGTCATGCCCCAGGGACTATGAATCAGGCAAAAAAAAGTTCTTAAAAATTGTCGTTTTTGATAGAGAGCCAATTATTGAAAAAATTATTGGAAAAAAAAAAAGAAGAGATTTCTTTGTATTTAGTGTCTGGGGGGTATAAAAAGTGTACCTGTGAAGTTTCAGCTCTGTAGCATGTCCAGAACCCCTAAAAAACAGCATTTTTCTTAAATTTTTTAGTAGCGCAGGGATGGGGTTCCGATCCTTTCACACCTGGGCGTTTTTGTTTCAGGCTTTTATTGTGCATTTTTTGGTCGTCTTTGGAGGCAGGCATGACATCTGAACTTCTGTATAGGGGTATATATACACACACACATATAATATATATATATATATATATATATATATATATATATATATATATACACATATACACACATATAGGTGTGAAAGGAGCGGAACCCCATCCCTGCGCTACTGAAAGTATGTCAGTAGCGCAGGGATGGAGTTCCGCTCCTTTCACACCTATATGTGTGTATGTGTGTATATATACCCCTATACAGAAGTTCAGATGTCATGCCTGCCTCCAAAGACGTCCACAAAAAAGCCCAATAAATGCCTGAAACAAAAACGCCCAGGTGTGAAAGGAGCGGAACCCCATCCCTGCTCTACTAAAAATTCTAAGAAAAATTATCTTTTTTCTCTGACGGTCACCCTGACATGGATGAGTTCGGTCACCCTGGCATAGCAGTCAGAGTCAGTTCACCGTAAACTACATTACGGTCACCCTGACACTCTCCCTACAGAAACTAGATTATTGAATCTAACTATAGTGGTATATAGTACCCTAACTACACTGCATATCCCTTTCCTCACACTAATAATTGCTAAATGACACTGGAGCAGCAGGAGTAACAGAACTGCTTCCACTCTATTCCACAGCCTCTCTATTACAGTGCTAGAGATTTGGCGGGGCTATGTTATATACTGGGGGGCGTATTCACTACTGATTGGCCTCTGGACCCCCTAGTCACTCCAATCACATTCCTAGCAGACTCCTGCCCCCTCAATTGGCTTTTACTGACATTTCTGGTCCAATCACTGGCTTTTAAAGCCCAGTTCCTGTCCCATTGCATTTTGGGCGGTTCTGGTTGCCTAATTCCGAACTTTTACCGCAAAAGGTTCGGAATTCGGCCGAATTTCGAACAGCCAATGTTCGGGTCGAACCGATGGTCGGCCCGAACCGTTCGATCATCCCTAATCCTCAGAAGGGACATGCTGGAGAGAATCCAGAGAAGGGCAACAAAATGAATAAGGGGACTCAATTACGAGGAACGACTGCAGGCACTAAATTTGTTCTCGCTGGAGAAAACACGCTTGAGAGGGGACATGATAGTAGACATCCCAAGCCTCCCGCGAGGTGCGGGAGTCTCCCATATTTGAGCTGCGGCTCCCTGACACCCGCAAGTGCTGCGCAATATCCTGGCTGTCAGAATGGAGCCGATGCCGCATGTATAGTTCCGGCTCTGTCCTGTCACAGGTGGAGAGATATCAAATGCACTCCTCCTGTGGGGAGAGAAACAGAAAGCATCGGCTCTGCATGCTTCCTCCATAGCCGATCCTCACAGTCCGTTGATCGTGTGTCTCAAAGGAGCCAGTATTTCCCACCAGCAGTACCTGCCAACAGTACCCGCCAACAGTACCCACCAACAGTAACCGCCAAGAGTACCAGTCAGCAGTACCCGCTAACAGTAACCACCAGCAGTACCAGTCAGCAGTACCCGTTAACGGTAACCACCAGCAGTACCAGTCAGCAGTACCCGCTAACAGTAACCACCAGCAGTACCAGTCAGCAGTACCCGCTAACAGTAACCACCAGCAGTACCCACCAACAGTAACCACCAACAGTAACCACCAGCAGTACCAGTCAGCAGTACCCGCCAACACTAACCACCAGCAGTACCCGCCAGCAGTAACCACCAGCAGTAAAGCATAATTGTAAGTATCCCAGCATGTGCAGTGTTTCTGACTCAAATCACTGACGTGGTCATGGTGGTTAGAGTGTTCCTTTAATCACTTGCTGACCGTTCACAGTAATCCTACTGTGGCAGGTCGGCTCCCCTGGTCGAGTGACGTAGACCTACATCGCTGGAATCCTAGTGGTCTTGGCGGCGCGCGTGCTGCCAGACGCTCGCTTCTGCTGTGTTTAGACACAGCGGGAGTCGAGTCAGAGGAGAGGCGGCGATCGCCGCCTTCCTTTCCCCGATCGTCTGGGAAAGTGTGAGAAGACCCACCTGCTTATGTAAACAAAGCAGGCGGATCTTCTCAGTGACAGACAGGGAGAGCTCACAGGATTCAGCATAGCTGAACCTTCAATCTCCGTCTGTGTCACAGAACCCACCCACACACGTCAGTAAGCGTAGGCATACATTTGACCCTTTGATCACCCATAGGGTTAACACCTTCCCTGCCAATGTCATTATTACAGTAACAGTGCATATTTATAGGACTGATTACTGTACTAATGTCACTGGTACCCCCAAAAGTGTAAAAAATTTCAGTTAAGGGTCCGATTTGTCCGCCGCAATGGCGCATTCGGACAATCGCAGATCGCCGCCATTACTAGTAAAAAAAAAAAACAATACAAATGACATAAATCTTTCCTGTAGTTAGTAGACGCGATAACTTTTGCGCAAACCAATCAAAATACGCTTTAAATTTTGTTTGAATACAGTGTCGCACGACCGTGCAAATGTCTGTTAAAATAATGCAGTGCCGAATCGCAAAAGGGGGGTAAAATCTTCCAGTCTTAAAGTGGGTAATATCTCTCAGAAGAAGTACGCCTCTGTATACTGATTCCATTTCATTTGATCATCTTCTAGTTGTGTTAAATTGGTGGGGGGAGCGGGGGGGGGGGGGCGCGGAGTGCCACCTCCCTGAAATGAGTTTTTGCAGGTTGGGATGTCTACAGAAAAATATAATGCATCACCCAGAGCAAGTGACAATGAAAAGGAAAGGCCCTAATATAAAAGAACGCTGATGGTTGAAACATTTCCTCTATATATACTGTATATATTTTTTAAAAAAGATGGCAGGTTGAATCATGTTTTTACAAAAACACTTATATTAAGTGTTTGAAAAACATGACAAGGGATAAGGCTCAAGCTTTTCATTGCCTAGAGCAGAGGAATGGATATGTTTATTTCCCTCCATTCTATGACCTCCTCAAAAATAGAAGGAAGAACAAAGAAAAGCTGTTTCCTGGTGCCTCCATGGCAGCATACAGGTGATAGAGCTCCGCCTCGACCCCTCCCTCAGGACCAGTGAATAGCATAAAAGAAGACCTGGCCCCCTATCCCATCATTCTCCTTTTTTTCCTCATACCTTCTTGACTGGTGAAGAGTAGCAGCACGTCTATACCTCTGCCGTTGGCAGCTTCCGCTGGGTTGAGCCTCTCCAGTGAGCAGTCCCTGTTCTCGGGTCACTCAAAGCACTAAATAGACTGGGAGCCCCCTTCTGTTTATCTTTGGGGCATTGTTTGCAGGGTTTCCTCAAAGGAACACCATCCTGCCTTTCTTTTTGGATGTCTGGCAGCGTGGGATCGCTGGAGGATCAGCTTTATCATTGTCTTTCCCTTTCCTTTGTTACAGGGGGGTTTCTGTTAGTCCTCCCTCCTACCTCCCTCCTTTCTGGATCATTTCCTAGGCTTTACATAAGTTAAAGTTATTGAATTCAGGTATGTATACCTCTGTAAGGCCGCAGCAGCACGTATAGATGCCCCTCTGGCAGCTTACAGCTCCATTCTCCAACATTTCCTGATCCGAGGCACTGCCTCCTCCTTGCTCAGTCACGGGATGCTTCGGCCACCATCTTGGATGAGGGAAAAAGGGCGATTGCTCTTTTTCCCTTTTAAAAGCTACTAATTAAAATGAAGTGGTTCCTGGACCTCCTCCCCCACCCCTAATTAGTATCCTTAGTATATTTAAGCAACCTCAGGGAGCAGTTCAGGGCCATATGGGGAAATGGAAAGGAGGAAATAGTTCTTCCTTTCCACCAGTAATATCAGGACAAATTCTTACTTGTTCCTTCTCGCTCTCTTTTCTTATCCTTTAAGCTGACCCTCCGGCCATCCTACCATGAGCCATTCATCCCGCAATCAAGATCCTCCCTGCAATAGGTATGTGACCAACTATCGGTAAGTAAAAAAAAAAAGAGTGCACGGCTGATGGAGATATTCATTCTGTTCTTTCTCCAGTCCTGCACACTCCAAGAGATCTGGAAAATCCTCCAGACAGCGTGAGGACTACAGCCCGGATCAAAGATCCCGATCATCTCGGCACAGATCCCATGACAGGTCAAGGTCATGGCACCTATACCGTTCTCCTTCACCTCCTTCCCGCTCCTCAGGGAAGAAGTGCTGGGCCTGCGGAGGTACCCCGCTTCCGGACAAACTAGTCTGCAGGAGTTGCCTTAGGGAATACGCGGCTGACCGAGAGTCAGAGAGCCAACAAATTGCTGACCTTCTGAAACAGACAATGAGGGACTCCCTCTGGCCGCCTTGGTTCCCGCTCAGACACTCACACCGGGCACCCAGAATCAGCAGGCAGTTTCCGAAGCACCAGGCCCGTCATCAGCCAGCCCTCTCCTACCTCCTAAACCCCGTCAAGAGGAACACTCAGAGGAGTCGGAAGAAGAATCGGAACCTTCAGGGTTCAGCTATACGATGAATCCTTCCTTCATTCAAGCGGTTAAAACGGCAATTGATTTGGAAGACGCAGAGGAACCTCCTCAAACATCTAAGAGATATTTTCCTTTTCTCAAAAGGAAACAAATTGTTTTCCCGTTGATGGGAGAAATCAGGGAGGTAATCCAGGATTAGTGGCAGAGAACAGACAAAAAGTTCTCTCTAGGCCGCCTCAACAAACTGTATCCGCTGGCAGAATCCGATTCTCAAATGTTGAATTCCATGCCGGAGGTAGATGCGGCTGTAGTCCGTCTGGCCAAAAATGTCACCCTCCCTTTGGATGACTCTGCCGCCTTCAAAGATCCCCTGGACAGACGGATCGATTTAGACCTCAAGAGAGGCTATCTCGCGGTGGGGGCAGCATGCAAACCAGCAATTGCACTTACCTCAGTCTCAAACGCTATCAGAACCTGGACGGATAACGTTGAGACAGCCTTGCGACAAAACATCCCCAGGGAAGATATAATCAAGGCACTAGAGGAGCTCAGACTATCAGCGGATTTTGTTGGTGAAGCAGCCATCGACACAATTCACTGCTCAGCCAGGGCTATGCTACACTCGGTTATGGCTAAAAGAGCCCTTTGGCTAAAACCCTGGGCGGCCGACATGACGTCTAAGCAGTCATGGTGTAAGATACCTTTCAATGGTAAAGCTCTTTTCGGAGAAAAACTAGACCAGGCTATCTCAAGAGTAACGGGAGGAAAATCAGGTCTTTTACCTCAAGATCGAAAGGTGAGAAATCCTAGAGCTCATACAGCAAGATTTCGTCCAACTAATGTCAGTGATTTCAGAAACCCAAGACCTCACAGAGACGGTAGAAGACCAAAAAAATGGGATAGAAAAAGATGGGGCTTTACGGGCCAGTGGGAGTAGAAGGATCATACACAAAACCAGTTTATATAAAACAATAACATTTTATTGAGTCAAGGATAAAAAACATGGGCAAACATGCACATTTTCACACGGACAACATGAAAAGAAATTCATAAAATCAATCAATAAGAGTCATTGGAAATATAGAAACACATCCCGTTAGGGAAAAACCAAAAGCCTGTGTAGGATGGAGAATAGGTCTCAGAGTGGAAGAATGCGGTCGATGTAGGTCTCCAGCAAACGCGTCGGCTTTTGGTTTTTCCCTAACGGGATGTGTTTCTATATTTCCAATGACTCTTATTGATTGATTTTATGAATTTCTTTTCATGTTGTCCGTGTGAACATGTGCACGTTCGCCCATGTTTTTTATTCTTGACTCAATAAAATGTTATTGTTTTATATAAACTGGTTTTGTGTATGATCCTTCTACTCCCACTGGCCCGTAAAGCCCCATCTTTTTCAATCCCATTTCTTTATTACTCATATTAGGGGTAAGGGCCTATCTACACGGTACCTTTGTTTGTGACGGTAGAAGACCCTGAAGGGGCACTAATGCCTCGTTTCCACTGAGCGGATCGATTCGGGTCAGTTCGGTACGGTACGCTAATTTGAGTGTTTCCATTATGAAAGTGGCCCATACAACCGAACCAAACCGCACCATTCCTGGTCCTGCTTCAGATGTAGGGTCATAGGAAATGGTACGGTACGGTTAGGGCGGAGCTACTGGCGTCACACGATAGATTCCACTGATTGGCGGACAGGAAAACTTCAATGCTCAAGTCAAATGAAAGAGCAAAACAAACACCTCATTTGGTGTAAACCCTGCATGGTCCCTGGTGGCCCGACTTGCAGTGGAAACGCTCACCTGAATAGACCGGACCATTGTAACCATTCCAAACTGTACAGACCCGAACCGTTCCGCTCAGTAGAAAAAGAGGCATAAGTCTACCTTCCTGACTTCCCGTAAAAACAGAACCCTATCGGCTCTGCAAGAACCCGCTAAGCCCTTTTGACGCCAGGAGTGCGCTGGACCTTCAGGTGGGAACAAGATTGCGATTCTTTCTGCCAAAGTGGGTCCAGAATTGTCAGGATCCCTGGGTCCTGTCTACAATTCATTCAGGGCACTCCTGGAGTTTCTGTCATCTTCCTCCTCAATCCTTATTTCAAGAAACAAGAATTCCAACATCGCCTCAGAAGGCTCAAACCTTACTTCAGTACATAAAATTGCTTCAGGTACAAGGGGCAGCTATTCCAGTGCCAGCTACAGAGCGCTTCACAGGGTTTTACTCCACTCTTTTTCTGGTGCAGAAGAAAACAGGAGACTGGAGACCTGTCATAGACCTGAAAAGGCTCAACAGGTATATAAGTCTGGAGAGCTTCAAGATGGAGTCGTTGCAGACGAGCAACCAGGATGGTTTCGGTCGACTTAGAAGATGCCTACCTGCATGTTCCGATCAATCCAAGATTACAAAGATTCCTGAGGTTTGTGGTAGGACAGACCCACCTGCAGTTTCAGGTTCTACCTTTTGGTCTCTGCACCTCACCTCGGGTGTTCATGAAAATCCTCATCTCAGCGCTGGCACTGTTACGGGAGAGAGGCTTACGAGTACACCACTACCTGGACGACATCCTCCTCTTAGCCAACAACCCAGCACAGCTCCTTTCCCACAGGGACATACTGCTACGGTCCCTAGTGGAACTAGGTTGGCTCGTAAAACATGCAAGAGTCATCTCGTCCCCTCCCAACAGATGATCTATCTGAGCATACTGTTCGATACACAGAGGGGGACTGTGTCATTGCCCCTCCAGAAGATAGAGGTCATTATGAAAAGAATGAAGATGGTTATGTCAGCCCACCAGATAACGGCATCCCAGTGTTTGAGCCTCATAGGCACAATGTCAGCGTGTATTCCTGTGGTTCCATGGGCCCATTGGCACTTAAGATATTTTCAGACGGGCTTCCTGTTGCAATGGAAGAAACTGTGTCTCTCTCAGAAGATTCTTCTATCCAGCTTGATGCGCAGGAGCCTGCACTGGTGGACGAATTGGAAGAACCTATCCAATTCTCGTCAACTGGGCTCATTCCCCTGGACCATAATTATGTCCGATGCCAGTGGCCTAGGCTGGAGAGCTCACTGCGGGGAAGTCAGTGTACAGGGGAGATGGTCCTACCCCACGAGGGGGATAGTCTCGAACATCCTAGAGATGAGAGCAGCCTTCCTAGTGCTAACATCATTTGCTTCGCTGATACAGGGTCAAAGAGTAGTGCTCCGTCTAGACAATAGGGATGATCGAACGGTTCGGGTCCACCATCGGTTCGACCCGAACATTGGGTGTAAGAGGTTCGGCCGAATTTAGAACTTTTTGCCCAAAAAGTTCGGAATTCTGCAACCAGAACCGCCCAAAATGCAATGCTTCAGGAAATGGGCTTTAAAAGCCCGTGATTGGACCAGAACCATTAGCAAAAGCCAATTGAGGGGGCAGGAGAATGCTAGGAATGTGATTGGAGTGACTAGGGGGTCCCTAGACCAATCATTAGTGAATACGCCCCCCAGTATATAAGATCGCCCCCGCCATATTCCTAGCATTGTTATACTGGACATGGAAGAGAATGGAAGCAGTTCTGTTAATTTTACTTTAAAAGTGTCATTTAGCTATTTTTAGTGTGAGGAAAAGGATATCTAGTGTAGTTAGAGTTCTCCTTTACACTTAAGTTAGCTTCAAAAATTGAGTTTCTGTAGGGAAAGTGTTAAGTGTAAGGGGACCGTAGTGTAGTGTAGGGTTAACTGGCAGTGACTGCTATGGCAGGGTGACAAAACCCTTCCATAGCAGGGTGACCGCTATAGAGAAATGATCATTTCTCTGAATAGCTTCGTAACTGGAATATGGCTTCTCACCAGCCAAGCATTTTTTATGCTGCAGGGGCTGCCACTGCCAGTGCTTTTTTGAGGACATGTTTGATGTCAGACATGACATCTGAACATGTGTATAGGGGGTATATATAGACATATATGTCTGAATATATACCCCTAGACATATATAGGTGTGATAGTAGCAGAAATAAATGCTTGCGCTAATGAAATCATTTACAGGAATATATTTCTGCTACTATCACACCTATATATGTCTAGGGGTATATATTCAGACATATATGTCTATATATACCCCCTATACACAGGTTCAGATGTTTTGCCTGCCTCAAAAGAACCCAAAAAAATGACAAAAAAACGCTAGCGTCCAAAAAAAAATGCCCAGGTGTGTTTTTGCTGCCATTTTTTGGGGGTTTTTGGGGACAGGCAAAACATCTGAACTTGTGCACAGTACCACTATACACAAGTTCAGATGTTATTCCTGACTGCAAAGAACCCAAAAAAATGCCAAAAAAAATGCTAGCGTCCAAAAAAAATGCCCAGGTGTGTTTTTGCTGCCATTTTTTGGGGGTTTTTGGAGGCAGGCAAAACATCAGAACTTGTGCACAGTACCACTATACACAAGTTCAGATGTTTTTCCTGACTACAAAGAACCCCAAAAAATGCCTGCTATTAAACCGGGAGAGAAGCTAACTACCTGTCCTGAAAGAAAGTGTTCTAATACAAACGATCTTTTTTTTTCTGGTTCTGGACATGCTACAGAGCTGAAACTTCACATGTACACCTTTTAGACCCCCCAGATCTGAAATCCAAAAAATCAAAAAATCTCTTTTTTTTTTTTTTTTTTTTAATTTTTTCAATAATTGGCTTTTTTTTAATCAAAAATGACAATTTTTAAGAACTTTTTTTGTGTGATTTTGTGTCTGGTGGGTCTAAAAGGTGTACCTGTGAAGTTTCAGCTCTGTAGCATGTCCAGAACCAGAAAAAAAGATCATATAGGTGTTAAAGTTAAAGGAGGGTCCCGACCCACATCCCTGTTCTACTGAAAAATTATCTTTTTTTTTTCATGGTTCTGGACATGCTACAGAGCTGAAACTTCTCTTTTTTTTTTTTTTTTAATTTTTTCAATAATTGGCTTTTTTATCAAAAATGACAATTTTTAAGAACTTTTTTTGTGTGATTAATAGTTAATGGGGCATGACCCAGAACCCTGGGCACTTTTTAGGGGCGTTTATTGGGTTTTAGGGCTTAAAAATGGTGTTTTTTGATTACCGAAGTTCGGGTCCCATTGATTTCAATGGGGTTCTGAAATCCGGGCCGAACTTTCGGGAAGTTCGGATGTTCTGGCCGAACCGAACTTTTCAAAAGTTCGATCATCCTTACTAGACAACAGAGCAGCAGTCCCCTACCTGCAGAGGCAGGGAGGAACCCAAAGCAGATCTCTGCTCAGGGAAGTGGAGCCGGTAATACTTTGGGCGGAAAAAAATCTCGTAGACCTGAGAGCGGTTTACCTCCCAGGCAGCACAAATTCAGAAGCAGACAGGCTGTCAAGAACATTTGTGGACTTCAACGAATGGTCATTACATCCCCACATTTTCAGCCAGATCTACCAACTCTGGGAAACCCCCCAGGTGGACATGTTTGCCGCAGCGGAGAACACAAAGCTAACAAGATTTTTCTCTCGCTACCACATCCCCAGGCGGAGGCAGTGGACGCCCTCTCATGCCCGTGGGAGTTCAGAACAGCATATGCCTTCCCTCCTCAGCCGTTGATACTAAAGTTTCTTCAGAGGCTCCTGAGGGAGCATGTACAGATACTGGCGATCTTACCATTTTGGCCGAAGAGACCTTGGTTTGCCCTGGCCATGTATCTCTCGATGAGCCCTCCAGTCAGAATCCCCCCCCTTCCCTCACCTTCTATCTCAAGGGGGACTGACCCATCCATATCCCCAGAAACTGGACCTGCGAATATGGAACTTGAGAGGAAGAGGTTTCAGGCCTTAGGTTGTTCCTCAGAGGTTATAGCTACCCTAATAAAGGCCAGAAAGTCATCCACAAATGTGGTATATTCAAGAATATGGAACAAATTCTTATCCTTGCCACGGGACGCGGGGTAGATCCAGCCTCGCTCTCCACAACGGATATAATCAACTTCCTCCAAACAGGTCTCGACCTAGGACTGAGCCTAAGCTCGTTAAAAGTACAAGTAGCAGCCATTTCAGCCGCAACCAACAGGAGATGGGCAGAAGTGATAACATTTCTCAAGGGAGTCCTGAAAATCAGGTCACCGGTAAGGCATCCATATCCTCAGTGGGATCTGTCGGTGGTTCTGCAAGCCTTATCGGATAAACCTTTTTCCCCTTCAGAAGATACGTCACTGTGGAACCTGACCCTGAAGACCACGTTCCTGTTGGCCATTACTTCAGGGAGAAGGATTTAGGAGCTACACGCCTTGGGAATAGGTGAGGACCACATCTCTTTCTTCCCAGACAGGGTGGAACTGCGCCCTCTGCGTGGTTTTACGCCTAAAGCCACAACCCCGTGTCATCTCCTGGAACCCTGGGCATTACCGGTATTTTTGGATACGGATTCAGGGGCATGTCAGGATTCGGACCTCTCTAGAGTTCTAAGGGCCTACCTGGAATCTGCTAGATCCTTCAGGAAATCTCAGAGACTCTTGGTGATTCCCTTTGGCAAAAACCGAGGAAAAGAGGCAACCAGCAGAACGTTAGCCTCTTGGGTTGTAAAATTGATTAAAAAAGCTTACAAGTCGACTAACATGGTCCCTCCGGTGCGGGTGAATGCTCACTCAACTCGAGAAGTCTCGGCTTCTTGGGCAGCAAGGGCTAACGTTTCCTTGGAAACAGTATGCAGGGAGGCCACCTGGTCTTCTCGCCACACATTCCTGAGACACTACCATATCGATCCAGGTGCTCTCACAACGGTGGAGTTAGGAAAGAGAGCAATCCAAGCGACAATGTCTATAACCAATTAAAATACTTTAAGTTCAGCATTATCCCGACCGTCTGAGCTAGTTATTTATCACCTGTATGCTGCCATGGAGGCACCAGGAAAACGGAAAATTGTATCATATTTACCGTAATTTCCCTTTCCTGGTGCCTATCCATGGCAGAATACGCTTGGTATTCTATATTACTGAGAATGATGGGATAGGGGGCCAGGTCTTCTTTTATGCTATTCACTGGTCCTGAGGGAGGAGTCGAGGTGGAGCTCTATCCCCTATATGCTGCCATGGATAGGCACCAGGAAAGGAAAATTACGGTAAATATGATACAATTTTCCGTTTTAATGTCTTGGTCGGGACATCAGCTTCGGCTGCGGCCAAAGACATACATAAATTGGTATCAATACTGAGAAGTTTAGCGTGGTCCCTGCATAAGGCTGACACGCATAATTGTGATGCGATACCACCTTTTTTTTTTTTTTTTTACACCAAGTCAATTCTACCCAATCTTTCTTCATCCATTGGAAAAAAAAAAAAAAAAGAAAAGCTTATTTAACCACTTAACGACCAGCCACGTAGATCTACGTCGGCTGACTTTGAGTGGTTATACCGGGATGATGCTAGAGGCATCATCCCAGTACCGTTGTTTGAAGCCGACGGTCGGCTTTCCGTCGGTAATGATCGATGTGGCTCGGGAGCCGCTCGATCGTTACCCGGGGGGGCGGGAGGGGACGTCCGCCCCCCTCCCGCCGCCTTCCGCGGCTTTGCTCGGGGCTCCCGTCCCACCGGGAGCCCCGAGCACCCAGCCGGCGCATCCGCCGGCTGGATGGAGTCCCGATGAATGCCGGAAACGGCATCGATCGGGTCTCCGATGACGTAACCCGGAGGCGGCATCCATGACGTCACATCCGGCTTACTGTGCTGCAAAAGGCGGCAGATTTAAAAAACGGCTGTATGCAAAAATGCCGTTTTCGGCGTTTTGCATACAGGGAAGTGTACTGGAAGGGTCTAGGGTCTTTTAGACCCTCGATCCCTCCATAAAGTGTACCTGTCACTACATATTGGTGTCACAAGGGATGTTTACATTGCTTGTGACAGCAATAAAAGTGATCAGATTTTTTTTTTTTTAAAAAACCTGTAATAAAGTTAAAAAAAAAGAAAAAATAAATAGGAAAAAAAAAAAAAAAATTTAGCCGCCCCCGTCACCGTTAGCTCGCGCACAAAAAAAAAACTTATACGCAAGTCGAGCCGCAAATGAAATCGCTGTTCAAACCACACATGTGAGGTATCGCCGCGATTGCCAGAGCGTGGGCAATAATTTAAAAAAAAGAGCTACACTCTAACTATAAACTGGTAACCGTTAAATAAATTTAAAGCGTCGCAGATTGAGATCTCTATTGACCGTAGTTTGTCCCCATCCCACGGGGGGGCGCAATTTTAAACCGTAACATGTTTGGTATCTATTTACTCGGCGTGACATGTTCTTTCACAATATACAAAAAAAATGGGCTAACTTTACTGTTTAGTATTTTTTAAAATTAGTGAAATGTGATTTTTCAAATTTTTTCCAAAAAAATGGCGTTTTAAAGACCGCAGCGCAAATACCGCGTGACAAAAAATTTTGCAATGACCGACATTTTATTCTCCGGAGTCTTTGCTAAAAAAATATATATAATGTTTGGGGGTTCTAAGTAGTTTTCTAGGAAAAAATACTGGTTTTATTTTGTGAACAAAAAGTGTCCGAAATAGGGCTGGGGGTAAAGTGGTTAAAAAAAAAAAAAAACTCATTTTGAGGGCCGTTATTATCAGTATATCACTTCAGAATTTTTATTAAGAAAACTTGTTGTGGAAGATGAGATGAAGACTTTAACCGGTGGATGAACACCTATGGCTGACCTTTTGCCGTTGATCAAAGCTGCACGGTGGTATTGAGCCAGAGGATGTGTCCAGATAGACAGTGCGCTGTTACAAGTGTGTGTTTGAGGAGAACATTATGATAACTGATAGTGAAATAGCCGAAGACTTGTAGGTATGGCTGAAACTTAAATAGCCTTTTCGGTTTGCTTAATGTAATTGGGGCTTAGAAGAAGCCATCACCCTCTCGTTGATCTATATCAGTGGGCTGTCACTGGGGGCTCATTCAGTTCTATTTACTAAAACATAAAAAGAAATGTCTTTATGGTGCAAGTAGTGTATGGGTAACCTCCTCATAACAAAGAAAAAAAAAAACACTGGGATGCATAACCATGAGTACAATAAACCAGTCATTATCAGATATGTCAGTGGTAGATTCCCAAAAGCTTCCTTTGACAAGATGCAGCTCCTCTAGAGGGATGGAAGAAATCTCTGAATCAAGACATAAAAACACACACAGCGGAGGGTGCCATCTAGGTGCAGCATCAAAACATTTATCGTATGATAAAAACTAGTGATCAACCAATATTGTTTTTTTTATCACCCATACCGATATTTTGGGCAATGCATATCGGTATCGGCCGATATTGGCCGATATTTTCGTGCATTACATTACTTTACAGGTACTCTTGTGGAGGGATCTGGGGGTCTAAAAGACCCCAAACCCCCTCCTCTGCACTTAAAAAAAAAAACTTGGCGTTTTGAATGTTTTTATTTGGCGCCGAGTACCCGGAAGTGATGTCATTAATTCACTTCCGCGTTTTTACATGTAGACCCGATCAGAGCCGAATGCTGCTTTGATTGGGTCTTCTCTTCGGCGGCCATGCAGGATGGTTGCCCGGGTCTCCCGGTGGAACGGGAGACCCGGGCAAGCTGCGGAAGGCGGTGGGAGGGGGGACATCCCCTCCCACTCCTTGTAATAACAGGGGAGCGGCTTCTCAGCCGCATCGGTTTCCATTACAAGACAGCCGACCGTTGGCTATGGAAGCCAAGACCGGGTGATGCCTCTAGCTGCAGGCATCACTCCGGTACAAGCACTTTTCCGAAATATCAGTAACCTCTGAGGCCGATTCCGATATATTGGGGAAACTGCAGATCGGCCCTCGATATATTGACTTTGTCCATAATTGCTCGATCTCTAATAAAAACAAAATGGTTGGAGGTAGATTTTAAAAATGCCAGACACAAAATATAATGTAAAAATCTATTTTTATTATAATCATTAAAAATATTATGTAGAACCCTCCTAGATAGGTGCTAGGTAGGTAGTGTATATTTGCTCTGCCTGCTTATCAGGAGAGTGACAGGTAAAACCTAGTGGCTCTTTCTGCTTATCAGAGAGCAGGATTTCTAGTCAGGCCTGTTACATGTGTCCAGGGTGTGATTCATCTGGGCTGAGGGAGTGTCCCCACTGTATCCACTGTATCCAATAGGGAGGCCTGTTGGACAGATGAGGAAACCCAGCCAGTGACACACAGACTTTTTTGGCTATCTCAGTGGGCTGGCACAGACCGTGGTGCATCCTGGGATAGGCTATAAAAGCCAAGGGCACATGTGACAGGGGGTCTTTGGGTGGGAAGCCAAGTCCCAGAAGGAGAGTACGGCTGTTTCTCCTTCTGCAGCTGGGAAAGGTGGTCACAGGCAGCCGGCCTGGTGACCCTGAAGGTGTTGCTGAACGCAGAGGTCCTGTGGATGCTGACAAGTGTAATTTGGAGGCAACGGTGACTCTGGAAAAACAGTGTCCATGAGTACAGAAGAACTTGCCCCAGGGGTCTGCCAGGAAGGGGACCACTACAGAAGCTAGGGTCAGCAGACAGGCGTTAGCACACTGGTGTTGAGAGGGGTGCCAGTTACAGGACCCTGAAGAAAATAACTAAAACAGGAACCTTTAAAACTATCTTCACTTCAGTGGCAATGTGAAGCAACGACCTTGCCGCACACTACAGCTAGCTGTCCTCAAGATTGTGCATAGTTCATAGTTGGAGTATCCCACTCATCCCTTCTCCTATCCCAGTTCTCAATAAAAACACAAAAATCAACATCCCCTGGGTTGATTATTGACTGAGCCAAGGACTTTCAATGCTGTTTGTCTGCTATCAGTTGCTAAGGGTAACCCAGGGGAATCCAGAAATCGTAATTCTCAGCAGTCCTCTAGGAGGCAGTACTACAATTAAATCAAATAAAAACATCTATAAAGAAGTTATCCATACAGTACTGTTGCAGTATGTTCATCTCTACATGTTTCACCAGACTATGGCTTCTTCAGGAGATTTTGCTAGAGTATTGCATAACAGTTAACTACAAAAGAGCAATATATTAATACACAAATCTATCAATACATGTCAATAGATCTACATTAGAACAACAAATCATGGTATGTGCTATTCAGATAGATCCGGGTAATTAAAACCCATAATATAAACGAGCACACTACAGGGCTTTATTTCAGCTGGAACTTGGTGGAACTCAGTTCCACCACCTCTGGCTTAGGCCCTCTGCTCCTTGCTCACCATTATAATGGTAAACACAGAAGTCCGACTTCTGTGTTTACAAGTGACAGCTTGTCTCCCAATGGCTCTCACAGAGCTGATCTCCTGAGCGGACAAGGGAGATGCAGGTGCAGAGCAGATCGTGGAGGGTGTTTGTCTGGGGGGAGGTTGGTTTTGGGGTCGTGATTGAGTTCCTGCACCTATTTTCTGAGGAAAAAAAGCCCTGAGCACACATATTTATGGGTAAACTGGGGGGATCCCCTCACCTTGATTGCTAATATCAAATAGATGACTGTATGATAAAAACAAATTAACAACTCACATGAAATAAGTTTGAGGAGGCATGTGGAGCATAAGAAATCAGGACATCCAGGGAACCCTGTAGCACATGCATCTAGTCCAGGGATTGTACAGCACTGCCGCTGGCAGAGTAGGCATAGGAAGCTCAGAGCACTTGCCTGTTGGGTGGAGACTCCAGAGGAGCCCAGTGGATGCTGTCATATTCCTGGGGCATCCTGTGGCTTTGGTTAGATGTTTCAAGGTGCCCCTGTCTCTTTGTCAAACCTGGCTTGACAAAGAGGCAGGAACATCTTGAATGCCATAAACACAAAACCACACCCCCCAGAATGTCCCCTGGCATGTGACATCATCCATTGGGTTCCTCTGGAGTGTCCTCTCGACAAGGTAGGAAAATCCAGAGGGCTAGGAGGCACAGAAAGGAAAATGTACTTACCGGATTCTCTGCTCCTTTATGCTGCTAGACTGGTCTGTGCAGTATATTTTCCCACATGCTACAGTTTACCACTAGAACATGGGTGAGCACCAACTGCCAGGGGAGTGGAGGGTTCTGTGCTTTTACTCTCCACTAGTATAAATTAGCATGACTGCTGATAAGCTTAGGCATATTCTGACCAGGTATTACCAACACAAGACTTTGCCCCCCAGAAAAGACACACAGACTTGTTTAAGTTGGAATTAGGGCAAGGCCACAGCTTTATTGAACTTATCAACTGTAACAATATTAAATTACCACATAATGATACCAGTCATGGTCTATACCATGAGCATCATAACAAACATAGATAGTCTAATAGGCCTGTCTCCACCATCAGTGCGAGACAGGCATTAAACTGATCCCAGACTTAAACTTGAGGGCATGGCCCATAAAGGAATATCCATTGCTGGCAAGGTAAAACCGCCAATAAAGCTGTGACAACTTCTCAACGGGCGGGTGGGCAATTCTTGTGACGTTAGAATCTCCTCAGAGTGGTGGGACGTGCCCTTGCGTAGCCTCTTTTCTAGAGTTCAGGCTCCACCCCATCACCTCGTGTCTTAGTGGCCAATCCTGTCAAATCCACCTAAACTCCCCGTTTATCACGACGCCCACATAGCTGCCAAGCTTCCAGCAGTCAAGGCTCCCTTTCCCTAGATGATGGGGTCAAGGGGCCTTCATTCAACCCTTGTAGGATGCAGCTCCCCCGCATGTGAGGATTTTCAGATTTCCTGGCTGGCAAGGGAGCTTGCGGCCATAATGAAGGTTGAGTTTTTGTGGACTTTAGTTCACTTTAATTGCTTTTCAGCTCTTTTTTACTGATACAAATTTTCAAAATAACAAATATAGTAATTTAGAGGTCGGATGTTAGATAATCAGAGGTTAAGAGGTGTGTTTATGAAACATTTGCAGAGCTATTCATCCTGTGAAACTGCATGTACATTCGTTCTGAACCGGTGGCGGCAAAATGGAACATTACTAGGCTATTTTCTATCTAGGTCTAATGTTTTTTTGTGAGTGAGTAAGTGAATCAGGAAAATACTGCATTATGGCAGACAGATAACAAGCTGATGATCATAGGAAATAAATACTTATCTACTATGATCGTCAGGCCCACCTAGTGGCCATAATAGTGCATTTTCCTTATTTACTTTATTCTTTACAAATGCAAAACTTTTGACCTGGAGATAAAATAGCCTAATTAAATAGGTTCTTGCTCCCATTCGCACAGAATGAATCTACATGCAGTTTCACAGAAATGAAAAGCTCTAAGTTTTTCTTTTTTTATAAAGATACCCCTATGTGTATACTACTCTGGGTAGATAAAGTGTATGTCAAGCCAAAAAAAAGTTTTGGCTTAAAACTTTAATTAATACATTTTTTTTTCAAATTCTTAATTAATACATTTTTATGGTGGTCTATTTATAAGTCCACAGGGAGGGACAAATGAGGGGGGAAAGAAGGACGGGGATATTTGATTTGAAAAGAGTCATCATGCCTCCGTAAGGAACACTTGGGAACAATTTGTAATTGGAAACTACACCACTGTCTTTAGCTAGATAACAATCCCTAAAGTGTTTAACCACTTGCTGACCAACCACAGTACTTATACGGCGGCAGGTCAGCTGTGTCCTGCGAAAATCACTTACCTGTACTTCGTTTCGCATGACAGCTAGTGGAGGCGCGTGCGATGTCGACCGGGCACCCGCAATCACTCCCTGTGGAGACAGAACGGCAGTCTGCCAATGTAAACACGGCAGACCGCTGTTCTACCAGCAATGAACACAGGGATCCTGTGTTCCTCCTATTTAGCAACACAGGTCTCTGTGTTCATCCAGCAAGCCCATCCTCCACACAGATAGAAAGCACCCCCTAGGAACACATTTAACCTTTTGATTGTCCCTGGTGTTAACGCCTTCCCTGCCAGTGTCATTAGTAAAGTAACAGTGCATATTTTTAGCACTGATTACTGTAGTAATGTCACTGGTCCCCCAAAAGTGTCAAAAATGTCAGTCAGGGGTCCGATCTGTCTGCCGCAATGTCGCATTCCCGCTTAAAATCGCTGATCGCCGCCATTACTAGTAAATAAAAAAAATAAAAATGACATAAATCTTTCCCCTAGTTTGTAGACGCAATAACTTTTGCGCAAACCAATCATAATACACTTATTGTTTTTTTTTTTTAAATATGTATCAGAATACATATTGGCCTTAAATGATGAAACAATTAGATTTTTATTTTTTTTTTTATTGGGAATGTTTTATAGCAAAAATGGAAAATATATACTGTATATATATATATATATATATATATATATATATATATATATATATATATACAGTGGGGATCGAAAGTTTGGGCACCCCAGGTAGAAATTTGTTTTAATGTGCATAAAGAAGCCAAGGAAAGATGGAAAAATCTCCAAAAGGCATCAAATTACAGATTAGACATTCTTATAATATGTCAACAAAAGTTAGATTTTATTTCCATCATTTACACTTTCAAAATAACAGAAAACAAAAAAATGATGTCTGCTAAAGTTTGGGCACCCTGCAGAGTTAATATCTTGTACTGCCCCTTTTGGCAAGTATCACAGCTTGTAAATGCTTTTTGTAGCCAGCCAAGAGTCTTTCCATTCTTGTTTGAGGTATCTTTGCCCATTCTTCCTTACAAAAGTCTTCCAGTTCTTTGAGATTTCTGGGCTGTCTGTCACGCACTGCTCTTTTAAGGTCTATCCATAGATTTTCAATTATGTTGAGGTCAGGAGATTGTGAAGGCCATGGCCAAACCTTCAGTTTACGCCTCTTGATGTAATCCCCCGTGTATTTTGATGTGTGTTTAGGATCATTATCCATTTGTAGAAGCCATCCTCTCTTTAACTTCAGCTTTTTCACAGATGGCATCAAGTTACCATCCACAATTTGCTGAAATTGTATTGAATCCATTTTTCCTTCTACTCGTGAGATGTTCCCTGTGCCACTGGCTGGAATACAACCCCAAAGCATGATTGATCCACCCCCATGCTTAACAGTTGGACAGAGGTTCTTTTCATTAAATTCTGTGCCCCTTCTTCTCCAAACGTACCTTTGCTCATTCCGGCCAAAAAGTTCAAATTTAACCTCATCGGTCCACAGAACTTGTTTCCAAAATGCAGGCTTGTTGGAATGCATCAGGCTTGTCTATATGTTCATTTGCAAAGTTCAAACGCTGATTTTTGTGGTGAGAACATAGAAGAGGTTTTCTTCTGATGACTCTTCCATGAAGACCATATTTGTACAAGTATCTCTTTATAGTGGAATAGTGTACCACAACTCCAGTGTCTGCCAGATCTTTCTGGAGGGATCATGCAGTCAAACGTGGGTTTTGAATTGTTTTTCTCACAATCCTGCGTGCTGTTCTGTCTGATATTTTTCTTGGTCTTCCAGATCTTGCTTTAACTTCCACTGTTCCTGATGACTGCCATTTCTTAATTACATTCCGAACAGAGGATATTGACATCTGAAAACGCTTTGCTATCTTCTTATAGCCTTCTCCAGCTTTGTGAGCGTCAACTATTTTCAGTTTCAGTTTTCTAGACAACTGCTTAGAAGATCCCATGGTGCTGACTGTTGGGGCAAGGTCAGATGAGTCTGGGCATTTAAAACCTTTGAGATTGACATCACCTGGTCTTCCCAGACGATGATTGAGAACAATCCATGACACTGACAGGTTTCAGCCATGCAAAGGGGGCAGTGCATGCTATAAATTCTGCAGGGTGCCCAAACTTTTGCAGACGCCATTTTTTTGTTTTCTGTAATTTTGAAAGTGTCAATGATGGAAATAAAATCTAACTTTTGTTGACATATTATAAGAATGTCTAATCTGTATTTTTATGCATTATGGAGATTTTTCCATCTTTCTTTGGCTTCTTTATGCACATTAATACAAATTTTTACCTGGGTGCCCAAACTTTCAATCCCTACTATATATATATATATATATAAAACGGAAAATTTATATCAATACTTACCGTAATTTTCCTTTCCTGATAGAACTCCATGGCATCACACGTATGGGTAGGCTCCGCCTCCTCTCCTACCCTATAGGACCCCACTCCCATAAATTTTTGCTCCAAGCCAGGAGCCGTGTTCCATATATAGACTACTCCAGCAGATGGGAGGGAACTCCTGCTGCCATGGAGTTCTATCAGGAAAGGAAAATTACGGTAAGTATTGATATAAATTTTCCGTTTTCCTGACAGACTCCATGGCAGTACACGTATGGGAAATAACTAGCCATACACACCCGGGTGGGCAACTGCTGGTCAAACAGAAATAGGTTTAATTTGCACCATCAACAGACAAAATTTTTAAACCAAAATCAACTGAGGATAAAGAAGCAGGTTCAACACAATAGTGTGACATGAAAGTGTTAATTGAGGACCATGAGGCCGCTCTGCAAATGACATCTGGTGCAACATGAAGGGAAGCCGCCCAAGACGTAGAAATCCCTCTGGTGGAATGAGCCGTCACCACTTCCGGAGGAGCCAGTCCCTTGGCTCTATATGCCCACTGGATGGTCTGAACTATCCAGCTAGAAATTGTTCTGGAAGAAGCCCTCTTGCCTCTGTTCTTTCCATAAAAGAGAACAAATAGATAGTCTGACTTGCGAAAGGAAGCTGTGAACTTCAAGTATGTTTGAAGGACTTCGCCCACATCCAATGGATGTGTACTCTGGTCATCTTGAGACTTGAATGTAGGTAAAACAATCTCTTGGTTGACATGAAAACTGAATTTACCTTCGGATTGGACCCTAGCATAGGGACCAGGACAACCCGATCAGGAAAAAAAATGTCAGAAAAGGTTCTTTGCAACCCAGGTCACTAATTTCAGAGACACGTTTAGCCGATGTGATGGCTACTAAAAAGGCCGTCTTCATAGACAGATTCTTAAGGAAGAAGGAATCTCCATGTTCCAAAACTGTTGCTGAGAGAAACTCAAGGACTAGTGGAAGGTCCCATTTGGGGAACCTGGGTTTCCTGGGAGGTCTCATTCTTGACGCACCTCTGAAAAACTGCCGGACCAGAGGATGTTTTGCCCATGAGGTCCCCGTGAAGGCAGAGATTGCTGAGATCTGTACTCTGAGAGAGCCAACAGCCAGAGATAGGTCTAAGCCTGTCTGGAGGAACCCCAGAATGTGATGGATCTTAGGATTAGTGATGGAATCGGACTCATTAGACATGTAATCCTCAAACTTAGACCAGATCCTCTCGTAGACTTTGTTGGTGCCCGGTCTCCTGGCACTCATCATTGTGGACATTGCCGCACTTGGACAGCCAAGAGCTTTTAGTCTTTCCCTCTCAAGGACCATGCCATGAGATGTAACTGCGCTGGGCATGGATGCAGCACTGGACCCCGAGATAGAAGGTCCGACCTGAATGGCAGGGGAACAGGATCCCGAAAGCTCAGTTGGAGCAGCAGAGGAAACCAGGGCCTCCTTGGCCAAAACGGAAGAATTGCTATGACTTCTACCCTCTCTCTCCTGAGTCTCTGCAGGAACTTGAATATCACTGGGACCGGGGGAAAAGCATATGCTTTGTGGAACTTCCAGTGGTCCGTCAGAGCATCTACCCCGTAGGCTTGGGGGTAACGCCATCTCGAGTAGAATTTCAACAGTTTGGCATTGTTTGGAGAGGCAAACAGGTCTACCTCCGGAAGAATCCCCTGAGAGATGACCCACTTGAAGGTTTCTGGATGAAGAGACCATTCGTTGTTGTCTAGATTGGTTCTTGACAGAAAATCTGCCTGAACGTTCTGGACTCCTGGAAGATAAGCAGCTGATAGATTGGAAAGATTCCGTTGGGCCCATGCCATGATCGGTTTCACTTCTTCCAGAAGGGAGGAACTGCGGGTGCCCCCTTGCCTCTTGATATATGCGACTGCCGTCGTATTGTCTAGCCGTAGAAGGACCGAGGACCCTTTCACCAAGTGACGGAAAGCCATGATGGCACGAAAAGCTCTCCGAAGCTCCAGGACATTTGAGACCAACCCAAGGGTGGGAAAGTCCCACCTGCCCTGGGCCACCTCTGACAGGCAGTGCGCACCCCAGCCCGTCTGGCTGGCATCCGATGTCACAACGATCCAAGGAACGGGAACGATCGAATGACAAATTCAGGAGATTTTCCCGTTGTAGCCACCAAGACAGACTCGCCCTCATAGAGGATGTTATCCGTACAGGAGTGTCTGGATTCCCGGAGCTCCATTGGCGGAGGAAACCGATTTGAAAGGGCCTCATCCTCCACTGTGCCCACTTGACCATGGGGGCCGTGGAGACCATGGTCCCTATTATTTTCAGACACTGTGATGCCCGAAGATAAGGGGTTGACATTGCCGGTTGTATTCTGCTGCGGATCACCGGAATCTTCTCCACTGGAAGAGAGATGGTGCCTCTGGAGGTGTTGAAGAGTGCCCCCAGGAAGATCAAGGATTTTGTCGGATCCAGATGGCTTTTCTCCAGATTCAAGAGCCACCCGAATTCTTGAAGGGTGGAGATTACCTGAGATCTGTGTTGCAGAATCTGTGCTTGGTCTTGAGAAAGAAGAAGCAGATCGTCTAAGTAGTGAAACAGTCGGATCCCTTTCGATCTGATCAAAGCTACAATAGCCAGTAAGATCTTTGAAAAGACTCGAGGTGAGGTGGTAAGCCCGAAAGGGAGACAGGTAAACTGGAGATGCACTTGACCCACGGCAAAGCGAAGAAATTTTTGTAGTTCTGCTGCCACTGGGACATGGAAATAGGCATCTTTTAGATATATGGAGATCATCCAATCTTCTGGTTGCACCACTTGGCGGATAGTGAAGAGTGTCTCCATCCTGAACCTCTCTTTCTTTATGAAAGAGTTCAGATGAGTCAGGTCTATGACCGGCCTCCAAGAACCGTTTTTCTTTAGCACCATGAATAGAGGTGAATAAAAGGCCTTGAAACCTTTCTTCGGCCGGAACTGGGATGACAGCACCTTGAGAGATCAGGGAATCTACGTATGACAGAAGAATTGACTTCTTTTCTTCCACGCGAGGTAGAGCCGTAGGGATGAACCGCAAAATTGGAGTTTCTTCGAAAAACCAAACGTGACCATGAGACACGGTCTTGACGGTCCACTGGTCTGTAATCGAGGCTGCCCAAATGTGCGCAAACTGACGTAGACGAGCACCTACTCGCAACGCTTGAGCAGGCCTGATATCAAAAAGACTTTGTGGTCTCCCGACCACTAGAAGGTGTTCCCTTGTTGAACTTCTGACCTGTAGGTTGAGATCTTTTCCAATTCTTTCTGAACTCACGTCCAGGCCTGTAAGAGCGAGCTTCTCTGGATCGATCCGAACTTGGTTTGTGCTGAAATCTTCTGCGGTCAAGCAAACGGCGATCCTGAGGGAGGAAACCTGATTTACCACCAGTGGCACGGGTAATGGCACTGTCCAGTTTGTTGCCAAAAAGGGACGCACCCTCAAACGGAATCCTGCACCAGGCTTGTTTGGAAGCAGGATCGGCCAGCCAGGGACGTAACCATAAAGCACGTTTGGCCGTGACAGAAGAGAGCATGACCCGCGCCACCAGGCGAATGATATCAATGGAAGCCTCTCCCAAAAAGGCCGTTGCCAACCTTAGTTCATACACAGCCGAGCTTCTGGCTGCTTCCTCTGAGACACCTTGCAGTGTGGTCTCCATGTTATCTACCCAAGCCTCCATAGCTTTGGATGTGGCTGCAAGGGCTAGGGCTGGCTTGCAGGTCATACCAGCTAACAGATAGATCTTTTTGAGATCCGTATCAATTCGTCTATCCAGACCATCTTTAAATGAGACGGAATCTTCCAAAGGTAGGGTAACGTGTTTGACTAGCCTCATCAAGGCTGCGTCTATTGTAGGTGCAGAATCAAGATGCTTCACTTTGTCGGTCTTAAAAGGATATAACCTGGAAAATTTGGACGATAAGGAATTCTTTCTTTCAACTCCATGCCATTCGTCTGTAATGATTTCCCCCAGCTCACTCAGAAAAGGGAAATGATCCCGTTCTTTCTTGAGGTGTTTAAAGTATTTTTTCTGTTTTGCCGGGGAATCTGCTGGCTCTTCCCATTTTAATGCCTCTTTTACCGCTCTCACTAGCGGAGAAATCATGGCAAAATCAAAGCCTGAACTTTGGTCTTCTAGGTCATCCTCACTTTCAGAGGAATCCGAGAAGCGACTCGGCTGGGAAGTGCCTGGCTCTCTGAGGGAGAACTGGAGTATCAGCTGTATGACCAGACAGCCGGTTGGGATCCCAATCCCTTAAGGATTCTTGCACGATCCGCCTGACCAGGGTTTCCACTGGTGGATCTGGGACTTGTTTTTCCTTGATTGCCCGAGAATAGCAGGCATCACACAAGGATCTATCCTCAGGGACTACAGCCCTACAACCCCAGCAAGATTTGTGTGCGGGGCGGTCAGCATGGCAGGAAGACCCGCTTGGACAATCATCATGGCGTCTAGACCTAGACCTGGATCTATGGTGCCTGGATTTGGATGATGCATGGTGATGGCCTGAAGGTGATCTATCCTTTGATCCCGATGCAGGACGTTGGTCAGACCTAAAAGGGCTGAAAACAAAGGAAAGAAAAGCTCAGGCTACAGTAAGCCAGCTGGCAGACAAGCGAGAGTTAAAAGCTAAAGCTCACCTGTTGCGCAGGGACTGGCCACCGGGGGGCGGTGAGGCATCCATTGCAAATCACAGCGAGATAACCTGCAATAGGAAGGATGTAAGAACTCAATCTTACCTTCCCATAGCCGCCTTTCCCCTCCCCCATTCAAACAGGACTGACCCAGCACAGGACTTACCAAACACAGGCAGAGACACAGCGTGGGGAGGCCGCCGCAAAAGCCCACAGACATCCCAAGAATGACAGCTCCATCAGCTGTTTAAATTTCCCGGGAGCCGTAAAGCCACGCCCCCCCGACGCCACCGCGTCATGGAGGACCGGAAGTGTCGTGCGCTCATGCGCAGACCACTTAGGAACCAAGCCTCACAATGAACACCCAACTGGGAATCAGGAGGCAGGGGGAGGAGCCGAGAGCGACGGCCTGGAACGCAGGAGCGCTCCAGCCGCCATACTAACCAGGAAGCAAAACGATATAAAATATAAAGTAAGCAATACATTACCACCAATACCGACAGAAGGACCTGGAACGCTCCTCAACCGGAGACTAGCGTGTGCGTCAGGGCATAAGGGCCTCCCGCTAGTAGCAAGGACGTTTGGCCAAGCGATGCAGCCCACCTCTCATTCAGGATTTATGGCATCTTCCGGCATCATTTCAAATTGCCCGGGTCCACCCAGTAGTACTGAGATTGCTGGACTAAGGTAGAAAGGCATCATCCAGGAAAGCCACACGCCACCAGGTATGTAAGAAAACGCATCCTATAAGGTAAGACTTCTCTTGCGGAAGGAGGACAAAAAAGGAACACGGCTCCTGGCTTGGAGCAAAAATTTATGGGAGTGGGGTCCTATAGGGTAGGAGAGGAGGCGGAGCCTACCCATACGTGTGCTGCCATGGAGTCTGTCAGGAAATTTTTTTTTTCCAGAATTCCAGAGTTGTTGCTCTTTTTTTGTTTATTGTGCAATGTGATCAAATACCACCAAAAGAAGGCTCGATTTGTGGGAAAAAAAGGACATCAAGTTTTTTTTTTGGGTACAGCGTCGTCAGTTAAAGTAGCGCAGGTCTGTATCGCAAAAAATGGCCTGGTCAATAGGGGGTATTTTAACCATAGAAGTGGTTAAATGAACTTCTCATATACGAACCCTTTTTTCTGTGAATGATACCATTTAAAAAGTGTTTTGTTACATCTATTTAATACATGCAAAAAAGAAAAAAATACCAGTTGATCCTGCCAAAAAAATCAATAAGCTCACAGCTTCCCTCTGGTGAGCTGACAATGCTCCAACAAAATTTCACACATTGTTACTAGCCCTGAACACCTCCCTTCTATGCCTCAATGTTATGGAAGCGAGAAGATGTTGGTGCAATAAAAAAAAAAAAAAAAAAAGATAAAACTGGTGCAATAGTCACTAGTTTGTATGTATATTTATATAGCCAGGGTGGCAAAGAAGAAGTAATTTACAATTAGTCCATCCAATAATGGGGCTCAAAAATGTCCAGGACTCAGGGCAAGCTTCTGGTGAGGAAGTAGAAGCAATTTCCAGGACCGTGTAAAAGAAAAAGAATGGAGAGGTGCCTTGAAGTGTAGACAGATAATAACATTTATTTAGCACAGAATAGGAGAGCAATTCACATTTGAGTGATTAAACCAGGAATATAAATAGTCCACCATCCGTGGGACAACAGTCGCTCTGTACCGCTAATTTCCCCTAATGCTGGGTCTGGAAGCCTGCTGGATGTGTAGAGGGATTCAGGAGAGAGGGCCGGTCAGTGTGTGCTCCTTTGTTAAGCTGAGTGAGCTTGAAAAAAAGCGCACGCTGATCAGCTATCACCAGTGCGCATGTTCGGAAATGCAACGCCGCACGTACTGTGACGTCATCACGCTTGACACTGTGCTCCAAGAGCCTTCCAAACCTCTCTACTGGATCCTAATACACATTCAGCTGGTTTCCAGACCCAGCAGAGTGGGTAAATCAGCAGTACAGCATGACTGTTGTCTCATAGACGGTGGACTATCTATATGCCTTGGTTTACCCACTCAAATGTGAGTTGCTCTCCTATTCTGCTAAATAAATGTTATTGTCAGTCTGCACTTAGAGGCACCTCTCCGTTCCTCTTTTAGAAGGTGTTCTGTAGTACTAGGTAGAGATGGCGAACTTCCGCAAATGTTTGCGAACGGGTGAACCGCCATAGACTTCAATAGGTAGGCGAATTTTAAAACCCACAGGGACTCTTTCTGGCCATAATAGTGATGGAAAAGTTGTTTCAAGGGGACTAACACCTGGACTGTAGCATGCCGGAGGGGGATCCATGGCAAAACTCCCATGGAAAATTACTTAGTTGACGCAGAGTCGGGTTTTAATCCATAAAGGGCATAAATCACCTAACATTCCTAAATTGTTTGGAATAACGTGCTTTAAATCATCCAGTGTGTGAATACGATCAGGTATGATGTTGTATCGATCAGGTAGTGTAAGGGTTACGCCCACTTCACAGTGACAGACCAAACTCTGACAGACCAAACTCCCCATTTAACGCACCGCAAACAACCGCAAACAGTCCATTTGCAGTGGGCACAGTACAGTCTGTGGGCATGGCACTCACTGGCAGGCAACTGCAATTATATTACAGAGGAAAAATTAAATATATAAATATCACTACTTGTACTAAATTAATAGACGATGTTGTAATCCACTGCGCTTTAGGAAATACAGGTAGCACAAACCTGACAGAATAACACAAATAACACAAATTGCTGCTACTTAAATGAGTAAATATAGTAAAAAATAAAATTCATCCAGAAAAAAATGGCTTTTCATTCGAATTTCAGTAGCGCAGGGATGGTGATAACCTCTTACCAAATAAATAGGATGATAACATATACCAAAATATATGAATCAGATGTGAAAAATATAAGCATAAAATCATAAATACATAAAAGCATGAAATCACATCAATAGGAGTCCATAAAGTCCATAAAAGTCCAAGTGCATAGAGCAATGAAAGTGCAAACATGAAGGATCACAGGTGCAACTTATGGGGACCACCCTTGCTTGCCACCACCACACAGTGCTGGGAGACGTATCCGAAATTCAGATACCTATGGACTCCTATTAATGTGATTTCATGCTTTTATGTATTTATGATTTTATGCTTAAATTTATCACATCTGATTTATATATTTTGGTATATGTTATCATCCTATTTATTTGGTAAGAGATTATCACCATCCCTGCGCTACTGAAATTCGGATGAAAAAGCCAGTTTCTGTTTTTTCTGGATGCATTTTATTTTTTATTATAGGAAAAATTAAATTAATTTTTTATCTGCAAGGTTCTGTGCCACCCTATATGAGTGGTGGGCAGTGGGCACAGTACAGTCTGTGGACCTGACACTCATTGGCAGGCAACTGCAATTATATTACAGAGAAAAAATTAAATTACTTTTTTATCTGTAAGGTGCTGTGCCACCCTAAATGAGTGGTGGGCAGTGGGCACAGTACAGTCTGTGGACCTGACACTCATTGGCAGGCAACTGCAATTATATTACAGAGGAAAAATTAAATGAATTTTTTATCTGCAAGGTGCTGTGCCACCCTATATGAGTGGTGGGCACTGGCAGTGGGCACAGTTCAGTCAGTGGGCCTGACACACACTGGCAGGCAACTGCAATAATATTAACCACTTGCCGACTGCCTAACGCCGATCTACGTCGGCAGTCAGCCCCTCACAGGCAAAGTGACGTAGGGCTACGTCACTAGCTTGTGAGGGTCTAGGGAGCGAGCGCGCGCACCCGGAGGCGTGGTCACGGACCCCCCCGCGCGTGTGAACAGCGGACCCGATGTCCGCCGGTCACTCGGCGATCGGCGGGGGAGAGGGAGAAAGTCAGGCGGCTTGTGTAAACAAGCCACCGGTCATTCTCCCCGGTGTATGAAGGCTGATCATACGGTTCTACTATGTAGAACCGTCGATCACTCTTCATACATCTGAAGCCACAGCCAATCACAGTAGAAAGCACGCCCCTAGGGACACACACAGCCCCTCCCTCTCTAAAAAAAAGTTAACCCCTTCACTACCAGTGTATTTTTACAGTAACAGTGCATATGTATAGCACTGATTACTGTAGAAATGTCACTGGTAACCCCAAAAGTGTCAAAAATGTCAGTCAAGGGTCCGATCTGTCCGCCGCAATGTCGCAGTACTGCAAAAAAAATCGCAGATCGCATTACGCGTTAAAAAAAAAACAACAAAAATTACAAAAATCTTTCCCTTTGTTAGTAAACGCGATAACTTTTGCGCAAACCAATCAAAATACGCTTTTTGCAATTTTTTTTTTACCAAACATAGGTAGCATAAAACAAATTGGCCGAAAATGTTACAAAATTTTGATTTTTACATTTTTTTGGGGGGGAATTTCATATAAAAAAATGTGAAAAATATTGCTATTTTTGCAAAATTGACGCTCTTTTTTTGTTTATAGCGCGTGATCAAAAAATTGCACAGGTGATCAAATACCACCAAAAGAAAGCTCTGTTTGTGGGAAAAAAAGGACGCCAAATTTGTTTAGGTACAGCGTCGCACGACCGCGCAATTGTCCGTTAAAGTCACGCAGTGCCGAATCGCAAAATACCCCCTGGTCAGGAAGGGGGTAAAATCTTCCGGGGCTTAAGTGGTTAAAGGGTAAAAATTTAATGACTTTATCTGCCACCCGATATGAGTGGTTTGCACACAGTACAGTCTGTATATATATATAGAAAAAAAATAAATAAAAGCAGACTGATATACCAGCCCTAAAAAGGGCTTTTTTGGGGTGCTGTCAGGATGCTGTCCTTACAGCAGGAGTGGACACAGAACACTGGCCTAGCTAATGATTTCCCTATTAATTCAGCAGCAGCAGCAGCACTCTCCCTGCTCTAACTAACTCTGCAGCTTCAGAATGAATCTAAGATGGATGCTGTCCTTGCTTTTTTATAGGAGGTGGGAGGGTCTGGGAGGGAGGGTATGCTGATTGGCTGGAATGTGTCTGCTGACTGTGAGGTACAGGGTCAAAGTTTGCTCAATGATGATGTATAGGGGGCGGACCGAACATCGCATATGTTCGCCCGCCGAGGAGAACGCGAACAAGCGAGGTTCGCCGGCGAATAGTTCGGGACATCTCTACTCACCTTCAGCAGTTCCTGCTCATCTGCCCACAGTCAGGTGTCTGTCAAGGAAATGTTTGAGCGTAAGAAGCCAATGTCACAGAGTCACCCCCTTGCCCGACGTCTGACAGCTGGCTTGTCGGAACTCTTAGCCCGCCAGCTTTTATCATACAAGCTGGTGGAGTCTGAGGCCTTCACAAAATTTGTCGCTATTGGGACACCGCAGTGGAAGGTACCCGACCGAAATTTTTTTTCACAAAAGGCAATCCCCAACCTGTACTCTATTGTGGAAAAGGATGTCATGTCATGTCTGGCACACAGCGTTGGGGCAAGGGTCCATCTGACCACTGATAGCTAGAGATGTATAGAACTGTTCGCCGGCGAACAGTTCCCGGCGAACTTAGCATGTTCGCGTTCGCCGCTGCCGGCGAACATATGCGATGTTCGGTCCGCCCCCCATAAGACATCATTGAGGCAAACTTTGACCCTGAACTTTACAGTCAGCAGACACATTTCCAGCCAATCAGCGTACCTCCCTCCCACACCCTCCCACCTCCTATAAATAAGCAAGGGCAGCATCCATCTTAGATCATTCTGAAGCAGTGTGTGTAGTGAGAGTAGGGAGAGCTGCTGCTGCTGCTGTTAAGCTAGGGACAGTTAGTCAGTGTTCCTGGTCTTGCAGTGTTCTTGGTCCACTACTGCTGTAATATCAGCACCCCAAAAAGCCCTTCTAAGGGCTGGTATTTGTGTTTTTTTTTTTTTTTATATATATATATATATATATATATATATATATATATACCTAGCGTCCCCAAAAGCCCTTTTAAGGGCTGGTAATTGAGTTGTTCTTTCATATGTATATATATCTATATCTATCTAGTGTCCCCAAAAGCCCTTTTAAGGGCTGGTAATTGAGGATTTTTTTATTTATATATATACATATATATATATATATATATAGTGTCCCCAAAAGCCCTTTTAAGGGCTGGTAAGGTAATAGATTTTTTTCTTTATATATATATCTATATATATCTATTGTACACTGCAGTTGCCTGCCCGCTGTGTGTGAGAGGCCACAGACCTACCACAGACTGTACTGTGTGCACACCACACTCATTTCGGGTGGCACAGGCACAGTACCTGGCATTTTAAAAAATATTTTTTTTTCCTCTGTCATAATTGCAGTGAGTGCACAGTACCCACTGCAGTGCACTGCCCACCACTGATATATATACGTTGGCACAGCATCTTGTTGCAATAAATTGAAAAAAAAAATATTTTTTATTATTGCAGTTGCCTGGGCTGCCAGTGACTGTCAGGTCCACAGAGTGTACTGTGCCCACTGCAGTGCCACTGTGTGCCCACCCACCACTGATATATAAGGTGGCACAGCAGCTTGCAAAGTAAAAAAAATATATATATTTTTTTAAATTGCAGTTGCCTGGGTGCCAGTGACTGCTGTCAGGTCCACAGAGAGTGTACTGTGCCACTGCCCACCCACCACTGATATATAAGGTGGCACAGCAGCTTGCAAAGTAAAAAAAATATATATTTTTTTTTAAATTGCAGTTGCCTGGGTGCCAGTGACTGCTGTCAGGTCCACAGAGAGTGTACTGTGCCACTGCACACCCACCACTGATATATAAGGTGGCACAGCAGCTTGCAAAGTAAAAAAATATATATATATTTTTTAAATTGCAGTTGTCTGGGTGCCAGTGACTGCTGTCAGGTCCACAGAGAGTGTACTGTGCCACTGCCCACCCACCACTGATATATAAGGTGGCACAGCAGCTTGCAAAGTAAAAAAAAATATATATATTTTTTAAATTGCAGTTGCCTGGGTGCCAGTGACTGCTGTCAGGTCCACAGAGAGTGTACTGTGCCACTGCCCACCCACCACTGATATATAAGGTGGCACAGCAGCTTGCACTTATAGTACAACAGTAACAACACATTAAAAAAAAAATGACAGGCAGAGGCAGGCCACCCCGCAAGGGCCGTCGTGGTCGTGGTGCTGTGATTTCCTTAGGCCCTAGAATAATGCCCAGTGTTCAGAGGCCACCACAGACCCTGAACTCAAAAAATTCTGAGGCCATAGTTGACTGGCTTACACAGGACACCCAATCGTCTACAGCTTCCGCTCGGAACCTTAATGCACCATCCTCCTCCAGCTCAGCTTCGGGCACCTCTCAATTTACCACTCGCCAGCCCGCCGGCACCACCACCAACACTAGCACCACAGCCGCTTCACTTGATCCGTCAGAGGAGTTATTTTCACATCAGTTTGAAGAAATAAGTGATGCGCAACTATTAGTGCCAGAGGATGTAGATAACGGGGATATGTCTCAGTCAGGCAGCATTATACACATGGACGTACATTGTGATGATGATGATGTTGTACCTGCTGCTGCTGCCTTTGCTGAGTTGTCAAGTGAAGCGGCTGATGATGACGATGTGTCTGTGGATGTCACCTGGGTGCCTGCTCGAAGAGCAGAAGAAGAGGGGGAAAGTTCAGATGGGGAGACAGAGAGGAGGAGGAGACGAGTTGGAAGCAGGGGGAGGAGGTCATCGCAAGGAGCTAGTGGCGCAGTCAGACAGCATGTAGATTCGGCACCCGGGGTCAGCCAGACAGCACGCCAATCAACGCAAGCTGTTGCCACCACCAGAATGCCGTCCTTGCAAAGCTCAGCAGTGTGGCATATTTTTTGTGTGTCTGCCTCTGATATCAGCGATGCCATTTGTAACCTGTGCCAAAAGAAACTGAGTCGTGGGAAGTCCAACACCCACCTAGGTACAACTGCTTTGCGAAGGCACATGATCTCACATCACAAACGCCTATGGGATCAACACATGAGTAAAAGCAGCACACAAACTGAAAGCCACCATCCTCCTCCTGGTCCAGCATCTTCAGCCACGTCAACCACTGCTGTCCTCCATGCCCCCTATCAACAACCCGCCCCTCCGCCTCTCACCTTCAGCAGTTCCTGCTCGTCACCTGCCCACAGTCAGGTGTCTGTGAAGGAAATGTTTGAGCGTAAAAAGCCAATCTCGCAGAGTCACCCCCTTGCCCGGCGTCTGACAGCTGGCTTGTCGGAACTCTTAGCCCGCCAGCTTTTACCATACAAGCTGGTGGAGTCTGAGGCCTTCAAAAAATTTGTCGCTATTGGGACACCGCAGTGGAAGGTACCCGGCCGAAATTATTTTTCACAAAAGGCAATCCCCAACCTGTACTCTATTGTGGAAAAGGAAATCATGTCACGTCTGGCACACAGTGTTGGGGCAAGGGTCCATCTGACCACTGATAGCTGGTCTGCAAAGCACGGTCAGGGCAGGTATATAACGTACACTGCGCATTGGGTAAACCTGCTGGCGGCTGCCAAGCATGGAATGCGTGGCTCTGCTGCAGAGGAGTTGGTGACACCGCCACGACTTGCAGGCAGGCCTGCTGCCACCTCCTCTACTCCTCCTACTCCATCCTCTTTGCTAACCTCCTCGGCTGAGTCCTCTTCTGCTGTTGCGTCTTGCTCCACACCAACTGCACCCCCCTAGCTCCCCAGGGGCTATTCCACATGCCGGATACGACAGTGTCACGCTGTCTTGGGGTTGACTTGCCTGAAAGCAGAGAGTCACACCGGACCAGCACTACTGTCCGCCCTGAATGCACAGGTGGATCAGTGGCTGACCCCGCACCAACTGGAGATCGGCAAAGTGGTGTGTGACAACGGGAGCAATTTGTTGGCGGCATTGAATTTGGGCAAGTTGACACATGTGCCGTGCATGGCACATGTGTTGAATCTGATTGTGCAACGTTTTGTGCAGAAGTACCCAGGCTTACAGGACGTCCTCAAGCAGGCCAGGAAGGTGTGTGGCCATTTCAGGCGTTCCTACACGGCCATGGCGCACTTTGCAGATATTCAGCGGCGAAACAACATGCCAGTGAGGCGCTTGATTTGCGACAGCCCGACACGTTGGAATTCAACACTGCTAATGTTCGACCGCCTGCTCCAACAAGAAAAAGCGGTCAACGAGTATTTGTATGACCGGGGTGCTAGGACAGCCTCTGCGGAGCTGGGTATTTTTTTGCCACGCTACTGGACGCTCATGCGCAATGCCTGTAGGCTCATGCGTCCTTTTGAGGAGGTGACAAACCTAGTGAGTCGCACTGAAGGCACCATCAGCGACATCATCCCATATGTTTTTTTCCTGGAGCGTGCCCTGCGAAGAGTGCTGGATCAGGCCGTAGATGAGCGTGAAGAGGAAGAGGAAGAGTTGTGGTCACCATCACCACCACCAGAAACAGCCTTACCATCGATTGCTGGACCTGCGGCAACACTGGAAGAGGAGTGTGAGGAAGAGGAGTCAGAGGAGGAATGTGGCTTTGAGGAGGAGGAACACCAACCACAGCAGGCATCCCAGGGTGCTCGTTGTCACCTATCTGGTACCCGTGGTGTTGTACGTGGCTGGGGGGAAGAACACACCTTCAATGACATCAGTGAGGACGAGGAATTGGACATGAGTAGCTCGGCATCCAACCTTGTGCAAATGGGGTCTTTCATGCTGTCATGCCTGTTGAGAGACCCTCGTATAAAAAGGCTGAAGGAGAACGACCTGTACTGGGTGGCCACGCTACTAGACCCCCGGTATAAGCAGAAAGTCTGTGATATGTTACCCAATTACCGGCAGTCGCAAAGGATGCAGCAGCTACAAAATAAGTTAAAAACTATGCTTTACACAGCGTATAAGGGTGATGTCACAGCACAACGGGAATCCAACAGGGGAAGAGGTGAAAGTAATCCTCCTCCTACCACCACAACCACGCCGGCAAGGACAGGACGCTTTACAGACGTCTTGTTGATGGAGGACATGCGGAGCTTTTTTAGTCCTATGCATCGCCACAGCCCTTCGGGGTCCACCCTCAGAGAACGACTCGACCGACAGGTAGCAGACTACCTTGCCTTAACTGCAGATATCGACACTCTGAGGAGCGATGAACCCCTTGACTACTGGGTGTGCAGGCTTGACCTGTGGCCTGAGCTATCCCAGTTTGCCATTGAACTTCTGGCCTGCCCCGCTTCAAGTGTGCTGTCAGAAAGGACCTTCAGCGCAGCAGGAGGTATTGTCACTGAGAAGAGAAGTCGCCTAGGTCAAAAAAGTCTTGATTACCTCACGTTTATTAAGATGAATGAGGCATGGATCCCGAAGGGACTGACAGTGGGGGATGCATTTGACTAAAAAAGGCCTGGTGATGACTGAGATGCCTTGGCCTAAAAATGGTCCACACGCTGCTGTATATAATCATTCTCTGCATGCCGGATGACTTACGTGACGTCTCCGCCACCAACTACGGTTCAAGCCGCAATGTTTTAGTGCACTTTCTGCCTTAAAACCTCAATTTTTCAGGCCGCTGCTACAGCAGCGGCTGCAACAATACCTACTTTTTCATGCATGTGTACATGCCTAATTTTTCTGGCCTCTGGTGCTACACTGTGGCTGCAAAAAAACAAAAAACAAAAAAAAAGGCACATACATGTGTCAATTCCCCTTCGTGATCGTTACCTTGTCGTGGTGAAGGGGCTTGCGTATCACAATGAAGCGATCACCTCTAGGATTGTGTTGGCACACCCCAGATGATAAGGTCGTTGCTTCATTGTGTACAGACCAAAAGCGATCCGCAGGATAATTTTTCATAAAAAAAAACATTCATTTTCTTTCATTCTTTCTGCGGAGCTGGGTATTTTTTGGCCGCGTTACTGAATGCTCATGAACAATGGCTGTAGGCTCATGCGTCCTTTTGCGGAGATGACAACCCTGGTGGTCAGTCGAACCCAAGGCAACATCATCGACCTCATCCCATATGCGTTTTTTCTGGAGCGTGCTGGATCAGGCTGGATCAGGCTGTAGATGAGCATGAAGAGGAAGAGTTGTGGTCCTCATCACCACCAGAAGCAGCCTTGTCGTTGTCAATTGCTGGACCTGTGGCAACGCAGAGAGAGGAGTCTGAAGAAGAGAAGTCAGAGGAGGAAGGTGGCTTTGAGGAGGTGGAATACCAGCCACAGCAGGCGTCCCAGGGGGCTTGTTCTCACCTTTCGGGGACCCTTGGTGTTGTATGTGGCTGGGTGGAGGAAGAGACCTTCAATGATGTCAGTGAGGACAAGGAACGGGACATGGCTAGCTTGGTATCCAACCTTGTGCAAATTGGGAGTTTGCGGTTGTGCAAATGGACTGACTGACTGTTAAATGGGGAGTTTGGTCTGTCAGAGTTTGGTCTGTCACTGTGAAGCGGGCGACGGGCGTAACCCTTACACTACTTGACCGATAAAACATCATACCTGATCGTATTCACACACTGGATGTTTTAGTGCTGGTTTACACTGCCGCTACCACTAAAGTAGCGTCGCTTCCAGTGCGACTTTGGCGCGACTTAGCGCGACTTTGGCGCGACCTCATCGCGAGGTGACTTTTTATTTGGCCAATCACAATATCATGTTTTGTGACCGTCACCTAATTTCCTTTTCCTGTTTTTTGTTTTACATATTTCCCCATGTGTGCAGTGTTGTCTGTGTCATAGCTCAACTGATAGGCATGTTTGCCTTGGCATATCATATTTCAGCTTGCCAGAAAGAAAAAAAGACAGCTGGAAAGACACTGCATTAGTTTTCTACTAAAAATCATAAGAAAAATGCTGTTTTTTTTGGGTTGTGGACATACTACAGAGCTGAAACTTGACAGGTACACTTTTTAGACCCCCCAGACACTAAATACAAAAAATGACATGCCTGCCTAAAAAAATGCCCGATAAATGCCTGCAAGAGAAAAAGCCAGCCGCAGAGAAGCCGTATTCCTGAAAATATAAGAAAAATGCTGTTTTTTAGGGGTTCTGGACATGCTACAGAGCTGAAACTTGACAGGTACACTTTTTAGACCCCCCAGACACTAAATACAAAAAATGACATGCCTGCCTAAAAAAATGCCCGATAAATGCCTGCAAGAGAAAAAGACAGCCGCAGAGAAGCCGTATTACTGAAAATATAAGAAAAATGCTGTTTTTTAGGGGTTCTGGACATGCTACAGAGCTGAAACTTGACAGGTACACTTTTTAGACCCCCCAGACACTAAATACAAAAAATGACATGCCTGCCTAAAAAAATGCCCGATAAATGCCTGCAAGAGAAAAAGACAGCCGCAGAGAAGCCGTATTACTGAAAATATAAGAAAAATGCTGTTTTTTAGGGGTTCTGGACATGCTACAGAGCTGAAACTTGACAGGTACACTTTTTAGACCCCCCAGACACTAAATACAAAAAATGACATGCCTGCCTAAAAAAATGCCCGCTAAATGCCTGCAAGAGAAAAAGCCAGCCGCAGAGTAGCCGTATTCCTGAAAATATAAGAAAAATGCTGTTTTTTAGGGGTTCTGGACATGCTACAGAGCTGAAAATTGACAGGTACACTTTTTAGACCCCCCAGACACTAAATACAAAAAATGACATGCCTGCCTAAAAAAATGCCCGATAAATACCTGCAAGAGAAAAAGCCAGCCGCAGAGAAGCCGTATTACTGAAAATATAATAAAAATGCTGTTTTTTAGGGGTTCTGGACATGCTACAGAGCTGAAACTTGACAGGTACACTTTTTAGACCCCCCAGACACTAAATACAAAAAATGACATGCCTGCCTAAAAAAATGCCCGCTAAATGCCTGCAAGAGAAAAAGCCAGCCGCAGAGAAGCCGTATTCCTGAAAATATAAGAAAAATGCTGTTTTTTAGGGGTTCTGGACATGCTACAGAGCTGAAAATTGACAGGTACACTTTTTAGACCCCCCAGACACTAAATACAAAAAATGATATGCCTGCCTAAAAAAATGCCCGCTAAATGCCTGCAAGAGAAAAAGCCAGCCGCAGAGAAGCCATATTCCTGAAAATATAAGAAAAATGCTGTTTTTTAGGGGTTCTGGACATGCTACAGAGCTGAAACTTGACAGGTACACTTTTTAGACCCCCCAGACACTAAATACAAAAAATGACATGCCTGCCTAAAAAAATGCCCGCTAAATGCCTGCAAGAGAAAAAGCCAGCCGCAGAGAAGCCATATTCCTGAAAATATAAGAAAAATGCTGTTTTTTAGGGGTTCTGGACATGCTACAGAGCTGAAAATTGACAGGTACACTTTTTAGACCCCCCAGACACTAAATACAAAAAATGACATGCCTGCCTAAAAAAATGCCCGATAAATGCCTGCAAGAGAAAAAGCCAGCCGCAGAGAAGCCATATTCCTGAAAATATAAGACAAATGCTGTTTTTTAGGGGTTCTGGACATGCTACAGAGCTGAAACTTCACGGGTACACTTTTTAGACCCCCCAGATGCTAAATCCAAAGAAATTTTTTATTTTTATTTTTTTTTAATTTTTCCAATAATTGGCTCTCTATCAAAAAATTATAATTTTTAAGAACTTTTTTTTGCGTGATCCCTCTCCGGCATGCCACAGTCCAGGTGTTAGTCCCCTTGAAACAACTTTTCCATCACTATTGTGGCCAGAAAGAGTCCCTGTGTGTTTTAAAATTCGCCTGCCTATTGAAGTCTATGGCGGTTCGCCCGGTTCGCCGGTTCGCGAACATTTGCCGATGTTCGCGTTCGCCGTTCGCGTTCGCCGTTCGCGAACGGCGAATTTTAGGTTCGCGACATCACTACTGATAGCTGGTCAGGGCAGGTATATCACTTACACTGCGCATTGGGTAAACCTGCTGGCGGCTGCAAGCATGGAATGCGTGGCTCTGCAGAGGAGTTGGTGACACCACCACGACTTGCAGGCAGGCCTGCTGCCACCTCCTCTACTCCTCCTACTCCATCCTCTTTGCTAACCTCCTTGGCTGAGTCCTCTTCTGCTGTTGCGTCTTGCTCCACACCAACTGCACCCCCCCCAGCTCCCCAGGGGTTATTCCACATGCCGGATACGACAGTGTCACGCTGTCTTGGGGTTGACTTGCCTGAAAGCAGAGAGTCACACCGGACCAGCACTACCGTCTGCCCTGAACGCACAGGTGGATCAGTGGCTGACCCCGCACCAACTGGAGATCGGCAAAGTGGTGTGTGACAACGGAAGCAATTTGTTGGCGGCATTGAATTTGGGCAAGTTGACACATGTGCTGTGTATGGCACATGTGTTGAATCTGATTGTACAACGCTTTGTGCATAAGTACCCAGGCTTACAGGACGTCCTCAAGCAGGCCAGGAAGGTGTGTGGCCATTTCAGGCGTTCCTATACGGCCATGGTGCACTTTTCAGATATTCAGCAGTGAAACAACATGCCAGTGAGGCGCTTGATTTGCGACAGCCCGACACGTTGGAATTCAACACTCCTAATGTTCGGCCGCCTGCTCCAACAAGAAAAAGCCGTCAACGAGTATTTGTATGACTGGGGTGCTAGGACAGCCTCTGCGGAGCTGGGTATTTTTTTCCACGTTACTGGACGCTCATGCGCAATGCCTGTAGGCTCATGCGTCCTTTTGAGGAGGTGACAAACCTAGTCAGTCGCACTGAAGGCACCATCAGCGACATCATCCCATATGTTTTCTTCCTGGAGCGTGCCCTGTGAAGAGTGCTGGATCAGGCCATAGATGAGCATGAAGAGGAAGAGTTGTGGTCACCATCACCACCAGAAACAGCCTTATCATCGCTTGCTGGACCTGCGGCAACGCCGGAAGAGGAGTCTGAGGAAGAGGAGTCAGAGGAGGAATGTGGCTTTGAGGAGGAGGAACACCAACCACAGCAGGCATCCCAGGGTGCTCGTTGTCACCTATCTGGTACCCGTGGTGTTGTACGTGGCTGGGGGGAAGAACACACCTTCAATGACATCAGTGAGGATGAGGAATTGGACATGAGTAGCTCGGCATCCAACCTTGTGCAAATGGGGTCTTTCATGCTGTCATGCCTGTTAAGGGACCCTCGTATAAAAAGGCTGAAGGAGAATGACCTGTACTGGGTGGCCACGCTACTAGACCCCCGGTATAAGCAGAAAGTCTCTGATATGTTACCCAATTACCGGCAGTCGCAAAGGATGCAGGAGTTACAAAACAAGTTAAAAAGTATGCTTTACACAGCGTATAAGGGTGATGTCACAGCACAACGGGAATCTAACAGGGGAAGAGGTGAAAGTAATCCTCCTCCTACCACGACCACGCCCCGGCAAGGACAGGACGCTTTACAGACGTGTTGTTGATGGAGGACATGCAGAGCTTTTTAAGTCCTAAGCATCGCCACAGCCCTTCGGGGTCCACCCTCAGAGAACGACTCGACCGACAGGTAGCAGACTACCTTGCCTTAACTGCAGATATCGACACTCTGAGGAGCGATGAACCCCTTGACTACTGGGTGTGCAGGCTTGACCTGTGGCCTGAGCTATCCCAATTTGCGATAGAACTTCTGGCCTGCCCCGCTTCAAGTGTCCTGTCAGAAAAAACCTTCAGCGCAGAAGGAGGTATTGTCACTGAGAAGAGAAGTCGCCTAGGTCAAAAAAGTCTAGATTACCTCACCTTTATTAAGATGAATGAGGCATGGATCCCGAAGGGACTGACAGTGGGGGATGCATTTGACTAAAAAAGGCCTGATGAGATGCCTTGGGCTAAAAATGGTCCACACGCTGCTGTATTTAATCTCTGCATGCCGGATGACTTACGTGACTTCTCCGCCACCAACTAGAGCAGCGGCTGCAACAATACCTGCTTTTTCAGGCATGTGTACATGCCTAATTTTTCTGGCCTCTGGTGCTACACTGTGGCTGCAAAAAACAAAACACAAAAAAAAAAAGGCACATACATGTGTCAATTCCCCTTCGTAATGGTTACCTTGTTGTGGTGAAAGGGCTTGCGTATCACAATGAAGCGATCACCTCTAGGAGTGTGTTGGCAATGTTGGCACACCCCAGATGATAAGGTCGTTGCTTCATTGTGAACAGACCAAAAGCGATCCGCTGGATAATTTTTCATAGAAAATACATACATTTTCTTTATGATCATCTTGAGTGATCATTAAAGCCTACTAGGCCAACAATGGGCCCACACTGCAGAATCATTGTTTTCTGGGTCACTTAATTGCCACTGAATTACCTCAGCACGACCATAGGCTTTGAAAAACCACCATCGCCTGCAATCTCCCAAACGTGCGCATGAGCACAGTCATCACTACAGCAAGATTGACGCATAGAGGAATAAAATTTATGTCATGAGTGTGTCAACTATTGACAACTCTTTTCGGTTGTCTAAAATCTATTCGATACACGTCCCCTGATAGGGGATGTAACAGGGATTAAACTGATAAGAATAGTACTACTTAACACACCACTCATATAGGATGGCACAGTACATTGCACGGCGCACACGCAGTGCCCAAAATTGGAAGTAAGAGGACAGACCAACCATCTTTTTCCATCTCCCGGTTCCTAAAATCTATTCCATACACCGGCCCCTGATAGGGGACGTAACGTAACAGGGATTAAACTGATAAGAACAAATTTTTTTAATTAAAAAAAAAAGAGGACAGCCTTTGCGGAGCTGGGTATTTTTTGGCCACGTTACTGAATGCTCATGCACAATGGCTGTAGGCTCATGCGTCCTTTTGCGGAGGTGACAAACCTGGTCAGTCAAACCCAAGGCAACATCATCGACCTCATCCCATATGCGGTTTTTCTGGAGCGTGCCCTGCGAAGAGTGCTGGATCAGGCCGTAGATGAGCATGAAGAGGAAGAGTTGTGGTCCCCATCACCACCAGAAGCAGCCTTGTTGTTGTCGATTGCTGGACCTGTGGCAACGCAGAGAGAGGAGTCTGAAGAAGAGAATTCAGAGGAGGAAGGTGGCTTTGAGGAGGTGGAAGACCAACCACAGCAGGCGTCCCAGGGGGCTTGTTGTCACCTTTCGGGGACCCTTGGTGTTGTACGTGGCTGGGTGGAGGGAGAGACCTTCAATGATGTCAGTGAGGACAAGGAACGGGACATGGCTAGCTTGGTATCCAACCTTGTGCAAATGGGGAGTTTGCGGTTGTGCAAATGGACTGACTGACTGACTGATTATTAAATGGGGAGTTTGGTCTGTCAGAGTTTGGTCTGTCACTGTGAAGCGGGCGTAACCCTTATACCTGATTGATACAACATCATACCTGATCGTATACACACACTGGATGTTTTAAAGCACGTTATTCCAAACAATTTAGGAATGTTAGGTGATTTATGCCCTTTATGGATTAAAACCCGACTCTGCATCAACTACGTAATTTTCCATGGGAGTTTTGCCATGGATCCCCCTCCGGCATGCCACAGTCCAGGTGTTAGTCCCCTTGAAACAACTTTTCCATCACTATTGTGGCCAGAAAGAGTCCCTGTGGGTTTTAAAATTCACCTGCCTATTGAAGTCTATGGCGGTTCGCCCGTTCGCGAACATTCGCGGAGGTTTGCGTTCGCCGTTCGCGAACGGCAAACTTTAGGTTCGCGACATCGCTAGTCTACAAACTAGGGCAAATATTTATGTAATTTATATATATATATATATATATATATATATATATATATATATATATATATATACTGTATATATATATATTTTTTTTACTAATTATGGCGACAATCAGTGATTTTTTTGCGACATTGCGGCAGACAGATAGGACACCTAACTGACACTTTTGGGGGGACCAGTGACATTACTACAGTAATCAGTGCCAAAAATATGCACTATTACTGATTTTATTATTGATGACACTGTCAGGGAAGGGGTTAACACCAGGGGTGATCAATGGGTTAAATGTGTTGCTTTCTAACTGTGTGGGGGATGGGCTTGCTGAATGAACACAGAGACCCGTGTTCCTAAATAGGAGGAACACAGGAGCCTTGTGTTCATTACTGACAGAACAGCGGTCTGCTGTGCTTACAATGGCAGACCGCTGTCCTGTCCCCACGGGGTGCTATCATGGGTTCCTAGCGGCAGAGGCGGCTCTAGGCTTTGTGAGGCCTAAGGCAAAACTTGGACATTAGGCCCCACTCACGCCCATAATGGGAAAAATAATTAAAATGAACTGTATAAATCGCATATATCAAGAGCCTTAAATCCTTTGAACTATGAATTCACAGTTTCTAGGATTTTCTCTAACCAATTCTTCAATTCAATCAATGATCATTAAACATCAGGTATGTGTGTGTGTGTGTGTGTGTGTGTATATATATATATATATATATATATATATATATATATATATATATATATATATATATATACATTATACGCACACAAATATAGATAAAATGTGTGCAGCTGCAACTAGCAACAAAAGTCAAAACTCATGTTTCTCCATTTACATGAAAGTCAGGTTACAATGACCCAGCCAGGACAGAGTTCCCCCTTACATCAGAGTCTACAGGATTCCTCCTTACAGTGCAAGGGGGCCTTTAATGTAAAGGGGAATGCTGCAGACTTCCTTGAAAGGGGAACTTTTATGTAAGGGGGGGCTCTGGTGACCAGAGATCACCTTATATCAGAGTGCACAGCATTCCCCTTTACATTAGAGTTCTCCTTTACATCAGGGTCCACAGAGTTCCAATGGGAACTATGATGTGGGCGGGGGGGGGGGGGCGGCTGGAACTGGTGATCACAGACCACCTTCAACAGCGTTATTGCACTAAGGTAAGGGGGTTACTGATATAAGGTGGAACCTTTATATCAGTGCTCCCTTACCTTATTGTATTCACTCCTCCCTTACATCAGTGACCCCCCCAGACTGGCCTGGCAGCGCTGTCACTGACCTCCTCTCAGGTGCACTGTGCAGGGCTCAGTCAGATGGTCCTCTCTGGGCTTCAGCTTGGCGGCTCTGGTTTCATCTTATATTTCCTCCACAGTCCACACACATCTAAATTCAACCGTGACCCCTGTCCTGGTAGCACTCCCGCTCTTTACTCCTCTGTAGGCTCCCCCCAGAGACTGCGCGGACATGATACAAGAGATGGTCAGAGACTGTGCGGACATGACACAAGAGATGGTCAAAGACTGTGCAGACATGATACAAGAGATGGTCAAAGACTGTGCGGACATGATACAAGAGATGGTCAGAGACTGTGCAGACATGATACAAGAGATGGTCAGAGACTGTACGGACATGATACAAGAGATGGTCAAAGACTGTGCAGCCATGATCCAAGAGATGGTCAAAGACTGTGTGGACATGATACAAGATATGGTCAGAGTCTGTGCAGACAGGTTACAAGAGATGGTCAGAGATTGGGCAGACAGGTTACAAGAGATGGTCAGAGACTGTGCAGACATGATACCAGAGATGGTCAAGGACTGTGTGGACATGATACAAGAGATAGTCAGAGACTGTGCAGACATGATACAAGAGATAGTCAGAGACTGTGCTCTCCTTCTCTGAGCGCTCTCCTTCTCCTCCAGCCACCCAGGGGCCCTCTCCTTCTCCTCCAGCCACCCAGGGGCCCTCTCCTTCTCCCCCAGCCACCCAGGGGCCTTCTTCTCCTCCACCCACCCAAGGACCTTCTCATTCTCCCACAGCCACCCAGGAGCCCTCTCCTTCTCCTCCAGCCACCCAGGGGCCCTCTCCTTCTCCTCCAGCCACCCAGGGGCCCTCTCCTTCTCCTCCAGCCACCCAGGGGTCCTCTCCTTCTCCTCCAACCACCCAGGGGCCCTCTCCTTCTCCAGCCTCCCAGAGGCCCTCTCCTTCTCCTTTAGCCAACCAGGGGCCCTCTCCATGTCCTCCAGTCACCCAGGGGCCCTCTCCTTCTCCTCCAGCCACCCAGGGGCTCTCTCCTTCTCCTCCAGCCACCCAGGGGTCCTCTCCTTCTCCTCCAGCCACCCAGAGGCCCTCTCCTTCTCCTCCAGTCACCAAGAGGCCCTGTCAGTTACCTTGGTGGAGGCCAAAGTGCTGAGAGGGCTTCCTATGCAGCTCGGTGTGGATCACCCCTGGAGGTGGAACAGGAGATGACATGTCCCAAGGAGCACTGGATGTGGGTGGATTCCGTATGATGAATGGTATGGTGTGGACTCACAGGACCGTTTCCAGAGGATCTAAAGATGCTTGAAACAAGAGACAAAAGCTTAATGCCAGGCCCGAGGGTCATACACAGTGAATCAGTCTGAGGAAATGGAGGTACAGAGGGGTAAGAAAAGGAGAGAGTCCGTGGAATCCAGGCCGAGGTAGGTACACAGAATATCCAGCAGAGGTATGGTTCAGGCAAAGAGTGGTCAGGCAAGCCGAGGTCAAACAAGGAGAAGTGCAGATGGGTCAAGGAGCAAGCCGGGTCAAAAGCAGGAACGCAGATAAACAAACAGGTCACATGTACTAGAGCTGATGATAAACCAGCACTGAAGCACAGCCAGAGAGCGCCTTATATAGGGCCAGGGCTGGGGAGAAGGGCGTGGTGACACACCTGCTCTGCCTCCAGCGTTCTATTGTTGCTGAATGGTAATTCCTTTCCTGACAGGCCCTCTCCTTCCCCTTTCAGCCATTCAAGGGCCCTCTTCTTCTCCTCCAGCCACCCAGGGGCCTTATTCTTCTACCGCAGCCACCCAGGAGTCCTCTCGTTTTCCCAAACCACCCAGGGGTCCTTTCGTTCTCCCAAACCACCCAGGGGTCCTCTCCTTCTTCCCAACCACCCAGGGGTCTTCTTCTTCTCCTTCAGCCACACAGGCATCCTCTTCTTCTCCTCCAGGCACTCCTCCTTCAGTTACTTAGGGACCCTCTCCTTTTCCCCTAGCCAATAAACACCCAGGGGCCCTCTCCTCCTCCAGCCATCCTCTCCTCCCCCAGCCACCCAGAGGCCTTTTTCCTCTCTTCCTCCTCCACCAAGTATTCTAGGGCCCCTACAGCCACTCTGGGGTTCCTCACCCCCTTTGCGCAGTAGACACCACAAACATATGAACAGCCTGCAGAGAGTTACCAGTCAGGGCCTGGTTAACTGTAAGTTCCCAGGCCAGGGCGGAGATCTCCTCCCTAGAGAAGGTGTGTTCCTTGTGCTCATCAGCTATTGTAGGATCCCGTTTACGAGCGCGGTAACCCTCACAGCCCGGGACTCGCAAACAGCCAATGATGGCAGAGTGACCAGACAGACCATGCAGTTACTTCCTACTGACGCAGGTACATGCCCACTGACTCCTCCACATCCCAGGATCACATGATCAGACAATCTTCAGGCAGAGAAGGCGGGGTAAGTGTCAGAGGACAATAGAAACCTGGCGGCCACAGTGAAGGGACTGCAGTGCACTGCTCCAACTACTGTATCCAAGGAATTAAAGCAATCTTGTACTGGGGAGACGCCACTGGCTGCGAGGCCCCTGCAAGCGTGAGGCCTTAGGTGACTGCCTAATTTGCCTAATTAGAGAGCCGACTCTGCCTGGCGGACATCGCGGCTGCCGGACCCGCCGATTAGCTCCCCCTGTAGCCAATTTGGCGGCGCACGTGCACCTCCACTAATGTTCCCGTGAAGCGACGTATGTGACAGAGCCGACTTGCCGCAGTATATGTGGTTAACTACCCTGTTATTATGTATTATGTTTCTTTGTATTCTAATTTATATATATATATATATATATATATATATATATATATATATATATATATATATATACTGTATTTTTATATATTCATATACATATATACTAAAAATGCACTGCCTTGAAAAAAATATAAAATGCATGCATTGATAATTTATGTAGCATGCATACTTGATGCAAATGATCAGTATAAGCCTCCACAAGGGTTAAATCAGCTGCAAAAAGTTACCATCAGCTCTTTCCATTCCTTTCCCTCCTCCTTCCCCATCTCCATTTGGAAAGAAGGTTGCCGTCTTTATGTTTCAACTGTAGCAAAAAGATTAAATTGTTTACAAGCTCAGAACCCTGGCTGGCTGGATGAGCTGCAAGAGACAAAGATAGACATTCTAATTCTCTGCTGTACTTTGTGCCTCCGTCCTCCTCTGCTAACACTAATTCTTTTATCTGGCCCCAACACTCCAGGCATTATGTGCATTCATAAAAAAAAAAGAGGAAAAAAAAAAAAAGAACCGAAGCAGGCAAAATTACTGTTCTGTACGCTGTACCACTGATAACAATCTCTTGAATACTGATTACTTTTTTTCCCAACACAAAGCGACCAACACAAGTTGGTCTTTAACCCTTTATCTTTAGCAAGCAGAAAGACACAAGGAACATCTTACTCAGTTGGAAAAAAAAATAGCACACACACAAGAATTACTGTTATCTCCAAGCCAGAAGAGCAACAGCAGAGATAAGAAAAGCCTGAAGAATTAAAAGGGACATTGCATTTGGACTGTAAATTCATGCTGGAGCTGGTTCTATTTGTCTGTCACTGTGGTTCATAATTTTTCCAGGTTGTTTTGATAGACTTATTGTGAGGACTGCATAGAAAACTCATCAGCATTTGTTGCCTGTGAGCATTATTGTCAGTGGTAACCACATGCTTATAGACAGGGGAAGATAATGGTTGAAGTATAAAAGAGATAAAGGCGAAACCTCTTCTCATTAAGGGCTATCTCCACCTCTGCAGGCTCTACAGTATTGTGTGACTAGGACTAGTGCATTGAACATAAATTATAGCTAAAAAAAAAAAAAAAAGACTGAGGGCAGCATCATTATTTTGAAAAAGTTATAATGAAATGCCACAAGCTTAAGACCTATTTACTTCAAAGGCTGACAATAAATATAAAGAAAGCTTACACTGAAGTGACCAACATTGACTGTGTATTGATTGCTCCATTCCCAAAGCTTGCCTGTAGAAAACGTCTAAAACAAAGAAAATGTATTTGAATGTTTTCTTGCAAGAGTTTGAATCGTTTAACTTTTATTTCCTTTATTTTTACATAGTCTTCATTTAAAAAGGCCACGGGCACAAAGAGTATATGCTAATAAAGCTATATGTAATTTCTGGATGTCTGCACGTTGCAACTCATATGGTGTTCCACAATAAAGAATAATAGTAAGCAGATTGGGATGGCAATGAGGACTTATAGCCTTCTCTGCAGCTTTCAGTACATTTTTCTACATCAATTTTAGAAAAATGTTATTAGCAATTAAAATAATCGATTGACCACATTGGTGGAAAAGCTGCAGTATTGGATCCCTTCCCCCTCTTTACTGGCATCCACTAGGTGGATCACTAGCACAGTAATCCCACTCTAAGATGCACTTTAAGGGCTCTATAAATGTTTTTAAACAAGATTCACACAACTTTCACTCAGGATTCACACATTTTCTAATTGAGTTCAATTAGAAATATATGTGAATCTTAAGAAAATAAAATATAAATAGACCCCAAATATGGTCAAAATCAGACTAACATTTATGATGCAATATGTCACTAGCATTAACACAGAAGTTTTTATTTTTCCCTACTGTAACATATTGTAGATTTATTACTTATTGATCCTGCCAGTAGATATGTTTTTTTTTTCTGTTTTGTTTAAATGTCTTCTTTAACAGGGCTACAATGCTGTTCATTCTGCAGTAAAACATTACAGATATGTTATTACCGGGATAGTCTTAGATGCTTTGGTAGCTTTAAATGGTCTTTGAAGTGTATCCCTAAGCTTAATACACACTATACAATTTTCTTTAGATTTTTTACTTTAGATTTACCAAAACCATATAATATGAGGTCAAACCAAAACACTTTCAATTTGTATGCAAACAGGCAGGCCCTTGCACTACATAGTTGAAGGTAAATCTAAAGGAAATAAAAAAAAAAGTTGTATAGTGTGTATCTAGCTTAACACACACAAAAAATAATATACTACAACATATGTGGTGCCTGTGTTAGTTTCTCTTTTTTCAAGCCTTTGTTTACCTTTTTCCCCTTGTAATCTTATGAACAACACATATCCTGCCTTAATGAACCCATAGATGATTTGATTTTCTTTCCTTCCACCACAGAAGGAAGGACAGAAAATAACTTTATTCCCCCATCAACATAAGGAAGGCAAGGTGCCATTCAACCACCCTGATGCTTGTTAGTGTATGGCCTCAGCCAGCGCTGCTCCACTGGTGATGCCCTCTTGCACATTTAGACCCAGTGGGCAGGGCAAAAATCATCAGGAGGCATGGCTGGTGGAGCAGCACTGGCTAAGGCCATACACTATAACGTGCTTTAGGTCAGCATAGCAATATCCTGCCTTCCCCATGCTTACACTCCTGGATTAGTGTAATTGGATGCCCACTCCCTCATTTTGAGTACCAGTGGAGAAAACTTTACCTCCAGCTTTGAGTGGCTCTGCATGTCTTTTCAGGTCCCCCACCAACACAATCAGTGTTAATGGGGGAGCCCTCCTGTGGAAATATTGTCTGTGAATGGGGGAGCCTTCCTGTGGTGCTATTGTTTACTGTATTCTACATGCAGGAGGGGAGGGGGCGTTAGCAGAGAGCTGTCCCAGCAGGGGACGTAGCAGGGAGTTTTCCCTGCTGGGAGAACATTGTGATTACTGCTAGCCGCTGGAATAATCGCATGCTAGAAATCTGACATGCTGGTTGTACACTATTTAATCAATGGATTGACTTGGGTACAATCAGTCTGCCCATAGATGGATCAAATCAATCCATCTATGGTCGTCTTTAGGGTTACAATGCTCACTTACTTCACTGTATCCATGGACGGAGACATGTTTGTCATCGTAGGGCAGCACTGCAAACACATCTTCCTCTCTTCATTTCCATTCCATGGTGATGAGTTTGCAGAACACAGTGTAGAAGGAACTTATACATTGTTAGTTGTCACGCCGAGCGTTCCGGGTCCCGCGGCTTCCCCGGAGAGCTTGTGGCGTTCTGCGGGCAGCAGCGCTCCGGTCATCGTCCCCGACCGTGAGCGCTGTCCCCCTGCTTGTGGCAGGGATGCGGTCCGCGCGACGGGACGTTCCCGTCCGCGGAACGCATCCCAAGTCACTTACCTGCCGGGTCCCGTCCTGTCCTCCTCCCTAGGGAGCGGGGCCGCGCGCGCGCCGCTGCACTAAGATTTAAAGGGCCAGTGCACCACTAATTGGTGCCTGGTCCAATCAGTGCAAATTGTATAAAAAAACACTTCCCCTTCCTGTCCTTGCCGGATCTTGTTGCCTTAGTGCCCTGAGAAAGCGTTTTGTGTATTGCCCTGCCTGTGTATCTGACCTTTTGCCGTTGCCCCTGACTACGAACCATTGCCGCCTGCCCTGACCTTCTGCTACGTCTGACCTTGCATTTGCCTTGTCCTACTGTACCACGCCTGTCTCAGCTGTCAGTGAGGTTGAGCCGCTACCGGAGGACACGACCTGGTTGCTACCGCCGCAGCAAGACCATCCCGCTTTGCGGCGGGCTCTGGTGAAAACCAGTAGCAACATAGAACCGGTCCTCTGGTACGGTCCACGCCATTCCCTCACTGACACAGAGGATCCACCCCTTGTGTCCTCACCTGCCGCCAGTCCGGATCCTGACATTAGTATTTTAGTTAAATTCAAATTTCTGGCAGGTATTTTCTGTACTTGCTTAAAATGTTCTTAATAACAGTTCCATACTTCCTCACTATTGATGCACTAAAAAAGACTATTTTGTGCAAAGAAATTTTTTTATTATTTGGGTGGACTCTATCAAGTTATTTTAGGTGCTATCTGTTTTCAACTGTAGCTACAACTTTCCCTCACCAGAAGTTCAAGTTACTGTCTTTCATCCATTACAAAGCTGAAAAAGCTGTTGATTATCTATAATTTAAAATACATATCAGTGTAGAATTGGGCAGAAAGATCATGACACTTTGTAATGACATGTTGTTGGGTCAGAGTTGGGAGTTATGGAGCGAAGGGCACATCAGGAGAGAAATACTAATCTACAGTAAAATGTAAGGTTAATTTGAAAAAATGAAACAACATCCCCAGTGGAAATCTGTAAGGCTACATTCACATCTAGGCATTTTGGGGTGTTTTTCAGCTCTAAGGATCAGCTCAAAAAATGCCCAACAAGACAAATCCTATTCATTTCAATGGCCCCTGTTCACATCTGAGCGTTCCAACGCCTTGAGCAAAACACCCAACGCTCCAAAAAGTACATGAGCTTCTTTTTGGGCAGATTACAGACGTTTTTGCCCCATAGACTTAATGCGAACCCTGGAAAGCCGACATAGAGCCTTTTACAGGCGTTTTACATGTAAAACGCTTGTAAAAACGCCTGTCAAAACGCCTATAAAAACATCTGAAAAACGCCTATAAAATAGCAATGCCTAGATGTGAACGTAGCCTAAAGCAGGAGGCTAGCTAACTTTTAAGTTTGAGGTTCAAGTAAGAGAGAAATCATGGAAAAATTCTCTTTAAGAAAAACAGGTATCGAAATATCTCCCTATCCTCACACAAGTCACTTCAAAGCTAGAGCTTGCCAAGATTCTGTCTCACTAGTAGAAAGAACTTGGCCAGGATAAAGCAAGATTGTTATTGAAGTTGTAAAATCTACCCTCATGATAACAAGTACCCCTGACCATGGGTGGTACTCGCTATTGCTTTTAGCAGGTTGTAAGAAGATCAATATTTACACATAATATTTATGACACTGTCTTTGGTCACCCTTCCCTAAGAGAAAAGTGTATTGTAGCAATACTTGTACTAATATTTTAGTGGGACTCCTCCATTAACAAGATAAGTCAATAAGGTTTAGATGAGCTGCAGATCACGTAGTTAGAAAGGAAAATTTTGATGTTATCTGATGTCAGATTTAAATAAATATGTGATTTACTCTTTTCATTGTGACCCTCATCTTTGAGTCATCAAAATATGGAACACTGGGTGTAAAATGTATTAAACACTACTTACAGGAAACATATACTGTAATTGCGTTGTAAAGATTTTCTTTATCATTGCCAGTACTAAAATATTTTTTAAAATTATGTATGCATTCATTTTTTAACAGATTTTTCTTTAACTTTTTAAATATTTGAATATTATATGTTCTCACATCTTGCCAGCTAGAGGAGATGTAGGCCCTTCCATGCTTTATAATTTTTGCCTGCAATTCAAGCTGAGATGTAAAGGACAGAGCTAAACAAGTCATCTTTCTCACTCCCCCAATTTATAGGTCTATCCAGCATCTCAATCAGACCAAGTGTCTGAATAGAGGCAACATTTTCTGTGCTCTCTCTTTAGAATAGCCATGGTGCTAAGGTTGTTTTAACCTAAGGATATTCTTCAACCAAATAATACAAAGTAGTTGCAACAATTATAGATAGGCACAAGGAACAAGGCACATATAGTATTAATAGTGAAATATAGATGACCTCTGACTAGCAGAATGTGAATGATATTTAAACCGCAACACCACTACCATCACCACCACTGAATAGTAAGAATATTAATATTATTTTAAAAAGTTGTGACTAAAATTTTGGCACTCAATAGTGTTCCCCTTGCTAACTATTGATTGGGTGTGCTACTGTAATGAATGGTGCAATTTTTACTACAATATTGAGTGGCAAGTCTGTTTGTAAAATATACACTGCTCAAAAAAATAAAGGAGCACTTTTTTTTCAGAGTACAGCATCAAGTCAATTAAACTCCTGAGATATTGATCTGGTCAGTTAAGTAGCTGAGGGGGTTGTTAATCAGTTTTAGCTGCTTTGGTATTAATAAAACGAACAACAGGTGCATTAGATGGGCAACAATGAGACAACCCCCAAAACAGAAATGGTTTTACAGATGAAGGCCACTGAAATTAGTTTTTTGACTGCTTTTCACTAGTTTTGCATTTGACTAGGGTTAGTGTCACTACTGATAGCATGAGGCGATACCTGGACCCTAAGAGGTTGCACAGGCAATCCAACTCCTCCAGGATAGCAGATCAATACGTGCCATTGCCAGAAGGTTTGCTGTGTCTCCCAGCACAGTCTCAATAGCATGGAGGAGATTCCAGGAGACAGGCAGTTACTCTAGGAGAGCTGGACAGGGCTGTAGAAGGTCCTTAATCCATCAGCAGGACTGGTATCTGTTCCTTTGTGCATGGAGGAACAGTATGAGCACAGCCAGAGCCCTACAAAATGACCTCCAGTGGGCCACTGATTTGAAGGGGACAGCAAATTTACACTGTTTTACAAGCTGTACACTCACTACTTAACAAAAATATTTACAAAAATGTGAGGGGTGTACTCAATTTTGTGAGATACTGTACACTGTTAATATATTCTATATATAGAATTTTTTAATTTTTTTTTACTATTAATGGCGGTGATCAACATTTTCTAGCGGGACTGCGACATTGTGGTGGACAAAAGTGACACTTTTTGGGGACCAGTGACACTAATACAGTAATCAGTGCTAAAAAAAAAATGCGCTGTCACTGTACTAATGATACTGGCAGGGAAGGGATTAACATCAGGGGTGATCAAAGGGTTAAATGTGTTCCCTAGGAGTGCTTGCTAACTGTGTTTGGGGGGGTTGACTGGGGGAAGATGCTCGGGGGTATGGGCATTATGGGGTAGAGCTCTCCGCGCTAAAACAAATGCCCCGGTGGTAATGGGTAGGTCTTTGATTCAAAGCGGTTTCCAAAGGTCCGCTAGAAGTAGATCTGTTAATACAGCAGTTTTAGTGAAATGGAATTTAAGATCAACCCAAAGCGGAGTTTCCTAAGTGTGGAACCAGTACTTCAGTTGATCAGAATGTGTCACTACATGCTAGTCATAGATATCCACCATCCCCATACCACCAACGGATCTGTGTTTAGTGAGGAGTGAGGACACCTAGCTCTTTTTCCCTGCCAGATAAACTTTTCAGGGGAGAAGTCAGGGATTTTAGGTATGAGTGGGGAGTGGGAATATGAATAGTCCGAAATAAGTATACGATTTTGGTAAGAATGAGCATCATGAAGGCTACCAGTCTTCCTGCCCATGACATTTCTACTTATGCTAGTTTGTTGAGTTCCATTCCTAGTTTGTTGAGTTCCATTCCTAGTTTAAGTATAAAGGGTTTGTAATTCGCTTTGGCTACCATGTATTCCTAGATAGGGGCTGCTCTTCTCAGTCCATGTGTATGGAAGTTGGGCTTGCAGTAGAAGGGATCTGGGGCAGGCAATACCTAGGTTTAGGACTAGAAATTTTGTGTAATTCCTTTTTTAAGAGGAGATCGAGCTGAATTCAGTCAACAAATTGTGTGCGTTGGGAAGTGATGATTCTAGGCCAGTTAACATCAAGATAACATCGTTGGCGAACAGGTTAATTGTTTGCGACCTCCTAGGTTGAAACTGGTTATATGTGGACTGGAGCGGATACTCTCTGCTAGGGGTTCAATCATTAGATTGAAAATTAGGGGAGACAAAGGACATTCTTGCCGGGTGCCATTTGTAATTTGGAAAGGTTTGGATAGAAGGCTAGAGGTAAATACTTGAGTGGAGGGAGCAGAGAAAAGGGCAAGCATAGTTGTGAGAATCATACCCTGAAACCCAAATTTATAAAGGACTTGGCACATACACTCCAGTGGACCTGGTCAAATGCCTTCTCCGCTTTTATGGAAAGAAGGAGAGAAGGTGTCTGACTCTGCTCCACATGGTAAATGATGTTCAACATACCTCTTTTGGCGCAGAGGTCTACCTGCCTGGTATAAACCCTATTTGATCAGTTTGCACTAGTTTGGGCACAATGGTTGACAAGCGGCAAGCTATAATTTTAGCATATAATTTAACGTCCAAATTAAGGAGGGAGATTGGTCTAAAGTTTGCGGGGGGGGGGATCAGGTTCTTTCCCTGGTTTGTACCCACTCTGTTGTTTTGGGCATAGTATTTAAGTTTAATTTGCCTTAACATCCAATCGTGATAATCGTTTAAGAGTGTACGTAATTCAAGTCTCATTTTGGTGAGGGAGCTAGCTATGGTGGGATTAGGAGAAGTTTTATTTTGGGCTTCCAGTATATAAATAGAGGAGAGTATCTGTTGCATCTTTGCAGATTTTTTCCAGAGCGCCCAATTGAATTAAGATACAGCGTATATAAGCTTAATGGGCGTTCCACACAGTAAAAGAGTCAGTGTCAGACTCTGGGTTGAGACAAAAATATTCCTTGAGATTTTGAAGGATCACAACGTTTGTATCAGGTTCTTTAAGTATTTTGGTATTGCAGCACCATATGCGGTTTAAGAGGTGTAATTGACTGTGTAATTGACTGTAAAGATGTGGGGAAAGTCCTTGTGTTGGCATTTTGGAGCCGAAGAATCTTGGAAATGCGTTTCTTGCACTACAAGAATATCCACTTTTGAGGCTATGGCTTCTTTCCACAGTGAAAATCTCTTAGCCGGGTGGTTTAGGTCACGGGCATTAAGTGAGAAAATTTTGAAGGTCATCCCAGCAAAAAGTCATGAATGAGTATAAGGGTGACACACATCGCGTATGAGGTTCGTAGTAGATGATGTAAAGGTATGTAATGAGCGTTTAGAGAGGTATGATTCCAAACAGAAAGCTTGAGCGTTAAGGGTATGTGATAAATGAGAGAACACATATTTGAAGAATCTTCTGCTAGCCAGGTGGCGACCAGATGAACCATCAAAAGAACAAACAGAAGAGTGCCAACGGGACACTCCAGTGTTGGAAAAAAATGAAAAATCGTAAAAAGGTTAGGTCCTATATGGAACCAGAAGCAGCCAGGCTGCCGACATACAAGGGTAGAAAATTGGGAGATATTTAAAACATGTAGGTAACACCCATGGGGGAAAGTGGGGAATGGTGTATCAGATTTCAGGTTGTGAGGCCGGACGCTGGGTGCGGATGGGATGTTTTCTTGGAGGAGACTGAAAGATTGTATTAATATGCCTTATGATATTTCAGATATATATTTCAGTTTATGCTCATTCTACGATAGACTGTGGCCCCCTGCAATTACAGATTTAACAAGCCAGACTAGCACCTATTCATAACAACCTTGGACAGCAGACAGCTGTATTTTGCATATAGATGAAAAGACATTGACATGTTCAACACTTTTCCATTCATTCATTCAGACACTTAACGAGTTAAGGCTTAGCATTTAGATTACAAGACATTTTGCATAGAGACTGACACCACCATAAACAATTGACAATTGCTTACATTAACACATGACAACTGAATGCAGACGGGGCGACTCTCACAGGACACAAATTCAGATACGGGAACACCTCATATTGACACAAATGCATGGCGAAAGCAAAGGCCCTTTTATGTACTATTCTGTCTGATATGTACTATTGACTGATGAATTGTAAACCAGTTTGGATCAGTTTTTTCCCGCTCAAACATGCTTTAAATATGAGCTTCACCTGCAATAAAATTAGTTGTGACTGCACTACGTTTGAGTGCTATGTGTTGTCATAACTCCCGGCCGGACGGGGGTGAATTCACTATCTAGAAAAGGGGGGTTAGCAACTGAAGGGCTGTAATATCATCGTGATTGCCTCCTGACAAGATTTGAGCTAACAGAGACCCGTCACCAGCCAGTAGACCCATTTTGGGGCATTCTCGCTGGGCCTGAAGGAGGATGTTCGAGGATGATGCTCCAGGTTTAAAGAAGGTCTACGCTATCTTCTAGTGAGGTTAGGGTGGATGTACGCCGGTCTTGCATAATCTTCAATGTCCCTGGATACTTCCATTGATGGTGGATGTTGTGGTTCTGCAGAGCTTTCGTAATGGTCGCCAAATTTTTGCAACCTTGTAGAGTATGGGCTGAGAGATCAGGAAGGACTTGGAGTGGGAGGGCTTGTTCAGACAATTAATTCCTTTTACGGAATGTGGACAAGATGCGTTTTTTGGCCCCGTAGTAGTGGATTCGCAGCAGGACATCTCTGGGAACATCTTGTAGTAGGAAAGGTTGCTTAAGAATTAGATGATTTCTGTCGTTTTGAGATATTCGGGGGATAGGTCTGGGACCACTGCCTTAAAAGGTCTCGGCCATGGTGAGGTAGGTGAGATGGCAGCACTGATTCAGGAATACCCCTGATCTTTAAGTTGTTACATCTTGAGCAATCCGCTAAATCAGCGACTTTTGACTTCAGCTAATTAATATCATTGCTATGTTGAACGTGGGCGTCAACCATCTTGTTGATTGAAGACATACATGCACTGACACCATCTTCTAAATGGTTAACTCTATCCCCCAAATCTTGGATTTCAGCTGTGAATTTATGGAAGCACACTCGCATGTCATCCTGAAGGGAAGAATGCAGGGACCACAACGTGTCTTTCAGTACGATATTAGACACTGGCTGGCCTGTAGTGATAAATGCTGTGAATGGATCTGGACGGGTGGTGTCTGCAGGTAAACCGCTGTCTATAGGACATATATTATTATAGTGACTGGCAGATTGATCATTGTCTGTGTCCTAAATGGGCTTGGATTTTGCAGGGCTTCTGGAGCTGAGGGAGGACAGTGGTGAGCTGTTATATTCAGCTGAGTGCCCAATTGAGGCTGCTATGGCTTCAGAGAGCTGATGAGAGGCATCCACTAGAGGTCCTGCAGCGGCTCCTTCATGCAGTCTCCCGCCACCATTTTGGAGTGGACTCCACAACTGCGTCGGAAAGAAACCTGACAGTTTTTATTGCGAGGGTGAGTCCTTTCAGCATTGCAGCATACCTACAAGTGCAGAAAATATTCCAGATGCTGTTGAGTCGATTGAGCCGGTGACAGGCAGCCGTGGATGCTAGTATCCCCCAGGGTGTTCACGGAGCTGCAGGGTTATGCGGCCATCATAGCTGAGCAGTCGCTCCACCCCCTCCACTTAAAATCCATTTAAACAAAATATCTCATACATGCAGAGACAGATCTCTCCACACCATGCAATTATTACTTAATATTAGAGATGCATTTATATCGCTCTCATGAGAATATCAAATCTTTTCTATGTCCTAAACCTTTGGCATTTGATCTGAACTTGTGTCCCTTGGGGCTTTGGCCAGAGGCTTATTTTGTGGGTTGGTATATGCATCCATGCCTTTGTTAAATATTGTGGTCAAAGATCAGCTGCCTTTTCAAAAGCTAGAGACACCTAAAGGTGTGCTTTCTCTCTAGTCCTTTTTGTGCTGGCAATTGTACCGTTAGCACACTTAAAAAGAAGATAAGGATTTAACTGGCATAGAAGAGGCTGGTCACTATCAAAAATTTAATTATTGCTGATGATGCTCTGCTTATTAATCCAGCATTCATTTTTTTCCTTCTAAAAGTTCTCCCTACGCTACCAGGCTAACTACCCCTAACTTTTTCAACAACTCCATGGCCAAACAATGGAAAGACTACAACCTATAGCTGGGTAAAATAAAACCCCCTTTGTAGCTGTGGGCAGTATAAGTTTCAAAGATAGATTTTAAAATGTGTTTAGGACAAACTAAGCTATGACAATAAAAAGCATTCCTTTAAGACCGGAGTGCTGAGGTGTCTCAGATTACTCACACAATTAAATACTATCAAGCGTCCAAAGGAGCACAACTCACTTTGCTTTGTGCTGCTATGGATAGCCCCCATTGGGTCCTCTTGGAAACGTAGTTATGCTCCCCCACAGGTATACTCAATAATACTGGCAGGGATATCAGTAAAGTTACTTTGCCATGGAGTTGTTAGGCCTCATGCACACTGGACGTTTTTACAGCTGCTGTTAGCAGCGTCAGACGTTTTTTTTTGCAGCTGCAGAACGCCCATCCATGTTATTCTATGGCCTCATGCACACATAGAGCTTTTAGGAGCTCCAAGTGGCATAGGCGTTTTACAGCTCCAAAAAAAACCCAGGAACTGTGGGTTCAGGAGCTCCAGCGTCAAGCTGCAAAAAACGTCTGACACTGCTAAAGGCTCCATAACGTTGCTTAACGTGCGTTAAGCCACGTTATACGTTTTTTTTCTTCCATTCAAAATCAATGGCTCGCTATGGGAGCCTATTGATTTGAATGGAAGTCACAATGCAGGTCGGATCAGGGTGATCTGACTTGCGGTGCGACCTGCACTGTGAGAATCTTGAGGGGGAACTCTATGCCAAAATGGGGAAAAAATGGCGTGGGGTTCCCCCGCAGGTTTCAAACCAGGCCCTTCGGGTCTGGTATGGAATTTGTGGGTAGCCCCACGCCGAAAAAACGGCGTGGGGTCCCCCCCAAAATCCATACCAGACCCTTATCCGAGCATGCAGCCCGGCATGCCAGGAAAGGGGAGGGGACTAGCGAGCGGCCCCACCCCCCCTGGATCATACCAGGCCACACGCTCTCAACATGGGGGGGTGTGGGTGCTTTGGGGCAGGGGGGGCTCTGCACCCCGCACCTCAAAGCACCTTGCCCCCATGTTGATGAGGACAAGGGCCTCATCCCCACAACCCTGGCCGGTGGTTGTGGGGGTCTGCGGGCAGGGGGCTCATCGGAATCTGGAAGCCCCCTTTAACAAGGGGGCCCACCCAGATCCCGGACCCCCTCCCTATGTGAATGGGTATGGGGTACACTGTACCCCTACTCATTCACCCCATAAAATGCAGTGTATGGAAATAACGACAGGAGACGTTTTGGAAAATTTATTAAAAATCTTCATCCGGCTCTTGTCCTCTCCAGGGGTCTTCTGCTCTTTTGCTGTCCGCCCTTCTTGTCTTCTCCTCTCCGGGGGTCTTCTGCTGTCTTCTCCTCTGCGGGGGTCTTCTGCTGTCTTCTCCTCTCCGGGGGTCTTCTGCGGTCTTCTCCTCTCCGAGGGTCTTCTGCTCTTTTGCTGTCCGCCCTTCTGCTGTCCAATCTTCTTGTCTTCTCCTCTCCGGTCTTCTGCTCTTTTGCTGTCGGCTGTCCTTCTTCCTCCGGTCCTCCTCCGACGACGTCTCCAGCGATTATGCCGGCCTCTGGTCTCTGCAGCTAATTATATAGCCATTAGGGGCATGGCCGCCAGATGACGTCATCGGGAGACCACGCCCCCTTGTGTCACAGATGACGTCATCTGTGCCACAAGGGGGCGTGGTCTCCCGATGACGTCATCTGGCGGCCACGCCCCTAATGGCTATATAATTAGCTGCAGAGACCAGAGGCCGGCATAATCGCTGGAGACGGCGTCGGAGGAGGACCGGAGGAAGAAGGACAGCCGACAGCCGACAGCAAAAGAGCAGAAGACCCTCGGAGAGGAGAAGACAGCAGAAGACCCCCGGAGAGGAGAAGACAGCAGAAGACCCCCGGAGAGGAGAAGACAGCAAAAGACCCCCGGAGAGGAGAAGACAAGAAGGGCGGACAGCAAAAGAGCAGAAGACCCCCCGGAGAGGACAAGAGCCGGATGAAGATTTTTAATAAATTTTCCAAAACGTCTCCTGTCATTATTTCCATACACTGCATTTTATGGGGTGAATGAGTAGGGGTACAGTGTACCCCATACCCATTCACATAGGGAGGGGGTCCGGGATCTGGGGGGGCCCCCTTGTTAAAGGGGGCTTCCAGATTCCGATGAGCCCCCTGCCCGCAGACCCCCACAACCACCGGCCAGGGTTGTGGGGATGAGGCCCTTGTCCTCATCAACATGGGGGCAAGGTGCTTTGAGGTGCGGGGTGCAGAGCCCCCCCTGCCCCAAAGCACCCACACCCCCCCATGTTGAGGGCGTGTGGCCTGGTATGATCCAGGGGGGGTGGGGTCGCTCGCTCGTCCCCTCCCCTTTCCTGGTATGCCGGGCTGCATGCTCGGATAAGGGCCTGGTATGGATTTTGGGGGGGACCCCACGCCGTTTTTTCGGCGTGGGGCTACCCTCAAATTCCATACCAGACCCGAATGGCCTGGTTTGGAACCTGGGGGGGAACCCCACGCCGTTTTTTTTTCCCCATTTTGGCGTGGAGTTCCCCCTCAAGATTCTCACAGCGCAAGTCGGATCACCCTGATCCGACCTACGGTGCGACTTCCATTCAAATCAATAGGCTCCCATAGGGAACCATTGATTTTGAATGGAGGCAGAAAAAACGCTGCTAACAGCTACTGTGGCCAAACGTGCAATAACGCTAGTAGAAAAAGCTACTGAAAGCACGTTTTTACAGCTGCTGTTTCCCGGCGTTATGTAAACAGCTTTGGAGCACGTTTTTATGACGCCCTGTGTGCATGGAGCCTTAAGCCTCAAGTGAAAGAGACTGGAGGAGATCAGCAGCCCTGAGACATAAAAAGAATAAAAAAAAGGTAAAAAGAGTCATTTATTTTAAAAAATACCACTTTTATGAATATGAACACAGAAATGCAGCACTATGTACTTGGTCACGTTCAATGCCTTCTTGCAAAGGACAATACAGTGCTGCCCTGATAAAGTCAGCTCCGTTAGAAGGGATTGCTAATTTCAAAGGCTGTGATACTTATTGCTCTGGGCAATAAAAAGGACTGGGTAAGCATTACTTTTCAAAATGCAATAAAACCTTTATAATATGAAAAACAAGGTAGTGCCAACATTCCTTTAAGCCTTCCCCCCAGCAAGCATTTAATACAGTCTGCATTTTAAAAAGGAGAACTTCAACCAATATTTTGACTTTTATAAAATGGAAACAGTTCTCCCTTCTCTGTCTTGCCACCCCCAATTCTTTCACCTCTACACCTCTAATTACTAACAAAGCATCCTACCATCTGGGAGAGTTTTTTATATTTTATATCATATGTGTTTCCTTATGTGCAATTACAGGTAGTATTTCCTCTAAATACTGTATACAGTATCTATCTACATATATTCTACAGCTGAATGACTACTGTCATTTAGAAGGTTGTCATTATGGATTTTTGTGGGGATTTTTTTGTGTGAGAATTTTCAATGTTTTTAAGGATTAGGGTTTTGACTGTTTGTATATTTTATTTATATTTGATAAAACAGATTTTTAGCAGTGTGACATTGTGTTTTGGGAATGCATTGCATGATGTATGCAACAATGAACTTCCATTTAAAAATCTTCTCATAGCACATTATTTCGTTTCTATGAAGATGGATCGTCATCCTCTGTCTTGTCTCTTTATTCCTCTTCTGTATTTATTTTTCCCAGTAAAGTTGTGTTGCCATGATAAAATTTTACATCATAGGTGAAGGAGAATATAGTTAATTGTCAGGAAAAAAAACACAGCTTTTCAGTACGAAGTCAAAGTACTTTGGCTTGCATAACATCTACACACTGCATTAACTACAGGTTGAATGGGTGTATGCCTCTTTCTCTGGGTTGCAGCATTTGAGCTCATCTCATCTCATTTTTTCAAAACATTTTTTAGGCTTTTCTCCTTTAATTTCATCTTATGATCTGATCAGTAGCACACATTTTGTTTTAGGGTGGCTCCGCTCTGGGTGGAGGAGCAATGGAGCTACCTTGGACAGCATCATTGTTAATCTGGGAAGAGGATAGTGTTATGTGTAGAGTTGAGCGGACACCTGGATGTCTGTGTTCGGTGGGTGAGGCCGAATTTGAAAAAAAAGTCTGAGTCCGTGACCTGGACTTTTTCCGAACTTGACCCGGACACCGAACCCCATTGAAGTCAATGGGGACCCGAACTTTCAGGCACTAAAATGGCTCTAAAAAAAAATTTAAAAGGGCTAGAGTGCTGCAAATGGCAGCAAAATGTAGTTAAGAGCATGGCAAGTGATTTAAAAAAAAAAATTCCCCTTTAAATTTGTAATTTTTAAATAGCAGATTAGAACAGCAATCTGTAGTAAAATATAGCTGAACGCTGCACACAACAGACTGATAAAAATATATTTTTTTTCCCTCCTCCTCCTCCTCCTCAGTGGGCTCAAGTGAGGGCAAAAAGATTGTTCACTGCACCACCCCCCACACAGCAAAATCGATGTAGATCGCTAATGGATGATTGTGCTGTCCTGTGTCTCCTAATCTCTCCCTGCCTACTCTCTCCAGCCTGTCCCTAAAATGCTTTTCTATCTTTCCCTGCCTACACTCTGACCTGTCCCTACATTCTTTTCTTACAGCCACAATGTTTTTTTTTCCTGTCTCTGTCCCTAATCAGCAGCAGCCAGCACCGTTGTGTGTGCTCTCTCCCTACACTAGAACGGACTGACGTGCACCGCGCTGTGTCTCTAGCTTATAAAGACCTGGGTCACATGCTTCAGCTGGCCAATCACAGCCATGCCATTAGTAGGCATGGCTGTGATGGCTTCTACGGCACACCAGTTAAACGCTTGTTGATTGGCTATTAAAACCGCGTCATTACATACAAAACAGGAAATAAAATTACCGAACACAGATTTTAAACCCGAATATACAGTAAAGTTTTCGGGTCCGTGTCCGGGTAACAAAAATCCAATAATACAGTCCGTGTTCGCTCAACCCTAGTTATGTGACCTAGCAGATAGATGTACATAAATTTGACTAACAAATAAAAGCCAAACTCCAGCTACCATAACTTTTTTTTTCCTTTTGGGATAAAAGTTTTCCATAAATGAATAAAATCTGACCATTGTAATCATCCCTGTCAATGTTAAATGTTTTTTCCCAACCCTCTTACTGTCCCTTTTGCTGGCCAGCTTGGTCTGGTAAAGGAAGCTATAAAATGACAAGTGAAAATAAAGGTAAAAAAGGCATAAAAATGGAAATGAATTCAGCCACCACATCTAATAATGGGCAAGCTACAATATATAAAATATTACTTTATGGGTTTAATACTGTTTTAAGGATAGTCTAGTGTACATAGCATGTTCCCTTTGATGATTCACTGAAGGTGTCTGCTGTTTCACCATAGGCATGACAATCACCACCCATATTTACTGTGTCATCTCAGGTTTACAGCTAGCTATGGATGGCTCAGTAAAATGAAGACATGGTCCCAGTTTGGCGATTTGTTAGGAACTATCAAGGGTGCTGTATGTATTGCAGGAAAGCAATGAGCACAACAGGAAGTAGGATACTTTTATTATCTCACAGGGAGATTGTACTAGGCATTGTACTGAACTAGTTAATATACAAACATGGAAGTAGTACTGTATGTGTTCCAGTGTCATGTAAGAACTGTGGCATTTACAAGTGGTGCTATGAGGTATGTGAGAACAGAAAATGATCTATAGATGACCTTACTTTTAATTAATTCATCCTAATTTGACATCGGGGATAACAAAAAACACAGCCTGTATTCCTTGGGACTGGAGCTCTAGCTATCCCTTTAACTACATCATTTTCTCAATCTATGCTATATGATCAAGAATGCTTCCAAAGGAAAACATTTTTTTCTGGGGAAGGGGAGGGGGGCAGGGGAGCTGTACATTTTGCTTATCAGATTAAAGATTAGCTTGATTCAGGTGGAAATACCACTGATATTTACCCTGAGTATTGCTGGAAGTGCACAAAGTTGCAATGCTTTCCCCAAAGGTATCTAGTTGGTTGCATTCAGTATATAGGAAGCATTTTGCAAACATGTTGCAACAGCATGTATTTGTTACACTTTTTTTAGTAGATGGCACAACATTTTTCAAGTTTGCCTATATCTTTACATTTTTTTTATTTGGTTTATTTCTGTTTACATTTGCATATATATTTTACATTTTAAAACATTTTTTTGTATAATTTGAATATGAATAGTCTTCAATTGGAAGTTTTTAATTTTTAAGGTATAGCTACTTACAAAGCACCAACCAAATGCAAATACGGTATACATTTGGAGCCTGGTTACCCTGTTCAGTAAATTGTGGAATCCCACAAAGTACTCATGTCCCCACAGTAGCATGCATACTCACAGGAGTTACTATTGAGGTCAACATTTTCTTTCACCAGGCTGTTATTAGCAGCCATGGTTAAAGTGATAGGGCTGGTAGGTAAAGACCAAGCAGGTTATTAAAGTCATTTGACAGTGATAACCTGACAAAATAGTGTTGCAAAACCTGCTGTCAATAGGCAGAGAGAGTTAGGCTGCCCATAGATGAATAGGTTCCGCCATTCAGAATACATTGATCAGCATTTGCAGCTATTGATCAACAAAAATTTTCCCAGCTTGTTCATTCGACAGAAGTTAATTCGATGACTTTTAGAAAATATTGCTAGAGATAAGATAAAAAGCACCACATCCCTATGATAAATAGTAACTACAATGAGGGGGGCAAATTGGGACTTTAAAGGTGCAAATGATGGAGAAAAATCTGAATTCTCAAAAATTGAACATTTTATTACACAAAGGAAAAGGAACAAGACAGGACATTAGATAAAATGTTAAAAGCAAAGGAATGCACTCAAAAATATCAACTCTACATGTTTCGCCATCTTCATAATAGCTTCTTCAGGAGTTTTGCCAGATATTTCTTGAGAGTGAACATTTCTAAATTACAGAAAAAAAAAAAGAACATAAACAATAGAACAAAGGAATAACTACTGGGGCATAAACCAAAAGGTCCTAAATTTGATGCCCTCATACACTTCACAATTTTAGCACTAATATCAAAAAGGTACCTTTATAAAGACCTGACCCCTTTCTTTTGCCGGAGGTGAACACAACGTAGGCGCCGGAGACCAGGTGAATGAGGAGGGAGGAACTGAGACATCTAGCCCCTTAAAAGTTGACCCATAGAGAGGGTGATAGCCAAGCCAAGGATAATATATATTGAGAATGAGAGACTGCAATATAGGAATACATTAAGAACAATATAGGTTTTGTGACTTATAAATATCACATTCTTGAATGGGAATATATTTACCTATTCTGAATTAACAATGAAATATACTTCGAGGTTGTTCCGATATCAAAAGTGGGGAGGGAGAGCAAAGACTATCCCATATAAATCCCCAGGAAGAAGTATCCCTTTAAGAGAGACAAAAGAAATATATATATATATATATATATACGGTGTATAGGTACACCTCAAATTGTAAGAAATATGTTAATGGTAAAATGACCAAGAATATTTACCCTTATGAGGCAATATTGAACACATGGAGTTCCATCCACACTGATATGTGATCGGACGCCAAATTGCAAAAAAACTTTCCCAATGGGGTGCTCCAAAACAATGCTGCACAAGAGAGAAAGAGGGGCATAAAGCACGAGGTAATTTAGTCAGCATATCTAAGCCCAAAATGAATCAGTAGAGTAATAAGAAGGAGAAATGTTCCATTACCGCAGAAATCTTCAAACGCATATGTCGTTCCCCGGTGGTCTAGTGTAATACTGACCATGTTGTGCCGGCATTTATACACCCTCTCCACTCCCGCGGCATCTGACGTCACCGCGGGAGTGAGAGCGAGGCATGCCCGGCGATCCAATTGAAGCCAAGCGTGAAGTGCGTCATACAGACGCGACAGCATCACATGATGCGGCCCGGAACCGGAAGTCGAGGATGACCACATCCGGTCCGGTCGCCATGTATGAAGAGGAGGTAGATTGAGAAGGAAACAGATAGTCCGAAATAGGTTCAACACTAAGATCGGCCCAAATTACGCTAATTAAGCAATTATACTTACCTGAGAGAATCTTAAAAAATATAAAGATATAAAGAAGATTTTATAGGACACAGTCACATACAAAAATCTGCCTCCATTACTCTCTCGTATCTATAGTAAGAAATATGCATTCATCTGCTAAAAGAAAGATGTAAAGAGAAAAAAGATGTAATGTAAGGCTCCAAAAAGGAAATCCGCCGGTAATAAAGGGCGGTGCTGCTACTAACCAGGCCGGACCAATTTACCTGGAAAAATAGGGTAGGGCACCGCGAGTGCCCATATGGGCAACAAGAACAGAGGCAAGAAAGAAGCCCAGTTCGAATTACCTCTCAATCTGATGGAAAAAGGTCACCCGATCCGTTCGGCGCCCCCAGTCATGCTCACCTACCGGCAAGGATCTGCATATCCTTTATTTTGTGCTTTATGCATTAGTAATTTATACAGTGTTGATATGAATTGATTGTATCATGTTTTTCAGATGCAGTTTTCTACTCACAAAAGAACAAGGAATTTCTCCTTTTTTTATCATATTGCTTTCAACAATTCCTGATCTTTGCCGGTAGGTGAGCATGACTGGGGGCGCCGAACTGATCGGGTGACCTTTTTCCATCAGATTGAGAGGTAATTCGAACTGGGCTTCTTTCTTGCCTCTGTTCTTGTTGCCCATATGGGCACTCGCAGTGCCCTACCTTATTTTTCCAGGTAAATTGGTCCGGCCTGGTTAGTAGCAGCACCGCCCTTTATTCCCGGCGGATTTCCTTTTTGGAGCCTTACATTACATCTTTTTTCTCTTTACATCTTTCTTTTAGCAGATGAATGCATATTTCTTACTATAGATACGAGAGAGTAATTAAGGCAGATTTTTGTATGTGACTGTGTCCTATAAAATCTTCTTTATATCTTTATATTTTTTAAGATTCTCTCAGGTAAGTATCATTGCTTAATTAGCGTCATTTGGGCCGATCTTAGTGTTGAACCTATTTCGGACTATTTGTTTCCTTCTCAATCTACCTCCTCTGCATACATGGCGACCGGTGTTCCGTGAGAATTACCTACCCGTGAGAAAAACCTACCCTCGTCACTTCCGGTTCACGGCAGTCTGTGTAACGCGAGCAGTTACATTAAAACAGCTGTGCTGCAATATGAGTCATCTCTGCGCCTGTCCCGGTCACTTCCCTGCTCTCGGCTATTAAATATAAAAGCGGCGGCGGCTGTATGAAAAGATAAATCACGGAGCCGCCAGCCGCTTTTATATTTACTAGCCAAGATCAGGGAAGTGACCGGGACAGGAGCGGAGATGACTCATAGTGCAGCACAGCTATTTTATGTCACCGCCGCGTCGGTAGGTTTTTTTAACGGACACCGAGATCGTTTCAGACTAGTGCGCATGCGCACTAGTCTGATCCTCAGCTCTTCCATTAGGTATCCGGGGCTGTGAGCATGCACACTGCTGCGCTGCTCAGCTGTTCCTGGCCGGAAGTGACGAGGGGTAGGTTTTTCTCACGGGTAGGTAATTCTCACGGAACACCGGACCGGATGTGGTCATCCTCGACTTCCGGTTCCGGGCCGCATCATGTGATGCGGTCGCGTCTGTATGACGCACTTCCCGCTTGGCTTCAATTGGATCGCCGGGCATGCCTCGCTCTCACTCCCGCGGTGACGTCAGACGTCGCGGGAGTGGAGAGGGTGTATAAATGCCGGCACAACATGGTCAGTATTACACTAGACCACCGGGGAACGACATATGCGTTTGAAGATTTCTGCGGTAATGGAACATTTCTCCTTCTTATTACTCTACTGATTCCTTTTGGGCTTATATATGCTAACTAAATTACCTCGTGCTTTATGCCCCTCTTTCGCTCTTGTGCAGCATTGTTTTGGAGCACCCCATTGGGAAAGTTTTTTTGCAATTTGGCGTCTGATCACATATCAGTGTGGATGGAACTCCATGTGTTCAATATTGCCTCATAAGGGTAAATATTCTTGGTCATTTTACCATTAACATATTTCTTACAATTTGAGGTGTACCTATACACCATATATATATATATATTTCTTTTGTCTCTCTTAAAGGGATACTTCTTCCTGGGGATTTATATGGGATAGTCTTTGCTCTCCCTCCCCACTTTTGATATCGGAACAACCTCGAAGTATATTTCATTGTTAATTCAGAATAGGTAAATACAGTATATTCCCATTCAAGAATGTGATATTTATAAGTCACAAAACCTATATTGTTCTTAATGTATTCCTATATTGCAGTCTCTCATTCTCAATACGTATTATCCTTGGCTTGGCTATCACCCTCTCTATGGGTCAACTTTCAAGTTCCTCCCTCCTCATTCACCTGGTCTCCGGCGCCTACGTTGTGTTCACCTCCGGCAAAAGAAAGGGGTCAGGTCTTTATAAAGGTACCTTTTTGAAATTAGTGCTAAAATTGTGAAGTGTATGAGGGCATCAAATTTAGGACCTTTTGGTTTATGCCCCAGTAGTTATTCCTTTGTTCTATTGTTTATGTTCTTTTTTTTTTTCTGTAATTTAGAAATGTTCACTCTCAAGAAATATCTGGCAAAACTCCTGAAGAAGCTATTATGAAGATGGCGAAACATGTAGAGTTGATATTTTTGAGTGCATTCCTTTGCTTTTAACATTTTATCTAATGTCCTGTCTTGTTCCTTTTCCTTTGTGTAATAAAATGTTCAATTTTTGAGAATTCAGATTTTTCTCCATCATTTGCACCTTTAAAGTCCCAATTTGCCCCCCTCATTGTAGTTATTAATTCGATGACTGTCATCTATCAAACAAGGACAGCCATACACTGATCAAAATTCAGACAGTCCTTGCTTAACCAGACACATTTTAATCTGTCTATGGCCAGCTTTAGGCACCTTTCACATGGGCGGTGTGCCCGACAGACTCCGTTTTGTTCAGCGGGGATTGATCCGCCGATGAGCAGGTGGATAACAGCTCTGTCTCCGCTTACTTTGCATAGACGGAGCTGTCAGAGCCCCACTCTCCTCTATGAGAGATCAGATGAAAACGGACCGCCTATCTGTTTTCATCCGATCTTAGCCAATCCTCCAGACGGATGGAAAATAGGGTTTCCATCTGTCTGGATTTCACAGACAGGATTGGATCGGATCGGATAGCAGTGGGTGTCAGCAGAGATGTCTCTGCTGACATTCACTGCTCCATAGGGCTGCAATGAGCATGAAATCAGGTCCGCCTGAAAAACTGACAGGCGGACCAGATTGGAGACCCTGTGTGAAAAGGGCCAAAGAATGCTTCACTATGCCCAGACATATTGTTGTCACTTGATAAAAATTAGGAAATAAAATCAGTTAATTCATCTAATCATAAAACTAAAAACCTACAGTACAACATCATGAGGAATTAGGCTGCTCATTGGACATGCACTCTTCTATTACCAAAGTATACATATCAATTCACTGCACAGCCCATTTCTAGATCTTATTTTTGGCTTTATCTTTTGGAAATAAAAGTGACTACCCTAAGAAATACAGTATGCGTTACCAAGTGATCACCAAAGAACAGATATCAGCTGAGGTATTGCAAGTGGCACACAAACATAACAGGAGAAAAATTCAGATCAGGAATGAAACATTTTACGTTTTTGAGTGTCTTACTTCTTGCAGATGCAAGTCTACTGTATGTGTATTTATACAGGTCTGTGTGTGGTAAAAAAAAAAAAAAAAATGTTCCTTCCTTTTTTTTTTCATGATCTGTTTAGTTGTAGAATCATCACCCACCTCTGCAAACACTAGTTTGGATAGTTTTTGGCATTTTGGTATATACATTTTTTTTACCACAGGCATGATCTGTCTTGTGCCACCTCATTGGTTTTCCCATTGAGTGCCCTAGTCCCCTTCCACTACTCCCCGTGTCAGACACTGAGCAGCGGTCACTATTTGGAGATGCTACATTTTATCAAGTTCCAAGCTGGTTTTATAGGGTTCTGTTGTTGGAGGTAGGCATCTACTCCTGAAGAAGTGAAAGTATTCATGAAACGCATCGAGATACAAAATGAATTCCCCTCTCATATTGCAATCATCTTGGTTATGTAAAGCATGTATTTGAAAATTTACCAGCTTGATGTACAGTATATATTGTGTGTTACCCATTGGCTTGATATGCCAACATTTTTATGTGTACTTTATACATCTATGTGTCCAATCCTTGTACAGTAAATTGATATTTTATGACTTTTGTATTATGCCTTATTTAAAGTCCCATGGGCCAATATTGGTTTTGTGTATAAAAAATACAAAAAGCTCAGCTTTTCAACTTGAAACAAATGAGCTAATAGGCATACAGATGAGTACATGTGAAAGATGTGCATAGCTTCCTTGCACTGTAAATTATGCATACATGGTTGCTTGCAAAACAAATATTCTGCACAAGCTACTGCTAAAGTTCATCTTACGTTTTGGGATTGTTTTGACAATTGACAATCCTGCCAGGTTTTCATTGCTTTCTGTGTCTGTTTCTTTATTTGCCCTGATGACTACTGTCCCCATAGCTACTGTAAAAGTAAACTAGATTTTTTTAGCTGTCATCAGAATAGGAATAGAAGGGAAATCTTCTAATAGATATACTTGTTTTAGTGGCAGCTGTCTAAGAGGTGATTACCTTCACTTGGCAGAGGTTTCCCATTACTACCTGCTGTGTTTACACAGCACTAAGTGAAGGAAAAATCTTCCCAATGGGAAACCTACAGTCCACCCTCTATGCAATATATATATAAAAGAAAAAAAAAAATGGTTTTGTTTTTAGATACAATTTGTTTGTATATTATGATTTTGGATGTCAATTGAAAAAAGTAAAACTATAAGCTAAAGTATAAAATGATAAAACAATATTAAAGTCAATCATTTGACTGCTTTCAATGGTGCTTTGAAGCATTCTTCATCAAAATACTGGTAATCGCACAAAGGAATTGTTTATTACTTTAAAAAAACTGGATTATTGAAAAACCAGCATACTTCTAATATGGAAAATATTCCAGACACATATCACAGATAAACACCTCTACCATCTTAGTAAACAAGTGGTATGTATGCAGCCGTGTTCTTAAAACACATGAGTAGATAATCTTAAGAAAAATGAAACACAATGGCTCTTCCACAAACAACAACAAAACATTTTTATAAAGTGAATAAAGTCTTAAAAACTTGACACATTTCCAGGCGTTGCTTTTCTCTCTGGCTATGTATTTGGAATCTAAACTGTAAAGTAGCAAAATCATTTAAAGAAGGGCATGAATTAATACTAGGACAATAGTCAGCAACTAATCACAGGTCATTCCCAGACTGTCCACAAAGCTTTCAAAGCATGACTGACCCTCTATGATAATTGAATTAGAAGTAAAGTACCACCAGTTTGTATAAAAGCCATGGCAGCTTGACTGCTGGGCATACAGTATTTATGTCTGAATCTGTAAAAGTAAACATTTACTATATTGCAGCTTATCATTTCTTAGAAGTATTGCCTGCATTCATTTTTTTTTTTTAGTCTTTCTTTCTTCTATTTTCTTCGGATGATCTAGCCAGGAAGTCTTTTGTTTTTCAAAAGAACAAGCTCTCCAGTAGAATGTATAAGTTACAGAGAGGAGACAAACCATCTATCACTGACAGGGATGCTTACCTAGATCAAACTTTATTTATTTATGTAAAACCTTTATCCCAAAAGAAAAACATCTGTTTGCTGAAACTGCTTATACAGTATTAGCCAGAGTCTGGCTTCAATTTGTTAGTGCATCTAAATCTGTTAGTACACCTAACACTCCCCTCCTCCCATATTGACAATGCTGATGTCCAAAGTTGCCCCCTGTGCTGATTCATCCACAGTGGTGCACTTTAATACAGGAGGCTTGTTACTGGCCAGATCACCAGGTGAAAACAGAAGGGAAAAATCATAAGAGAAGAAAACAAATGCAGCAACCACATCTAATGATTGGTAAGCTGCAATATATTACATTTTGGGTTTTGGGTTTAATAATTGGGTTTAATTTGGGTTTAATAATCAAATCCCTTTATTAATCAAATTTTGAAAAAAAAAAAAAAAATATATATATATATATATATATATATATATACACACACACAGTGTATTCTAAAAGTCTCTCTAAATTATTAAAAAAGAAAAAAGCTTATGCATTAGTAGTGGAATGTTTATGTGGTTGAAATATATTTTTAGTTTGTATCAACTTTCCAGTTATTGGAGTGCTAACTCAGAGCAATACTTTACCAAACATTTATTTCTGTGAAGCTTTTCTCCAGAGAAAAACCCTCCAGTTTCATGGCAAATCCTTGACCCCTGTTGCTGACAGTCAGATAGATAGCTTTTATACTATTTATACATACTGAAGATACAGCCTATATTGTTGCAACACATACTGGTGTGGGTTTATTAAAGGTGCTTCGCTTAGTAAATAAAGTAATGCTGTGTTCACTTTGAATACTAACTTATATGGAGAGGGGAAAAATGACATAATTTAATGATTAAAATGATCACAGCCTGACCTTATTCACTTTTCTACATCAACATTCTACACTCCTGTAGCACCTTGTCCCTATAAGTCCACTTGGAGCACAGATTAAAGTTCTGGTTGGTAATATCTAGTTTCCGTGGCCTCATCCCCATAACTGGCTGTGTATAAAATGTGCATTTTTAACACATAAGAACAAATTTGGAATAACTTTTAGGGAACACCTGATAATTAATATTATTGATACAGCTCAGAGGACATTAGCATGAGCAGTAAGCTGTACGTGTAAGAATAAAAAATGGCACCCGGGAATTCTCTATTAAAAAAAATTAGTTTTATTAATAATAATAATTTGAAAACAAATAATAATAGTAGGAAAGAAAAGCAAACACGGGAAAATGGTAGTACTTCGCTCATTGCTGTAACTGTTGTACTTTTTAAATTGAAATAAAAATATAATTAATAAAAAACAAAATAAAATTAGTACTTCCTCACACTGATGTTGAGCAGTGTTATCTTACATTCATAGTGAATACAGCAACCCCTGACAGTGGAAATAGGGGGGAGAAGGACCATATAAACTGGTGGTGAGTGGAGGAATGCTTCTTATATTGGTGGTCAATGGTGAAAAAGCTACTTATGCTGGTGGTCAGTGGGTAGAGTGCTTCTTATGTTGGTGATTAATGGGAAGAATGCTCCTTACTTTGGAGGTGAGGGAGAGAAATGCACCTTACATTGGGGGGTATGTAGAATAAGGACCCCTTCAAATGGTTGTGAGTGGCAAGAATGTTCGTTACCTTGATGGGAAATTGAAGAATGCATCTTACATTTAGGGTCAGTGGGGGAAGGAGTCCCTAAACTGGTTGTAAGGGAGAAGAATGCTCCTTGCAGTGGTGTTGAGTGGGAATAATACTCCTTACATTAGTGGTGAGGGGTAATAATGCACTTTATATTGGGGTTCAATCGGAGAAGGACCACTTAACCACTTTCCGACCGGGCCATAGCCGAATGACGGCTACAGCACGGTCAGCTTATTCTGGGAGGACGTAAAATGACGTCCTCCCAAAATTGTGCTTCCCACGCACCCCCTGGGGCATGCACATGGAAGTTTCGATGTTTTATACTTATTTGTTTGCATATGTTATTTGTATGGCATTCTTAATTTGTATCAGAATAGCCCTCGCTTAGAGTAATTTTTCCCGTATGATTCTCGGCTTTCTGTCTACCCGGCGTGGTTCTGCACTTCCTCTGTGATCCCTTTGGCGCTACCTCACTTCCGGGGTTAACTGGATGTGACGTTGCGATGTCCAGGCTCTCCTTGTAGACCATATCTGCCTTTGATTGTATTGCTGGATTTCTGTAAGTGCACCATCTGCTTGTTATTTAATTTTATTTAAGCAGTTTTACACTATGTGCCCTTTTCTTTTGGCTTTCATGTGGTTTGGTATATGAGGGACTCACATACTCTCCCCATTTCCTGTGAGCCTGGATCAACATCTATGGTCAGCCTAAGGAGGAATCTTGGAGCATATCTTAAAGCCTGTTTGGTCTGTATGTCATATGATATCACAGACCCATATTATCTGGTGAGCGCCCATTTTTACTTGTTCCATCTGGTGATGGGATCTAATTTCCTATATTTACTTTGTGGATCTTCTTCCTGAACTGGACCAATTTTTCACTTGTTGTGACTTTTATTATTCACCTTCACATGGGACTTTGTTGATGTCACAATCAGTTATATATGTCACCCATCACATTTCTTATGGACTTTATTATATCATTCATTTAGTATGTGATATATATTTTTTGTGAATATTTTTTATTATCATATCACAGTGTTTAGCGCCGTACATATTATTTACATGTTCTTTTTATAATCTGTATTTCAGTTATTTAGTGCTGGCAGCTTTCTTTTTATGGTTAGCGCAATATCAGATTTTTTTTCCTTTATTATGCACATGGAAGTGTCCGTGCGTGCCGGGTTCACCGGACCCGGTGCATAACGGGTTGAGGTAAAGAGCCAATGACAGCGGCCCTTTACCACGTGATTGCTCCGTCCAATGACTGAGAGATCAGTTGTCAACAAACTGGTGTATGTCCGGTTTAGTTCTCTCCTCTCCTTGCATGCTGTACACACCGATCAGTACAGCGTGCAAGGAGAGGAGGGAGACCGCAGCACTGCTTACCCCTGCCTCAATCATGCCCATCTGTGCTTCAATCATGCCTCATTCATGCCAATCTAACCTCAATCATGCCCATATGTGCCTCATCTATTCCTCTATCATGCCCATCCATACATTGAGGCATGGGTGAGACACAAATGGGCATGATTGACATGCCCATCTGTGCCTTATCCGTGCCTCAATCATGCCTCATTCATGCCAATCTGTGCCTCATCTATGCCTCATTTATGCCCATCTGTGCCTCATTCATGCCCATCCATGCCACATCCATGCCTCATCTATGCCCACCCATGCTCAGCCATATCACATCAGTGCTCATCCGTGCCACATCAGTGCTCATCCATGCCACATCTTTTCCACATCAGTGCTCATCCATGCCACATCAGCGCTCATTCATGCCACATCCATGGCACATTAGTGCTCATTCGTGCCACATCAGTGCTTATCCATGCAACATCTATGCCACATCCATGCTCATCTATGCCACATCCATGCTAATCCATACCACATTAGTGCTCCTCTGTGCCACATCCATGCCACGTCAGTGCTCCCCCATGCCACATCAGTGCTCATCTGTGCCACATCCATGCCACACCAGTGCTCATCCATGCCATATCTATGCCACATCAGTGCTCATCCATGCCACATCCATACCACATCAGTGTTCATATGTGCGTCATCTGTGCCACATCGGTGCTCATCCATGCCACATTAGTGCCACTACAGTGCTTATCAATGCCCTACAGTGCCTCACAAATGTGTAATGGGTAGTCAGGAAATTAGATTTGAAATCTGACGGTGCCCCCTGAATGTTGGGCCTCTGTATGTGGCCATGCTGTGTAAAAGTCTCACATATGTGGTATTGCCATACTCAGAAGGAGTAGCAGAATGTATTTTGGGGTGTCATGTTTGTTATGTACATGCTATGTGTTAGAAATATCTTATAAATGGACGACTTTGTGGAAAAAAATGCATTTTCATTTTCTTTCCCCATTTTCCAAAAACTTGTGGAAAAAAAATGACATGTTCAAAAGACTCATAATGGCTCCTAGATTATATGTTGGGGTGTTTGATTTCCAAAATGGGGTAATTTTGTGGGCATTTACATTGTCCTGGTGCTCCAGGGCTTTCAAAATGTGATAGGTTGTCAGGAAATTATATGTGTAATTTATGCTCCTAGAACGCCCGGAGGTGCTACTTGGATGTCGGGCCTCTGTATGTGGCCAGGCTGTGTAAAAGTCTGACATATGTGGTATCGCCATACTGAGGTGGAGTAGAAGAATGTATTTTGAGGTGTAGTTGCAAGTATGCCTATGCAGTGTGTGAGACATAACTTGGTAATATGACAATTTTGTGGAAGAAAAAAAAAATCTTAATTTTGCAAAGAAATGTAGGAAAAAATTACAACTTCAAAAAACTCACCATGCCTCTTACTAAATACCTTGTGTAACGGAACCTCTGACCCACACTGTACTTGTGGTCTTCTGTCAGTATACGGCTTCCTTACAGTCATGAACATATATAGATATTCCAGCCGCCCTCCATACAAAGCTAGCCTGACACTTAGCTTGTACTAGAATCACACTTTATTGAACAGTCACACAGAACTTATATACACTTGAGAAGTATGTCAGTCACTACATGAACACTGACCCAAATAATTACCCAAAACATCACACAATGGTTAGATAACGAGGTACAGCTGACGCATGGCTAATCCCATCTACAGTGCCTTGCAAAAGTATTCATTAACATGCTAATTAACTCAGCGCACTTAAACCAGATTGGGATGACAAGACTGCCGGCAACAAAGCTAAAGCAAAATACAAAATTACACATTATCTCAATACACAAACAATAGGAAGAGACACCAGTATCAGTCTGTGTGTCCTCCACATTTTAGTACATGGAATACACATCATTTAGGAGTCAAAGACTTCATGGCGAGGCTCTACAGCAGTCTAGGTCTCACAGTGTAAAGTGGGATTAAATCTTCATATTTCTATATGAAGATATTGCTGACAAATATTACTGCCCCATCTGAAGCCATCCAAACCATTCTCTCAGCGTCCCCCAAGTATCTGTCAGTGACAGTGAACACCATTACACCTTGGAATATCTACTTTCCAAAAAGGGGTCATTTGGGGGGTATTTGTACTGTCCTGGCTTGTTAGTGTCTCAAGAAATGAGATAGGCCAGCAGTACATCAGGTGTGATCAATTTTCAATGATTGGCACCATAGCTTGTAGACTCTATAACCTTCACAAAGACCAAAATAATATATACTTCTTTGGGTTATTTTTACCAAAGCAGTGTAACTTTTGGCCACAATATATAACGAAAAATTACAAAATTTGCAGGATTGTATAACCGAAACTAAAAAAAATGCATTTGTTTAGAAAATGTTGGTCTTTTTTTCATTTATAGTACAAAAAAAAAAAAACCCAGTAATGAAAAAAAAAAAAAAAACACCAAAATAAAGCTCTATTTGTGTGGGAAAAAAAAGGACAAAAATTTCATATGGGTACAGTTTTGCGTGACTGAGTAATTGTCTTTCAAAATGTGAGAGAACTGAAAGCTGAAAATTGATCTGGATAGGAAGGGGGTATACGTGCCCAATGAGTAAGTGGTTAGACTGGTAGTAGGTGGGAATATAGCTCCTTACATTGGTGGTGAGAGGAAAGATCTTACATTGGGTGTTAGTGGGAGAGGCCCTCCTTAAACTGGTAGTGAGTGGGGAAAATGCTACTTACAGTAGTGGTCAGTGGGAAGAATGGTTCTGACATTGGAGGTGAGTGGGAAGAATGAGCCTTATATTGGTGGTTAGTGGGAAGAATGCTTCTGATATTGGTGGTGAGTGGGAAGAATGAGCCTTATAAGCATTGGGGGTTAGTGGAAAGAATGCTTCTGACATTGGTGGTGAGTGGGAAGAATGAGCCTTATATTGGTGGTTAGTGGGAAGAATGCTTTTGATATTGGTGGTGAGTGGGAAGAATGAGCCTTACATTAATGGTTAGTGGGAAGAATGCTTTTTATGTTGGTGGTTGGTAAGATGAAAGCTCCTAGCATTAGCGTTCATTGGGAAGAAAGGCACTCTTACATATACATTTCCAGGGAAATTTTAATTAATCTGAGAAGCACACATTCCTCAAGAAAATATCACTGCTAACATATCTCAGAGATATACATTTCTCAATAAACCCCTAGCAACCTCTGGAGGAACCTTGGGGTCCCAGAGATCCTAATTGAGAAAGATTGGTATAAAGGGCTACATATTTCCAGTTTTTCTCAAAAGAAACAATACTATACCATACATGATTTACATATCTTTAATATTTTGCTTCAAACAGGGATAGATTTGTAAAAAAGCACTTTTAAATCTTAGACAAGCGACAGTCCGCCATGTAACTGAGAAGTAACAATTCACTTCATGAAAAATGACACCAGGAACAAGCCCCTTATAGCTACTTATTATCACTCAATTTCTCAGCACATTCAAATACAAGCTTCGTTTATGACCTCAATAAATATAAATATGTCCACGGGTATTTTTATTTATGATTGCAGAGCAGAATGTTTTGTTAGTAAAGTATTGTATGACACTGAATAAATAAATAATAATGTAAAAACCTCTGCAAAATAAAGGTTTTCTGGATGTACTTTCAGGTTCAACAAGAAAACAGTGCACTTTAGTGTGAATAGGAGAAATCAGCTGGATGCACGCAGGCAGGTTGTTGAAGAAACCACTGCTCCTTCACACAATTTACAATCCAACTGAATTAATTTGCATCACAAAATTGGCTCGGCTATTCATGTGTTGCAGCAAGACAAGTGTAACATTACACAGAACAAATAACCATGGGAAAGGTTAATGCTGACAATACAGAAACACTATGACACAAATTTTGTCATTCTTTTGCCAACTTTCCTGTGGAATGGAATAAAAGAGAATGTGTTCATACAAACACCGACAGAGCCAAACTTGCCAAAATAACCTGACATATTCTTATATGAAATCTTATACGTACTTTATAACTGCATCCGAATTCTGTGTTTTCTGTGCATGAATGCATCTGCATCCTTTTTAATTGTATCCTTTGAACCTTCATTCAGTCCAGTGGTTCTCAGGAAAAAAAAAATCCATTCATTAGTTAAAGGGTGACCAGAAATAAACAATAAAAATAGCTCCAACTATCCTCATTTCACTATCTCCAGTCTACTTGAGTCTCTACTCTTTAACCACTTGCCGATCGCCGCCCGACTATATACGGCGGCGGTCAGCCCCTACCGGTACGTCACTAGCCTGGGAGCGAATAGGGGGCGAGCGCGCGCCGCTGGAGGCGCGCTCCCGCCCCCCCTCGTACCCGAAGAAGCCAGCGCGTGTGACCGGCGGACCCGATGTCCGCCGGTCACTAGCGATCGTCGGGTAGAGAGGGAGAAAGGCAGGCGGCTAATGTAAACAAAGCCGCCTGTTATTCTCCCCTGTGTAAAAGCACATATCACTCGGTCCTGCTATGTAGGACCGTTGATCTGTGCTGTTACACACACAACCACATCCAATGACAGTTAGAAACACGCCCCTAGGGACACACTTAACCCCTCCCTCTCCAATAAAGTTAACTCCTTCCCTCCCAGTGTCATTTTTACAGTAACAGTGCATATGTATAGCACTGATTACTGTAGTAATGTCACTGGTACCCCCAAAAGTGTCAAAAATGTCAGTCAAGGGTCCGATCTGTCCACCGCAATGTAGCAGTACCGCAACAAAAATCGCAGATCGCCGCCATTACTCGTTTAAAAAAAAAACAACAAAAATTACAAAAATCTTTCCCTTAGTTAGTAAACGCAATAACTTGCGCAAACCAATCAAAATACGCTTATTGTGATTTTTTTACCAAACATATGTAGCAGAAAACAAATTGGCCAAAAATGTAAAAAAAATTTGATTTTTACATTTTGGGGGGGGGGGGGGGAATTTCATATAAAAAAATGTGAAAAATATTGTTATTTTTTGCAAAATTGTTGCTAATTTTTTGTTTATAGCGCATGATCAAAAAATCACACAGGTGATCAAATACCACCAAAAGAAAGCTCTGTTTGTGGGAAAAAAAGGACGTCAAATTAATTTGGGTACAGCGTCGCACGACCGCGCAATTGTCCGTTAAAGTCACGCAGTGCCGAATCGCAAAATACCCCCTGGTCAGGAAGGGGGTAAAATCTTCCGGGGCTTAAGTGGTTAACCAGTTCCGAACCACCCACCGCATATATAATGCGGAGGGTGGCCCGGCTACGCAAAATTACGTATAGGTACGTAAAGCGCGCTTGCGGGTCAGAAGCACATGCGCCCGCAGTTCCTGCAGTGACCTGATTCGATTCAGAACTGATCATTCATCAGGTCCGGGCCAATAATTTATGGCCTGGACCTGTTGATCAGTTCTGGCCAATTGCAGAACATCCTGTGCCTGGGTAATGTAAACACAGGCACAGGAAATTATGCAATCTTCTCTCCTGGAGCCCTTTTCCGTTCCAGAGTGAGAGAAGAGAGCATCAAAGTGAGCACACAAGCACGACACCAGTGCACATAGGCACATATTTAACCCCCTGATCACCCCGCAGATCAACCCCAAGTTAACCCTTTCACTCCCTGTCACGGTGTCACCATTTACAGTATACAGATAATTTACTGATAATTGTATTAGTGTCACCGGTGATGCCAATTTGTGCCAGCGGAAGTCCCAGATAGGTTTAGGGTACCTGCCATCTATCCCCTAATAAAGGTTTAACCCCATGATCACACCCAGTTAACTCCTTCACTGCTCTGTCACAGTGTCACTATATACAGTATACAGATTCGTTACTGATCACTGTATCAGTGTCACGGTGATGCTAGTTAGCGTGAGTGTCAGTCTTAGTATAGCGTCAGGGTCCTGCCACATATTTTCTAATAAAGTTTTAACCCCCTGATCGCCCCCCCATTTAACCCGTTCACTCACTGTTACAATGTCACTAGTAAAGTGTACAGATCTTTTTTTCTGATCACTGTCTTAGTGTCAAAGGTGACACCAGTTAGTTAGAGTCAGCGTCAGTTAGGGTCAATCCCAGATAGCGTTAGATTTTAACCCTATGATTGCCAGTAACACTAACACATATACACTATATACCTCCATTAGTAGTATAGGGCCGGATTTAAAGAAACTGCAGCTTCAAACATCTATGACGTGTTTCAGTTTCGCCGCGTTCAAATCAATTAACTGGCGCTGCGGCGAATTGGCTAGTGAAACAGCAATAATGAATTCCGCCGTCAGCGGGATTCACTTACGATCGCGGCTTCGCCAATTCGCAAACTTATGTCTTCGTGCTTATAGCAGTTTCACATAGCGATGTGGGCTAGTGGATAAGTGCACACATCACACGTCTGTAATTCATCTCCCTCTGCTGTAGGTTCGAGGCTTACCATCTCCACCTACTTTTTTTATTTTCTTTTTTTGTTTATATTGCTAAAATGTAACGGATTACATCATATATATTGCTAAATAATGTTACACTCAGAAGCGCTTGCAAGCTTACACCATTTTAAGTGTTTTTTTGATCTTGTCTGTGTGTCGAATCGATCTTATGATGGAAAGTACCAAAGGCAAGTGACCAAACCCCTACCCTACTTCAGGGCAAGATGAAACCTCACAATTTTACCATGGTCTTCTTCCCACATTCCATACAATGTTTAGTTCTTTAGCTATATGTGCTTTTTAGCCTTAACACACTCCTTTTTTTCCACCATACAGCTTTATTCTGCACAATAGCTAAGTGCTTTGCAACTTCACTGCAGTTAACAACGTCATGGGTTCAAATCACATCACTACACTTGGGATCTCTTTTCACTCTCATTTTTTTTAACAGTTTTTTTAACTATCTTGAATTTGGGGGGGGGGGGGGTGTCCTACCCAAATTTCAAGCACATCAATGGAAACAACACAATTTTGATTTTATGAGTGTGGTCCTAGTTTTATCGAGATGCAATTCTTTACATATTTACCATGGTTCTTACAATTTCTTGACCAATAAACATAGGTGTCTGATATTGGACTCTCTCCATATTTCAACAACACAGACCCTCATAGTCCAACACTACATTTGCCTCACACCTCAACACAACACTGTCACATCCCTACTCTACATTACAACCCCTCACATCACCAGTACAAGCAGCATGCAAAGTGCAAAACTCCGGCCTTGGCAGCTTAATGGGCCATACACTAACAATTTGTCTAGACTTTTTCCTGTAGACTTAACCAAACCATATAATATAAGCTCAAACCTCAACACTTTCAATTTGGATGCAATCAGGCAGGCCCTTGCACTACATAGAAAATGTCAATCTGAAGGATAAAGTCTTCTCTAAATCTTACAGTGTGGATGGCCCTTTTGTCTGTAGGCACCCACACAAAACAAAAAAAACACATGTTCAATTCTAAAGTCTTTATTTATTTGAGAATGACAGCAGAAGGAGGGATGCAGCAAAATAATATTGTCACTCTCCAGTCCGTGTGCCTTTACAGCGCCAGACCACGATCTTTGCTCCATGGCTACGGGATTCTGATGTCTTCCACAACTTCAGGCAGAGTTCAGAATCCATTCTGCACCTCTACCAGCTCATAGGGGACAGGAATGGCAAGGTTGCTGGTCAGCTTCCAAGCCGCTTTCGAAGTTCCAGGGTGTTCATGTTGGTCATTGGCCATGTGCCTTACCAAATATCCACTGACCACAAAAGAAAATGAGTGGAGTCCATCAAGGTGGGTTTCTACCACCTACACCCGCAAGCAGTACCACTCCTGGAAAAATAAAACAAAGGATAAGACATTTCATTATGAAAATCACATCTTAATGCCTGTTTGCTTCATTCTGAACTTCATTTAATTTCGACATCACGAGTGAAATAACACATTTTATGCCAACTTACACAAACCAGAAATCATTAATGTAAACATTTGAATACACACCTGTGACGCCAGACAGCCCATCACCACAGGCTTCCCATGGTACGTGTCATGATTCCAAGATGTTGATGTTCTGGAAAATTACAACACCATAAGATACCAAGCAGCCGTTCATGTTATCAATAACTACACAGGTGGCATAGACACAAATAAACACCTGCCAGCTCTTCTCAGCCCTTTACACTATTCACAATACCAACATGTTTATGGTTAGAGGTGCATGTTTTTGCTCAAGTAACACAATTTTACCAATGTTGACTACACTTTATCTACAATGGCAAGTGTCATTGGCAGATGATAATCACCCTCTGTCTCCCTGTGAGTGGCACCTCTGCTAACTAGCTAATTAATACACATGCCCTATCTTGACCGGTTACAGTACTTACATGTAAAGTGGCTAGCAACCAGGGTATTCCGGGTGGCCATACCGGCAGCGGTGCTCCGCCGCCTGGGGGCCGCCGGCTGACGGACCTCTGGCTCCCTCTCCTCCGTCAGCTCCCAAGAATCATCCCGGGCAACGCACATGTTGTGCAACACGCAGCACGCCAGGATGATCTTGGAAGCCTTTGTAGGAGAGTACAGGAGTTCACCCCCAGGCCGGGCCAAGCAGAGAAACCGGGACTTGAGAAGACCTATGGTCAACTCAATGATACTCCGGCTTCTCCGCAAGGCCCTGTTGTAATTCCTCTCTGCTGGGCCCTGGGGGTACCTGATTGGAGCCATCAGCCACGTCAGCTGCGGGTAACCAGCATCCCCTGAAAAATAAGAAAAATATACATTAGTTCTTCCTATCATGTGACTTTAGATGACTCCTCAAAATGGGAGACAATTAGGCATTTTACTAAACAACCTGCTCGTCTGTTTGCAAAAAATCATATGAAACATCTCAACTCTGTCTAACTGCCTAAATCACTAATACAAATGGGAAAAAGGACACACAAAGTGGTGGGTTTCTCTTGCAAGTTCCAACTTGGCCCCTATTTTGTTCCTATTACATTAGCCTAGGTCTTACTTCTGGAATATATCTGCAACTAGAGTGAGGAAACCAATATTGACTCACTTATGCAAAGTACTTTGGGGATATGGCAATACCATTGGAATCATTTGTAGGTTTTCTTTGGGTGGCTAGAGGACACCATTTACACATTGGTTAACCACCTTCATTGGACTCAAAGACAACTTTGCAAATCTTTCTTTTGTGAGCTGCTAAGCTGCTGATCTGGTTGTGTGTGAACAGCCTGACAACTCCTAACACATCCATTTTAGGTAGGCTTTGCTTAAATCAGGGTGTACACCGATGTAGCTTATTCCTATGTCTATGTAATCTTACAGTTTATGTTGTTAAGACAAAATACTTTACCAATAAGCCACCCTTCGGGCATTTGTCCACTTTCAAACACCTCGTACAGAGTACTTGTTCTTAACATACTGGAATCATGGCACGACCCTGGGTGACCAGTGTTGACACTCATGATGCGCTGTTTGGCATCACACACTAATTGGACGTTCACGGAGTGGTACTGCTTGCGGTTCCGGTACTCACTTTCGTGGCTCCTTGGGGGCCTAATGGCTATGTGGGTGCCATCGATTGCCCCTAGGATTTGCGGCATGTGTGCCCGCAGGTAGAAACCCAACTTGACTTCATTCCACTCATTTTCATTCTGTGGCCAGTGGATAAAATTGGGCACTATATCCACTATGGCATTAATGACCAACATGAACACCCTTGAAACTGTGGGCTGGCTAATGCCCATGATACTTCCCGAAGTGGCTTGGAAGCTGCCACGCCCTAAAATATACAAAGTGGCCAGCAATCTGGCCATGCCGGGCACCGCATGGCCGCGCTGTGTGTCCGGGTCAATTTTCTCTGCTATGAGCTGGTAGAGGTGTAGAATAGTTCCTCGCTCGAGCCGGAACTTCCTCCTGACATCAGAATCCCGCAGCTTGTCCAAATAGATCCTTGGAGCAAAAATGCGTGGCTGGCGAGGTAAGGGCACACGGACTGGAGGTGCTGCTGCTGGAGGTGCTGCTGCTGCTGCTGCAGCTTCCCCACCTTCTGCTGCCTCCTGTGCCAGGGCCTCCTCAAACAAGGCACCGATAAATGCCAGCATTGCACCATCTAATGCGTCTGGGATATCGTCCTCCATTTTGAACGCGCAAATTCGCGAATGCGCAGATATATATAGAAACGGCCGCTAATTATCACACCTGTGAGCCAGCTATAAAAGGAGCACATGGCCAATATGGCTGCTGGATGTTATAGATCGATGTTTCTTATGTGCTAGCAAGACCCTGTGACCCACAACCTACATTATCTGGAGGTAAGACAATTGTATCTCTCTCTCCCAAAAAAAAGGAAGGAGAGAATTTGTACTTATCTTGGGTGTGCTTAAGTTGTCTATGGTGAATCCCCTCCAACCCACAATAGCTTGGGAACCCCTCAAGTGTCTTTTAATCATTGGCAGTTGGCCCCATGTGCATGTGGTTTGGACATGTGTTTTCTCATGTTTGTTAAAGGTGTGCAGTCTAGATTTGGCATCTAAACCTGCCCCCTTACCTTCCCAGCTTCCAAAGACACCATTTTTGCTTTCCTGATAACTGTAATTTATTATGTGCACGTATGTAGGTCATGCGATTTCTCATGTATGTTTAATGTTTGCAGCCTCCTTTTGCCTATAAAGGATTACACCACCCCCCCTCCACCAAGTCTGTTTGTGCCATTAGGTAAGTGTTTGGAGGGCCTTGTGTGATTTGTACCCATATGCGTTTTCTTATGTGTTTTTTTTTTCCATTTCTTTGCAGCCTCTTCTGCTTTTTTTGCCACCACCACCGTGTTTGTGCCATTAGGTAAGTGTTTGGAGGGCCTCGTGTGATTTGTACCCATATGCGTTTTCTTATTTTATTTTTTAAATTTCTTTGCAACCTCTTCTGCTTTTTTTGCCACCACCACCACCACCACCACCACCGTGTTTGTGCCATTAGGTAAGTGTTTGGAGGGCCTCGTGTGATTTGTACCCATATGCGTTTTCTTATGTGTTTTTTTTTTCCATTTCTTTGCAGCCTCTTCTGCTCTTTGCCACCACCACCACCACCACCACCACCGTGTTTGTGCCATTAGGTAAGTGTTTGGAGGGCCTCGTGTGATTTGTACCCATATGCGTTTTCTTATTTTATTTTTTAAATTTCTTTGCAACCTCTTCTGCTTTTTTTGCCACCACCACCACCACCGTGTTTGTGCCATTAGGTAAGTGTTTGGAGGGCCTCGTGTGATTTGTACCCATATGCGTTTTCTTATGTGTTTTTTTTTTCCATTTCTTTGCAGCCTCTTCTGCTCTTTGCCCACTACTACCACCACCACCACCACCAAGTCTGTTTGTGCCATTAGGTAAGTGTGTTCTGTAACTGTTCACTAATTATACTGTATATGAAGAGCAATCTGCAAATCCTGTTTTTTCTGTTTTCTCTTTTGTCATTTCAGATTTAGGAGTTTGGGGCTCTTTGCTGCTGCTGGACAGCCAGATTCTCTGCCCACCTCGTGCTCCCATGGCCCCACCCACTGGAAGGATGAGAAGGGGCAGGGTGGCCAGGGTGGCCAGGGTGGGCAGGGGGGGCAGGGGGGGCAGATCGTCTGGCTCTGGTGTGAGGGAGGCTCCAGCTGTATCCATGAGGGAGTCCACCATCCCCATCCCGGAGGAGGAAGCCGGGGGAGGTGGTAACACACCAAGTGGACAAGCTGGCTCTTCTGACAGTAGTCCTGGAGCGGGTCCGTCCACCAGAGTCAGCTTGTCCACATTACCCCGGCTTCCCCGTTTCACCCACAATCAGTGCTGTGCCCTGGTCCACGCCTATATGGCCAGATATCAGGCGATACATGGGACCAGGGCCGCGTCTTACTCAGTAACAGAGAAGAACAGATTGTGGGATGAAATCCGGGATGCTGTAAATGCACTGGGTGAAGCACCTCGCCACCGTGACAGTGTGCGGAAGAAGGTCAACGACATCTGTGGGTCCGTTCCGAAGAAGCTAATTGCATGGGCTGCGGAGGGTCTTTATGACCGACAAGGTCGGCTGGATGAACGTGCACGAAGTTCTCTCTGGGATTATCAATTACCTTTCTTGAACATCATAGGACCTGATACCATCTTTACCAGAGAGGACTTAGATTCGGATGCTTTGCACCGAGGTAGGATATTATCTTGGATGTCAATTGTGTGAGTTGTTTGGAAAAGATTAACTACTATCCTATGTGTGACATTAATAGAATGTGATACTTGCCCTTCCAATTGTCCTTTTTTTGTTTTCCCCAACCTGCAATTTGTTCATCTGTAGCACGGATCTCAGCCCCTCCACAGCCCATGCAGCTTGGCGAACCAGACGGACTCACAGGTGTTGACATCAGTGCTGACCCTCCTCCTGGTAGGTCCAATATCATACTGTGCCAAACAATGTAGATGTTTTTTTTTTCCAAGATAGCTCATATTGCTATGTCCTTTACAGAAGATCCGCAGCAGGGAACACACCCAGTGCAGCTAGGCCTGGAGGAAGGTGTTGGTATGTCTAGCCAAATAATGTTTTTTGGAATCTTATTAACCCCATTAACACACATGTTTTTTCTTATGAAAGAGTGTTGCCTTTTAGATGTTTACCCTGCAAAACACAGTTGACAGCATTAATGGGTGCCGTCATTAGTAGGCAGACCAAGCCTTCTTAACCTTTGGGAGGGTTTAGCAAGTGTCCTATGAGCCCAGGAAAGCACTTTTGAATGTTTGGCCTCAATGCTTCATTTATGAAGCTAGGAGGGCAATCTGGCCATAATCATTACTGACTAAGGTTATGTACTAAACATGTTTTTTTTTTTTTTTTTTTTCAAAGAACATCAGGCCCCTCTTGACGTTGCAGCTGGAGTTGGATCAGGAGCTGGCGACGATTCTGCATTCAGTGCTGTGGTATGTGATATAAGGGAACAAGGTGCACATGTAACATTTCAATGGTAGCATTGATTTTGGACTAGATGTGGCTTACATTGTGTGTGTTAAATTAGTGCTATGACAGTCTGACGATGCACCAGCACAACAAGAGTTCTATCTTGAACATCAGGGAATTATGTTATAATTTGGTGTGCCACTAATGTTCCAAAAACATCCAGGATCTTTAAAGTCCGGCCCGTCTTTGATTTTCCAGGTCCAAATTCATGGGTATCGTTTGGTTGGGTTGTCCTCTAGCCAATTGATGGCAAGATTTTAGACAACATACGTAGATGTATAAAGTCATTGGTGTAGTAACAGATTTACCAAAAGCATAAACAACCTACCACACCAGGGTTAATTGGGAACACCTTCATGTTGAATCTTTTTTGCCTTTGTCATATTAGTCCTACCAATATAATATGTACCCATTATCAGAAGTGTTGCTAGCTTGGATAATCTTACAATGAACAAGTACTCATTAGAAGCACATCAAACTTTTCAACGTTCTGCTTGGGGTGTTAAGTTGTCAAACTAATCTGAAATATTTAGTCCTGATGTTTGATAATGATTTGGTCTATTTCTTCTGCTTTCAGGTAGCCTTAGATGCAGAGGGATTGTCACCTACCCAACTTCGTCCATCTATGCTGGATGTAGCCGAGAGGCTGCTTGATGAGTATCAGGTCCAAAATGAGTTAAGGAGGCGTACTCAGCAATCTACTGAGGCAGTACGTCTGCTCGGGCTCATACAGGAATCTGTAGCAACAATGGTACAGGTTCACCAGGATATGTTACAGGTTCAACAGGATATGCGTAACAGCTTGGTAAGTTTAGCAGACCAGCATCAACGGGATCGGCAAAGTGTTGACACTCAGGTGCTGGCCACACGCCAATGCCTGTTTGGATCTGAAGATGCCCCATTGGCAGAGCCCTCCCAAACATCTCACTCACCTGCCACTGCAGGTTGTGGTAGTGGGAGGGTAATGCCAGTGTTGGCCACTTGTCAGGCAGCTGGGGATGGGACAATTCCTCCTGTAGCCACTCCTAGCACTTCACACTCCGTTCGGACTCCCACACCCCTCAATGAGCAATCCTCCTGCACAACCTCAATGCGCACTGGTTCCACAGTACCCCTTCCACCTGACTACATTCCCTCCACACCTTTATCACTTCACTCCTCCCCAGGCCGTTCTTCTTTTTTGTCACCAATGCGACATGTCGTTTGCCCCCGCACCGTGGACCACAACAACCAATCAACCACCACTCCCCACACATCTTCACAACCCTTGCACCACCAGCAGCATCAAATAGCCTTGGAGCAGCAACGATCCCATCTCATGTTAATGGCACACGTTGCCCAAATTCTTAGGCTGACCCCAGAGCAGATGAGACTATTGGCACAACATCTTCTGTCTGGGACATTTCCAAGGTTCAACACCCTGCATCATCAGCAGCCTCAGACACAAGATATGATCCTAATGGGCCACTTGACCACAACTCTACAGCTAACCCCAGACCAGATGGAACTATTGGCCCACCATTTGATGGCAGGAAACTTAACAGTGCTCACCACACTGCTTCAGGCACCACCACCAACTTGATTTTTTGTTTTTTTGTTTAATTTGGTTTAGTTTTGTTAATGATTGTTACATTGGCCAATTTGTTGGGCCATTTTTTTTTTTAATTTGAGGGTGGCACAATATGATTTATTATAGTGCTTCTTTTGGGGATGAAATAAAATTTTATGCAAAATGATTAGTTTGTGTTTTCTCTTTGGTTTTTTAGGAGTGTTGGTGGCCAAGTAATGGCCCTGGTTAATGTAGGCATTTATACACACGTGCTTCTCTATCTCCAAACATATGATTTCATGTAAATTTAGATAACTCAATGTTCACATAACGACCCAAGAAAAGGTCTCCCTTCAAATGTAGCTTCAAAACAAGTCTCAAGGCTAACATAAACCAAAGCCAACATACTAACAATTACAGACCACACCACTCAACTAAACAAATACAACACAAAAGACATTCGATGTGTACACCAAAAAGAAAACTTGGGTAATAAAATAAATGTTTTAATAACACATGTGGGTGTCTACCAACTGTAGCGTACAAAAAATATATTACAATATATAATAGAATGAACTAAATTGCCAATGTAACATTTGTGTTGCAAAGAGCAACATACTTAAATTTAATTTAGATAAACATTTTAAACATTTTTTATGTTTTGACATCATTTTTTTGAAGGTTTTCACAAAAACAATTCTTTTTTGTAAACATTTGTGGTTTTGTCGTTTGCCATAAAAACAACAAGGCTTTTTTGTAAACATTTGTGGTTTTGTCGTTTGCCATAAAAACAACAAGGCTTTTTTGTAAACATTTGTGGTTTTGTCGGTTGCCACAAACAACAAGGCTTTTTTGTAAACATTTGTGGTTTTGTCGGTTGCCATAAAAACAACAAGGCTTTTTTGTAAACATTTGTGGTTTTTTCGGTTGCCACAAACAACAAGGCTTTTTTGTAAACATTTGTGGTTTTGTCGGTTGCCATAAAAACAACAAGGCTTTTTTGTAAACATTTGTGGTTTTGTCGTTTGCCATAAAAACAACAAGGCTTTTTTGTAAACATTTGTGGTTTTTTCGGTTGCCACAAACAACAAGGCTTTTTTGTAAACATTTGTGGTTTTGTCGGTTGCCATAAAAACAACAAGGCTTTTTTGTAAACATTTGTGGTTTTGTCGTTTGCCATAAAAACAACAAGGCTTTTTTGTAAACATTTGTGGTTTTGTCGGTTGCCACAAACAACAAGGCTTTTTTGTAAACATTTGTGGTTTTGTCGGTTGCCATAAAAACAACAAGGCTTTTTTGTAAACATTTGTGGTTTTGTCGGTTGCCATAAAAACAACAAGGCTTTTTTGTAAACATTTGTGGTTTTTTCGGTTGCCACAAACAACAAGGCTTTTTTGTAAACATTTGTGGTTTTGTCGGTTGCCATAAAAACAACAAGGCTTTTTTGTAAACATTTGTGGTTTTGTCGGTTGCCATAAAAACAACAAGGCTTTTTTGTAAACATTTGTGGTTTTTTTGTTTGCCAAAAACAAGGCTTTTTTAATTTTTTTATTTTTTTTGGTCCCAAAAACGAGGGTTTTTTTTGTTTTTTTTATTTTTTTTTGGTCCCAAAAACGAGGGTTTTTTTTGTTTTTTTTATTTTTTTTGGTCCCAAAAACGAGGGTTTTTTTTGTTTTTTTTATTTTTTTTGGTCCCAAAAAAAAGGGTTTTTAATTTTTATATTTTTTTTGGTCCCAAAAACGAGGGTTTTTTGTTTTTTTTTTATTTTTTTTGGTCCCAAAAACGAGGGTTTTTTTTGTTTTTTTTATTTTTTTTGGTCCCAAAAACGAGGGTTTTTTGTTTTTTTTTATTTTTTTTGGTCCCAAAAAAAAGGGTTTTTAATTTTTATATTTTTTTTGGTCCCAAAAACGAGGGTTTTTTGTTTTTTTTTATTTTTTTTGGTCCCAAAAACGAGGGTTTTTTTTGTTTTTTTTATTTTTTTTGGTCCCAAAAAAAAGGGTTTTTAATTTTTATATTTTTTTTTGGTCCCAAAAACGAGGGTTTTTTGTTTTTTTTTATTTTTTTTGGTCCCAAAAACGAGGGTTTTTTTTGTTTTTTTTATTTTTTTTGGTCCCAAAAACGAGGGTTTTTTGTTTTTTTTTATTTTTTTTGGTCCCAAAAAAAAGGGTTTTTAATTTTTATATTTTTTTGTTATATTTTTTTTTTGAATGTCGAAATGTGCCATTTAAAAAACATTGGAAAATTAACCAAACAAATTAAAAAATAAAAACTAAAATCTTTTTAAGGGTGAGACATTCCTGACAAATGGCTCCTGAGGGGCTGGATCCGCCCCATAAGTGTCTTCCAAAACTAATATTCGGTCTATGCACCATGTTACATATTCCAAAAGGACCTCATAGGTGAGGTGGGTGTGTCCTGGGTAGAAAAAGACATGACAATTAGTTTTATGCAAAATGATCCAAACAACGATTGTAATTAATGTGCCTCAACAAATATGCTTAGGAGTCTATTGGTTGGCTTTTATCAACACTCTGAAGCAAATATGCTAAATTGCTGGTGTAAACCTTAAACTCAAACTTTCACAGCAAATTGTTCAAAAGGTTACATAAGATGGCTTGGAATGTTAGTAGCAGTTCCACCAAAGCTAAGTAAAAGGCTTTTCTTCATGTCAACACAAGCAATCATTTAGAAGAATGTAAGGTGTTTTGGGTTCAATTGGTCAACACGATACATGTGCACACATTTATCTCTATCACCATTGGAGTTTGTGTAGCGTTCTCTCTCCCTCTTACTGTCTATAGATTGAACCTGACACATAGTAGAGACTTACCCTTTGGAATTCGGAGGGCCAGTTCTGGACGGAGCAGATGTGTCTGCTCCCCTGATCTCCTTTCCGCCATCCCAGCTGTGTTAAGAGAGAAGAAAAAGTTTATCAACAAATGGACTCACGCTAACTGTAGGTTAGGCAGTCATGAAAACGCTCTAACACCCACTCATTACCCCTCCACATTTCCCTGAAAGTTTTATTTAGACTTTGATATGGTGGTGATGCAGATTTGTACAGTGCAAGCGTCATTCTACTGGGTGAAGCTTGTAGCGTTAAGGATACGTACTCCCTGCTTTTGTGCTGATTGTGTTTTTCGGATGTTTTTTGTGCCTCAGCCCTGCCTGTTCTAAGTGTTGGAAACATATCATTTTGGGAGGGCTGTGGAAAACTAATCAGGTTAGACTTACACTCTCTAGGTTTTTGGGGACAAGAGAAATAACAATCCTCCTTTTTACATGGCCCCTGTACACACCTCTAGGCACCTCCCTCCTGTTGGTTGACCCCACAGCAGGCAGCTTGCTATGGAGGCACATGAGATGAAGCCAAGCACCCTGTGCCTGTTCAGGCACTAGGCTGTGAGCCAGCCTTGCCCCCCTCCCTTCCGATGGTCTCAATGATTAGGAGTGACAGCATCAGGAGGCAATATTGGCATGCTGTCACCTCAGTTAAGGAGGAGGGGGAGTCTGTTCCAGACAAGTATTAGTGCAAAAATTTGGACAGTAAAAAATGGTCCCAGTAAGTCTTAGGGGGAATATGCACACCTATCACTTGGAATACTAATGCATAGAATGCATTCACATAAAGAACCTGCTGCCTTTAGAGCAACTTGAAGCCTGAGCGGGGACATACACAGTTAGCATTTCTCCACTTACTAAGTAGACACATTACTGGAAAAGCACACAACTTACCATCATCAGTTTTTTTTTGGGCCCCCGAAGTTGATGGCGTGGCTGGCTCGGGAGAAACTGCACAAAAAGAACACAAATTGTTACCTGGAATGTGGTACATTACCGAGGAAGAGTATTTATGAAAGATTGACAAACACACATTTTCAGTGTTGACTAAATCAGGACATGATTAAATTACAATGTCCACAAAAAATTTACAAGTACAAAGCACACCATTTCCAATGTAGAGAAACTAACACCAATTTAGAATAGGGTGGCTTGAGATAACTTACAAAAGATAACATGTCCTGTAAAGCTGCCCAAAACCACCTTTCAAACATGAAGGTTAAGCAAGAGTGTTTCATGACCAACCTTCCTGTCACATATAGCAAAACTACACTTGCTTAGACTCCAACTTAGATTATCCTAGATACACATCATCCTAGCACACACAATTCATGTGAGAATCTAATTTTAGGTACTTACAGACTAGTTCAGGGGAGCCTGGAGTGGGGGAGGATGGGGGAGACCCTACATGGGGGGATGGTGTCCCTTCATGGGGGGATGGCGTCGTATCTCCTAGAAACACAAAGACACAAATACAATCCTTGAACCAAAGCTATTTGATAAAGGCACACAGAAAGTAGTTGGGAAACATTGAAGGTAGTAGTTACTTTGGACTGGGTAAGCAGCGGCCCCTCTTCCCCAGTCCTCCACAACTAACATCCTCAATGTCATCTGCTACATAACCCCAATGGCAAAATATATATATTACAGCCCTTAGATTTCCCAGGACACATTGAACACACAAACACATGTAGAATACTTACTTCCCATTTGAGGAGAGCCCAGGTCCTCATCCGGTTGAGACCAATTGGCCTCTTCTTGGGCACCAATGTGTTCCTGGCCCGGATCCAGGCGACTTGGCCCTGCCTGAGGCTCCTCTCTTGCTGAAGTTACATCAACCACAAAAGAAAACAAAACAAACAATCATTCCTCCAAGTTCGACCTAATACACAACACAACAGCACATCCACATTACTTACAGGGGGCCTGAGAAGGCTGAGCCTCCACATCCTGATCACTGGTTTCTAAAATAAAAGAAAAACATTATATATTATTTATGGACACAAATAGGCAGTAACCTCTCATCATGCTAGCATACTCAATGCCCCTACAATTCAGAACATAGAAGTGCACTTACACCAATGAGATGCATTGACCATGTTTTAAAACAGGAGGGCACCATGCAAATTAAGCGGGCGCCTAAGGCCTCACACCTACAGGGGCCTTGCGGCCAGTGGCAGAGCACCAACATTTCGAAGGGCGCAGTCAGGGAAATCTCCCAAGTAAAAGATTGCTTTCAATCCTCGGATCAAAAAGTTGCAGCAGTGTGCTGCAGTCCCTTCACTGCGTCTGCCAGGTGTCTGTTGTCCGCTGACACTTACTCCTCCTTCTCTGACTGGGGATTGGCCGTCTGATCATGTTATCCTAAGATGTGGAGGAATCGGTAGGTGTGTACCTGCACCAGTAGGAAGTGACTGGCCGGTCAACTCACTCTGCTATCATCATTTGTTGCTCTGGGAGGAGAGCTCCGCCCTGGACCCGGAACATACAGGTAACCAGGCCCAGACTTGATATTTTGCAGGCTGGTCATAGATTTGTTGTGTCCACTATGCAAAGGGGTTGAGTTGCCCAAGGGAAGTTGGAAGAGTCTGAAAATGGTTGGTGGAGGAGGAGGAGAAGAAGGCCCTGGGTGGCTGGGGGACAAGGAGAGGGCCCCTGGGTGTTTTCTAGAGGAGGAAAGATCCACAATGATGCCAGAGTCAATTGCCAAGGAAGAGAGTGGAGCTGAGCAAGTCCTGCCTATCTGACCTGAAAGCCAAACATGGTGTAGATGGAGCCCTTTGCCCTACACAATGACAGCACCAGAGGTGGAAGGTGAGTGGTAGCGGGTCTTTGACATTATAGAGCATATGGACTCTGTCCATTATTGGTAGTTTTGTTTGGAGTTGTCCTTTAGATGTTTAACTGTGTTGTTTTTGCCCCGAGCTGTGAGGGACTGAGGTATGACAGCCCACTATGCTGAGACTTATAGTGCCCTAGAATGTTGAGGACTGAGGAATCCTTAGTCCCTAACAGAGGGCACTACAAGTCTTAGCATAGCAGGCAGTATTTCCTCATTCCCCTACAGAGAGGATTACAAGTCCAAGCAGGTAGCCTTCTGCAGTGGGACTTGTTGTGCCCTTGACTGTGGTGGACTGAGGAAGGGAAGTGTAAGAGGGTCTCTGTAAGCTCAGATGTATGGGGGAGCTTTGGGGACCACAGAGTTCCCTTTTACACCAGAGTCCCCAGCTTCCCCCCTCAAATAATGGTTCCCAAACTCTCCTTATATCAGAGTCTTCACACTTCCCTCTTACAGTGTAGTAAGTCTGGAGACTCCGATGTAAAGGGGGCTCTGTAAAATGTGATTAGAGATTAGAAATTTCTAACATTTTTATTTTCTACTTACGATCCACAATTTGCAGTTGCTCAAATGGCTCGCTGCCTCTGAATGCATATTGGAGTGTGGCCGTCCTCCTCCTCCCCTTCTTCACCAAAAGCACAAGAGGGTGCCGGCCGTCCGCTTTGGCTAGAAGCAGAAGAAAAAAAAGAAACATAAAAAATACGAATGTACATAGTAGTATTAAAGGTTGTGAAGAGACACTTGATGGAGGTAGGAAAGGTAGGAGCGAGAGGGAGGGGGGGGGGTGTTGGTATTAGTGTTGTTGCATAGCTAAACACATGTCCACCTACCCAAAAAATTGTAACCTATCTGGTCACATGTAATGTATATTTTTACTTACCGGAGATTTGCTCCACAGCCTTTAGCAGGAGCCTGGGTGAGCGCCTTTTGGCATCACTCCAGGCCCGCTGCAGATCCACTATCTCAGGCAGGAACATGAATCTCCGCTGCAGCCTCATCCGGAGACGACACATCATCTTGTGCTTTTGGTGAAGATGCGTATAAACTTTATCATACCCCCAGAGGAGGAGGAGCTGTGGAAAGAGCAGTGTATGTTTGAGTCCAAGTATGTCCAAAATAGTACAGTCTTCAAATAACATGCTAGGTCGTCTTTGAGATATTGTAGAACAAAGAATTCCATTTCTGGTGATACATATACATCGATGTCCAAATCTACCTCCATGACATAGGTTGCCCCACACTGGTGATTTCCTCTACATGATATAGCCATTTTCTCAATTGGCCTTTCATGACACACCCAGGGCCGCCATCAGGGGGGGACAGGCAGTCACTGTATTTACAACCTTATTGCTGTCCATTTAGCAGGGTGCAAGTAACTTTACACACATGTAGCATAGGTATCAACTTTTGTCACCATGTTAAAAGGACAGCAGTATGGGTAGCATTACAGTGACTGTTATTAGTCCAGGCTCACTAAACTAGCCAATGCTTGGAAAAGCAAGCCATGCAGATTGCTTTTCAGGTCCCTTTTAACACGAGCTGTCTGATTGGGTGTGGCTGTTAATTTTTGACGCAGACCTGATAAGCCCCTCAATTCTCCTTTATGGAGTGTTATATGTAAATGGGATTGCTTCATTTGAGATGCAGATTTAAACTGTGTATGGCCAGGCTGAAGGTACCCAAGTTGATTGGTCGATCACCTGGAGGACAACGTACAACCAGTCTGTCAGATTTTACACACACTTATCGCTAGCATCTCTTGTAGCCACTAGCAATAATCACTGTGTTTTCCTGGCAGGGGCAGCACCGGGTGAACACAATGGCTCCGCAGGAGGGTTTCCCCTGTCTGTGTGGATGGTGGAATCAAGGCAAAATGTTTTTCCTGCAAGCCACGGGACAAACAAAGATAGTTTTTTAATTAATCCATGATTTTGCCAAAATGGAAAAAAAAAGATGTTTGCTTTGTATATTCTTAAGTTTGCTACATAACTAGAACATGTAACAGTGTTATATCATTGCAGGAGATTTCCCTTCACTTCCTGTCTTGGTGTCACCAGGACAGGAAGTGAGGGAATCTCCCGTGGGGATATAGCCAGCAATTCTTTCCTTTTATATATACTATGGACATTATAAGGCAACAATTGCAAGCTATTTCCCCACAGTGATATTCCCCTCACTTCCTGTCTTGGTGACACTAAGACAGGAAGTGAGGGAAAATCTCATGCAATGATATCACCCTACTAGAAATTGTAGTTCCGTCTAAAAAGTATACATAAAGTAAGCACTTGGTTTCCAAAGTGGCAAAATTATGGAGGAGTTAAAACCCCATAGTGTGATCGGGTAATCTGACGGTGTGTTCCTACACTCCTCAATGTGTCTGTTCATTAAGCTGTGCTGAATTATCCTTGATTCACAATTCCTGCAAGAGTTGCACATGGTATGTGGGAGATGCAAATTTAAGGTGGCATAATTATCCACACAATCACACATAATCCTTTTTAAAGGTCCCCAGCAGAATTTGATGGCATAGTGGTTCACAGCAGTGCCATCAGATTCCAGTTAGATCTGTCAATTAACAAAGCAATGTGATCTGGGGGTGTATTTAACTTGCAATGGACACCCCCATTCATTATCATATGGCAGTGTGAGATGGGTGATTTGTTCAAGGCAATCCTTTGAAGACATAACCATTCCAGATTTTTGTGATCACTGATTCCATCTCAGGTGAACCAATTAGCTGCTGTGTGCAGATCCAGCTTATGATGGTAAGAGTGTCAGACAAGACAAACGGGGCCGAGCTTGCAGTGTGTATGGATGTATGTAAGGCAATAATTTTTGGCATTATGCATTTAGGGAATATAATGTTTCTAATCTTGCATATATGAAAAGGGTAAATACATTTGTCTTTATCGAGACAGATTCCAAAGCGTCAGAGCAATCTGTCACAGATAATTGTGTTTCATTTTGTGTAAAAGTTGAAACGAATCAAATCTATCTATCTATATACAGGCATAGCCCACTTTAAGTACACAATGGGACCAGGGCATGTATGTAAACTGAAAATGTACTTAAAGTGAAGCAATCCCTTTTTTCTTTTCTCGATGCATGAAAATACACCAGCTCCATTGTAAATTTTGGCCACATTGACATAGCCTTACTCCCAAACCATGTGGGAGCATGTTAAGGGGAGCCAGGACTATGACATGATAGATTACCTAGGCAAGCTGGCCAGCCACAAAATGGATATGGTGTAGTCCTGGGTACCTGGGTACCCTGTCGTTGCTCCCTAAGTTTGTTATCCCTGTCACTTATGGTTTGTGAGCAGTGTCATGGCAAGCTGAACAAGCTGTGTCCTTACTCACGATTGTATATAAAGTGAGTGTACTTAAAGCAGGGTATGCCTATCTATATCTATATAGAAAGTTCAGAGATGTGAACCTGTTCCCTATTATATACACTAATATATGGTATATAACATATTCTATAATGTATCTAATGTATATATATTGTATATAATATATACACACACATACACACACATATATATATATATATATATATATATATATATATATATATATACACACATACACACACATATATATATATATATATATATATATATATATATATATATATATATATATACAGTGGGTACGGAAAGTATTCAGACCCCCTTAAATTTTTCACTCTTTGTTATATTGCAGCCATTTGCTAAAATCATTTAAGTTCATTCTTCTTCCTCATGAATGTACACACAGCTCCTCATATTGACGGAAAAACACTGAATTGTTGACATTGTTGCAGATTTATTAAAAAAGAAAAACTGAAATATCACATGGTCCTAAGTATTCAGACCCTTTGCTGTGACACTCATATATTTAACTCAGGTGCTTTCCATTTCTTCTGATCATCCTTGAGATGGTTCTACACCTTCATTTGAGTCCAGCTGTGTTTGATTATACTGATTGGACTTGATTAGGAAAGCCACACACCTGTCTATATAAGACCTTCCAGATCACAATGCATGTCAGAGCAAATGAGAATCATGAGGTCAAAGGAACTGCCTGAAGAGCTCAGAGACAGAATTGTGGCAAGGCACAGATCTGGCCAAGGTTACAAAAAGATTTCTGCTGCACTTAAGGTTCCTAAGAGCACAGTGGCCTCCATAATCCTCAAATGGAAGACGTTTGGGACGACCAGAACCCTTCCTAGAGCTGGCCGTCCGGCCAAACTGAGCTATCGGGGGAGAAGAGCCTTGGTGAGAGAGATAAAGAAGAACCCAAAGATCACTGTGGCTGAGCTCCAGATATGCAGTCAGGAGATGGGAGAAAGTTGTAGAAAGTCAACCATCACTGCAGCCCTCCACCAGTCGGGGCTTTATGGCAGAGTGGCCCGACGGAAGCCTCTCCTCAGTGTAAGACACATGAAAGCCCACATGGAGTTTGCTAAAAAAACACCTGAAGGACTCCAAGATGGTGATAAATAAGATTCTCTGGTCTGATGAGACCAAAATAGAACTTTTTGGCCTTAATTCTAAGCGGTATGTGTGGAGAAAACTAGGCACTGCTTATCACCTGTCCAATACAGTCCCAACAGTGAAGCATGGTGGTGGCAGCATCATTTTGTGGGGGTGTTTTTCAGCTGCAGGGACAGGACAACTGGTTGCAATTGAGGGAAAGATGAATGCGGCCAAGTACAGGGATATCCTGGACAAAAACCTTCTCCAGAGTGCTCTGGACCTCAGACTGGGCCTAAGGTTTACCTTCCAACAAGACAATGACCCTAAGCACACAGCTAAAATAACGAAGGAGTGGCTTCACAACAACTCCGTGACTGTTCTTGAATGGCCCAGCCAGAGCCCTGACTTAAACCCAATTGAGCATCTCTGGAGAGACCTAAAAATGGCTGTCCACCAACGTTTACCATCCAACCTGACAGAACTGGAGAGGATCTGCAAGGAGGAATGGCAGAGGATCCCCAAATCCAGGTGTGAAAGACTTGTTGCATCTTTCCCAAAAAGACTCCTGGCTGTATTAGATCAAAAGGGGGCTTCTACTAAATACTGAGCAAAGGGTCTGAATACTTAGGACCATGTGATATTTCAGTTTTTCTTTTTTAATAAATCTGCAACAATGTCAACAATTCTGTGTTTTTCTGTCAGTGTGGGGTGCTATGTGTACATTCATGAGGAAGAAGAATGAACCTAAATGATTTTAGCAAATGGCTGCAATATAACTAAGAGTGAAAAATTTAAGGGGGTCTGAATACTTTCCGTACCCACTGTATATATATATATATATATATATATATATATATATAGGGAACAGGTTCACATCTAGGAAGTTTCTATAACAGGAAGCTTCTAGATCACGTCTAATAGGCAGAAAGTGCATGCGCAGATCAGCAGACCAAAAGTTTCTTGCACACCCGCTAGATAAGCGACCCACCCAGCCCCCCAGCCACCATCCCCCATCCCGCACCCTGCACATTCACACCCCCTCCTTACCTTACACACAAATGCCACTATTTCGGCAGTAAACAGTGCAGGAGCCATGATGCACACTTACGACAGGGCCTGGACAATTTCCGGAAACGTGTGCACGCACCAAAAGTTTCGTTTCCGGTTTCATGTATAAATGTGAGAACGCGGTTTTGTATATTCGCGAATTCGCGAATAGTCAACATACACAACCATTAAGCAGATTTAACTTAGAAAAAGAAATACAAATACATACATTTGTGGACACCAGAAAACTTTATTTAGACACATGAAGACATTTTAAAAAAAAAATTGGAAACATGCTGTTTATTACATTTGTATTTTTCAAACAAAAACAACCTTTGTACAACATTTAGACCATATACATCGACAAAGAGCCCATAATCAACAGATGCATGTGCAGATTGACAGAATTATGTTAACAGCAATAAATACTTACAGAGAGTCAACACACAACACAGCCAAATCTCACCTCCATAAATAACAAAGGGCCAAAAATGTTACCCATAAAGCATGTGACACACAAATATATTGGACCTCTTCGTAGGTCAAATCTTTCCTGATGTCTGAGTGAGCTATATATAATCCAAGCAAACACACACCCAGAATGGTAACGCCCAGTCCAAAAATTAACTGTGTGTGTCCTGTGTGTTTTGGAGCATGCTCAGTTGCCAAAACAAGGGAAATAGAAATGAGGAATAGAAATGTATGTAGGTGTGTATAGTATATGTGAATTGAAAAAATTCTCTATTCAAGTTTGCTAGTCATTATTTAGAATGTTTAGATACAGGAATACATACATATATATACAATTACGTGAGAGAGAGAGAAATATATATTTAGGTAAACAATTGAAACACACCTTTTGGGATTTGGGAAGTGAGATTGTGACAATTGACCAGATATGTAAGCCAACAATCTGACTCATCACTCATGAACATCCCTAAATTTGGCGTGGCAATTATATCAGGCGTTCTTATGTGCATTTTGGCTGGCGTTTTCACAGGCGTTTTGACATGCATTTTTTGGGCAGGCATTGTTATATGAAATCACCTACAAAAGCCCCAAAAACAGACCACAAACACGTACATGTGAACGTAGCCCGTTTGGGGGCGTTTGAGGGGGATTTGTCCAGCTCAAGGATCAGCTCCCAAAACAGGCAAAAAATCCAATCCTATTCAGTTCAATGGCCCCTGTTCCCATGTGAGCATTTTGACGGCATGAGGAAAACACCCAACGCTCACTGAGAAATAGCACAATGATTAGGGAGTCTGCCTTCCTGCTGTAGGTTTGTAAGTTCGAATCCGGAAGGAGCCCTCTGTATGGGCAACACTTGGATATCTCCAATCCTCCAAATGTTGACATCATTAATTTTGTTCATGTTTGAAAAAGGCATGTGTATCAGCAAACTTTTAATCTAAAGACATGAACAAAATACAAAAGATGCCACATAAAGTCAATATGTAGCAATATTGTGAGCTAAAGCTCTATTTGTTTGTTGGGCATACTTTGCTAATTAGCCAAGTATAAGGGATATATATATATATACCTTCAGTTAAATGTGTAGTAAAATGGTAACACTTGGCCATACCCATATGGAAGAAAAGGTAGTATTTGCAATATATTTCTAAAAACATTCTTTGGAAACACATAAAATATTGTCAAAATTGTGACATTTCCTTGATATGTGTGAAATGCTAATAATCTTTCTTTGAAATATGTTTTACATCTATTTTTTTTATATCTGACGACCAATTCCCCAATGTAATATTTTGTGGGTTTTTTCAGATAATGTGGAGGTTCTATATAAACACTGTAGATTTGACTGCTATGATTTCGGAGTTAGCAGGAAAGGTGTATGGAATGTGATGGTGTTTACTAAGGGATCCCTTGTTGGAAGTGTGCATGTTTTTCCAATTCCGCCGGTTTTTGCCATTTTCTATGGGCGAGACAGCGGATTTGCAAGCGGTATTCAAAAAAAAATTGACCCAAAATCGCGCTGGCGAAATTTTTTGAGCCTATTTGGCGTTGCGCATGCGCACATTCGCGCTTTCGCAGCTCGGGGCTGGAGGAGCTGTTTAACCTTTCCACACTTTCGCAGATATCTCTCTTTCTAAGTCAGTTTTTGAGATTTTTTAAACGCAAGTCATCTCCAAATTGACTTCCACACCTTTTTTGGGGGTACAGGGGAAAATTTGGCTAAACTTTAGTCGAGCTTTTAGCTGGCGTGGTTTTAAGTCGCGCTCTGACCATATTGCATCTTAATAAATCTCACACTAGGCGCTATTTTCCGCCCGCCGTTCTTTGAATGCCAATTTCAGACTTAAATAATCGCCGGTTCGCAAAATCCCGCCGAAACGCCAATTCGCCGTACTATGAATCAGGCCCATAGTGTCTGAACGGATCAATATATAACATTCCCAATAGTTTAGTGATGGATCAATATCTTTGATCTGATCAGAACTATAATAAAGTTCCCAATAGTTTAGTGTTCCCAAAAATGCGGTGTTAGCAGGATCAGCCCTGACACCTGCCAGCACTTGCATTTAGCCCCTCTGCCCAGTCCCCAAGAGGTGCAGTATCAATTGATCACTGTCACTTCCAATACACAGCACACACAACCACAGCATTAGCAGAGTCAGGCCTGATCTCTGTTAGCACTAGCAGTTATTTTTTTCGTAGCAGTTCAAATAGTCCTCAACAACCAAGTGCTTTTTTACCCGTGACACACTAGGTACCTGTAAATTTATTGGCCAAAATGTCAAACGAAAGGCACATTAGTGAAGTGGCCTACAGGATAATGAGCATGACAGATGAGAGCAATGGGGGGGGGGGTCCTCACTGTCAGAATCAGGCTCAGTATACAAACCTGTAGAGAGCAGCGGCACCTTGACAGATAGCTCTGACGATTGAGTAGAGGTCACTGCTAAGGTCAGGCATACCCGACCACATTTTTCTGTTGCTGAGGTGCAACAACTGCATGATTCTCATATGCAGCAGAGTGCCGGTACTAGTGCTGCTCAACCTTTTGGTGAACTGACGAGCACCAAAGGCCTAAACCAGAACTGCAATATCATTTAGTGATGTGGCGAGTCCCATGAGTGCAGTTCAAGCTGATGTGGTGGCTAACACAAGTAGTGGCTCACAGCCACCAAGAATTCGAACACAGGCCCCTAGAGCCCATAGTGCCCTTCCTGATGCGATTGGCAGCCCACAGATTCTGTAGCACTCGTACTTCCCCCATTCACTGGCCAACCCGGAATTAAGGTGGAAACAGCCAATTTTACCTTGATTTTTTTGAGCTGTTTTTCACAGCAGATCTGTACAGATCTTATGTGGACCAAAGCAATTTGTAAGCTAATCAATTTATCGCCACAAATCCAAATGTGACCCTTGCCAGACAATTTGGCTGGAAACCTATAATGGTTCCCAAATTTAAAGCCTTTCTGGGCCTATCCCTCAACATGGACTTTACTAAAAAGAGTGAGTTGCAGTCATATTGGTCCACTGACCCAATTCATCATATGCCCGTGTTCTCTGCTGCCATCGCCAGGGCTTGATACAAGCAAATATTGCAGTTCATGCACTTCAGTCCTCGGTGTGACCCTGGATATGACTGGCTCCACAAAATTTGGTCCCTTGTAAACCACTTTAATCAAAGATTTGAAGCCTTGTTTTTCCCCCAGAGTACCTGATTACATTTTTTTTTGGCTGCCTTGCTTTCAAATAGTTTCTTCCCAGCGAGTGTGCCAGGTATGGGGTCAAGATGTATAAGCTCTGTGACAGGGCAACAGGCTATACATGTAGTTTTATGGTTTATGATGGAAAAGATAGTAATGTGGAGCCCCCCAACTGCCCAGACTACATAGGAAGCAGCAGCAAGATTGTTTGGAACTTGGTGTCACCCTTATTCGGAAAGGGGAACCATTTATACGTGGACAACTTCTAAACAAGCGTGACACTTTTTATGCACCTCTTTCAATTAGGAATTGGTGCATGTGGCACTGTGCGATCTATTTCTTGGGGCTTCCCCCAACAGCTCGTAAATGCCCCACATAGTCAGGGGGAGAGAGCCTGCGTAAGGTGCAATGAATTGCTTGCAGTGAAGTGGAGGGACAAATGGAACGTTTTTGTTTTGTCTTCCATTCGCCATTGCTGAATATCATCAGAAAGATCCGTCCTCCCTAATGTTTTGGGGTATAGAAAAATATAAATCCCACTGGAGAGGAAGCAATAAAATCATTACGTTGAGTCAAGCTGAATCTCGTTGGATTTTTGAGATGCAGATTCTTTCACCCTTAGGGTTAAACATTGAGTTTGACCTCAACTGCTTTGTATCTGACTATTAACCCCCCTTATTTCATGAGATACTGATCATATTTATTATCTTTATCCATCTATCTACAATATCCGACACTAATTATGGCTGACCACTTTATTGAGTAGTGGCCTACTTTAATTGTCTGGGGGTGGTTCATTGTTACCTTATATTTTTTTTTTTTTTTTATTCTATTTGTCTTTATATATCCCTTTCAATTCAGACACAGCAGTCCAAATTACAATGGTGACTGATGTTGTTGAGAAGCCCCTCTGTGTCCACAAGTACAACTGTAAAATGGGAGGGGTGAACTTCAATGACCAGATGAGGCAGCTGTACTTAATTGCCCGTAAGGCCAGATGCTGATACAAGTCTGTATACTTATTTCAATTGGCTCTTTTCAACACCTATATACAAAGCGTCTGGAAGAAATGGATCCTTTCTAAAATTCCAGGAAGAGATCATCACAGCCCTTCTGTATCCAGAAGGTGCTGTGGCTCAATTTCCCAATGAAGATGCAGTGAGCCGGCAGCATGAGAGGCATTTTGCTGGATATCCTCCCTGGTATCCCTACCTAAAGAACACCACAAAAAAGATGCTGTGTCTGTAGCAAGCACGGATATAGGCATTACACCCGCTATTTTTGTCTCTCCTGTCCTGGCCAACCTGGTCTCTGCATAAGTGACTGTTTCCGTCGCTACCACACACTAGTGGAGTATTAGTACAGGGTACAGCATGGCACAGTCTAGGGCACACTTTCAAAACAGGGTCTCAAAAAATGTTAGATGGATATCACATTTTGAGAGACCCTAACCTGGAACGTTTAGAGTTACAATAAAAGTGTAAAAAAAAAGACAAAAAAAAACATAATTTTTTTTAAAATAAATAAAAAATAAAAAAGCCAAAACTAGTTGTCGTTTTATTGTTCCTACTGTTTTGCTGTATTTTATGCTATACTGTACTGTTTTATTATTGCTGTGTTTTTTTTTTTTGTTAACTATTGCTTGCTTTGCAGGTATGTCATTCTACTGTTTTACTGTACTGTTACTGTGTTTTACTGTTAACCATTGTTTGCTCTGCAGGTACGCCATACAGCTGCAGCACTGATTTGCTTAATTTGACAGCAACATGGTTTGCTTTCAACATAGGTAAAATTAGCAACTCCAGTGCTGTAGGAGGTGATTTCACCACCGCAGTTAAAAAAAAGCATATATGCTGAAGCTTAGGGCATGGGGTGGACACAGAGGGCGGATCTCCCCTATGCTTTGACATATATTTTTATTCACTTTTCTTGGCAGAGATTTCTTCATTCACATCAATCGATGTGAATGTGTTAGGTACCTGTTAGGTAAAGTCCGAAGTGGAGTTTGAGTGCTGAGGATTCAGGCGAAAACGTAGTCAGAGATCAGGTCGGCAACAGATCGGGCAAAGCGGTATCCAAACGTAATCCAAAAAATGGTCAGGCAGGCAGAAGTCATACACAAGCTGGCGGTGAAGTACAGATTCGGCAGGCTGAAGAGGGGTCAAGAATACAGGCAAAAGTTCATACACGAAAGTCTATCAAAGAGCAAGCAGCACACCCAGGAAGATATTCCAAACAAACGGGCACTCAGCAACAGGAAGTGCTGCTATTTAAATGCTGGACAAATTGCACATTGTTCACAGCTGGGTAAATTGCACATCGTTCTCAGCTGACAGCAGGTGGGGCTAATGATTCCAAGGCAAGCATCAGGCAGGTAAAATCACTGCCAAACTCCAGAGCTTCTCTGTGGCACAACAGGTAAGGCTGCAAGCTACAAAACCGGTTCAAGGACATCCAGGTACATGACAGGACCCCCTCTCCAATGGACCACTCCAGGGGCCTAGCAAGGCTTAGCAGGAAAGGTGGCATGAAAGTCTTGGATGAGAGCAGGGGCATGCAAATCTTCAGCTGGAACCAAGGAAGGGTCTGTGATGGGGTATCCTTTCCAATGAACCAGATATTGTAGGCCACGACCCCACCTTCTAGAATCCAGAATCTTAGAGACTTCAAACTCATGTTGTCAATCAACAAGAACAGGAGGAGGTAGTTTTTGAGTTCTGGAGTAACAATTGAAGATTGCCCTTTTAAGGAGAGAAACATGGAACACAGGGTGTAACCGGAGTGAGGAAGGCAATTTCAACCTATAGGAGACTGGTCCGACTCTAGCAATTACCCTAAAAGGACCAATGAATCGAGGGCCCAATTTGGTAGAGGGTTGCTTCAGTCTTATGTATTTGGTAGACAGCCAAACTCTGTCCCCCACCGCATATGGAGGTTAATGGCGTCGTCGTCTGTTGGAGAAACATTCATATCTGCCTGCTGACTTCCGTAGCAATAAGCAAATCTTTTTCTATTGTAACAAGATATTCTTCACTCGTGGATCTGCTCCTGGTACACCAGATGAAGGCTGAAGTAGTGGAAAGGTCTGAGGGTGATAGCCCAATGCTGCGTAGAATGGCGTGGTATGCAGGGCACTGTGCCAATGAGAGTTAATGGCGAATTCAGCCAAGGGCAAATATTTAGACCAATTGGTGTGTAGCGAGTTGATGTAATGCCAAAGATAGGTTTCAAGGGTCTGGTTCATGCGTTCGGTTTGACCATCTGTTTGCGGGTGATGTGAGGTAGAGAGTGAGAGCGTTACTCTCAGTTTCTTACAAAATGCTCTCCAGAATCGGGAAATGAACTGAGATCCGCGGTCTGAGACTATATTGGTAGGTATACCATGATGTTTCACAATATGAGAAAGGAAGAGGGTAGACAGAGCTTCCGCTGTAGGTAATCCAGAGAGTGGTACACAATGAGACATCTTTGAAAAGCGATCCACTATAACCCATATAGCAGTCATGCCATCTGATTTGGGTAATTCTGTAATGAAGTCCATAGTTAAATGGGTCCAAGGCTGACGAGGTGCAGGAAGCGGTTGTAATAGCCCAGCAGGCAATGTGCGAGGTACCTTCTGAGCAGCACAGGTTGGACAGGCAGCCACAAAGTCTGTAACATCTCTTTTCATATGAGGCCACCAAACATGACGCTGCAAGGTCTTAAGAGTGATTGTGATACCTGGATGACCAGATAACACTCCATCATGTGCCCGGAGGAGTACAGGTCTCCTGAGGCTGGGGGCTACAAACACGCGACCTGGTGGTACCTTCAGCCCTTGAGGAACACAAATCTGGGTTTCCTGTAACCGTTGGGAAAGAGCTGCAGAGATCTGTGCGACAATCTTGTGAGGTGGAATAATATATTGTTCGGTAGGTTGATCTTCTTCATAAGTAACAAACTGTCTGGAAAGAGCATCGGCCTTCCTGTTCTTATGACCAGGGACATAGGAAAGGACAAAATTAAAACGGGAAAAGAACAGAGCCCATCGAGCTTGACGTGAATTCAAACGTTTAGCAGTCTGAAGATACAGCAGGTTTTTATGGTCGGTCAGGATAGAAAAAGGCTTTATAGCCCCTTCCAGAAGATGTCGCCATTCCGTTAATGCAAGTTTTATAGCAAGTAGTTCTCGATTCCCAACATCATAATTCATTTCCGCTGGAGAAAACTTTTTAGAAAAAACGCCACTGGATGAATCTTACCGGTCTTAGGTTGTCTCTGGGACAACACAGCACCTGTTCCTACATCAGAGGCATCCACCTCAACAATGTATTGGAGATCAGAGTTTGGATGCTGAAGAATTGGAGCCTTGCTGAACATACCCTTTAAAAGCTGAAAAGCTGATTCTGCTTCAGAGGGCCACAGTTTGCATTTGGTGCCTTTCCTAGTCATAGCAGTAAGGGGGGCAGCTATGGAGGCAAAACCCTTGATGAAACGCCTGTAGTAATTTGCAAACCCCAGAAAGCTTTGGAGTCCCTTCAAAGTGGTCGGTTGGGGCCATTGCAAGACAGCAGAGAGTTTCTGTGGGTCCATTTGGAAACCAAAACTATTTATGATGTATCCAAGAAAAGATATCTGGTTTTGATGGAAACTGCATTTCTCAAACTTTGCATAAAGGTGGTTTTCTCTCGGCCGCTGTAATACTTGCCTTACATGTGAGTGGTGCTCAAGGTGAGTCTTGGAAAAAATTAAGATATCATCCAGGTAGATTATCACAAAACGGTTACTGAAGTCATGAAAGATGTCATTCATGAAACGTTGGAAGACAGCAGGAGTGTTACAGAGTCCAAATGGCATAACCAGATACTCATAGTGTCCATTGTGGGTGTTGAAAGCTGTCTTCCACTCGTCACCCTCTCTAATTCAAACCAGATTATAAGCCCCTCTGAGGTCAAGTTTGGTAAAGAGAATGGCTCCCTTAAGCACATCAAATAACTCTAGAATAAGAGGTAATGGGTAGGAGTCCTTTACAGTGATCTGATTTAACCCTCGATAGTCTATGCATGGTCGGAGACCCCCATCCTTCTTTTCGACAAAGAAGAAACCTGCCCCTACTGGAGAAGAAGAGGGTCGAATAAAACTTCTTTCCAAGTTGTCCTTGACATATTCCTCCATGGACTTTTGTTCAGGCAGAGACAGGGGATAGGTCCTTCCTTAGGGAAGAGGTGCTCCAGGGATCAGATTAATTGCACAGTCAAAAGGACGATGTGGAGGTAAAACCTCTGCCTTTTTCTTGCAAAACACATCTGCAAATTCATGGTATTCATGAGGCAAGGTAGGAGGGGTGGCTGCGGAAGCCAACAGACAAGTAGAAAGTCTTATGGGTCAAGATAAATAGTTCAAATAACAGGAAGACCCCCAAGAGGTTAATTCTCCCTCAACCCAATCAAAGGAAGGGTTGTGTTGTTGTAACCAAGGGTAGCCAAGGATAACAGGCAGAAGTGGGGAATTAATAAGAGACAGAATGATTTCCTCTTTATGGAGTGCGCCTACCAGAAGGGTGATAGTGGTGGTCTCAAACTTGACAAGGCCATCTCCCAACGCTTGTCCATTCAGGGTGGTAATACTCAGGGGTCTAGACTTTGGAACAAATGGGATGTTATTTTCTTTAGCAAAATTGTAATCCAAGAATATACCAGCGGCTCCCGAATCTACAAAAGCCTCACAGGAGACAAGTTTAGAGGCTAAGTGGAAAGTTGCGGGTACAGTAGTCTTGGTTTTGGAGGAAGTACTTGTAAGGTCTAACCCAGTTCCTCCGACACTGGTTAGACCCTGCCTTTTACTGGACGGGTTGGACAACCAGATAGCAAATGTCCTTTAAGTCCACAGCATAAGCCCAATGCACGCCTCCTGTCTCTCCAACAGTGTTAATTTCGTCGACTAAAACCGACTAAAACGTTTTCGTCGACTAACACAATTCAGATGACTAAAATACGACTAAAACTAAAATGGCATTTTAGTCTTAAGACTAAAATACGACTAAAACTAAAATGGCATTTTAGTCTAAAGACTATAACTAAAATTAAATCGAAATTTGCTGCCAAAAATTAACACTGGTGCATGCTCAAAGCTTAAATAATAACATATTAGATTTTTCACTCCAGGACCAGCAGTAGTATATAATGAGTTTGGAAATTGTAGAGAAATGCTTAAATAATGCATTACAAATTACAATTGAACTACACCCATTCGATTATAGATGACTAAAATTAGTTTTAGTCGACTAAAATGTAGGGCGTTTTAGTCGACTAAAATATACTGGAGTTTTAGTCGACTAAATACGACTAAAACTAAAACACTTGCAGAAGACTAAAATGGGACTAAAACTAAAATGCCATTTTAGTCCTAAGACTAAGACTAAAGCTAAATTGAAATTTGCTGCCAAAATTAACACTGCTCTCCAATTCTGAGAGGTGGAGATGGCTGACTTCTATGGGTTCCACAGGAGACTTGGATTCAACAAAAATTTCAGGTTCAGGCTGAGGTGGTGCTTGGAAGTTAGGGGCCAAGCGATATGCCGGCCTTGGAAGCTTACAAGTTCTGAGTCTCTCCTGGCACCTTTCATGATACCGGAGATCCAGACGGACACACAACTCTATGAATTTTTCAAGATCTTCTGGGGAGTCCTTATAGACCAATTCATCCTTAATGCGATCTGTAAGACCTTTACGGAAAGCTGCACGTAATGCCCCTGAGTCCCATTTGGTCTCAGCCGCCAGGGTACGGAACTCAATAGCATACTGTGCCACAGTCCTGTTACCTTGTTGTATGTCCAAAAGTGAGCATTCGGCTGCAGAAGCTCTATCCAACTTGTCAAATACAGTCTGAAGAGAAGCCATAAATCTATCAGCATCTTGCAGCACAGGATCATTGCGTTCCAGGTAAGGAGAGACCCATGCCAGGGCTTTCCCTTTTAACAATGAAATTACAAATGTCACTTTGGCAGAAGAAGTACTGAAAGCCCCAGGGTAGTTGCGGAAGTGCAAACGACAAACTTTTAAAAATGCTCTGCAGTCCTCGGTGTCACCACCACACTTTTCAGGTAAGGGAAGTTTGAGGGGCACAGAAGAGGTGGGTTGGATTGGAGCAGGAGTCTGCAGAGATACAGAGGAGCCAGGCAAACAGGATTTTAGCATAGCACAAAGTTCATCTAGCTTAGCGTCCAGAGAAGAAATATGCTGTTCATGAGCTCCAATCAATTGTTCCTGGTGCGTAAGTGCCTTAACAATCTCAGCAGGGTCCACTGACAATATGGCCCGTTTATTATGTTAGGTACCTGTTAGGTAAAGTCCGAAGTGGAGTTTGAGTGCTGAGGATTCAGGTGAAAATGTAGTCAGAGATTAGGTCGGCAACAGATCGGGCAAAGTGGCATCCAAACGTAATCCAAAGAATGGTCAGGCAGGCAGAAGTCATACACAAGCTGGCGGTGAAATACAGATTCGGCAGGCTAAAGAGGGGTCAAGGATACAGGCAAAAGTTCATACACGAAAGTCTATCAAAGAGCAAGTAGCACACCCAGGAAGATATTCCAAACAAACGGGCACTCAGCAACAGGAAGTGCTGCTATTTAAATGCTGGAAAAATTGCACATTGTTCACAGCTGGGTAAATTGCACATCGTTCTCAGCTGACAGCAGGTGGGGCTAGTGATTCCAAGGCAAGCATCAGGCTGGAAAAATCACTGCCAAACTCCAGAGCTTCTTTGTGGCACAACAGGTAAGGCTGCAAGCTACGAAACAAGGAACCTTCCAGTTCAAGGATATCCAGGTACATGACAGAATGGAGGAAACAGTTAGGTTCTCTTTTTTCATTCAGCCCACAGGCTGCATGAAAAAAAGAACATTGCAATACATGCTCGACAAAGACCAGCAACGTACTTGTATGTTGCTGGACTTTGAGTGGTTATACCAGAATGATGCCTGCAGGTTTAGATATCATCTTGAGACCATTTTTTTCAGCCGGCGGTCGGCTTTTAAGTAAAAGCAATCCTAGCAGTGAATTAGCTGCTGGACTGCTTTTACAAGAAGTGAGAGGGGACGCCCCCCCCCCACCTTCCATGGTTTTCTCTGGCTCTCCTGTCCCACTGGCCCACTGGGGAACCCGAGAATGCAGCTGGTGGTTCTGACCATAGAGCTGATTGGAGACCAGAACAGCTCCAATCATCTCAATGGCCTAAGAAACTGGAAGCTATCAGCATTTCATAACTTCGGTTTCCCTGGATATAAACAGCACCATTGGGGAAATGAAGAAAGCATCTTATCACACCAATTTTGATGTGGTCAGAAGCTTTGAGGGCAAAGTAGAATTCTAGAGTCTAATAAACCCCAAATTTTTCAAAAAGAGTATCTGTCACTACTAGGGTTGAGCGAACCCGGACTGTATTGTTCAGGTTCGTACCGGACTTTTGGGTATTCGGTACCCGGACCCAAAACCGAACAATTCACTGTATGTTCGGGTACTGTCCGTTGTTCGGTAATGTTATTTGATGTTTTGGCGCGGTTTTAATGGGGTGTTTTTTAACATGTGCAAGGCAGCCAATCAGCAACTAGTGTGCCCTAGAAGCCATCACAGCCATGCCTACTAATGGTATGGCTGTGATTGGCCAGTGCAGCATGTGACCCAGACTCTATTTAAGCTGGAGTCACATAGTGCCGCGCGTCACTCTGCTATAACTCTACTAGGGAGAGGTTCCTGCTGCTTTTGCTGAGGAAGAGATAGGAGATTACTATAGGGTCAGGCTGGAGATTGCTTTGAGGGAAAGCATAGGAAGAATCTTCTTTAACCGCTTGCCAAGTACTTTTACTGCGGCAGTCAGCCCCTCCTGGGCAAAGTGACGTAGTACTACGTCGCTCGCCCAAGAGCCTTTAGGGGCAAGCTCTGATGTCTGCCGGTCACTCGCGATCTCCTGCTGGAGAGGGAGAGAGGCAGGCGGCTAATGTAAACAAAGCCGCCTGTCATTCTCCCTGGTTTAACTGCAGATATCATACGATCTTGCTATGTAGGATCGTATGTCTCTGTGGTTCCATCGAAAGCCACGCCCCTTGACAGTTAGAAGCACGCCCCTAGGGACACACTTAACCCCTGGATCTCTAATAAAGTTAACCCCTTCCCTGCCAGTGTCATTTTTACAGTAACAGTGCATATGTATAACACTGATTACTGTAGTAATGTTACTGGTACCACCAAAAGTGTCAAAAATGTTAGTCAGGGGTCCGGTCTGTCCGCCGCAATGTCGCAGTCCCGCAAAAAAAATCGCAGATCGCCGCCATTACTAGTTAAAAAAAAACAATAAAAATGACATAAATCTTTCCCTTAGTTAGTAAACGCAATAACTTTTGCGCAAACCAATCAAAATACGCTTATTGCGATTTTGTTTACAGAAAATATGTAGCAGAAAACAGCCTAAAATGTTAATTGAATAATTTAATAAAATGTTGATTTTTACATTTCTTTTTGGGAATTCATATTAAAAAATGTGAAAAATATTGTTATTTTTTCAAAATTTACGCATTTCTTTGTTTATAGCGTAAAAAATAAAAATCGCACAGGTGATCAAATACCACCAAAAGAAAGCCCTACTTGTGGGAAAAAAGGACATCAATTTCATTTGGGTACAGCATTGCACGACCACGCAATTGTCCGTTAAACTCACGCAGTGCCGAATAGCAAAATAGGCCCTGGTCTTTGAGCAGGAAAATCCTCCGGGACTCAAGTGGTTAATCAGACAGCGATCTACATTGATTTGATTGTGTGGGGGTGCAGTGCACAATCTTTCTTGCCCAGAGGGAGAGATAGGAGATCACTGTAGGGTCAGACTGGAGATTGCTTTGAGGGAAAGCTTAGGAACAATCTTCTTTAATCAGACAGCGATCTACATTGATTTGATTATGTGGGGGTACAGTGCACAATCTTTTTGCCGGGAGGGAGAGATAGGAGATTACTGTAAGGTCAGGCTGGAGATTGCTTTGAGGGAAAGCATAGGAACAATCTTCTTTAATCAGACAGCAATCTACATTGATTGTATTGTGTGGAGGTGCAGTGCACGATATTTATGCCCTGACCTGAGCCCAGTGAGGAGGAGAAAGGAGAAAAAAACAACTTTTATCAGTCTGTTAGGTGGGTGGCGTGCGGTGCTGCACATTTAATGCAAGCTCAGTGCATATGTGTCTGCTTAATCTGCATTTAAAAAAGAAAAAACTTTTCTTCATATTTGACATACAGTGTTTAGACAGACATTGCTTTTCTAACTGGTCTTCAAAAAGCACCAATGTAAGGGGAAAATAATAATTTTTCAGTATTTAGGGAATAAAAATTATTTTTCAGTTTTTCATTAAAATGGGTTTTTTTTATTCAATAGTGAAATACAACAACAACAGTATCCAACCTGTTAGACGTGCGGTGGGTAGCTGCCATTTCCTGCAAGCTCAGTGCATATGTGTCTGCTTAATCTGCATTTAAAAAAGAAAAAACCTTTTTCCTTCATATTTTACCGTGACTTACACCGTTTAGACACTGCATTTCAAAACTGCTATTCAACAAGCACCAATTAAGGGGACTATTATTCATTCATAAGTTACAGTGCGATACACCCATTGCATACTGTTGTTGTATTCCTCTTTGCAATAAAACCCATTTAGGGGAAAAAAAAGTTAATTGCGGCCCTGTCTGCATATGTTACAGTGAGATACACCCATTGCATTCTGTTGTATTGCGCATTGCAACAAAAACCCATTTAGGGGAAAAAAAGTTATTTGCGGCCCTGTCTACATATGTTACAGTGAGATACACCCATTGCATACTGTTGTATTGCGTATTGCAATAAAAAACCCATTTAGGGAAAAAATAAAATTAATTGCGGCCCTGTCTGCATATGTTACAGTGAGATACACCCATTGCATACTGTTGTATTGCGCATTGCAATAAAAAACCCATTTAGGAGAAAAAAAAGTTAATTGCGGCCCTGTCTGCATATGTTACAGTGAGATACACCCATTGCATACTGTTGTATTGCGCATTGCAATAAAAAACCCATTTAGGGGAAAAAAAAGTTAATTGCGGCCCTGTCTGCATATGTTACAGTGAGATACACCCATTGCATACTGTTGTATTGCGCATTCCAATAAAAAACCCATTTAGGGGGAAAAAAAGTTAATTGCGGCCTAGGCTGCATATGTTACAGTGAGATACACCCATTGCATACTGTTGTATTGTGCATTGCAATAAAAACCCATTTAGGGGAAAAAAAAGTTAATTGCGGCCTAGGCTGCATATGTTACAGTGAGATACGCCCATTGCATACTGTTGTATTGCGCATTGCAATAAAAACCCATTTAGGGGAAAAATAATTTAATTGTGGCCCTGTTTGCATATGTTACAGTGAGATACACCCATTGCATACTGTTGTATTGCGCATTGCAATAAAAACCCATTTAGGGGGAAAAAAAGTTCATTGCGGCCCTGTCTGCATATGTTACAGTGAGATACACCCATTGCATACTGTTGTATTGCGCATTGCAAAAAAAACCCATTTAGGGGGAAAAAAAAGTTAATTGCGGCCTAGGCTGCATATGTTACAGTGAGATACACCCATTGCATACTGTTGTATTGCGCATTGCAATAAAAACCAATTTAGGGGAAAAAAAGTTAATTGCGGCCCTGTCTGCATATGTTACAGTGAGATACAACCATTGCATACTGTTGTATTGCGCAGTGCAATAAAAAACCCATTTAGGGGAAAAAAAAGTTAATTGCGGCCCTGTCTGCATATGTTACAGTGAGATACACCCATTGCATACTGTTGTATTGCGCATTGCAATAAAAAACACATTTAGGGGAAAAAAAAGTTAATTGCGGCCCTGTCTGCATATGTTATAGTGAGATACACCCATTGCATACTGTTGTATTGCGCATTGCAATAAAAAACCCATTTAGGGGGAAAAAAAGTTAATTGCGGCCTAGGCTGCATATGTTACAGTGAGATACGCCCATTGCATACTGTTGTATTGCGCATTGCAATAAAAACCCATTTAGGGGAAAAATAATTTAATTGTGGCCCTGTCTGCATATGTTACAGTGAGATACACCCATTGCATACTGTTATATTGCGCATTGCAATAAAAAACCCATTTAGGGGGAAAAAAAGTTAATTGCGGCCCTGTCTGCATATGTTACAGTGAGATACACCCATTGCATACTGTTGTATTGCGCATTGCAATAAAAACCCATTTAGGGGAAAAAAAAGTTAATTGCGGCCCTGTCTGCATATGTTACAGTGAGATACACCCATTGCATACTGTTGTATTGCGCATTGCAAAAAAAACCCATTTAGGGGGAAAAAAAAGTTAATTGCGGCCTATGCTGAATATGTTACAGTGAGATACACCCATTGCATACTGTTGTATTGCGCATTGCAATAAAAACCAATTTAGGGGAAAAAAAGTTAATTGCGGCCCTGTCTGCATATGTTACAGTGAGATACAACCATGGCATACTGTTGTATTGCGCAGTGCAATAAAAAACCCATTTAGGGGAAAAAAAAGTTAATTGCGGCCCCGTCTGCATATGTTACAGTGAGATAAACCCATTGCATACTGTTGTATTGCGCATTGCAATGAAAACCCATTTAGGGGAAAAAAAGTTAATTGCGGCCTAGGCTGCATATGTTACAGTGAGATACACCCATTGCATACTGTTGTATTGCACATTGCAATAAAAACCCATTTAGGGGAAAAAAGTTAATTCAGCACAGCCAGGGGTAAACGACAGCAGGCAGTTTTAAAACTTGCCTGTTTGGGTGAAAAACCACACACCGTGCAGGAGTTGTGGAGGGGCATTGAACAGCAGACCGATGAGTGGTTGCTGCCAGTGAGCCTCAAGCCCGGCCTGGTGGTGTGCGATAACGGGCAAAATCTCGTAGCAGCTCTGGGCCTAGCCGGTTTGACACACATCCCTTGCCTGGTGTATGTGCTGAATTTTGGTGCAGAGGTTCCTTAGAAATTACCCCGATATGTCAGAGCTGCTGCAGAAAGTGCGGGCCGTCTGTGCGCACTTTCGGCGTTCTCACCCTGCTGCTGCTCGCCTGTCAGCACTGCAGCGTAACTTCGGCCTTCCCGCTCACCATTTCATATGTGACGTGCCCACAAGGTGGAACTCCACCTTGTACATGCTGGCCAGACTGTGAGAGCAGCAGCAGGCCATAGTGGAGTTTCAGCTGCAGCACGCACGTGTGAGTCGATCTGCTGAACAGCACCTCTTCACCACCAATAACTGGGCCACCATGCAAGACCTGTGTGCCTTGTTGCACTGTTTCGAGTACTCCACCAACATGGCCAGTGCCGATGACGCCGTTCTCAGCTTAACTATCCCACTTCTATGCCTTCTTGAAAAAACTATTTGGGCGATGATGGAAGAGGATGTGGCACAGGGTGAGGAGGAGGAGGAGGAGGAGAATGAAGAGGTATCATTTCCAAGGCTTTCAGGGCAGTCATTCGCAAGTGGCTCTGAGGGTGGGTCCCTGCACCCACAAACGCCAGGGACACAATCATTCGCAAGTGGCTCTGAGGGTGGGTCCCTGCACCCACAAACGCCAGGGACACAATTGTCCAGCAGGGGCACAGTTCTGGAGGATGACGAGGATGAGGAGGAGGAGTGAGGAGGATATAGAACCATGTTCACAGCAGGGTGGCACTCAGGCCAGCTCATGGCCATCACACATGAGCGATTACATGCTGCAGTGTCTCCGCAACGACCGCCGAGTTTCCCACATAGTAACTTGTGCTGACTACTGGGTGGCCACCCTGCTGGATCCCCGTTACAAGGACAATGTACCGTCCTTAATTCCCTCACTGGAGCGTGATCGGAAGTACAAGCGCACGCTGGTAGACGCGCTGCTGGTGGCATTTCCACCTGACAGCGGGGCACAGTGGAAGCACAAGGCTAAGGCAGGGGAGGAGGAGGAAGAGGTCGTCAACACTGTCAGGGCACTGCCAGCACCTCAGAAGGCAGGGTTAGCATGGCCAAAATGTGGAAAAGCTTTGTCAGCACGCCACAACAAGCAGCAGCACCAGCAGCTGATATGGAATGTCTTAGCAGGAGGCAGCATTTCACTAACATGGTGGAGCAGCATGTGTGCACACGCCTAGACGTACTGAATGACGGGTCTGCCCCCTTCAACTTCTAGGTCTTCAACTTGGGCCTGTCTAGAGCCAATGTGGACAAGCTCACGTTCATTAAAATGAACCAGGCATGGATCCCACAGGACTTGTCCGGACCTTGTGCAGAATAGACACGTATACCGGCCCTACCCAGCCATTGTTGTATTTGATCTTTATTACTCTTTTGGGGTGTACCCAAATTTAAAAAAAATTTTAATTAAAAACCAAACCCAGTATTGGCTACCTCGTCCTCCTCCTCCTCCACTGCCGCCGCCGCTTCCACCTACACCGCCATATCCACCGCCACCTCAACCTCCTACTCCATATGGGCCTCGTCCTCCTAGATCAAGATGATTATTTTTTATTTTTATGTTTTTTATGTTATTTTAAGCTATTTCCCTATCCACATTTGTTTGCAGACCACTTGCCATGCTCTTAAGATGAGTTTGCTGCCATTTGCAGCCCTCTAGCCCTTTCCATGTTTATTTTAGAGCCATTTTAGTGCTCAAAAGTTTGGGTCTCCATTGACTTCAATGGAGTTCAGAATCGGGGTAAAGTTCGGCTTAAGTCCGGTTCACGAACCCGGACTTTTTTTTCAAGTTCGGCCGTACCCACCAAACCCGGACATCCAGGTGTTTGCTCAACTCTAGTCACTACCTATTGCTATCATAGGGGGTGTTTACATTCCCTATGATAACAATAAAAAAAAATGAAAGGGACAGTGTAAAAATAAACTAAAAAGGCAAAATAAATGATGCTTGCGTACGCCTTGCGTACGCGCAAAGGCGTACGCAAGCATCGGTCTCGTGTCATATGTAAACAGCAGTTGCACCATGCATGTGAGGTATCACCGCGATCAAGGGCAGTAATTCTAGCAGTAGACCTCCTCTGTAAATCTAAAGTGGTAATCTCTAAAGGTTTTTGAAAATGTGTGCAGTTTGTCGCCACTGCACTGGCGTGCACAACATGTCGTGTTTGGTATCCATGTAGACAAATACTCCCAGTTCAATTTGCTAACCAGTACCTATAGGAGGGTTGGGTCACCTCCAGGCTCACCTGCCCCCTATTTATCCATTAGCTTGCATGTGCTTCCCCTGTGGAGACTCTCATAAATTCACAAGAGTTAGGACTGCAGGTAATAAAGGGTGCTGTGGAGTGGCCCTGCAGCTTACACATGCGTTTGCAAATGTGTGCTAACTAAACCCCTGTTTTGACGCAAACTGTTAAACAGGTTAATTTGGTTGGTAAGCAAACTGGTTAGCAAATTGAACGGGGAAATTTTTATCTGTATTTGTCTCATGTGCGTTGCCCTTCCATGTGTTCTTTGCTATGAAGGCCAGTTATAGGTGGGGGCAGAGGCCATTTTCTTTGTTGTTCGTGTATACTGGTGAGTGGACACACTGGATGCCTTTGCTTTTGTGCTATTGGCTGGGCGTCTATTGTGCCCCCAAGTACCTTTAGGGGGGTTGGGCCACCTCCAGGCTCACCTGCCCCCTATCTATCCATTAGCTTACATGTGCTTCCACTGTGGAGACTCTCATAAATTCACAAGAGTTAGGACTGCAGGTAATAAAGGGTGCCGTGGAGTGGCCCTGCAGCTTACACATGCGTTTGCAAATGTGTGCTAACTAAACCCCTGTTTTGACGCAAACTGTTAGACAGGTTAATTTGGTTGGTAAGCAAACTGGTTAGCAAATTGAACTGGGAAATTTTTATCTGTATTGTGTCATGTGCGTTGCCCTTCAATGTGTTCTTTGCTATGAAGGCCAGTTATAGGTGGGGGCAGAGGCAATTTTCTTTGGTATCTATGTACTCGGAATAAGATCATCTTTTATATTTATTTAACATTTGGGCAATATAGTGCATTTCTGTGCATTAAAATAAAAAAAAATGTTTTTTTCCCCAAAAAATTGCGTTTGTAAAATCGATGTGCAAATAATGTGTGAAAAAAATTGCAACACCCACCATTTTAATCTGTAGGGCCTCTGCTTTAAAAAATATATAATGTTTGGGGGTTCAAAGTAATTTTCTAACAAAAAAAAATAATTTATTCATGTAAACAAAAAGTATCAAAAAGGGCTTGGTCTTCAAGTAGATAGAAGAGTGGGTGATATGTGGACTAATTATATTGATAAAAATCAGTGCTAAAATCACAAATGCAATAAATGGGTATAGATCCCAACACAATCAGAAAGTGTAGTAATAGGTGCAAAAAACACTCACTAATAAATATATAAAAAACCCATAAGTTGGAGGATCATAATGAATAAATAAATGAAATAGATTGTTAAGACAAATAGTAAAATGTATGTGTGATAAACACAAATAAAGTGCAATCAGTCCAGTGAAATCCGTGATGATTATCAAAGTGAAAATAAGAAAAAGATGTATCCCGTGTGACAAAGAGATTCCCTGAAAGCCAACAAATGATGAACCACCTAAAGGTGCAATGGCTGCTCACTTTACTCAGGATAAAAAAATCACATTGCAATTAATCCAACTCAGGAGACAGGATCCTCCTCATGGATGGTGATAAGGCAAAGGCAGAAGCAAAGATGGAGACCTTTATGCGATCAATTCCTGTAACAATGGCGAATTCTCCACAGCCCGCTCATGCATGAAAAAGAAGGGCTCCATAGTGCAGTAAATCAGAGTAAAAAAGAACCACTTACATTAAAAATTACGTAGTACTGAATTAAAACGGAGACCAGCGGGGTCTCCAGGAGGTATCTCGCATTAAATAGTAAACTTGACTTCACCCAGCTCCTCCCAACGCATTGCGTTACAAATGACGTGACTTTATTAAGGGCTTGGAAGCAGGGTGACGATGCCGGGATGTATATAGCAGGGAGGTCGCTATGGGAACTGCTCGCATTCAACCACTGACTCATATTTAACCCTTCATGGATCTGAATATCGGGCTATATGGTACATAATCCTACGGGGAGAAAATAATAGCTGTATCAATAGGGGTGATCAAAAGCAAATAATAACCACCACCCACAACACAGCCACTCAGTTTTCCTAGTGACTAAATGCCGAATCTGAGGAAAAAAATGTTTTATATAAATGCAGATGATAATGTTGATTAATTATGTCATGCTCATTGCTGTTGCCTAAATTACATATCTAAAGACACATAAAGGGATATATAAAGACAAATAGAATAGAATAAAAAAAAAAAAATTATAAGGTAACAATGAACCACCCCCAGACAATTAAAGGAGGCCACTACTAAATAAAGTGGTCATAATTAGTGTCGGGTATTGTAGATAGATGGATCAAAGATAATAAATATGATCAGTATCTCATGAAATAAGGGGGTTAATAGTCAGATATAAAGCAGTTCAGGCCAAACTCAATGTTTAACCCTAAGGGTGAAAGAGGCTGCATCTCAAAAATCCAACGAGATTCAGCTTGACTCAACGTAATGATTTAATTGCTTCCTCTCCAGTGGGATTTATATTTTCTATACCCCAAAACATTAGGGAGGATGGATCTTTCTGATGATATTCAGCAAATTGTTTCAAAATACTATGTTTTAGATAGCCTTTTTGGATATTCTGGTTGTGTTCTCTTTGGCGTTTCCATAACGGTTGTTTCATTCCTCCTTTATATTGGAAGTGGCATGGACATTCCAGCATATATACAGCTCCCTCCATGCTACATGATATGAAGTCCCTGATATTATAGTTTTTGCCTGTGGAACAAAATTCCTCTTTCTTTCTTTTGCTGAATTTAGTGTGTCTACATGCGTAGCACTTTTTGCACAGAAAGAAACCTTTTCCCTCAAAAAAACTAACAAGGCTCTTCAGGGGTTGGTCTATGACATTCTTTGCTATGCGGTCTCTTAATTTAGGTGTCTTCCTGTATGTGAATCTAGGAATTTTGGGTAGTATTTGTGTAAGGGATTTATCCGCCAATAGGACCTTCCAATGTTTTTTTTTTTATTTTTTCCAGCTTTTTACATTGGATACTATAATCAAATATCATGTTGAGTTCCTGGTGTTGATGATTATCTTTTCTTTCTTTCATTCTTTCTTTCTTTCTTTCTTTCTTTCTTTCTTTCTTTCTTTCTTTCTTTCTTTCTTTCTTTCTTTCTTTCTTTCTTTCTTTCTTTCTTTCTTTCTTTCTTTCTCTGCTTAATAAAGCTTCTCTTCCAAGATTCCCCACTTCATCTATTTTGTTTTATGAATGCACTCTTATAGCCTTTATTCAAAAATCTAGTCTCTAATATTTTGGCTTGTTGATGGTTTTCTCAGTACAGTTTCTCTGCAGTCTCATAAATTGTCTCTTAGGGATGTTAATAAGCCATGATTTATGGTGGCAACTATTTATAGGTAGATAACTATTTTTATCCACTGGTTTGAAGTGTGTTTTGATTTTTAATTTCCCTTGTTCATGCCATATTTCAAGGTCCAAAAAATTATTTTTTTCTTTACTTATTTCCCAGGATAGGACAATATTCTTCTCATTTGAATTCAATAATTGGCCAAAATTAATCAAACTGTCCTCATCTCCTGCCCATATGACAACGAACCTTTTATAAAGAAGTAGCTGGCTGGGTTTATTCCCATATATAGTAGCTTCTTCCCATTGTGACATAAATAGGTTTGCTACGCTTGGAGCATATTTTTCTCCCATAGCAATCCCTTTTATTTGTTGGTAATAATCATTCTGATGCCAAAAATAATTATTTTCTAGCCTATAGTTTAAACACTCCTGTATAAATTTCCTTCTGATGGTCAATAAGGGTATATAGGCTTGCTACATCTGCAGTCGCTAGATGAATCATCTCGGAATCTAGTTTGATATCCTCTAATAATTGGATAAGATGTTTTGTATCTTTTAAGTATGATCTAGTTTTTTGTACCATAGGTTGCAAAAACCAATCAATGTATTTACCCAATCTTGATCCAACAAAATTTATCTCAATGACAATAGGTCTCCCAGGTGGATTCTGTTTATCTTTATGTATCTTGGGTAAGAGGTAGATAACTGGAATATGACACGTATTTGATGTAAGGTACTTAGCCTCCTTGTCATTTAGGAAGTTTTTTCTTTTCCTTTTTGGATCAACTTCTCAAGTTCTTTTTTTACATCAAAGTTGGGTTCCTAGATAAATGTTGGTGGAGGAATCATTCAATTGATTAGACATTTCAATCATGTAAGCTTCTTTTAAGAGTATTACAATAGACCCCCCTTTATCTGCAAGTCTAATCACAATATTCTTTCTTTGTTCCAGATATTTTTAATTTTGAGCTTATTTAGATCCTGCACAACCAATTTTTTTAAAAACATCACTATGATTCTCATTCATCGCTGGCGGATTAAAAAGTCATTTATTAAAGCGGTATATAAATACATACTAGCTGGTGGTCCATTTGTCAACTTCTCCCCTGGTTTCAAAAACATATACCTTTTTATGTTCATTCTCTGTGTAAATTTTAGGATGTCTACATATGTGTCAAATTTATTAGAATTCTTGATCGGGGCAAATTTCAGACCTTTATCTAACACTTTTATTTCTTGTTCAGTCAATGCCATACCACTCAGATTAAAGATGCCACTTCCTCTTATTCTCTTTTCCTTTTGTTTTTTGAAGCCTGCTCTACATCCTCTCTTCTTTCGGGGCTGGTGGTGGTGATCTCCTGTTGTCGTTTTCTCCATCTGATCTTCAGGGGGAGCCTGATGGTCTGTCCCCTAAAAAAACGCTGATCTCAAGAATTATCTTGATGTTCTCTACTGTTATCTTCTCTATAATGGTGTGGTGATCTATAATAATGTTCTTCTCTTCTTAATACTTCTTTAATACTTCATACCTATTAGATGTTAAAATCGGATCTCGTCTATCTTCATATTGTTGATAATGATTATAAGGAGAAGTATGAGGTGGAGGTGAGTTCCTACTATCATAATGATTGTAGGCTGGACTTCTAGTTCTCTACTCATTATAATAATGATCATTATGATTATGGTAGTAAGGTCGGGTTCTTCTCTGTTGATGGTAGTATGGCTGTCCTTTGTGGGGTTGGTTCTTATTGTACCATGTTTTCTTCCAAAATAGTTTTTTTCCCTTGATTGTTCCAGTATGGTTTCATTTGTTCGTAGGGCGTAGTATGGTCTGATGGACAGGCCCTTCCTTAATTTTTAGGAGTTTGGAGATAATGGCCTTGTCTATATGGTCCACTGACTCATATTTAACACTTCACGGATCTGAATATCGGGCTATATGGCGGTTTAGATGTTTAATCTTATTGCTTTGATCTTCTGGCTTTGCATCTTTTTCAGGTGTTGTAGTTGCAGATGCTATATTTAAATTATTCTGCCATTTATAGGCTGTCTCGCCATGATAGTTGTTAATATCTCCAAGATATTTCCTCTTTTTCCTTGATGCTGTATCTTTATCCTTCTGCTCCATATCTTTATTAAGTTTAGTAGACAGGCTAATAAAGTCTCGAAGTTCTTTTAATGGTTCTAAAAATTTTTTCATATAACATAATTGCACATCAATTTTCCTGATTTTACGTTGTTTCCCTTTGATGAGGAATTGTAACAAATCTAATCCTTGGTTGTTGAAAAAATTAAACCACTCTTTGGTGGAATCCTTATCCATCAAACCATCATTAATGGGCACATCCAATTTTAGTCTCCTTGGTACTATTTTATCTTTTAAATATTTTTCATGCTTAACTATGTCCCACGAGGCATCGATTTTCTTCTCTGTGAGATGTCTCATTTTTCTAAAAATACTTTCTATATCACCTACTTGTTTGTAATCTTGTTTGACAAATATGGATGGTGGTTATTATTTGCTTTTGATCACCTCCTTTGAAACCGCCATATAGCCCGATATTCAGATCCGTGAAGTGTTAAATATGAGTCAGTGGTTGAATGAGAGCTGCTCCCATAGCGACAGCCCATAGCGACAGCCCTGTTATAAACATCCCAGAATTGTCACCCTGCTTCCAAGCCCTTGATAAAGTCACGTCATTTGTGATGCAACGCGTCGGAAGGAGGCGGGTGACACATCTTCCGGTTGATAGCCGAAACCGGAAATTTACTATACCTCCTGGAGACCCCGCTGGTCTCTGTTTTAATTCAGTACTACCTGATTTTAAATGTAAGTGGTTCGTTTTAATAAATATTTTACTCTGATTTACTGCACTATGGAGCCCTTCGTTTTTCTTGCATGAGCAGCTGTGGAGGATTCGCCATTGTTACAGGAATTGATCCCATAAAAGTCTCCATCTCTGCTTCTGCCTTTGCCTTATCACCATCCATGAGGAGGATCATGTCTCCTGAGTTGGATTAATTGGAATGTTATTTTTTTTATCCTCAGTGAGGTGAGCAGCCATTGCACCTTTAGGTGGTCCATCATTTGTTGGCTTTATGGGAATCTTTTTGTCACAGGTGATACATCTTTTTCTTAATTTCACTTTGATGACCATCACAGATTTTACTTGGACTTTATAGACATTGATTCCAGTTCACTTTTATCTGCACATTTTGTGGTTCCCCTTTTTTTAAAACAGTTTTTGGACTATTTTGCTTTACACTGATAGCACTTTATTTGTGTTTATCACACATACATTTTACTATTTGTCTCACCAATCTATTTCATGTATTTATTCATTATGATCCTCCATCTTATAGGTTTATTATATATTTATTAGTGAATGTTTTTGCCCCTATTACTACACTTTCTGATTGTGTTGGATTCTACACCCATTTTAGCGCCAATTTTTATCAATATATCTATCTTATCATATGTGGTGACACTACAATTAATTGGCCACTATCATTTCACTTTTCATTAATATTCACTTCTAGTTATTTTAGTCATTATTTGGTTAGCACGTTGGTCTATTTGCATACACAATGTGTGGCATAAGCTTCTAATATTTGGCATAAAATGCCAGGACAGTTCAACCCCCCCAAATTACCCCTTTTTTGAAAGTAGACACTCCAACACTCCAAGCTATTTGCTGAGGGGCATGTTGAGTCCATGGAATATTTAATATTTTGCACAGGTTTTGGGAAAATTACACTTTTTTTTGTTTAACACAAAGTTGTCACTATATATATATATATATATATATATATATATATATATATATATATATGATTTTACCTCCTCACTACCTATCACAGTTTCGGAGGCCCTGGAAGCACTTTTTTACAGCTCTCATTTGTTTTGGAAATGAAGAAAAAAAAGGAAGATGTATTTTTTTTTATTTTTTCAATTTTCAAAACTTGATGACAAAAAGCAAGATCTGTAAAATACTCAACATGTCTCTCAGCAAATAGCTTGGAGTGTCTACTTTCCGTAAATCCGTAAAGGGGTCATTTGGGGTGGTTTTGTGCTGTCTTGGCATTTCATGGCCTCCAAAACTGTGATAGGTAGCGTGGAGTGAAATCAACAATTTACTCCCTTAGAAAGCCTGAAGGGGGTGATTGGTTTTCGGGGTCCTGTATGTACTGTAGATAGACTGCCAAAAAGTCTCACACATGTGGTATCTCCGTACTCAGGAGAAGCAGCAAAATTTATTTTAGGGTGTAATTTCACAAATACCCATGGCATGTGTGAGCAATGCCATGTGCAATGCATTTAAGTGACAATTTTGTGTAAAAAACATAAAAAAAAAAAAAAAAAAAATCTTTTGTCATTTTCACTAAACTTGTGGCAAAATATAAAAAATTCCATGGACTCAACATGCCTCTCAGCAAATAGCTTGGGGTGTCTTCTTTCCAAAATGGGATCATTTGAGGGTTTTGTACTATCTTGACACTTCATGGCCTCCGAAACCATAAAAGGTAATGAGGAAGTGAAATTAACAATTTACGTCCTTTGAAATTCCGAAGGTGGTGATTGTTTTTTTCAGGGTCCTGTATATGGTTAGGCTCCCAAAAAGCCTCACACATGTGGTATCCCTGTACTCAGAAGAAGCAGAAAAATGTATTTTGGGGTGACTTTCAAAATATACCCATGGCATGTGTGAGCAATATATCATTTAGTGACAACTTTGTGTAAAAAAAAAAAAAAAAAAATTGCCATTTTCCCAAAACTTGTGGCAAAATATAAAATATTCCATGGACTCATCATGCCTCTCAGCAAATAGCTTAGGGTGTCTACTTTCCTAAAAATGTGTCATTTGGGGGGGGGTTTTGTGCTATCTTGGAATTTCATGGCATCCAAAACTGTGATAGGTAGTGAGAAGTTCCCATACTCAGGAGAAGCAGCATAATATATTTTGGGGTGTAATTCCACATATATCCATGGCATGTGTGAGAAATATATAATTTCAGTGATAACTTTATTATTACGATTTTTTTGTCACAAGTGATTGTGTAAAATTATTATAACAATTTTTTTGTCATTTTTCAATTTTACACAATCATTTGTGACAAAAAAAATGAAATATTCAATGGGCTCAACTTGCCTCTCAGCAAATTCCTTGGAGTGTCTACTTTCTAAAAAGGGGTAATTTGGGGAGGTTTTGTACTGCCCAGACATTTTAGTCCCTCAAGAAATAAGAAAGGCAGTCATTAACGAAAAGCTGCTTAAATTCAAGAAAATGTACCATAGTTTGTAGACGTTATAACTTTTGCACAAAACAATAAATGTACGCTGTTAGAGTTTTTTTTTTTAACTGAGACATGTGACTACTGTAAATACATTTTGGCCTAAATATATGACAAAAATTTGAGTTTATTGGATTTTTTATAACAAAAAGTAGAAAATATATTTTTAAAACACTTTCGGTCTTTTTTTAATTTATATTGCAAAAAAAAAAAAAAAAATCTATGTGGTGATCAAATGCCACCAAAAGAAAGCTCTATTTATGTAATGCAAATTTTGTTTTGGTACAGCATTGCATGGCCACGCAATTAACAGTTAACCAGTTCTGGACCGGAAGGATTTACCCCCCTAATGACCAAGCCATTTTTTGCGATACAGCACTGCATTATTTTAACCACTTAAGCCCCGGAGGATTTGGCTGCTAAAGGACCAGGGGTTTTTTTGCGTTTTTTTACTGCGTGACTTTAACGGACAATTGCGCGGTCGTGCGACGCTGTACCTAAACAAATTTGACGTCCTTTTTTCCCCACAAACAGAGCTTTCTTTTGGTGGTATTTGATCACCTGTGCGATTTTTTGATCACGCGCTATAAACAAAAAAAGAGCGTAAATTTTGCAAAAATAACAATATTTTTCACATTTTTTTATATGAAATTCCCCAAAAAAAAAAGTAAAAATCAAAATTTTTTAACATTTTTCGGCCAATTTGTTTTATGCTACCTATGTTTGGTAAAAAAAATCGCAAAAAGCGTATTTTGATTGGTTTGCGCAAAAGTTATCGCGTTTACTAACAAAGAGAAAGATTTTTGTCATTTTTGGTGTTTTTTTTTTTAACGCGTAATGGCGGCGATCTGCGATTTTTTTTTCGGTACTGCGACATTGCGGCGGACAGATCGGACCCTTGACTGACATTTTTGACACTTTTGGGGTTACCAGTGACATTACTGCAGTAATCAGTGCTATACATATGCACTGTTACTGCAAAAATGACACTGGCAGGGAAGGGGTTAACTTTATTGGACAGGGAGGGGTTAAGTGTGTCCTAGGGGCGTGCTTTCTACTGTGTAGGGACATTCCTATTGGTGTAAAAGCAAAGATCAACCGTTCTACATAGTAGAACGGTCAGATCTTTACTTTTACACAGGGAGAACTGACAGGCAGCTTGTTTACACAAGCTGCTCTGTCTTTCTCCCTTCACAGGAGCGATCGCAGTGTGACTGGCGGACATCGAGTCCGCCGGTCACACGCACTGACTTGCCTGTGAACGAGCCGCGGCGGGCGCGCGCCTTGGCGGGCGCGCGCCCGCCCGCGATAGGCTCGCAAGTCAGTGACAGGCGAGTGACGTACCGATACGTCACTCTGCCTGGCCGGGGCTGACCGCCGCAGTATATAGTCGTGCGGCGGTCGGCAACCGGTTAACTGACAATTGCGTGGCCATTCGGCACTGTACCCAAATAAAATTGATGTCCTTTTTTTTCCGCAAATAGAGCTTTCTTTTGGTGGTATTTTATCACCTCTGCTATTTTTATTTTTTATGCTATAAACAAAAAAATAGCGACAACTCTGAAAAAAAAAACAATATTTTTGCTTTCTGCTATATAACATTCCCAGTAAAAAAAAAAATTAAATTACATTTTTTCATCAATTTAGGCCAATTTGTATTCTGCTACATGTTCTTGGTAAAAAAAAAAAAATACCAACAAGTGTACATCTACAAACTAGGGGAAATATTAATGTCCTTTTTATTTATTTATTTTTTACTAGTAATGGCAGCGATCAGCGATTTTTAGCGGGACTGCGACATTGCCCCGGACAGATCGGACACCTAACTGACATTTTTGACACTTTTGGGGGGACCAGTGACATTACTACAGTAATCAGTGCTAATAATATGCACTGTTAACCCTTTCCCTGCCAGTGTCATTAGTACATTAACACCAGTGGTGATCAAAGAGTTAAATGTGTCCCTAGGGGGCACTTTCTAACTGTGGGGGGGATGGGCCTGCTGCATGAACACAGAGACCTGTGTTCCTAAATAAGAGGAACACAGGATCCCTGTGTTCATAACTGACAGAACAGTGGTCCGACGTGTTCACAATGGCAGACCGCCATTCTGTCTGCACAGGGAGTGATGATGGGTGCCTGGCGGCAATTGCTGCCACTGAACCCACTGATTGGCTCCCCCTGTAGCCAATGGGTGCACATGCCCCAGCTAGCAGTCCCGTGAAGCGACCTTCAGGTACGTAGTTTTGTGGGACAGAGCCGACCTGCTGCAGTAAAACTACGGCGGCTGGTCGGTAAGCAATTGAAACTTCGCAGTGCCAAATTGCAAAAAGTGCTTTGGTCAGGAAGGGGGTAAAACGTATCGGAGCTGTAGTGGTTAAACTTCTGCCGCCCGCATAACACACGTGTAGCGCCAAAAGCTTGGGCTTTAAAGCTCACACTGCACATGTGCATTGCTGGGTGTCTGATTCTTCTGTACTGAGAGCATGCTCACTGCACACTCCTAGCACAGAGTCCAAAATGTCAAAGACAGCTCTTGGTCCCCACTAACCGTCAGTAACTGGTGGAACGGTCTCCTGATCATGTGACCACTGTGATATTGGTAAATGATAGCTGATCCTTCCCACCCCCTGGGCTTTCATAAATTCTTAAAGGAATGCTGGGGTGGGCAGGAAGGGGTTAAAGTGAACATTTCCTTTGCCAATGCAAGGTAGAGTAAATTACCACTTACTAGCCCTCAGATGCAATGGCAGCATTGTTTTATTTTCCCCTTTATTTTCTTTTGGTGATTACAAACATCATCACTCATCTATACTTTATAAATGGCGCAGCTGAGCAAAGGAGTGGAGGCACATCACCAGAACTGGTGTAGTTCACAAACCCATGCAGCAGTGAGCCTGAATTTGGCTTCCTCTGTATATCAACCAATGTCAGTGGAGTTTAATGAGAGCTTCTAAAAGGAAAAAAAAATAACAGCAATTGTTGTGCCTGGAGTTGTACTTTATAGAATAAGGAAAGGCTATTTACTCAGTAAGAATTAAATGTTGCCCATCCTCTGCCTTTACTACAAAGGAAAATGTCACTTTCTTTCTATTTGCTTTGAAGTTAAGCATGTTGTTTGCTTCTTTGTTGAAGTAAGCTTCTTCTGTTTCTTTTCAGGAAAAATAGAAGAGACTGTGTGGGCCAGTGTTCCCCAGCACACCATGTTGTCCCACACTATCATTATCAGATGTCCGACTGCACAAGGCACCTGTCTGCCAGACTTGACAGACCTGGATACTCAAACCTGTGTCTCCTAACAGGAGTTTTGGAACTTTGCCCAAGCCTATCATAAAAAGGACCATGTGCATCTGGACACACATCCTGCTTGTCATCTAGGACACTGGGCTGGAGATTTCTTTCCTCCTAAAAACACTTTTAAATCTTCAGACTTTGCAATGCAGTCCAGGAATACCAAAATCCAGCGAAAGCTGTAAAAACTGTGTTCTCTCGAGTCCCAAGCTCTGCATATGTGTGAACTCTTAAACAAATGTTAGGAACCAACATTTTATAGGCTTTTATTATGCTGCATATTGAAACCTGTAAACTGTTTCTTGTGTAACATATGTAACACTGATGTGCAATCGATCTCAGGGTTAACTATTCTAATCATTCTGATCTAACAAGTTAAGAATAGTACATACTTAATTGTACACTGTTATTCCTGTACTATATTAGATTGCACTAGATACTTATTTATCCCTTTTTCTAATTTTCCAATTACTCTTGTAAAAGAAAATTATTGTAAAAAAAAACCCTTCTACAAGTCATCAACTACACCTCATCCTTTTCATTTATCATTCTAGTCCAATTTGTATATATTACTTTTTTTCTTTTTGTTCTTTCTGTTTTTTATTGTGATGGCATTACATAATTACAGGCTAGTGTTTTTGTCTTTATTTTACAGCAATGGCTTCTGTCAATGGATAAAAACTAGCTTGATTTAGGTGAGTTCGACCTGCACATGACATCAGTGTTAAAAAATTCCAAGACTATTCACATTCATTGACAAGACAGATCTGCTGTAACCTGCAGCTGACCTCCTGACATGCATGTGACCTCCTTCGAAAAATTACATCAACCAAAATAAATCTTATAGTGAAAAATCACAATATAAATGTCCACCTATTCACTATTGTGAATCTGTCACCAGAAACATACCAAGTGGGTGAATATACCTTGGTGGTGGTTTTTACAACAAATAAACAGGTGTATTATCAAAATATATTGTTATAGAGTAGACAGTAGGTGAGTGAAAATGGTGATAGTCAACAAAGTCCAAAGTAGTCAGTGTTGATACTGAATGCAACTTCGCTTCAGCTCCACAAAGGTAAATTGTGCAGATATCCCATCACCACATAAAGACTGGCTTCCCTTACCAAAGAAAATGTGTATTAGGGCGTGATATTGTACAAATCCAAGTGCTCAGGTGAAGTAAGGGATCAAATGCAATTCTTCTCTCCTCTCCAAGAGGGGAAGGAGAAGCCTCTTACCAGAAAAACAAATATAACTGCTTGTAGGTAATCATCAACTATAGATGTCCCCCTCTCTTCCTGTTTGATAGCTGGATAGGACCCCTCTAGTTGTTGGTATATGCCTTCTGAAGTAGCTGTTTTGTTTCAATGTTTCCAGATTGGAAAGGAGAGGAGAGAAGAATTCCATTTGATCCCTTCATTCACCTGAGCACTTGGATTTGTACAATATCACGCCCTAATACACATTTTCTTTGGTAAGGGAAGCTAGTCTTTAAGTGGTTATGGGATATCCACACAATTTACCTTTGTGGAGCTGAAGCGAAGTTATTAGACTTTTTTGGACTTTGTTAACTATCACCATTTTCACTCACCTACTGTCTACTCTATAACAATATATTTTGATAATACACCTTTGCGTGACACACCTTTTTCTTTTTGCAATATCACCAGTTTTGGTATTTATTTATACATAAGTTTTAGCGGACCTGCTTTTCATTTATCACTACTGTTTACTTATTGGATCTAAGGTTGCAGCTTAAGTTTAAATTTCCAGCGCTCTTTTGTCATTTCATAATGTGACCTCCTTCTACCTGCATGAACCTATTTCAAGCTGTTTTTGCATTCCAATGGATGTGTGAAAAGCCCACTGACACAGGCCCTTATTATTCTCTTCTCTGCAAACGAGCCCTATGCTCCACTTGCTCATGTATGGCTGCCATTGCCAAAACACTGGTGTATTTTCCACTTTTTAATACCTTCTCGTTTAAATACAATGTTTACAGAGTGTTTACAGTGGGTTTAGGCTATTAATTTTGGCGCCTTTAAAATTATGTATTTTTAACATTTATTGAAATAATGTTAAATAATGATTATTTACACTGGACAATTTTTTTCAAACTTTTGCCTCCTGAAAAACGTTTGATGGCTATGATAGACCCCTTTAACTGAGCACAGATTTAATTTTAAAGTGACTGTAGCACATAGAAATATATTGGGAAATATGACATTAGTAAATATGACATGAACTTTTAATGTATTTAATTGCATAATGTTTCCAATATGTTGCATGAGTTCAACAGGGGAAAACATGTTTTACTGTTGATTTTCAGTTATACTCAGTGTCCAGTACATCTTACTGCTGTGTCCAACAAAAGTCAGCAAGCATTGATGGATTCCAATTGCCCTGATTCCATTTTTCCATTGTGGCAATGTCTTGGTGAAACCTTTTACTATGCTTGTCATTGATTGCACCTAGATTTTTGAAAAAGAAGTCCAAGTAGGATTACAGAAAACTAAACTTTAGTAACATGTTGCACTTCATGGTCTTGTATGCTGAAAGAGGTTTGTTGACCAGCTGAATAAAAATTTTGGCATTGTAAAGTTGCAATGAAATTTCTCAACAATATCTTTGAATGCTTTTCAGGAAAATTAATATGTTATTGATGACACATTTTATCTGTGGACCAACACAAATGCTTTAACTAATGACTTAATTAACTGCGGCAAAGTGGCTCGATAATGTCTGACGACTTAGACCTACGTCGCCAGACACTCCCCTCTCTCGGTGGCGCGCCGCGCGCCGCCGGAGGCTCGCTCCCACTGTATTCAGTCACAGCGGGAGTCGGGCCAGGGGAGGATCCCCGATCGTCGGGGAATCGAGTGTGGAGATCCGCCCGCTTGTGTAAACAAAGCGGGCGGATCTCCTAAGTGACAGGCAGGGTCAAATTGCAGGGTTCAGCATAGCTGAACCTGCGATCTGTCCCTGTGTCACTCAGTCACCTCCCCCCAAACACGTTAGTAAGCACCAGGCATACATTAACCCCTTGATCACCAATAAAAATTAACCCCTTCCCTGTCAGTGTCATTTTTACAGTAACAGTGCATATGTATAGCACTGATTACTGTAGTAATGTCACTGGTACCCCCAAAAGTGTCAAAAATGTCAGTCAAGGGTCCGATCTGTCCACCGCAATGTCGCAGTCCCACAAAAAAAATCACAGATCGCCGCCATTACTCGTTAAAAAAAAAAAACACCAAAAATGACAGAAATATTTCCCTTAGTTAGTAAACACAATAACTTTTGCGCAAACCAATCAAAATACACTTATTGCGATTTTTTTTACCAAAAATATGTAGCAGAAAACAAATTGGCCTAAAATGATAAAAAATTTTGATTTTTTACATTTTTTTGGGGGGGAATTTCATATAAAAAAATCAGAAAAATATTGTTATTTTTTCAAAATTGTCGCATTTTTTTGTTTATAGCGCAAAAGTAAAAATCGCACAGGTGATCAAATACCACCAAAAGAAATCTCTGTTTGTGGGAAAAAAGGACGTAAATTTTGTTTGGGTACGGCATTGCATGACCACGCAATTGTCAGTTAAATTCGTACAGTGCCGAATCGCAAAAAGTGGCCTGGACGTAAGACAGCAAAATCCTCCGGTGGTAAAGTGGTTAAACCTGCCATCAGTTATCCCTGGAAACATCTGTCTGAAGTAACAAAGACCTTCACCTTTCGTGTTCATCACTTTCAGAACATTTTTTATCAGTCTGAGCCTTATGTGAAGTGGTGACAAAAATATCTTTGTCAGGTCAACAAGTGATTCATGTGCCGAGTTTTTCTGTTCTAAACCAAATTCTTTTGGAGTGGCCTTCTTAATGTAATGTAACTCTCTTCTACTCCTATATGTAACAACAGTACTTGCTATATCCAAGTTGTTTTCCAAGCAGCAGAACCATTACTTTCAGGTGTCAACAGATATATTCCAGTTATTCTTGGTGTATTGGATGTGCTTCAATAACAGTTGTTTTCCTATGCTCCTTCTATGTGTGCAGCAAAGCCAACAAGTATTGCAAATTGCAAAAAAAAATCTACTTTCTAGAAAAATGTAATTACATGTTGTTTTCGTGGTTAGGAGCCTGGAATCTAAAAGTCCAATGTTAATAGTGAGTGTTTAAATTCACTATTGATCAATGTTACATTGATCTTAAAATTATAACACTTTAATGCAGAACCTGTAGAGGATAGAAAAGGTGGAATACCTACATCTGATCCACAACTTTTACAAATTCTCTGGCTGCCAGTAACTGTTGGGTCTTAGCATCCAGAAGCACACAGCTACCATTGGATCAGATACATTACAGGAGGTTCTCAAGTACCTCTGTTCCAGCTCTCTGACTGCAGCATTGAACACTTTCAGGCACACAGCCTTTTTCCACAAACATAGAGCCTGTTCCATTAGGAATACAGTTCCAGGCACATAGCCTGCAAGCAGGCAAAGTCATCTAGGCCCTGACTCCAGCCCTGTAACCTCTCAGCAGCAGAATATCTCTGTCAAAGGGGAGAGCCAAGGGTCCCTAAGCACAGTACTCTAATCTGCAAAAGGCTTTGTAAAATAAAGGAAACAATTACACAGTGAGACGAACATATTCCTACATAGGTATTCTCGTAGACTTATCACAATCACTCTGATCCTCTAAATACCAGTGAATTTCTATACATGTATATGGCCTAATCTAAAAGTGATCAATGGAGTCATGTAACAAGTCATGTTAGAAGCATAGTTCTTTTTTCCATACCTGAACCTCATCTCTTTATAGATTCTGCAATTTGAATAACCTCCCTATCAAACACTGAGGCAAGGCAAGACAACAATACACTTTAGTGAAAGTCGCATTAACACATGTATTTTCTAACCATGCTAGGCTACAGTCTAGACAGCTTGTAAACATACAAAACTATAGCAATGACACCTCCAAAACACTTCCTTCCATGCAAATATTGACAAAAGACAAGGAAACACCACAGCACATAAGGTATTTTGAACAGGCTAAAACACACAGCAATTAATCAAGAAAGAATTGTAACTTTAGGCTAAAACACTTACACATAAACCAAATAAACTGTACGGTATGTAATCATTACAAACCAAGGAAAATTTCTCATGTTTGGTAACATTGATCATTGTATGTTGTCATGTATTTGTTTTATTAACAAAGCAATGCTTTTTTTTTTTTTTTTTTTTTTACGAGGGGTTGGCAAGGGTATGTCTTTTGTTGACATTTTGATGTATAAAGCTATTCATCTTCCTAGTACCTGTGACTGTAAGATATTATAAAACATGGGTATTAAGTTTGTGACTACAATTTTCAAACTCTAAAAACATGACTACAGATGAGAGAAACTTTCAAAACCTGTACAAAACCGTAAATATCTAATGCAGATGCTTGTTCAGCAAAAACATTTTGGCTGTCCTGCTATCTATCTATCTATCTATCTATCTATCTATCTATCTATCTATCTATCTATCTATCTATCTATCTATCTATCTATCTATCTATCTATCTATCTATCTATCTATCTATCTATCTATCTATCTATCTATCTATCTATCTATCTATCTATCTATCTATCTATCTATCTATCTATCTATCTATCTATCTATCTATCTATCTATCTATCTATCCAGTCATGTATTCTGGTTATTAATTAATGTGTGTGCACAAATTCATATAGACAGATATGTATGCAAAACCAATTCATCAAGTAAGAAAACTTTATGTTGAGGTAGTTAAGAAGGATAGCCCACTATAAAACCTTCTCCAAAGGAATCTGAATGGTCAAACATGTCAGTTCAAGGCTGCCTCAACACATAGAGAGGAGAAATAAAACATTTCAAAGAAAAGTAATAGGCTATGAAACAAGATATAGCGGCAAGCAGTTCAAGGCTGGTCACAGTATTGATTATCCACAAATAATGTCTGTTCAAGGCTGGCTGAGTGTGTATGCACCAAGATTCAGAAATATTAATTTTGTAATCAAACATATAAAAATAATCACAATTATGTGTATTGCTTTCACTACAAAATTAACCAAAGATTAAAATGATATTAATCACCTTATATGATGTGTCCTGAAAAGTCTATTGATTATTAAATAAGCACAATTTTGATCATTCTTCATGTATTCTCTCTTACAGTTTAAAGACTGGGTCACTCTTCTTTACCGCAACAAGAAAATATATAAAAAATTATAAAAGAGTATAAAATTAATCTGTCAAATATACAATCATGGAAATTAAAAACAGCTCTGATGGTATTTTTCTGGCAGCAGTTTCCTTTAAATGGAACTAAAGGCAAAAGGTTAAAAATTGTGAGCAGGCGGACTTTTTTTTTTTATTGAAGGGACATGCAATCTCTCTTCTGTAATAAAATACACTTACCTGTCTGTTTATACTCTTCTGTAGAATGGACACTGAACTATGCATGCACAGTTCATACTTAGGCTTCATGTACACTTGACCATCATTTACCATGGCCAGGGGATGCAATTTTGCCACGGTTTTGCCGTGTTTTGTATTTTCCTACGGCCAGCGGTCAAAAAGTTCCTATACTGAACATGATTCTTCTACGCTCAGGACAGGGAGGTTGAGGGAGGTTGAACCTCACCTACATTGATATGCTTTTATGGAGTTGAGTTTAGGAGCTTTGGCAAAAAAAACACCAAAAGTTCCTAAATTCAAGTTTAAGAGCTGCTAGTGTACATGAAGCCTTACTGTGTGCTGGGATGACTGCATGTGCATCCCTTGCCAGCCAAAGTAACGTCATTCCTTGCCAGTCAATCAAGAACATAAATTACCTGGAAGAAGTCGGGGACAAGATGCCAGCACAGACGAGGGACCTTGCGGGCATCGGATTGTTGTAACAGAGGTATATGTTTTGCTGGAACGGAGGTATATGTTGGAACAGAGGTATATGTTTATGTTATATTTAGTTTCGCTTTAAGAATCACTTACTTCAGACAAGCATCTGTGCCAGAGTCAGTAATATTACCAACCAATTCTTACTACTGCAACTTTAGGAACCTTTCTCTGGGACGCCAATAAATTCTTAAAGAAGGACTGCCAATTCTCAGATTAGGAAACTGGTGGTAATTAGCCCAAATTTTGGGTTGACATCTGAACACTAATAGAGGGAAAATCTTCCAAAAGGAAAACTAATTCTGGTGACCCTGGGGACACACCAGGATTCCTTCACTTTGCAGGCATTTCTGCTGACTTCCTGTTTTGACTAAGACAGAACATGAAAGGAAATCACCCCAATGGTACACAGATGGAAAAAAGAAAAAAAAAACCCTCTCTTATTGTATCCAAAATGAAAAAAATGTTTTTGCACTTAGTTACACTTTACACCAACTGTGAGCTGGCGTTCGTCGGTATCTAGAATAGGCAGTGTTTGTGATGGGTAGGTGTCATGTATGTGACAGTTTCCCACACAGTGCTGTATTCCTTACCACATTTATCTGTCTTCTGGGAGATTCCCTGTCTGAAAGCTAAATGTAAAAGGGGAAACAGGTGATATCATTATAATATATATATAATATAATATAATTTTAGATCTTTGCAGCTCTAAAAAAAACTGCAGCTTCAGCTGAGCCAGATCCTGATCCAGTGATGTGCACAAGAGCCTGGACTCTCCCGGGTCTCTCCCTCCTCATTGGCTGAAACAGCAGTGATAGCCATTGGCTCCCGTTACTGTCAATCACAACCAGTGAACCAATGAGGAGCAAGAGGGGGTAGGGCTGAGCCGCACTTCATGTGTGAATTGACACACAGAGCAGCGGCTCAGGAGAGAGCCTGGTTGGGTGCACTAGGCAGGAGGGAGGGGCAGGAGCTCCAAAAGGAGAAGGCTGGGGGCTGCGTTGTGCAAAACCACTGCACAGAGCAAGTAAGTATAACATGTCTGTTTTTTTAACCACTTCCATACACAGCAGTTATACCCCCTTCCTGCCCAGACCAATTTTCAGCTTTCGGTGCTCTCACTCTTTGAATGATAATTACTCAGTCATGCAATGCTGTACAAAATCAAATTTTTTATCATTTTTTTTCACACAAATAGAGCTTTCTTTTGGTAGTATTTAATCACCTCTGTTTTTTTTTTTATTGTTTGCGATATAAGTGAAAAAAGAGCGAAACTTTTGACAAAAACACATTTTGTTTTAGTTTCTATTATAACATTTTGCAAATAAGTGATTTTTTTTATAAATTTTGGCCAAAATTTATACTTCTATATATCTTTGGTAAAAATAACCCAAATTAGTGGTTATTATTTAGTCTGTGTGAAAGTTATAGAGTCTACAAGCTATGGTGCCAATCATTGAAAATTGATCACACCTGATGTACCGACGGCCTATGTCATTTCTTGAGGCCCTGAAATGTCAGGACAGTACAAATACCCCACAAATGACCCCTTTTTGGAAAGTAGACATTCCAGGGTATATAGTATGAGGCATGGTGAGTTTTTTGAAGTTGTAATTTTTTCCCACAATTCTTGGGAAAATGAAGAAATCATATTTTTCTTTTACACAAAATTGTCATAATTACAAGTTATTTCTCACACACAGTATATGCATACTTGCAATTACACCCCAAAATACATTCTGATACCACATGTGTGAGACTTTTACACAGCCTGGCCACATACAGAGGCCCAACATGCAGGGAGCACCGTCAGGTGTTCTAGGAGCATAAATTACACATAGAATTTCCTAACGACCTATCACACTTTTGAAGGCCCTGGAACACCAGGACAATGAAATTACCCACAAAATGACCCCATTTTGGAAAGCAAACACCCCAATGTATATTCTATGAGGCATAATGAGTCTTTTGAACATGTCATTTTTTTCCACAAGTTTTTGGAAAATGTGGAAAGAAAATGAAAACGCATTTTTTTTTACACAAAGTTGTCAATTTATAGGATATTTCTTACAGCATTATAGCATGTACATAGCAAAAATGACACCCCAAAATACATTCTACTACTCTTCCTGAGTATATCGATACCACATGTGTGGGACTTTGCCACAGCATAGCCACATACAGAGACCCAACATGCAAGGAGCACCATCAGGTGTTCTAGGAGCATAAATTACACATATAATTTCATTACAACCAATCACACTTTTGAAGGCCCTGGAACCCCAGGACAATGGAAACCCCCACTAAATGACCCCATTTTGGAAAGCAAACACCCCAACACATAATCTAGGAGGCATGGGGTGCAGATAGGTACTCAGGTACACTGATCGGCTTCAGAAAGATACTCGGGTACTCTGATGAGCTTCAGAGAGGTACTTGGGTATTCTGTTTGGCTAGAGACAGGTACTCAGGTAATCTGATGGGGTGCAGATAGGTACTCGGGCACTCTGGGCTGGAGGCAGATACTCAGGTACTCTGATGACAGGTACTCGGGTAGTACTGTCAGGAAGGCTCTGGCAGAGGATGAGTTAAAACCCACAGGCTAATCCCGGCTCCACCCTTCTCATCAAGAAAAAGCACTATTTAATCTGGATCAGCACACAGGTTCAGTGCTGTCTCGTCTTCAGCTTCCCCTGTTATTCCTGCCTCTGCTACCTGTCTCTACCTGTGAAATACCGACACGGCTTGCTCTTGACCATTCCTGCCTTTTGCCTGCATCGACCTCGGCTTGACTTTGACCATTCTCCTGCACCACCGATTTCATCTGATCTGCTCTTCCTGTGTATGACCCGGCTTGTTTAACTCTGCTTACTTTCAGTTTATGGAAGCTCCCAGTCACATCCTCTGCCTTTTCTCTGCTGGAGTTCTGCGGCCACCTGACGTCCTACTATCAATTGCACGCCATCAGGCACTCGTACGACTCTGTACTCCCGCGCCTTCTGTTTACACTACTAGGGGCCCCGAGTCAGAGGTGTTAGAGAGGCCTTCCTCAGCATATTCAGGCTTTATCCGCCAGGTACGTGACAAGTACTCTGATGACAGGTACTCGGGTACTCTGATGACAGGACTCGGGTACTGTGATGACAGGTACTCGGGTACTCCAATGACAGGTACTCAAAGTACCCGAATACCTGTCATCAGAGTACCCGAATACCTGTCATCAGAGTACCCGAGTACCTGTCATCAGAGTACCCAAGTACCTGTCATCAGAGTACTACCCGAGTACCTGTCATCAGAGTACCCGAGTATTTGTCTCCAGCCCATTAGAGTACCCGAGTACCTGTCATCAGAGTACCCGAGTACCTGTCATCAGAGTACCCGAGTACCTGTCACAAGCCCATCAGAGTACCCGAGTACCTGTCATCAGAGTACCTGATGGGCTGGTGACAGGTACTTGGGTACTCCGATGACAGGTACTAGGGTACTCCGATGACAGGTACCCGAGTACCTTAGTACCTGTCACCAGAGAACCCAAGTACCTGTCATCAGAGTACCCGAGTACCTGTCACCAGCCCATCAGAGTACCCGAGTACCTATCATCAGCCCATCAGAGTACCTGAGTACCTGTCATCAGAATACCCAATGGGCTGGTGACAGGTACTCGGGTACTCTGATGGGCTGGTGACAGGTACTTTGATGGGGTAGTGACAGGTACTTTGATGGGCTAGTGACAGGTCCTCTTTATTGGGGGGGGGCAATCACTGTGTTTTGGGGTGCACTGTAATCGGTAACTAGCTGTTACCACAATCTCCTCCTCACACAGGATCAGTGTGTGAGGAGGAGAACACGGTGGCAGCTAGTTACCGTGTTCTCTGTTGACATTCTGTGACCGGCTGTGATTGACAGCCGGTCACATGGTAAAAAGCCAATTTCATTGCCTCTTTACCTAGATCGGGGATCGGCTCTGTCTGAAGGACGAGCCTCGTCACCTATCGCCGCGCTGCGCACCCCCGGGGGCGCGCATTGAGGAGAGAACGAGCGGCTCGTGCTGGAGCCGCTCATGTGATCGGCTGTGATTGACACAGCCGATCACGTGGTAAACAGCCAATTTCATTGGCTGTTTATCTTGATCGGGGATGGGCTCAGTCTGAGGGACGAGCCTCATCCCTGATCGCCGTGCTGCGTGCCCCGGGGGGCGCGCAGTAGTGGCGAGAGCGGGCCGCTGTCATATGACATCGGCCCGGATTGAGGAGCACTTCCTGCCGCCGTCATTTTTTAATGACGCGGTATGGAAGTGGTTAAACAAAAATATAAATAAATGAAAAAATAAACAAAAAAAATCTGCCATCTTTCCACAACACAGGGGGTGCGCAGGAAGTCATTTATTTTATCTTTAACACAAAAACAAAATTTCTAAATATGTAAATGTTACATTTTGGTTTATTTTTACCCATAAGAAAGTCCATGCCCTGGTCAAGGTGCATGTAAAGGTGTTTGTATAGGTGCACATAAAAAGTAAAGATATATAAGTGAAAAATCACACTTTCTAAAACAATATAATGTCCTTAATGGGTGCAAATCATATGTTCTGCAAAATAAAGTGACCAGAAAAATGTCCATCAAATAAGTCCCATAATCCAATTGATATGATAACACCTCCGTGAACGTGTCAGGGTCCCCTTCACCATCTAAAGGGGCCTCTCACTTTACTCTTTGACCCGAGAATCACCCCGGGTCAAAACAGCTTTTTCCCTCACTAGGGGGTTATGATTTCAATCCACGCAGGGGAGTAATCCAGGGTCCCTCCTCCGGTCTCAGAAGGTTCAGGGTATATAGGTAGTAAAAGGAATAAATCTAGTGCTCTCTGCTTTGCTTGATATGGTAAATTTAACAGCAAATGGCCGCACTTACATTAAAAAGCACTCAGCAGTGCATGCATGTCAAACCATCTCGTATCAATTGAGGAAGGGATGTGACGTCCTGTATGCAGGCTCCGCCTCCTATACGCATTAAGTCAGCGCTCTCTCAGCTATGACTTCCTCGGTAGGGGTCCCTCCCAAAAATCACCATATAAAGTAATAGAATAAAAATATAATAAATAATAAAAATTTGTGTGTCTTCAATCAAAGTCCTTTTAAGTCAACAATACATAAAACTACCCTCCAAACAATACATAAATCTACCCTCTAAAAACAAAGTTCATGTGTAAAAAAAATAAAAATAATGCAACATAAAGAGTGATCCACCGCGGTGTTCTTTAATCACTTAATGACACCAAAAAGTGCACACCACCACTGACTGGAAAACCTGCTTACCTCACAGATGAGATCAATTAGCTTTGTATATAGACACTCCATCCATCATATACCTGGTTTGGCGGTAATCAGGGACACTGACTGGTGACAGTATGTAAAAAAAAAAAATACATTAATACTTTTATTAATTTTTTTTCTCAACTTTTTTCTTTTTTTATAACATTTGTTTTTAATTTTTTTTTTTTACGATTCATTGCATACAATTGCCATGTGTCATATGATAGATCGTGCTGAAGTGTGACCCATGGAGCAATCCTGGGAGGACGTAATATGAAGTCCACCCAAGATGGCAGCGCTACCGATTGGCCATCATTTTATTATAGAGCACAGGTAGGGGTTTTACTACAAGAATTAGGGGATTGCAGATGACAAAGCAATGTAAAATTGTTCAGCAATAGACCACGTTAAAATATACATTTTAGGCCCAAATTTACTACAAGCAAAGAGAACAGATAGGGGTTTTAAGAGACTGCAGAGAATTAGGAGACTGCAGAAGACACAGCAATATAAAATTGGACAGCAACAGAGGTGGTTATATCCCACTGCAGGATAAAATCTTTTTACAAAAAATTATTTGTATGTGGGGATAGGGAGGTACAGAAGGCCATGTATTGTGACATGGTTTAGGTGCATATTATTTTTACACTTATTGTTTTTTTCTTCAAATGAACAGTTTGACTAGGCTTTGCATTATAGCACATACGTTAAAGACACACAGACCAGCCCATCCATTTTAAAAGCAATATTTCTAGTCTTTCAATAACATTATAGAGTATATGCATTTAATGTATTTTAGACAGGTTGATTATCTGTAAAAGCCTCCCTTGTGTACAAAAAGCTGCTGGTTACTATCAACTTGGATGTGATGTCAGCAGCCCAGCAAACTCATATCAACACTTTATAGTATTCCCTTTTTCTGATTCTCTAGCTACAACATAAAAGGTTATGTAGGTAGGTAAAGGAATAGGCAGATGAGCTTGGTTAGCGTTGAGTAATTGGACATTCCCACAAGAGGATAGGTCTATGATGTTCAAGCAGGAATGGGGCTGTGCTAGGGAAATTAATCTTCTTGAAGTTTTCAAATTTGCTATTTGCTGGTAAGTTAAGAGGCACATGGAAAATGAATAAAACATTTTTTTTTGCAAGCAAGCATTTAAACTACTTGATTTTTTAATGCTTTAGATTATTTTTTTTAAGACAGGGTCTGTTAATAGTATATGTTATCATTCATTAATGCATGTTGACAGGCTGGTGGAGCACTTTAACACACTAATAAAAATCTCAAACTGGCCTTGCAATGGTGGTGTAAGGCTATGGAGCTTTGCAACAGCCGACTTATTACATACTTATGCCCTCTAGCTTTAGCTAACTCAATAATCTGATAAAACTGACCCAATAACTGATCAGGAACCTAACGAGTGTTATATGGTGCAGTGGCAGCAACTTATTTTGCTACCTGATTCACTGCTAGGCAGCCTAATGAAGAAGCCATCTTTGTGAAGAGCGTGCTGTTCCTCAGCCCAAATGGGAGCTCAGCTACAGCGCAAGCACAGCGGCGTCATTCTGATTTAATACAAAGTAGTTGTGGGGACAGAGATGAGTAAACTAGGAGCTCCCTGACAGAGGCACAGTCGAAAGCTTCCAGGAATATTGAAGAGAATATGCCTTCATACAGCAGCAGTCTGAGCATATGAGCTATCTGTTATTGATGCCAAATCCTTAAAAATTATTAGAACATGGAAGGTTGGGAAGCAAGGATTTTGTTGGCACTCGAAGTAATTAAAATGTCATTTATTTCAATTCACATAAAAACAGAAAAAGAAAAATGACATATTACATATATATATATATATATATATATATATAAAAATGTGGCTTGCGAGCAAGCTCACAATCATATACAGATTATACAGCAGTTCTTAAATGCTCAATTTCATACAAAGATAGAAAAATATTATACAAATCCTTAAAGGAATGAGGATGTTTTGGCACCAGGAGAGTCCTGCCGATGGATTGCAAAGGGAACAATGACCGTCCAGCTAGGTCAGCTGATGTTGTATTTATGTACAAGTTCAATTGCTCAACATGTTTCGCCTTTTTCAAAGCTTCATCTGGAGCTTATATATGAATAAACTCTGTACGATTGTTGTGAACCAAGACACATATCTCAGCAAACTTTTGTAATTAACGGAGAGGAAGTCATGGATTTGTCAGAGCTTGATACCTTGAGGGGTAGAAATAGCCTTGGACGTGTAACCGCCAAGGAGTGGTATATACCTGGCTGACATCAGCAAGTTAATGCCACTAAAGGACTCCCATATGAGCCCATAGGGTAAGCACTTATATGTGCTCTGATCAGGTGTCCATGAACGTCCTCTCCGAATGGGGAACCGCCGCCATCCGGAGAGGACGTTCATGGACACCTGATCAGAGCACATATAAGTGCTTACCCTATGGGCTCATACGGGAGTCCTTTAGTGGCATTGACTTACTGATGTCAGCCAGGTATATACCACTCCTTGGCAATTAATTACAAAAGTTTGCTGAGATATGTGTCTTGGTTCACAGCAATCGTACAGAGTTTATTCATATATAAGCTCCAGATGAAGCTTTGAAAAAGGCGAAACATGTTGAGCAATTGAACTTGTACATAAATACAACATCAGCTGACCTAGCTGGACGGTGATTGTTCCCTTTGCAATCCATCGGCAGGACTCTCCTGGTGCCAAAACATCCTCATTCCTTTAAGGATTTGTATAATATTTTTCTATCTTTGTATGAAATTGAGCATTTAAGAACTGCTGTATAATCTGTATATGATTGTGAGCTTGCTCGCAAGCCACATTTTTATATATATATATGTAATATGTCCTTTTTCTTTTTCTGTTTTTATGTGAATTGAAATAAATTACATTTTAATTACTTCGAGTGCCAACAAAATCCTTGCTTCCCAACATTCCATGTTCTAGCTTCCAGGAATAATCGTGACATGGAGTTGAGGGAGCAAGATTGCCCAGCATGCACCAGTCTGTGACGTCAACCGGTGGCATCCCTCCTTACCTATATAAGAAAATTCAAAGCACAGAGCAGACCTACTGTGGGAGACCTCCCAGGAGGTGGGAGCTTTTTTGATTTTTTGATTTCTTGGGTCAGCGGGCGGCGTGATTAGCAAAGGATTTACATCAAGGGACGCAATTTTTTTTAATTTTGAGTTTGTGTCTTGTGCTTATTAATTTTTTACACATTTTGTTAAATAGGTAGGGTACATTGTACCCGATACTTGTTTACATAGGGGGGGCGGGATCTGGGGGCCCTTCCAGATTCTGATAAGCCCCCCACCCGCAGACCCCCACAACCACCACCCATGGTGTGGGGAAGAGACCCTTGTCCCCATCAACATGGGGACAAGGTGCTCTGAGGTGGGGTGGCAGAGTCCCTCACCCCAAAGCACCCACCCCCATGTTGAGGGCAGGTAGCCTGGTATGGTTTGAGGGGGTTTTTCAATTTTGACGTGGGGTTCTCCTCCAAATCCATACCAGTCTCGAAGGGTCTGGTATGGACTGTGGGTGCCTATGTCATTTTTTTCTTTATTTTTTCAATATAATTGCCAGCAATTGTAACCACGAGTCACGTTAAATGGGATTAGACTCTTCTTTAGAAATTTAATTTTTGCTGCAGCGTGTTTTTTGCATGCAACAGATTTACCGGCACATTAAGGGGACCCCCGAGGCACTATATTTAAAGGATTTTTTCATTTTTATTGTTGTACTAGAAGCATAATTAAAATCACCTGAAAAAACAATTGTTTTTAAAAAAAAATAAAAAAATATTGATACATGTCTCCCAGGGCAGTACCTAGTCCCCCATATTTGGCAAATTACTTGCATATAAGCCTTCAAAATGGGCACTTTTGATTTTTCCTGTTCAGCTCCAATAGGCTTTAATGGGGTTTGCCATTCGGGTTAGAACATTTACCCTGTTCGGGAGTTCTGCTGCAAACAAACAGAACAGGGGGGGTGTTCAGTCCATGTTTAGATGTAAACAAGCAACAAGATCAACAACTCCTTTCCCTGCAACTACATCAAAATGATCTTGAGAATAGAAGCGGTGGAGCAATCTGAAAATCAGGGGGATCCCTGAAGTGACAGGAGGGGTGGATCGAAAAAACCTCTGTACAGGCTATCCACAACAGGGTTCTGGATATTCTACAGAGACTGAGCTAGTTAGAGTACATTGAGTCTCCATTTCCCCTGCAATGTGGATGTGTCGAGGATCAGAAATACCCTATGATGTGAACACACTCAACGAAGAAATGCCACTTAATGTATAACAAAAAGCAAAAAAATGTTAGTAGTTTTGGATACAGTGCAGATGGATTATAGTTTTATAGTTTCATAGTTGGTAAAAGGTTGATTAGAAGGCTTGTCAGTTTTTATTGCTGTCTGTGCCCCTATTAAGGAGATTCACACTCCCAATTTGTCCTGTGTACCATTATCATTGAAAGTGAAAGTAAAAGAAAATCCCAAATTTTAGGTTGTCCCTAGAAAAGTAATAGAGGGGAAATCTTCCAATGTGGACACTAATTCTGGTAATCTGGGAGTCCCTAAGGAATTCCCCTAATTTACAGGGATCTCTTCTCACTTCCTGTTTGGCTATAGGACAGGAAGTGAAGGGAAATCTCTGCAATGGGACACAGATGCAGAATTAAAATCTGAATGGGGTTATAACCCTTCGTTGCTCTATCAAAAATGAAAAAAAAAGTTTTGCTTATAGATTTACTTTAAGGTTTGGTTGAAAGGAACTATTGAATTTGAGGGTGCTACTTTACAGATTCTCTGTGATTTATTGAGGCAGACACTGGTGATGCAAAGTCTATTAAAACCATTGTTGGAAACTATAAATTCGCCTGGAGGGAGCTATCAATGGGACTATGCTTCCCATTTACAAATTCGAAAAGACAACTACATCCTCATTCTTCAATCACTGGGGAAACTAGCAGCTGTCTTTGACATTTTAAAGGTTACCCTCTTGGTTATTGTAGACTGGACAGTGCTCGATAATCATGCTTCTTCATCTCTACCACTCTCCTCACCATTTCCACAAGTTTAAACTCACCCAAACCTTGGTACTGGAAAATTAATGACTCACCTTTACAGGAGGGATCACTTTAAAAGAAAATTGAGGGCGAGCTCTCTTATCATTTCTGTGAAAATTAAGGGCTTAATTTTTCACCTCCAGTGATATGGGAAGCTCATAAATGTGTGATGAGGGGAGTGTTTATTCACAAAGGTACAGAACTTAAAAAAGCAAGACATCAGGAAGAAAATAAACTTCTTGTGCTGCAAAAGGCAAACCTCACACAATGAATCTCTTTCCGTGGCAGAAGCAATAGAACCTAAAGCAGAAGAGGGAAACTTCTCTTCCCTGATATTACCGTACAAAAAAACTAAGACCCAAATGACCAAATATAAACATCTTTTTTATGAATTTGGCAATAAAGCTAGCAAACCTCTGGCTAATTCCTTAAAAATAGCTTTCTTGAAAAACCACATTTCACACAAAAATACAGGGAGGGGTCAGGTAGCTCATACTTCCCAGGATATAGCCGAGTACTTTAGTGAATACTATACCACTCTTTATAACTTACCTTCCTCAAGGAACCCCAATTCAACAAATAAGAGGGTAGAACAATTAGGGAATATCCCAGATAGCAAGGATAACTTGTCAAAAATGTGTGGCCATGTTGAATTATAAGCCTGTTAACTTGCTGCACATTTTCACTGACAAGTTGTACACGTGCACAGCACTTGAAGCATAAGTTCTAGCTGACACTTTTGCAATTTGTAGCAAATTTGTGTGTCAAGCTTCTAGCAAGAGCAAAGTTGTAAAGCAAGAGCTCTGCAAGTCTACAGCATGAAAATATAGCCACAGTGACCCCTGTGGTGGGATGACTATGGCACAAAATAACTGAACCAGAACTTGCAGCAGACTTGCAGAATCTTTGCAAACAAAGTTGACCTGGAGTCATGCAATGCAGACTTGCTGCAATTGCGCAACAAATTTGTGGAGCCTGGCAAGTGTAGCAATAGCTTAGCAAGTCATTTTCAAACTTGCAGCACAATTGCTTGCTATCTGGGATGTGACTTCCTCAGGACTCTCAAACTAAGGAATGTCAGATTCTAAAAGTGTGGGAAGTCCCAAGCAAATAAACGACAGAAACTTTTATAAAGGTATGCAAATGGGGAAGGCTTCAGGTCCAAAAGACCTTCCAGGTAGATATTATAGGACCTTAGTCAATATTCTTGCACCCAAATATGGATACATTGCAAGCTCATATAACAGTCATACCAAAGCCAGAGAAAGACTCTTCACAGTGGGCAAACTATCACCCTATCTCTTTTCTAAACACTAATTTACATTTTTTACAAAATTCTCACTTCTACAGGGTAAGCGTCATGGGCTGGACACTATTTACTCTTACCCGACAGCTGTACTTAAGGGCCAACTAAGCTATGTCTACCTATTTATCACTGAGAAATGGCACTAGACAGGAGCGTCCCCTGCCCCCCTTATATTTATACATATATTTATATATTATAGAGCCCCTCCTCTGCCATATCAGACAAAACATTAATATTGCAGGCATCTGCATCCACTGGTCGCAACATTCATGGATGACCTGTTTCTTTTTTTTTTTTCTAACTGACTTACAGTATTAAACCTGATACAGAATCCTGGGACAAACTGTCCCACAACTGTTTCAGCAGAAATTTTATTTTGAAAATGTCCATACTTTTGCAAATATTATATTTATTTCAGACGCTCTAAATACAAACACCTCTTGCTTTTTTAGTATCTGTAAATCAATGATTTCTGCATTTCCTTTAGCACAAATCCCCCTTGAGAGTTTTAGATAAACTACTCACACTAGCCAAAGATCACAGAGGTATTGGATTTCGGAGCGTATAAAATATTAGGATTCTTGAATGGTGCTAAAATTCTACAAGTAAACAGATCACATTAGGACAGGCAAATGTAGATATCTCTGCCTTCCTTGGGCATATTATTAAAAAATAAAAAAATATACTTGTTCATCCTTTTATAGTTCCCACTGAAAACAGCAGTTTTTTGTACTTAAAACTTTATGGTAATGCCCACAGGGATGATACCTATAGTAGGAAACCCAGCCTTCACACCAGGGATCTCCAACAACTGCTTTAGGTAATTGTGGATGAAAAATAAATACCAATTGAAGGATTATGCCCCCCAAGATAATATTAAAACTTCAGTGCCATGTGTAAATATACACTGCATGAAGTGTAGTGTTTGACATTATTTAACCATCAGTCCATAGTTGTATTGAAATTCAAAAAGTGCTAAACTATATAAAGTGCTCATGCTCATAACATTCAATAAGAATATGTGCTCCACTTGTGCTCAGATCAAGTGTCCCACATGGATGTGCACTAGATATTGACTATCTATCTCTAGTGTGGTCACTTGCGCTTGTTGGGGAATCCTCCCCTGGGTGGCCAAGCTCCTCAATAGGTTAATCCTCAGATGTAAATGGGGAAAAATAGTCTAGGGAAACCACATAGTGTAAAACCATAAAATGTATTCAGAAGTAAAAACTAACGTAAATGAACTCACATCTTAAGGTGTCTATAACCTGGCACCTTGTAAATGCAGCATATGCAAAACGTAGTAACTCTGGCCGGTATATAGTGAATACCACAATTTGAAGACTCAACACTGTCCCGGATATGACAAGGGCGGAAGTATTGTTGTGATCACGCGATCAAGCCTCGATGCGTTTCAGCCAATCAGAAGGGCCATCATCAGGAAGCTCCTTAAAACGTATCTGATATAGGGTATGTTTGATGGAGGAGGATGGTTCAGTGGAAGCTGAACCAGTTAGCACAGTTTCTGCAAACACTCACAGCAAAAGGTCATGTAATGACTAAAATAACAGACATTGAACATATGTGTTCAGAATATGGGGCGCTGAGACACTTGATATCTCTTTCTTAGAACCTCCTTATTAATCCCTTGGACAACCATTTCTGACCAAATGGAAACTGAGATCTTGGCCTATTTTTTTCTTCTGAACAAGTCAAGATGTTTTCACTTTAATTATAGGTCTTCTCTGTTCTATCTATCCCAAGAGATGGGTTATAGATCGGGTAGGGTAGGGTTGGTTAGATATCATAAATTGTAAGTGATACACCTTTTAAATGCATAATCCCTCCCCTCAATTTGTGGATCTCCAAAATAAATTAAATTAAACTTATGAAATATCTCACTGCTTCAGAAAACCATCAAGAGGATAAAAGCAGTTCTACTGGTCAGAGTTCATATATGCCTAGGAATACAAGAACTGTCTCTCTATCGACTAACAATTTAAATCATTTTTCAGGTTCTATAAATACTATTTCCTTCCCTATTCACCAGCCCCCCCCCCACCCCTCCCTTTTTCCGTTTCTCCTTTTTTACCCCATGTTTTTTTTCCTGCTTACTTTACTTACCTTAGTAATAGGATTACTATTCTAGCCATTAACCTCTTAATCAGAAGAGTAATATCCCCTTACAACGAAGCAAGGTACTTTAGGTTATAGGAAATGTAATATCCTTTTACAGTGAAGCAAGGTACTTTAGGTTATAGTTAATACAACAGCCAAAGTTCCCATTGATTTAAATTGATTTTGTTGATATTTTAAACAAGGGTAAATTATTTATAGGACTTGGTCCATGGATACGTTGGATGTAAAGTCTTACGACATGTACAAGGGCTTGAGTTCCTTTATGAATTCTTTAATAGGTTACTTAGTTAGAGAGGCGAGACTTGAACAAATTTTCTTCACAGCACATGGTTAGTGTTGAGCGAACACGGACTGTATTATTCGTGTTCGTACCGAATAATTGGATTTTTTGTACCCGAACACGGACACGGACACTTTACTGTATGTTCGGGTAAAAATCCGTGTTCGGTCGTTTTATTTCCGGGTTTTGCATGCTTTGGCGCTCTTTTCATGGCGGGCTTTCAACAGCCAATCAACAATCGTTTAACTGGTGTGCCTTAAGCCATCCCAGCCATGCCTGCAAATGTCTTAGTAGCTGTGATTGGCCGTCTGAAGCATGTGACCAAGTCTTTATAAGTTCGAGGCAGCCGCAGCGGCGTCATTATGCTGCTTATATCAGGGACAGAGCACACATCAACGTGCTGGCTGCTGATTAGGGAAAGATAGGCAGGAAAAAACCATTTGTGTCCGGATAGAATTGAGGGACAGGTCGGAGTGTTTAGGCAGGGCGAGTTGTAGGCATTTTAGGGATAGAGTCTGCTGAATTATAGGGTCAGTGTCTTCTACAAACTACAATCGATATTGCTGTGTGGGGGGTGGGGTGAATCTGCACTCAATCCTGATCTACGATCTCTTCTCAATCCTGTTAGGGACAGAGTCTGCTGAATTTTAGGGAAACTGTGTTCTACAAACTACAATCGATATTGCTGTGTGGTGTGGGATTGGAGATAGGCAGGTGTCAGTGATCCACATCCATTTTTCTGTGTGTGAGCTGCAGTGAACACAATCTTTTTGGGCTGCAGTGAACACAATCTTTTTGGGCTGCAGTGAACACAATCTTTTTGGGCTGCAGTGAACACAATCTTTTTGGGCTGCAGTGAACACAATCTTTTTGGGGTGCAGTGAACAAAATCTTTTTGGGGTGCAGTGAACACAATCCTTTTTGGTGTGCAGTGAACACAATCTTTGTGGGGTGCAGCTAACAAAATCCTTTGTGGGGTGCAGTGAACACAATCTTTTTGGGGTGCAGTGAACAAAATCCTTTTTGGGGTGCAGTGAACAACATCCTTTTTGGGGTGCAGTGAACACAATCTTTTTGGGGTGCAGTGAACAAAATCCTTTGTGGGGTGCAGTGAACACAATCTTTTTGGGGTGCAGTGAACACAATCTTTTTGGGGTGGAGTGAACAACATCCTTTTTGGGGTGCAGTGAACAAAATCCTTTTTGGGGTGCAGTGAACAAAATCATTTTTGGGGTGCAGTGAACACAATCTTTTTGGGGTGCAGTGAACAACATCCTTTTTGGGGTGCAGTGAACACAATCTTTTTGGGGTGCAGTGAACACAATCTTTGTGGGGTACAGTGAACAGAATCTTTGTGGGGTGCAGTGAACACAATCTTTGGGGGGTACAGTGAACACAATCTTTTTGGGGTGCAGTGAACACAATCTTTGTGGGGTGCAGTGAACACAATCTTTTTGGGGTGGAGTGAACAAAATCATTTTTGGGGTGCAGTGAACAACATCCTTTTTGGGGTGCAGTGATCAAAATCCTTTTTGGGGTGCAGTGAACACAATCTTTTTGGGGTGCAGTGAACAAAATCCTTTGTGGGGTGCAGTGAACAGAATCTTTGTGGGGTGCAGTGAACACAATCTTTGGGGGGGTACAGTGAACACAATCTTTTTGGGGTGCAGTGAACACAATCTTTGTGGGGTACAGTGAACAGAATCTTTGTGGGGTGCAGTGAACACAATCTTTGGGGGGTACAGTGAACACAATCTTTTTGGGGTGCAGTGAACACAATCTTTGGGGGGTACAGTGAACACAATCTTTTTGGGGTGCAGTGAACACAATCTTTGTGGGGTGCAGTGAACACAATCTTTGGGGGGGTACAGTGAACACAATCTTTTTGGGGTGCAGTGAACAACATCCTTTTAGGGTGCAGTGAACACAATCTTTGTGGGGTGCAGTGAACAACATCCTTTTAGGGTGCAGTGAACACAATCTTTGTGGGGTACAGTGAACAGAATCTTTGTGGGGTGCAGTGAACACAATCTTTGGGGGGTACAGTGAACACAATCTTTGTGAGGTGCAGTGAACACAATCTTTGTGGGGTGCAGTGAACACAATCATTGTGGGGTGCAGTGAACTCAATCTTTGTGGGGTACAGTGAACACAATCTCATACTTCTGAAGATTTGAGGGTGCTGCCTGTTCCATACTCCCCCTACTCCTCATCTAGCCTTTTAGGGGTACAAACAATAGTAATTGGGGCCTAGTGTGGTTGTGTACGTGTGATATACATACACTTTTTTTGGATCATATTTTCTATTCCGCTATTTAATCAAAAACCTTTGGGGATCAGTTAAATTGGGGGATAGTCTGTGTTGGTACGTGTGAGAGAGATCCACCTTTCCAAGTTGTTGGGGTTCATCTCATACTTCTGAAGGTTTGAGGGTGCTGCCTGTTCCATACTCCCCCTACTCCTAGCCTTTTAGGGGTACAAACAATAGTAATTGGGGCCTAGTGTGGTTGTGTACGTGTGATATACATACACTTTTTTTGGATCATATTTTCTATTCCGCTATTTAATCAAAAACCTTTGGGGATCAGTTAAATTGGGGGATAGTCTGTGTTGGTACGTGTGAGAGAGATCCACCTTTCCAAGTTGTTGGGGTTCATCTCATACTTCTGAAGGTTTGAGGGTGCTGCCTGTTCCATACCCCCCCTACTCCTCATCTAGCCTTTTAGGGGTACAAACAATAGTAATTGGGGCCTAGTGTGGTTGTGTACGTGTGATATACATACACTTTTTTTGGATCATATTTTCTATTCCGCTATTTAATCAAAAACCTTTGGGGATCAGTTAAATTGGGGGATAGTCTGTGTTGGTACGTGTGAGAGAGATCCACCTTTCCAAGTTGTTGGGGTTCATCTCATACTTCTGAAGGTTTGAGGGTGCTGCCTGTTCCATACCCCCCCTACTCCTCATCTAGCCTTTTAGGGGTACAAACAATAGTAATTGGGGCCTAGTGTGGTTGTGTACGTGTGATATACATACACTTTTTTTGGATCATATTTTCTATTCCGCTATTTAATCAAAAACCTTTGGGGATCAGTTAAATTGGGGGATAGTCTGTGTTGGTACGTGTGAGAGAGATCCACCTTTCCAAGTTGTTGGGGTTCATCTCATACTTCTGAAGGTTTGAGGGTGCTGCCTGTTCCATACCCCCCCTACTCCTCATCTAGCCTTTTAGGGGTACAAACAATAGTAATTGGGGCCTAGTGTGGTTGTGTACGTGTGATATACATACACTTTTTTTGGATCATATTTTCTATTCCGCTATTTAATCAAAAACCTTTGGGGATCAGTTAAATTGGGGGATAGTCTGTGTTGGTACGTGTGAGAGAGATCCACCTTTCCAAGTTGTTGGGGTTCATCTCATACTTCTGAAGGTTTGAGGGTGCTGCCTGTTCCATACCCCCCCTACTCCTCATCTAGCCTTTTAGGGGTACAAACAATAGTAATTGGGGCCTAGTGTGGTTGTGTACGTGTGATATACATACACTTTTTTTGGATCATATTTTCTATTCCGCTATTTAATCAAAAACCTTTGGGGATCAGTTAAATTGGGGGATAGTCTGTGTTGGTACGTGTGAGAGAGATCCACCTTTCCAAGTTTTTGGGGTTCATCTCATACTTCTGAAGATTTGAGGGTGCTGCCTGTTCCATACCCCCCCTACTCCTAGCCTTTTAGGGGTACAAACAATAGTAATTGGGGCCTAGTGTGGTTGTGTACGTGTGATATACATACACTTTTTTTGGATCATATTTTCTATTCCGCTATTTAATCAAAAACCTTTGGGGATCAGTTAAATTGGGGGATAGTCTGTGTTGGTACGTGTGAGAGAGATCCACCTTTCCAAGTTGTTGGGGTTCATCTCATACTTCTGAAGGTTTGAGGGTGCTGCCTGTTCCATACTCCCCCTACTCCTCATCTAGCCTTTTAGGGGTACAAACAATAGTAATTGGGGCCTAGTGTGGTTGTGTACGTGTGATATACATACACTTTTTTTTGGATCATATTTTCTATTCCGCTATTTAATCAAAAACCTTTGGGGATCAGTTAAATTGGGGGATAGTCTGTGTTGGTACGTGTGAGAGAGATCCACCTTTCCAAGTTGTTGGGGTTCATCTCATACTTCTGAAGGTTTGAGGGTGCTGCCTGTTCCATACCCCCCCTACTCCTCATCTAGCCTTTTAGGGGTACAAACAATAGTAATTGGGGCCTAGTGTGGTTGTGTACGTGTGATATACATACACTTTTTTTGGATCATATTTTCTATTCCGCTATTTAATCAAAAACCTTTGGGGATCAGTTAAATTGGGGGATAGTCTGTGTTGGTACGTGTGAGAGAGATCCACCTTTCCAAGTTGTTGGGGTTCATCTCATACTTCTGAAGGTTTGAGGGTGCTGCCTGTTCCATACCCCCCCTACTCCTCATCTAGCCTTTTAGGGGTACAAACAATAGTAATTGGGGCCTAGTGTGGTTGTGTACGTGTGATATACATACACTTTTTTTGGATCATATTTTCTATTCCGCTATTTAATCAAAAACCTTTGGGGATCAGTTAAATTGGGGGATAGTCTGTGTTGGTACGTGTGAGAGAGATCCACCTTTCCAAGTTGTTGGGGTTCATCTCATACTTCTGAAGGTTTGAGGGTGCTGCCTGTTCCATACTCCCCCTACTCCTCATCTAGCCTTTTAGGGGTACAAACAATAGTAATTGGGGCCCAGTGTGGTTGTGTACGTGTGATATACATACACTTTTTTTGGATCATATTTTCTATTCCGCTATTTAATCAAAAACCTTTGGGGATCAGTTAAATTGGGGGATAGTCTGTGTTGGTACGTGTGAGAGAGATCCACCTTTCCAAGTTGTTGGGGTTCATCTCATACTTCTGAAGGTTTGAGGGTGCTGCCTGTTCCATACCCCCCCTACTCCTCATCTAGCCTTTTAGGGGTACAAACAATAGTAATTGGGGCCTAGTGTGGTTGTGTACGTGTGATATACATACACTTTTTTTGGATCATATTTTCTATTCCGCTATTTAATCAAAAACCTTTGGGGATCAGTTAAATTGGGGGATAGTCTGTGTTGGTACGTGTGAGAGAGATCCACCTTTCCAAGTTGTTGGGGTTCATCTCATACTTCTGAAGGTTTGAGGGTGCTGCCTGTTCCATACTCCCCCTACTCCTCATCTAGCCTTTTAGGGGTACAAACAATAGTAATTGGGGCCTAGTGTGGTTGTGTACGTGTGATATACATACACTTTTTTTGGATCATATTTTCTATTCCGCTATTTAATCAAAAACCTTTGGGGATCAGTTAAATTGGGGGATAGTCTGTGTTGGTACGTGTGAGAGAGATCCACCTTTCCAAGTTTTTGGGGTTCATCTCATACTTCTGAAGATTTGAGGGTGCTGCCTGTTCCATACTCCCCCTACTCCTCATCTAGCCTTTTAGGGGTACAAACAATAGTAATTGGGGCCTAGTGTGGTTGTGTACGTGTGATATACATACACTTTTTTTGGATCATATTTTCTATTCCGCTATTTAATTTAACTGGGCCTCCATGCGAGACCTGTGTGCCTTGTTGCGCTGTTTTGAGTACTCCACCAACATGGCCAGTGGCAATGACGCCGTTCTCAGCTTAACTATCCCACTTCTATGCCTCCTTGAAAAAACAATTCGGGCGATGATGGAAGAGGATGTGGCACAGGATGAGGAGGAGGAGGAGGATGAAGAGGTAACATTTCCAAGGCTTTCAGGGCAGTCATTCGCAAGGGGCTCCGAGGGTGGGTTCCTGCACACGCAAACGCCAGGGACGCAATTGTCCAGCAGGGGCACAGTTCTGGAGGATGAGGAGGATGAGGAGGAGGAGGAGCTGGAGGAGGAGATGGAACCATGTTCACAGCAGGGTGGCACCCAGGCCAGCTCATGGCCATCACTGGTGCGTGGCTGGGGGGATACAGAGGACACGGACGATACACCTCCCACAGAGGACAGCCTTTCGTCGCCTCTGGGCAGCCTGGCACACATGAGCGATTACATGCTGCAGTGTCTCCACAACGACCGCCGAGTTGCCCACATTCTAACTTGTGCTGATTACTGGGTGGCCACGCTGCTGGATCCCCGTTACAAGGACAACGTACCGTCCTTAATTCACTCACTGGAGCGCGATCGCAAGATGCGCGAGTACAAGCGCACGCTGGTAGACGCCATGCTGCTGGCATTCCCATCTGACAGCGGGGCCACAGTGGAAGCACAAGGCAGAGGAGGAGGAGGAGGAGGTCGCCAACGCAACCAGGGCACCGCCAGCACCTCAGAAGGCAGGGTTAGCATGGCCGAAATGTGGAAAAGCTTTGTCAGCACGCCACAACAAACAGCAGCACCAGCAGCTCAGATGGAACGTCTTAGCAGGAGGCAGCATTTTACCAACATGGTGGAGCAGTATGTGTGCACACGCCTACATGTAGTGAATGACGGGTCTGCCCCCTTCAACTTCTGGGTCTCCAAATTGGGCACATGGCCTGAGCTTGCCCTTTACGCCTTGGAGGTGCTGGCGTGCCCTGCAGCCAGTGTATTATCTGAACGGGTATTTAGCACGGCTGGGGGCGTTATAACAGACAAGCGCAGCCGCCTGTCCAGAGACAATGTGGACAAGCTCACGTTCATTAAAATGAACCAGGCATGGATCCCACGGGACTTTTCCGTACCTTATGCAGAATAGCAATGGATACCGACCTTACCCACCCATTGTTCCATTTTTGCTCTTTCTCACTCTTTTGGGGTGTACCCTCATTTAAAATTTTTGAAAAGAAGCAGTGTTGGCTACCTCGTCCTCCTCCTCAGGGCCAGATTAATGTAGGGGCTATTGGAGCTGCAGCTCCAGGCCCCTACCTTTTATATAGGCCCCGGGTTGGCCATATTCACTGTTACCGCTCTTCTGTCACTTGTAAACACAGAAGTCTGGCTTCTATGCTCGCTTCCCCAGGCAGCACCCTCAGAACCTCCCCACACAGCGTGAAGGCCGGACAAGGAGGGACAGTTGGCGATGCATGGATGTGTTTATGGGCTTCAGAGACAGCATCCCATGTTGAATTAGGCATGCATGGCTGCACCCTTCCTCCTCTGGGTGCATGGCAAGGCACGGCCCTTAAGGCCCTTCAAAATCCTCAGCACCAAGCCCATGATGCTGTTAATCCGGCCCTGGTCCTCCTCCACCGCCGCTTCCACCTACACCGCCCATAGGTGTGCGCAGCCTATTGCATTAAGGTGTGCACCCCAAAGTTGAAATACACATGCATGTGTTTGCCAGCAGGGAGAGTAATGTATCGGGGCCATGTACCTGTAGGCAAGGAGAAATAGAGCAGAGCAGGTCCCAGGGAGATCTTTCCCATCTCCTCACTGGCAATGCTATGTGCCCTAGGTGATTAGGGTGTGCCCAGGCACACCCAGCACACCCTGTGCGCACGCCTATGTCACCGCCACATCCACCACCACCTCAACCTCCCTCCTACTCCATATGGGCCTCGTCCTTCAGAGATGAAGAAGAACATTGTTTTATTTTTCTGTTTTTTTTTGTTGTTTTAAGTTATTTCCCTATCCACATTTGTTTGCAGAGCACTTGCCATGCTCTTAATTACGTTTTGCTGCCATTTGCAGCACTCTAGCCCTTTCCTTTGGTGTTTTAGAGCCATTTTAGTGCCTTAAAGTTCGGGTCCCCATTGACTTCAATGGGGTTCGGTGTCCGGGAAAAGTTCGGTAAAAGTCCGGGACACGGACCCGGACTTTTTTTTAAAGTTCGGCCGAACCCGTCGAACACGGACATCTAGGTGTCCGCTCAACCCTACACATGGTTGATTATTTGTCACCATCAATGTGGCAGTAAATGTCTAATAAAATTGTGTTACTTTTTTGGAAACCTCCCCATTTTTTTTCTTTTATGCGGCAAACCACAAAGTACTGCATGTGCATTGTGTTGCGCTGCAGTGTGGGTGCATTGCTCGTTATTGTAAAAGTGTGCTTCATTGTCATTCAATATAAATTTAACTGCAACACATTGTTGTGGTGTGCATGAAAAAACCTGTATTTTACTACATGTCACTGCAACACAAAAAATGCAACTGGGCCCTTTATCATTTTGAATTAGAAATAATAATTACGGTAACCTAATAAGTTAAAACATAAAAGTTTAAATTTGAATCTAGATTCAAATTGTTTGTTTTAAGTAACAGGATGAATTTTCACAAATATTAAAAAAAGGTTATTATTTATCAGCATGTGTGTTCAGACTGAGGAGGGGGATTATGTGCTTAATTGCCTAGAGGAAGTGTTTAGCTCAAAACTGATTGGCAAATCAAAAAATCATAAGGAAGCACTTAAACAAGATACATCTATAACTGTAATTACATATATCCATACCTTTATATACAAAACAATAACATTAACCACATTAACCAGTTCCCACTTGCCCACAGGACATTTACTGCAGGTGGGAAGCACAGGCAGGCTTGATTATGTACGTGTATGTAACCAGCTTATGGGCTTTGAGCTCCCAGGGTATTACGTGATAGCTATGCAATCATGTGATCACAATGTAAACACAACTGTTATGAATGGGTTTCATTTATAACAGCTGTGTTTAGTATTGTGATGCTGCGATTGGCCCCCAGCTATCACATAACACCTGGGCCAGGCACCGCACCCTGTACCATGTGATAGTTGTGCGCCAATTACAGTACAGAATAGTAATCACAGCTGTTATAATTGTAATCCATTTATGACAGTTCAAAACATTGCTGTTACAGTGATCATCACTGTAACAGCAATCAAAGTGTAAAAAACAAAAGAAAGTCCCTGATCACACTGATCACCCCAACCCCCTCCCTTTACCCTCAGCTTCTTCAGCAAGGCAGTGGTCGTCTTGGAGGTGTGTTTGGGATCATTTGAGATTATCTGCCAATAAAAGCGAGTACACCCCTAAGTGGAAATGCCTAAATTGGGCCCAATTAGCCATTTTCCCTCCCCGGTGTCATGTGACTCATTAGTATTACAAGGTTTCAGGTGTGAATGGGGAGCAGGTGTGTTAAATTTGGTGTTATCGCTCTCACTCTCTCATACTGGTCACTGGAAGTTCAACATGGCACCTCATGGTAAAGAACTCTCTGAGGATCTGAAAAAAAAATCGTTGCTCTACATAAAGATGGCCTAGGCTATATGAAGATTGCCAAGACCCTGAAACTGAGCTGCAGCACAGTGCCCAAGACCATACAGCGGTTTAAAGACTTAAGCCCCGGAGGATTTGGCTGCTCAAAGACCAGGGCCTATTTTGCGATTCGGCACTGCTTGACTGTAACGGACAATTGCGTGGTCGTGCGACGCTGTACCTAAATTAAATTGACGTCCTTTTTTTCCCACAAACAGAGCTTTCGTTTTGTGTCATTTGATCACCTGTGCAATCTTTACTTTTTGCGCTATAAACAAAAAAAGAGCGACAATTTTGAAAAAATAACAATATTTTTCACATTTTCTTATATGAAATTCCCCCCAAAAAATGTAAAAATCAAAATTTTTTAACATTTTAGGCCAATTTGTTTTCTGCTACATATTTTTGGTAAAAAATTGCAATAAGCGTATTTTGATTGGTTTGCGCAAAAGTTATTGCGTTTACTAACTATGGGAAAGATTTATGTAATTTTCATTGTTTTTTTTTAACTAGTAATGGCGGCGATCTGCGATTTTTTTTGCGGGACTGCGACATTGCTGCGGACAGATTGGACCCTTGACTGACATTTTTGACACTTTTGGGGGTACCAGTGACATTACTACAGTAATCAGTGCTATACATATGCACTGTTACTGTAAAAATGACACTGGCAGGGAAGGGGTTAACTTTATTGGTGATCAGTGGCTTAAATGTATCCCTAGGGGCATGATCCTAACTGTGGGGGGGGGGGGCGTGGCTTGTGATGTAACCACAGAGACATACGATCCTACATAGCAGGATCGTATAGTCACTGCAGTTACATCAGGGAGAATGACAGACGGCTGTGTTTACATCAGCCATCTGCCTCTCTCCCTCTCCAGGGGGAGATCGCGAGTGACCGGCGGACATCGAAACCGCCGGTCACTCGTGCAGGGATGTCAGGGAACAAGCGGGGGCAGGAGCGTGCCTCCGGCGGTGCGCGCTCGCCCCCTAGAGGCTCATGGGCAAGTGACGTACCCCTACATCACTTTGCCCAGCAGCGGATGCCTGCCGCAGTTTATCTGCGGTGGGCGGTTGTTATGTGGTTAACAGGACAGGTTCCACTCAGAACAGGCCTTGCCATGGTCAACCAAGAAAGTTGAGTGCACATGCTCAGCTTCATATCCAGAGGTTGTCTTTGGGAAATAGATGTATGAGTGCTGCCAGCATTGCTGCAGAGGTTGAAGGGGTGGGGAGTCAGCCTGTCAGTGCTCAGACCATGTGCCATACACTGCATAAAATTGGTCTGCATGGCTGTCGTCCCAGATGGAAGCCTCTTCTACAGATGATGCACAAGAAGGCCTGCAAACAGTTTGCTAAAGCCAAGCAGACTTAAGGACATGGATTAGTGGAACCATGTCCTGTTGTCTGATGAGATCAATATAAACGTATTTGGTTCAGATGGGGTCAAGCGTGTGTGGCGGCAACCAAGTGAGGAGTACAAAGACAAGTGTGTCTTGCCTACAGTCAAGCATGGTGGTGGGAGTGTCATGGTCTGTGGCTGCATAAGTGCTTCCGACACTGGGGATCTACAATTCATTGAGGGAACCATGAATGCCAACATGTACTGTGACATACTGAAGCAGAGCATGATCCCCTCTCTTCGGAGACTGGGTAGCAGGGCAGTATTCCAACATGATAATGACCCCAAACACACCTCCAAGACGACCACTGCCTTGCTAAAGAAGCTGAGGGCAAACGTGATGGACTGGCCAAGCATGTCTCCAGACCTAAACCCTATTGAGCATCTGTGCGGAATCCTCAAACGGAAGGTGGAGGAGCGCAAGGTCTCTAACATCTACCAACCCTCTGGTGTCCTCATGGAGGAGTGGAAGAGGACTCCAGTGGAAACCTGTTAAGCTCTGGTGAACTTCATGCCCAAGAGGGTTAAGACAATGCAGTAAAAAAATGGTGGCCACAAAAAATATTGACACTTTGGGCCCAATTTAGACATTTCCACTTAGGGATGTACTCACTTTTGTTGCCAGCTGTTTAGAAATTAATGACTATGAAATTAACACTGTTATACAAGCTGTACACTCACTACTTTACATTGTAGCAAAGTGTAATTTCTTCAGTGTTGTAGCATGAAAAGATGTAGTTTGTAGACACTATACCTTTCACACAAACTAATAATTGAACACTTAATGGGATCTTCTTTTTTTTTTTTTTAACCAAAGACATGTAACAGAATACATGTTGCGCTAAATTTATGACAAAATCTGATTTTATTGGATATGGTTTTTAACAAAGTTGAAAATATTGGGTTTTTTTTTTCAGAATTTTTGTTCTTTTTTGTTTAAATAGAACAAAATAAAAGCCCAGTGGTGATAAAATACCATCAAAAGAAAGCTCTATTTGTGTGAAAGAATTATATAAATTTAATTTGGGTACAGTGTTGCATCAATCTGCAATTGACAGTTAGCAAGTAGCACAGTGCTAAATAGCAGAAAATGGTCTGGTCATGAATAGGGATGATCAAATGGTTCGGTTCTACCCGAACATTGACTGTTCGAAATTCGGCCGAATTCCGAACTTTTTGCGGAAAAAGTTCGGAATTCGGCAACCAGAACCGACCAAAATGCAATGGGACAGGAACTGGGCTTTAAAAGCCCGTGATTGGACCAGAAACATCAATAAAAGACAATTGAGTGGGCAGGAGGATGCTAGGAATGTGATTGGAGTGACTAGGGGGTCCAGAGGCCAATCAGTAGTGAATACGCCCCCCAGTATATAACATAGCCCCGCCAAATCTCTAGCACTGTAATACAGGGGCTGTGGAAGAGAGTGGAAGCAGTTCTGTTACTCCTGCTGCAAAAGTGTCATTTAGCAATTATTAGTGTGAGGAAAGGATATCTAGTGTAGTTAGGGTACTATATACCACTATAGTTAGATTCAATAATCTAGTTTCTGTAGGGAAACTGTTAAGTGTCAGGGTGACCGTAGTGTAGTGTAGGGTGAACTGACTCTGACTGCTATGCCAGGGTGACCATACTCTTCCATGTCAGGGTGACCGCCATAAGAAAAAGATCATTTTTCTTAGAATTTTTAGTAGAGCAGGATGGGGAAGACGCCCAAAAAATGCACAATAAACGCCTGCAACAAAAACGCCCAGGTGTGTTGTTGCAGGCATTTATTGTGCATTTTTTGGGCGTCTTTGGAGGCAGGCATAACATCTGAACTTCTGAATAGGGGTATATATATACACACACACACATATATGTAAATATACACATACACACATATAGGTGTGATAGGAGCAGAGCCACATCCCTGCAAATAATTTCATTAGCGCATGGATGGGGTTCTGCTACTTCCACACCTATATGTGTGTATGTGTATATATACATATATGTGTGTGTGTGTGTGTATATACCCCTATACAGAAGTTCAGATGTTATGCCTGCCTCCAAAGACACCCAAAAAATGCCCAATAAACGCCTGCAACAAAAACGCCCAGGTGTGTTGTTGCAGGCATTTTTTTGGGCATTTTTTGGGCATCTTTGGAGGCAGGCATAACATCTGAACTTCTGTATAGGGGTATATATACTGTAAGGGATTAGCTCGGTGGTAGGCGTGGATGACCCCTTTGGGGGTGCGTTTTCACAGAGAGATAGCCGATTAGAGGTTGAAAACAAGACTGATTTATTCATGCAATTTACTTAACACAATTGCAAGCATCAAAACAGCCAAAATAAAATAAAAGACAAAATAAATCCTTGCCTCTGTGGGCGGCTACCTTCTCACAGCTGGAACCTACCTAAGAAGTCTTTCCAACCTACTGTTGGGCCGACACTGCTGATCCTACAGCAGAAACTCAAATGTCCATTTGTTTGCTTTTCACACAGCACAAACATTGTCCATTGAACATGTCCCTTTGTTTTCTTTCACACAGCACATGTTCATTTATAACAGGATCCTTTACACTTCAGATTCTTCACATTGAACACAGTTCATTTAACAGGTCCCTTTACTCTTCACACTCTTCACATGGAACACTTTGTCTTCTCACCTTTGAGACGTCTTCACTCGTGGTTACCCTCCTTAGCTTCACATCGCTGTAGGGGGTCTTCTCCCATGCTCACCAGCTTGTCGGGAGGCACACATCCGACTGTCCCCCTCTCCCAGCCCACACGGCGACAGGCGGCAGCAGTCCTTCTCCCATGCCCACACGGCGTCGGGAGGTACACGTATGTCTGTCCTCCTCTTCCCAGCTCACACAGCGACAGGAGGCAGCAATGCATAAACTTTCTCTGGACAAATTATAGAGGCCTTGATCTCCTCATTCTGAACAGCTGAATGGTTTTCAACTTCCTGCTGGCTCTTTTTGCAGCCAACACCCTATAGTATCAGTGAACTTTTCAAAGCAGGTGGGAATGTGTCTCCTCTCAGTGACTACATTCCCAGATTTACCTGACTTCCTGTCACATACCCCCCCCTCTTGTTTCAACCCTAGGGTTGGGACACATATTTCCAGGCACGCATGTGTCAGGCACTGCTGACTCACTGATAAGCCTCCTATTATCCTCAAGCTTCCGGATGAAACTGTTTCTGTCATCTTCACTGACAGATTTCTCATAAATGCCACACAGTTTGTCTCTCATCTCATATACACATTCTTCAACTGCATTTTTGGCATAATTTTGCTCCTTCTCGTTTCTGTCATCTTCATTGACAGCTTTCTCATAAATGTCAGACAGCTTGTCCCTCATAACCGTCTGTCCAATCCACCATGGAGGACCGTGATCCATAGGCAACTCAATTGGGCTAGTCTTAATGTCTTCAACATTCTTAAGACGCCTCTCTCTGCAATCCATAAATGTTTTCCACAAAACTTTGAGAACCTTTGCTTCACTAAGCTTTGTTCCAAGTAGGGACTCTTGACATCCCTCTGTGACTTGAGTTGCCTCTCCATACAGCTGTACACAATCATTGACTTTTTGTTGTAAAAGGGAATGATCTTCCTTCTTGAGCTTTGCTTGCTCTAAGATGCTGTGCAGAGGATTTTCCAATTGAGACAACAGGCTGTCACACATTTCTTCAAAGTGACCCCTGTTCCTTTTCCCAGAGATATCAATATCATTCAAACATTTCATATTCATAGGCAGATCTGAAGCATTTGCACTCATCAACTTCTTAAACTTTTCGCCCTCCTGAGCGAGTCGCAGTAAAGGCCTACTATTTGATTTGATATTCAGTTTATATTTCTTGCCAAACTCTTCACAGAAGTAGCCAACCAGAACATCATCAACTTTCCTTCCACCAACATAGGGGTTAAAGGCAACAACACAGTTGAACCCAGCGATCTGGGTGGTATCCATTATAGACCTCCTCTCTGCATCAGTGAAGAAGCATGGAACTGCAACACATTCTTTTACAGGTTTCTTCAATGCACTTTCTGCTGAACTATTTGACCGCTCAAGGTCACCTAGTTCCTTTTCTCTATCTGAATTCCACATGGAATGTATCTCAAGATCACGATCAAACTTCTGCCACCCGTCTTTCACCAGTTCCATTTTGGAAACACTCCCTGAAAGGCACTTATTCATTTGCTTCACGTTTTCACCAACAGCCTTAGTTTTCTCCACTAGGTGGCGTTTGCTTTTTTCTCCCAGATTTATATCACTTGCTTTAGTTTTCTCCGCTTTAGTTTTCTCCACTAGGTTTTCAGCCTGAACTGAGAAATCATCACATTTCTTACACAACTCTTTTGTTTGCTGAAGCTCTAATGATACATTTTCCAATGCTTGAAGTTTTTGAAGGAACGGTTTATTCCAAAGGGGTGATTCAAGCCACGTGTCATCACATTTCTGAGGCTCACTCAGGACAGACCCCAAAACACTGATCCTTTTAAAAACTGCATCAGGCACACTATCCCCTCTTTGGGACAGATCCTCTGTTGCCTGGAATTCCTCTTCCAGTTCCTGCAACGGAATCTTCATCTCTTCTACTTGCTGTTCTAAGGCTCGCTTAGACTTTTCTAGCTCCTGAACTCTTTTCACAACATCATCCTTGGAGCGGACCAAATCTTCCATTTCTGTACACAGCTGTTGGTTAACTCTTTCTAGTTCAGCCTTACACTCTAGAGCTTCCTCCAAAGAGCGAGCCAAGAACAGGGCTTTGCTCTCGTTATCACGCACCTCCGTTTCTTCACGTGCGCGTTCTTCTGCATATTTTGCAGACACAGTCTTCTCTTCACCAAGCATCTGATCAAACTTCTTTTTCACATCTTCAACACACTGTAATGAACCAACGCTTTCTTCCATGCGTTTTTTCATATCCGCTATCTGAGCTTGCAATGTTGCGACTTGCTCTGATAGGTTTTTCTTTTCTTCCGCCTCCTCTTTTAATTGTTCCAGGAAGCCATTTTTCTCATCTTCCATTTGTTTGAGCTTTGTGCTAAAACTCAGCCTTTGACACCTCTCTTCCTGTAAGAGTTCCTGCGTGTCTTGCAGCTGCGATTCCAAGATAGAAAAATCTTCCGCAATTTCTCTAGATTTGCTGTCTGCTTGAGAAAGCTGATTTGTAACATTGTCCAACTCAACCTGCAGTCGGTTTGCCTTCTCTAACAGCTTAGCACACAATCGGTCACCTTCTGACACCTTGACTTGCGATTCCAGAAGCCGTGCCTCTACTTTTTCCCTCTTATGTTCACAATCTCCTTTTCCCTGCATAAGAGCCTTCACCTCATTGGCTAGTTTCTGGGAATGAGACTGTAATTCTGCCACACAGGCTTCTTTCTCCTTTAACTGCTGCTGGAAACGTTGGGCTTCACCTTTCCAACTTTCACAGTCTGCACGTAATTCATCTACCACATTGCTCAAAGTGGTGAGCTCATACACAGTACTCAGTAATTTAGCCTCTCTTTCACTTTTCTCGTTGTCGCTGAGAGACAATGTCGTTTTCAGAGCGACATTCTGTTCCTGCGACTCCTGCAGGTCTATTTTTGTAGCTTCCAAACACTGAAGACTTTTTTCCAGCTGATTACGCAACTCCAACATTTCACACATGCTTTGCTTCTGCAAAGTCTGAATTTCAATTTCCTTTTCCATGAGGATGGTATCTTTCTCCTTTATAGTGTCTTGACATTTTTGCAACTCGACCAAAAGAAGAGCAGTGGATTCTTCCCACTGTAACACATGAGACTTGAGTAGTTCATTCATTTCCTGCAAGTTTCTATGCTCCATTTTAAGCAATTCCAAGGCTTGTTCCTTTTCTTCCATTTTCCGTTGCAAGGCATCCAACTCAGCCCTGCACACATACTCGGTTTCCTCCAAACCGATGGCCTCCATTGGCTGCTGGCGTCTCTGTTTCCAGCCTGCCATGCTCTCTTGATGAGCCTTTTGTTGAGCTGCAAAGCTCCGTTGTTTCAGCATCTCCCCCATTTTGGGTTTACTTTTCATCTGAGCACACTGCGTCTCCATAGCAGTTTCATCAGTGTTGCTAGGGACAACAACCTTCCTCTTTAGTAGACTCTCTTTAGGCATGGATGGGGCTGGTTCAGACGGTAACATCCCCTCCATCCATAGAATCCGGTCTCTCATTTCATCTATCTTTGCATTTTTCAGGCGTTTGGATCGCCCCATCTTCAATAACTCCACAAATTTTTCACAGTCCAGCAAAAAATTTTCAGACCACTGTCTCTTTAACACATGTAGTTTTTCTCTCTCTTGCAAGATCTCTTTTCCTGCACACACAGTTTGTGCAGTCACTTGCACCAGACACAACAAAGTTCATCAAACATTTGCACTTCCTTGCAGGGATCTTGCTGCTTCTGCCCACTGCATACCTCCACCATATGTAAGGGATTAGCTCGGTGGTAGGCGTGGATGACCCCTTTGGGGGTGCGTTTTCACAGAGAGATAGCCGATTAGAGGTTGAAAACAAGACTGATTTATTCATGCAATTTACTTAACACAATTGCAAGCATCAAAACAGCCAAAATAAAATAAAAGACAAAATAAATCCTTGCCTCTGTGGGCGGCTACCTTCTCACAGCTGGAACCTACCTAAGAAGTCTTTCCAACCTACTGTTGGGCCGACACTGCTGATCCTACAGCAGACACTCAAATGTCCATTTGTTTGCTTTTCACACAGCACAAACATTGTCCATTGAACATGTCCCTTTGTTTTCTTTCACACAGCACATGTTCATTTATAACAGGATCCTTTACACTTCAGATTCTTCACATTGAACACAGTTCATTTAACAGGTCCCTTTACTCTTCACACTCTTCACATGGAACACTTTGTCTTCTCACCTTTGAGACGTCTTCACTCGTGGTTACCCTCCTTAGCTTCACATCGCTGTAGGGGGTCTTCTCCCATGCTCACCAGCTTGTCGGGAGGCACACATCCGACTGTCCCCCTCTCCCAGCCCACACGGCGACAGGCGGCAGCAGTCCTTCTCCCATGCCCACACGGCGTCGGGAGGTACACGTATGTCTGTCCTCCTCTTCCCAGCTCACACAGCGACAGGAGGCAGCAATGCATAAACTTTCTCTGGACAAATTATAGAGGCCTTGATCTCCTCATTCTGAACAGCTGAATGGTTTTCAACTTCCTGCTGGCTCTTTTTGCAGCCAACACCCTATAGTATCAGTGAACTTTTCAAAGCAGGTGGGAATGTGTCTCCTCTCAGTGACTACATTCCCAGATTTACCTGACTTCCTGTCACAATACACACACACGCATATATGTATATTGTAAGGGATTAGCTCGGTGGCGGGCGTGGATGACCCCTTTGGGGGTGCGTTTTCACAGAGAGATAGCCGATTAGAGGTTGAAAACAAGACTGATTTATTCATGCAATTTACTTAACACAATTGCAAGCATCAAAACAGCCAAAATAAAATAAAAGACAAAATAAATCCTTGCCTCTGTGGGCGGCTACCTTCTCACGCTGGAACCTACCTAAGAAGTCTTTCCAACCTACTGTTGGGCCGACACTGCTGATCCTACAGCAGACACTCAAATGTCCATTTGTTTGCTTTTCACACAGCACAAACATTGTCCATTGAACATGTCCCTTTGTTTTCTTTCACACAGCACATGTTCATTTATAACAGGATCCTTTACTCTTCAGATTCTTCATATTGAACACAGTTCATTTAACAGGTCCCTTTACTCTTCACACTCTTCACATGGAACACTTTGTCTTCTCACCTTTGAGACGTCTTCACTCGTGGTTACCCTCCTTAGCTTCACATCGCTGTAGGGGGTCTTCTCCCATGCTCACCAGCTTGTCGGGAGGCACACATCCGACTGTCCCCCTCTCCCAGCCCACACGGCGACAGGCGGCAGCAGTCCTTCTCCCATGCCCACACGGCGTCGGGAGGTACACGTATGTCTGTCCTCCTCTTCCCAGCTCACACAGCGACAGGAGGCAGCACTCAATAGATTTTCTCTGGACAAATTATAGAGTCCTTGATCTCCTCATTCTGAACAGCTGAATGGTTTTCAACTTCCTGCTGGCTCTCTCTGCAGCCAACACCCTATAGTATCAGTGAACTTTCAAAGCAGGTGGGAATGTGTCTCCTCTCAGTGACTACATTCCCAGATTTACCTGACTTCCTGTCACATACCCCCCCCTCTTGTTTCAACCCTAGGGTTGGGACACATATTTCCAGGCACGCATGTGTCAGGCACTGCTGACTCACTGATAAGCCTCCTATTATCCTCAAGCTTCTGGATGAAACTGTTTTGTCATCTTCATTGACAGATTTCTCATAAATGCCACACAGTTTGTCTCTCATCTCATATACACATTCTTCAACTGCATTTTTGGCATCATTTTGCTCCTTCTCGTTTCTGTCATCTTCATTGACAGCTTTCTCATAAATGTCAGACAGCTTGTCCCTCATAACCGTCTGTCCAATCCACCATGGAGGACCGTGATCCATAGGCAACTCAATTGGGCTAGTCTTAATGTCTTCAACATTCTTAAGACGCCTCTCTCTGCAATCCATAAATGTTTTCCACAAAACTTTGAGAACCTTTGCTTCACTAAGCTTTGTTCCAAGTAGGGACTCTTGACATCCCTCTGTGACTTGAGTTGCCTCTCCATACATCTGTACACAATCATTGACTTTTTGTTGTAAAAGGGAATGATCTTCCTTCTTGAGCTTTGCTTGCTCTAAGATGCTGTGCAGAGGATTTTCCAATTGAGACAACAGGCTGTCACACATTTCTTCAAAGTGACCCCTGTTCCTTTTCCCAGAGATATCAATATCATTCACCAAACATTTCATATTCATAGGCAGATCGGAAGCATTTGCACTCATCAACTTCTTAAACTTTTCGCCCTCCTGAGCGAGTCGCAGTAAAGGCCTACTATTTGATTTGATATTCAGTTTATATTTCTTGCCAAACTCTTCACAGAAGTAGTCAACCAGAACATCATCAACTTTCCTTACACCAACATAGGTGTTAAAGGCAACAACACAGTTGAACCCAGCGATCTGGGTGGTATCCATTATAGACCTCCTCTCTGCATCAGTGAAGAAGCATGGAACTGCAACACATTCTTTTACAGGTTTCTTCAATGCACTTTCTGCTGAACTATTTGACCGCTCAAGGTCACCTAGTTCTTTTTCTCTATCTGAATTCCACATGGAATGCATCTCAAGATCACGATCAAACTTCTGCCACCCGTCTTTCACCAGTTCCATTTTGGAAACACTCCCTGAAAGGCACTTATTCATTTGCTTCACGTTTTCACCAACAGCCTTAGTTTTCCCCACTAGGTTTTCAGCCTGAACTGAGAAATCATCACATTTCTTACTCAGCTCCTTTGTTTGCTGAAGCTCTAATGATACATTTTCCAATGCTTGAAGTTTTTGAAGGAACGGTTTATTCCAAAGGGGTGATTCAAGCCACATGTCATCACATTTCTGAGGCTCACTCAGGACAGACCCCAAAACACTGATCCTTTTAAAAACTGCATCAGGCACACTATCCCCTCTTTGGGACAGATCCTCTGTTGCCTGGAATTCCTCTTCCAGTTCCTGCAACGGAATCTTCATCTCTTCTACTTGCTGTTCTAAGGCTCGCTTAGACTTTTCTAGCTCCTGAACTCTTTTCACAACATCATCCTTGGAGCTGACCAATTCTTCCATTTCTGTACGCAGCTGTTTGTTAACACTTTCTAGTTCAGCCTTACACTCTAGAGCTTCCTCCAAAGAGCGAGCCAAGAACAGGGCTTTGCTCTCGTTATCACGCACCTCCGTTTCTGCACGGGCGCGTTCTTCTGCATATTTTGCAGACACAGTCTTCTCTTCACCAAGCATCTGATCAAACTTCTTTTTCACATCTTCAACACACTGTAATGAACCAACGCTTTCTTCCATGCGTTTTTTCATATCCGCTATCTGAGCTTGCAATGTTGCGACTTGCTCTGATAGGTTTTTCTTTGCTTCCGCCTCCTCTTTTAATTGTTCCAGGAAGCCATTTTTCTCATCTTCCATTTGTTTGAGCTTTGTGCTAAAACTCAGCCTTTGACACCTCTCTTCCTGTAAGAGTTCCTGCGTGTCTTGCAGCTGCGATTCCAAGATAGAAAAATCTTCCGCAATTTCTCTAGATTTGCTGTCTGCTTGAGAAAGCTGATTTGTAACATTGTCCAACTCAACCTGCAGTCGGTTTGCCTTCTCTGACAGCTTAGCACACAATCGGTCACCTTCTGACACCTTGACTTGCGATTCCAGAAGCTGTGCCTCTACTTTTTCCCTCTTATGTTCACAATCTTCTTTTCCCTGCATAAGAGCCTTCACCTCATTGGCTAGCATCTGGGAATAAGAATGTAATTCTGCCACACAGGCTTCTTTCTCCTTTAACTGCTGCTGGACACGTTGGGCTTCCCCTTTCCAACTTTCACAGTCCGCACGCCATTCATTTACCACATTGCTTAAAGTAGTGAGCTCATACACAGTACTCAGTAATTTAGCTTCTCTTTCACTTTTCTCTTTGTCGCTGAGAGACAATGTCGCTTTCAGAGCAACATTCTGTTCCTGCGACTCCTGCAGGTCTATTTTTGTAGCTCCCAAAGACTGAAGACTTTTTTCCAGCTGATTACGCAACTCCAACATATCAGCCATACTTTGCTTCTGCAAAGTCTGAATTTCACTTTCCTTTTCCATGAGGATGGTATCTTTCTCCATTATAGTCTCTCTGCGTTTTTGCAACTCGACCAAAAGAAGAGCAGTGGATTCTTCCCACTGTAACACATGAGACTTGAGTAGTTCATTCATTTCCTGCAAGTTTCTATGCTCCATTTTAAGCAATTCCAAGGCTTGTTCCTTTTCTTCCATTTTCCGTTGCAAGGCATCCAACTCAGCCCTGCACACATACTCGGTTTCTTCCAAACCGATGGCCTCCATTGGCTGCTGGCGTCTCTGTTTCCAGCCTGCCATGCTCTCTTGATGAGCCTTTTGTTGAGCTGCAAAGCTCTGCTGAAAATCCGCATTTGCCTGCTGTTGAGCTGCATTTGCTTGCTGTTGAGCTGCATTTGATATAATCAGATGTTTCAACATCTCCTCCATTTTGAGTTTACTTTTCATCTGAGCACACTGCGTCTCCATAGCAGTTTCATCAGTGTTGCTAGGGACAACAACCTTCCTCTTTAGTAGACTCTCTTTAGGCATGGATGGGGCTGGTTCAGACGGCAACATCCCCTCCATCCATAGAATCCGGTCTCTCATTTCATCTATCTTTGCATTCTTCAGGCGTTTTGAACGCCCCATCTTCAATAACTCCACAAACAAATTTTTCACAGTCCAGCAAAAAATTTTCAGACCACTGTCTCTTTAACACATGTAGTTTTTCTCTCTCTTGCAAGATCTCTTTTCCTGCACACACAGTTTGTGCAGTCACTTGCACCAGACACAACAAAGTTCATCAAATAATTTTGAGACCGCTGTCTCTTTAAAACACTTTTTTTTTTTTTTTTTTCTGTCAGGATCTTCTCTCCTGCACACATAGATTGTGCAATCTCATGCACCAGATAAAGTTCATCAAACATTTGCACTTCCTTGCAGGGATCTCTGCTTATGCCCACTGCATACCTCCACCATATGTAAGGGATTAGCTCGGTGGCGGGCGTGGATGACCCCTTTGGGGGTGCGTTTTCACAGAGAGATAGCCGATTAGAGGTTGAAAACAAGACTGATTTATTCATGCAATTTACTTAACACAATTGCAAGCATCAAAACAGCCAAAATAAAATAAAAGACAAAATAAATCCTTGCCTCTGTGGGCGGCTACCTTCTCACGCTGGAACCTACCTAAGAAGTCTTTCCAACCTACTGTTGGGCCGACACTGCTGATCCTACAGCAGACACTCAAATGTCCATTTGTTTGCTTTTCACACAGCACAAACATTGTCCATTGAACATGTCCCTTTGTTTTCTTTCACACAGCACATGTTCATTTATAACAGGATCCTTTACTCTTCAGATTCTTCATATTGAACACAGTTCATTTAACAGGTCCCTTTACTCTTCACACTCTTCACATGGAACACTTTGTCTTCTCACCTTTGAGACGTCTTCACTCGTGGTTACCCTCCTTAGCTTCACATCGCTGTAGGGGGTCTTCTCCCATGCTCACCAGCTTGTCGGGAGGCACACATCCGACTGTCCCCCTCTCCCAGCCCACACGGCGACAGGCGGCAGCAGTCCTTCTCCCATGCCCACACGGCGTCGGGAGGTACACGTATGTCTGTCCTCCTCTTCCCAGCTCACACAGCGACAGGAGGCAGCACTCAATAGATTTTCTCTGGACAAATTATAGAGTCCTTGATCTCCTCATTCTGAACAGCTGAATGGTTTTCAACTTCCTGCTGGCTCTCTCTGCAGCCAACACCCTATAGTATCAGTGAACTTTCAAAGCAGGTGGGAATGTGTCTCCTCTCAGTGACTACATTCCCAGATTTACCTGACTTCCTGTCACAATATATACACATACACACATATAGGTGTGATAGGAGCGGAGCCACATCCCTGCGCTAATAAAAATTCTAAGAAAAATTATCTTTTTTTTCTGGTTCTGGACATGCTACAGAGCTGAAACTTCACAGGTACACTTTTTAGACCCCACAGACACTAAATCCAAAGAAATCTAATTTTTTTTTTCAATATTTTTTTTCAATAATTGGCTCTCTAACAAAAACGACAATTTTTAAGAACTTTTTTTGTGTGATTAATAGTCCCTGGGGAATGACCCAGAACCCTAGACACTTTTTAGGTTCATTTATTGGGGTTTAGGGCTTCAAAATGGTGTTTTTTGATTACCGAAGTTCGGGGTCCCATTGATTTCAATGGGGTTCTGGAATCCGGACCCAAACTTTCGGGAAGTTCGGGTGTTCTGGTCGAACCGAACTTTTCAAAAGTTCGATCATCCCTAGTCATGTAGGGGGTAAGACCTTTTGGAGGTCAAGTGTTAAAGACTACAACTTGGAGCCTGAGTGTTATTGAATATTAACAAAAAAAAAAAACTGGCATCTCTTTAGACATGCATGATCCTTCCTGATGGTCACTATATGGTACAGACTTTAGCTGTGCAATCTGCTAATCAGTTGCTTTTACACTATGTCAGATTTTAATCAAGGAATTGATCAGCAAATTGTACAGCTAAAGTCTGCACCACCCAGTGGCCAATAGAAATCATTTTGCGCATCTAAAGAAAGGAGCAAGCACATTTAAAAGGATGTCAGGGTTGATTTCTTTCATAAAACACACACAGCAGTACAGTGACTGTGGTCTGATTGATCTATGAGTGAAGTATGGGCAATTGGATGAAAGATGTTCCCCTCAATTCATAGATCGTGTTTCATCTATGGCTTCTATGAATAGAGGAGCTAGGTGAAAAAAAGATGAGCCTAGGCAGGCACTCTTGATGGCAGCTTGTGACAACTCCTCAGTTTTATTAATTCCCACTGCACCAGAAAACTACTGTGGTGGTAGTGGGATGGGGGTGGTGGACCATTGGAGGACAGAAGATTTACTGAACTGAAAGATAGAAGCACAAGGAACTTGTGCTGATTTAGTATTTTTAAACTTAGACTTTACGTTTAAAGAAAAAATGAAATAATTACATAAATGTTTAGGAGAATAAACGCATGAGGGACTGATAAAATGAAAGTATGTATGCAGTAAGGTGAGTTTTGGTGAGTTGCTTGCAGATTTCATCTTTTAACCGCTTGCCGACTGCTCACAGTATATTTACAGCGGCAGTCGGCCCCTCACAGGCAGAGTGACGTAGTTCTACGTCGCTCGCCTGTGAGGCTCTGGGGAGCGAGCGCGCGCCCGCGGAGGCGCGCTCCCGCGCGGTCACGGACCCCCCCGCGCGTGTGACCAGCGGACCCGATGTCCGCCGGTCACTCGGCGATCGGCGGGGGAGAGGGAGAATGTCAGGCAGCTTGTGTAAACAAGCCACCTGTCATTCTCCTCGCTGTAAAGACACTGATCACTCGGATCTAGTATGTAGATCCGTTGATCAGTGTCCTTACAGCTCAAGCCACAGCCAATCACAGTAGAAAGCACGCCCCTAGGGACACACACAGCCCCTCCCTCCCAAATAAAGTTAACCCCTTCACTACCAGTGTATTTTTACAGTAACAGTGCATATGTATAGCACTGATTACTGTAGAAATGTCACTGGTAACCCCAAAAGTGTCAAAAATGTCAGTCAAGGGTCCGATCTGTCCGCCCCAATGTCGCAGTACCGCAAAAAAAATCGCAGATCGCCGCCATTACACGTTAAAAAAAAAACACCAAAAATGACAGAAATCTTTCCCTTTGTTAGTAAACGCGATAACTTTTGCGCAAACCAATCAAAATACGCTTTTTGTGATTTTTTTTACCAAACATAGGTAGCATAAAACAAATTGGCTGAAAATTTTAAAAAATTTTGATTTTTACATTTTTTTTGGGGAATTTCATATAAAAAAATGTGAAAAATATTGTTATTTTTGCAAAATGTACGCTTTTTTTTGTTTATAGCGCAAAAAGTAAAAATCGCACGGGTGATCAAATACCACCAAAAGAAAGCTCTGTTTGTGGGAAAAAAGGACGCCAAATTTGTTTAGATACAGCGTCGCACGACCGCGCAATTGTCTGTTAAAGTCACGCAGTGCCGAATCGCAAAATACCCCCTGGTCGTTTAGCAGGAAAATCCTCCGGGGCTTAAGTGGTTAAAGAACTAGTCCAAACATATAAAAATATTTTCTGATTTCAAAAATACCTTGCTGATTCCTAATTTAAGCATAGTCTACAGATCTCTGATAATGTGTTTACTGTGCAGCAATTCCAGAAAGATTTTGAAAGCAGCTACCAGACAAAATAGGTGGTAAACACAGTCTGCCTGCAGGTTTCCAAATACTTTACTTAATCTGACCCCTTTTCTTTGCAGAGAGGAAAAAGACAAGGATGCCCATTATAGCCCCTTCAGTTCGTTTTGGCATTGAAATCTCTAGTTGCCAGAATTAGAGATTGTACTGAAATTATAGGCTTTCATAGAGGGCAAATGGATGAAAATATCTCTTTTAATCTCTTTGAAAATGCACTTTTATATTTGGGTAATGCTTCTGAATTCCAACAGGCCATTATGTCTCTCATATCCAAATCTGGCTTATTCTCAGTGTTTTTATATAACATGGAATAAATCAGCCTTGTTGGCAATTGACCACATAATCTATCACAGTAATACAGTCCATGAACAATCTAATGGAGTAGAACTGCAGGTAGAAAGAAAGGACCCGATCCAGTCAGCCAATCACCAGTGAATAGTGAGAGAGATGAGTTACACCCTGTGCTGACACCCGTAGCCTCTTACCGGAACTTTTGACCCTCCTGTCACAGAGTGGTCAAACAGGCATAAAAGCAAACAGCGCTCGGCGTAAATGATGGTTCCTAGTCACATTCCTCACATTCATAGTAGACATCATATAACAGCATCAATGGATAAAACCGCGGTATGTAGCGTGCTCAGCTCCTAGACGTCTGCCTTACGCGTATCGTCAAACATCTATGACATCTTCACGCCTCTGAAGATGTCATAGATGTTTGACGATACGCGTAAGGCAGACGTATCGGAGCTGAGCACGCTACATACCGCGGTTTTATCCATTGATGCTGTTATATGATGTCTACTATGAAGGTGAGGAATGTGACTAGGAACCATCATTTACGCTGAGCGCTGTTTGCTTTTATGTCTGTTTGACCACTCTGTGACAGGAGGGTCAAAAGTTCCGGTTAGAGGCTACGGGTGTCAGCACAGGGTGTAACTCATCTGTCTCACTATTCACTGGTGATTGGCTGATTGGATCGGGTCCTTTCTTTCTACCTGCAGTTCTACTCCATTAGATTGTTCATGGACTGTATTACTGTGATAGATTGTTTAATATATGTCTGGCGCAGCTCCTAATATACATCTACTACTTTATATGGACTGTGATCTTCCTATTGAGCTAGCAGCCTTGTGTACATATATTTTATATAGTCTTAGTATTTTTCTGTCTTAAGCGCAAATATCATTCCCTTTTTAATTGACCACATAACTCTACCTCCATGTGCTCAACAAATTCAAATGGTTACCTCCTTTGAATACACAATAAATGCTGCACTATGTGAATGCTAAATTACTGTACAACCAGAATATAACAATATCAAAACAATATTAAAAAGTGCATACATTTAGTGAAAAATTGTCCAACATATAGTGAAATATTGTCCAAACACCATGTAACAATGAAAGAGTCCATGCAAATGATTGCTTGCAACGAAAATATAAAGCAAAAGTCAAAAAATCAAAAAAAAACACACAGTGCTTGTTCTGCCTTCTCAGTGCAAAAAACAATAGTGTGTCCCACTCACCAGGAGTATTCTCACCTGGGGTAAGGTGATCACCGTTATTAAGCATGATCCAAACCAGCTTTTTAGCCCACTGTTGGCTATATCTAACTTCTCCAACCTCCTTCTAGGCTCCTCTCATTATGTACATAAATTGAAAAAGGCAACCGCACTCCAGGTTGAAGGTATGAAATGATAAAATCCATTTATTGAAGATCCAATTGATCCAAACAATCCATAGTGACAAGATCAGAGACAGGGGACAAACACAGTTGACGCGTTTCACGAAATCACTTTCGCTTAGTCATAACCATGGTTTGCGGACCTAACCAGCACCCTGCTTGATCATTCAGGACATTTATTCAATTGAGCGGTTTCCTCTTTTCCTGTGTTTTCCTCTCATTATGGATTGTAGTATCCCGATATACTGATTGAAAGATAAGAAAAGCCAATAGTGCTTCTTAAACCCTTTTTAAAATTGCATTTATTAAATAAATCACAGGGAACTTACTCTTTACAGGTGCTTGCAGCACACCAAACCAACACAAGTGTTCACAATCCAAAGAAACATTGTTTCTGGGACAATCCAGATGCATTTTTACGAATGCAATTTTAAAAAGGTAACCAAGTAACTTAACGAATCGATCCAAAAAGAAATTAAACTAACTTTTTTGTTCTGCACATGTCTAGAATAATGATTATTTTGTTACCTTCAATTTTGTTTTTGTCTCCTGTGGACATCTATGGACAAATCCAGCATCAAAATTCAGTGGGGGGCAAGAGGTTGTTTGGTTGTAATTGCTACTTGGAGTAAACGACTGTGTTCAATTTTCACACTTATAAACACATACTATTATTGACTGGGAGAATTATTAAAGCAGTATTGTTGGCATGAATGACAAATATAGCTTTACTGCTCATTTTTCATTATATCCAATACATATGTGCATCTTTAAAGTGATTGTAAAGGCAGAAGGTTTTTTATATTAAAAGCATTCTATGCATTAAGATAAAAACCTTCCATGTGCAGCAGCCCCTCTCAGCCCCCCTAATGCTTACCTGAGCCCCATCTCTATCCAGCGATGTTGCACGAGAGACTCGGCTGTCTGGGACTTCCCTGCTTATTGGCTGATATAGCCCCCGCTGCTGTCAGTCAAAGTCAGTCAGCCAGTGAGCAGAGAAAGGGGGCCGGGCCGGGCCGGGTCGGGCCACGGTTCCATGTCTGAATGGACTCAGGGAGCTGTGGCTTGGCTTGGGTGCCCCAATAGCAAGCTGCTTGCTGTGGGGGCACTCAACAGGAGGGAGGGGCCATGAGCACCAAAAACAGACCCGAGAAAAGGAGGATCAAGGCTGCTCTGTGCAAAACCACTGCACAGAGCAGGTAAGTATAACATGACCAAAAGAAGCTGCTGACAAGTGTCAGTTTACCGGGCGGCTGAGCAAGAGCAGATAGACATATATAGAAAAGACTGACTGACTGTGTGTAGTGGGGACCCTGGCTGAGGAGGAGTAGTGTGAGCAACTGAGTACTACTGAGTACTGTGAGTATCTGAGTATTGTTGAGTACCTGTGTACTGTTGAGTACCGGTGTACTGCTGAGTATCTGAGTATTGTTGAGTACCTGTGTACTGCTGATCACCTGAGTATTGTTGAGTACATGTGTACTGCTGAGTACCTCAGTATTGTTGAGTACCTGTGTACTATTGAGTACCTGTGTATTGTTGAGTAACTGATTATTGTTGAGTACCTGTGTATTGTCGAGTACCTGTGTATTGTTGAGTAACTGATTATTTTTGAGTACCTGAGCATTGTTGAGTACCTGTGTATTGTTGAGTACCTGTGTACTGTTGAGTACCGATGTACTGCTGAGTACCTGAGTATTGTTGAGTACCTGTGTACTGCTGAGTACCTGCGTATTTTTGAGTACCTTTGTACTGCTGAGTACCTGAGTATTGTTGAGTACCTGTGTGCTGCTGAGTACCTGAGTAATTTTTGAGTACCTGTGTAGTATTGAGTACCAGTGTATTGTCGAGTAACTGATTATTGTTGAGTACTTGTGTATTGTTGAGTAACTGATTATTGTTGAGTACCTGTATGTTGTTGAGTACCTGTGTATTGTTGAGTAGTATTGAGTACCTGTGTATTTTTGAGTACCTGATTATTGTTGAGTAACTTAGTATTGTTGAGTACCTGTGTATTGTTGAGTACCTGATTATTGTTGACTGAGTAACTGAGTATTGTTTGAGTACCTGTGTATTGTTGAGTACCTGTGTATTGTTGAGTAACTGATTATTGTTGAGTACCTGTGTATTGTCGAGTACCTGTGTATTGTTGAGTAACTGATTATTTTTGAGTACCTGAGCATTGTTGAGTACCTGTGTATTGTTGAGTACCTGTGTACTGTTGAGTACCGGTGTACTGCTGAGTACCTGAGTATTGTTGAGTACCTGTGTACTGCTGAGTACCTGCGTATTTTTGAGTACCTTTGTACTGCTGAGTACCTGAGTATTGTTGAGTACCTGTGTGCTGCGGAGTACCTGAGTAATTTTTGAGTACCTGTGTACTATTGAGTGCCAGTGTATTATCGAGTAACTGATTATTGTTGAGTACTTGTGTATTGTTGAGTAACTGATTATTGTTGAGTACCTGTATGTTGTTGAGTACCTGTGTATTGTTGAGTAGTATTGAGTACCTGTGTATTTTTGAGTACCTGATTATTGTTGAGTAACTTAGTATTGTTGAGTACCTGTGTATTGTTGAGTACCTGATTATTGTTGAGTAACTGAGTATTGTTTGAGTACCTGTGTATTGTTGAGTAGTATTGAGTACCCGTGTATTGTTGCATAGTATTTAGTACCTGTGTATTGTTGAGTATCTGTGTATTGTTGAGTAACTGATTATTGTTGAGTAACTGAGTATTTTATGAGTACTTGTGTATTGTTGAGTAGAATTTAGTACCTGTGTATTTTTAAGTACCTGTGTATTGTTCAGGAGTATTGAGTAACTGAGTAGGGTTGAGTAACTGAGTATTGTTGAGTATTGTTGAGTACTGGGTATTGTTGAGTAATGGAGTAGTGTTGAGTATCTGAGTATTTTGTAAGTATTGCGAGTGACTGAGTATTGTCGAGTACCTGTGCATTGTTGTGTATTGTTGAGTACCTGTGTATTGTAGAGTATTGTGGCGTAACTGATTATTGTTGAGTGTTGAATACTGCTGAGTAACTGTCTGTGACTGTGGAGTAACTGTGCGCTGAGAAATTTGAGTCAGGTAGCTAGTTAAATCTAGATAAAAAGTACAATCAGCGCAATCAAAAACAATACCGAATAAGTGACTGTAAAATGTGTAGTGCATAAATATCTGGCTGCCAAAACTAAATGTACATACCACTTCACATGAACATAATAAATATCCAATTATGCTGTGCCAGAGAAAGTGCTACCAATTAATAATTTAACAATACAAACATCAAAAATAAATCAATAATGTGCAAATATAGTCTATAAGGTGCAATAGGTGCAAAGTGCTGACAGTAATACTTTATCAATAAATGACATAAAAAAATTGAATCGATAATGTGCAAAAATAGTCCATATAACATAAAGTGATATTTCCCGTGGGTGATACTTCAGTGCAAAATCCACAAAAACACTAAGTGCTCAGTGCTTCTCCACCACCCTTAAAGATGAATCTCTCACCTCACTATCTGACCTCTGTTTTACCAGTGGGTCAGATTAAGCAGTTTTCTCATAGAAAAACTATGATGATCCACATATACAGCAGAAAGAAAAATCGAGTGTTCTCCGTAAATTCAAAATCACCGTACAGTTTATTCAAATAGTATGTACTCACAGGACAGGCACAAACAGCTGTGCGAGCTTTACAGGCATCAGATAACTCTCGTGGCCATAGTCAAATGGACAAACAGGCTCCGTCCCCTATACGCGTTACATCGGCAATGACTTCTACAGTAGACCCCTGTTGCGTGATGTTGGGGAAACCAGTCAGGGACCAGCATTGCTGGAGCAGAGCGACGCCCCTAGCTGCCAAGGTAAGAACTCCTCCAGTGAGAACGGGAGCGGGGTTAAGGGTAAGGATAGACAGATTCTGGTGGTAGGGGACTTAATTATTAGAAGGACAGAGAGGGCATTCTGTCACAAAGACCGTAAGTGCCAAACAGTATGCTGTTTACCGGGGGCTCGGGTTCGGCACATCATGGATCTGGTGGACAGATTATTGGGTGGGCCTGGGGAGGACCCAGCTGTTATGGTACACATGGGTACCAATGACAAAGTTAGAGGAAGGTGGAGAGTCCTAAAAAACTATTTCAGGGACTTAGGAGCTAAATTGAGGAGTAGGACCTCTAAGGTAGTATTCTCGGAAATACTACCTGTACCTCGAGCCATGCCAGAGAGATTAGGGAAGTTAACAAGTGGCTGAGGAACTGGTGTAGAAAGGAGGGGTTTGAGTTCCTGGAGAACTGGGCCGACTTCGGTTACCGGCCTTTTTAGAAGGGACGGACTGCACCTAAATGGGGAAGGTGCAGCCGTACTGGGGGAGAAGATGGCCGAAAGGTTAGAGGGGCTTTAAAACTAGATGATGGGGGGGAAGGTCCGGATGTAGAGCTAGCCAGCGGGGAACAAGGTACAGCAGGCAATATTGGGGGCATTAGTGGTAGGGTGACCATAGAACCAAAACCCAAGGTAGGTAAGTTGACAAATCCAATAATCCTAACAAGGGTATAGTATGCAACCGGACAAAATTATGAGGTTTGTATACTAATGCTAGAAGTCTGGCTAACAAGATGGGAGAACTAGAGCTGCTAATGTATGAGGAGGATTTTGATTTTGTGGGAATTTCAGAAACTTGGTTTGACAGCTCTCATGATTGGCTGGCAACCATTCAGAGGTATTCCCTTTTTTACAGAGATAGGGAAGGTAAAAAAGGGGGAGGTGTATGCCTGTATTTTAAGAATGATGTGCCAGTGCATATGAGGGACAATATCACTAATGGAGCTAGGGAGGAGGTAGAATCCCTATGGGTAGAGCTTCAAATGGAAGATACTAGGGGGAAAGTAATATTGGGTGTATGCTATAGGCCCCCCAACCAGAGGGAGGAGGGGGAGTCGGACCTTCTATCACAGTTTGGAATGGTAGCAAGGATGGGAAATGTCATTATAATGAGGGATTTTAATTATCCAGATATAGACTGGGCAGAAGAAACTGCGCATTTCTCTAAGGCTCGCCATTTCCTTAAGGTTTTGCAGGATACTTTCATGGGTCAGATGGTGAGCGCACCAACGAGAAATAATGCATTACTAGACCTACTAATTACGAATAATACAGACCTGATTGTGGATTTAGAAATAAGGAGCAACTTAGGAAACAGTGACCATAGGTCAATTAGTTTCAGTATAAACCAAAAAATGGGAGACAAACAGACACTGAACTTCAAAAGAGCCAATTTCCCTAAACTGCACGCTATGCTAGACGATATTAAATATGATAAAATCCTGGGAACAAATAACACTGGGGAAAAATGGGAGTGCTTTAAGAACATACCTCATAAAAGTATTGGCCAGTGCATTCCAACAGGGAATAAGTTTAAAAGCTAAAATAAACCCTGGGTGGCTAAACTCCAATGTAAAAATGCATATAAAAACAAAAGAAAAGGTCTTTAAGAATTACAAAGCAGAGGGGTCATTGGCAGCATTCCAGCACTACAAAAAATGCAATAAGAAATATAAGAGTGCAATCAAGGCAGCTAAGATAGAACACGAAAGGCACATAGCAGAAGAGAGTAAGAAAAACCCCAAGACATTCTTTAAGTATATAAATAGTAAGAAAGTGTGACCAGAACATATTGGCCCCATAAAGGTTATTGAAGGGAATCTGGCTATAAAGAACAGAGAGAATGCAGAGGTTCTGAATAAATTCTTCTCCTCAGTCTTCACAAAAGAATTGGGGGGATACAGTAACTTAGACTGTAATGTTAAAGTTAATAACACATCACAGGAAGCACCCTCATGGTTAACAGAAGACAGACTCAGAAATATCCAGACCATTGTTCCTAATTTTTAAAGGACAGTCTACTGACGGGAATGGTACCAGCTGATTGGAGAAAAGCCAACGTGGCACCAAAAAGGGCCGAGATATATCCCTGGGAACTACAGGCAGGTTAGCCTAACATCAATAGTCTGCAAGGGGATAATAAGGGAGTACAGTATATCCAAGATTTTAGAAATAAAAACAGTATCATTAGTAGTAATGAGCATGGATTCATGAAGAAACATTCTCCCAGACCAATCTATTAACCTTTTATGAAGAAGTGAGCTGCCATCTAGATAAAGGAAAGACTGTAGGTGTCGTGTATCTGGACTTTGTGGGTAATTGTATCAAACATCTTTGTAAACGCTTACTGTACAAACTAAGGTGCCTAATGGAGCATAGGGGGAGTACCTGGACTGAAAACTGGCTTCAGGGGCGAGTCCAGAGGGTGGTAATAAATCAAGAGTACTCGGTTTGGTCGGGTGTGGAAAGTGGGGTCCCAAAGGATCTGTCCTGGGACCAATCCTGTTTAATTTATTCATAAAATATCTGGAGGATGGGATGACCAGCACAATCTCAGTATTTGCGGATGATACTAAGCTTTGCAGGGAAATATCTTCTTCACAGGATGTGGAAAATTTACAAGACCTAAACAAAGTGGGTATCTGCATGGCAAATGTGGTTTAATGTTGAAAAATGTAAGTTAATGCACTTGGGTGCCAGAAGTAGGAACGCAAGTTAGTCGCTAGGGGGAGAACCTCTGGGGCAATCTAAGATGGAAAAGGACCTGGGGGTCCTAGTAGACAACAAGCTCCGCAGTGGCATGCAATGCCAAGCTGCTGAAAGCAAAGCCAACAGAATACTGGCATGTATAAAAAGGGGATTCTCTCCAGAGATAAAGAGATTATTCTCCCACTCTACAAGACTCTGGTCAGACCGCATCTCGAGTATGCCGTCGAGTTCTGGGCACCGGTCCTCAGGAAGGATGTGCTGGAACAGGAGAGAGTCCAGAGAAGAGCAACAAAAATAATTAGGGGAATGGAGGACATCAGCTATGAGGAAAGACTACAAGCTTAGAACGTATTCACTCTGGAAAAGAGACGCTTGAGAGGGGATATGATATAAATGTACAAATACCATACTGGCGACCCTAGCATAGGGAACAAACTTTTCAGCAAAAGGGAATTTACTAAAACTGGAAGAGAAGCGATTTAACCTTAAACTGCATAAAGGATTCTTTACTGTCAGAACGGTAAGGATGTGGAATTCTCTTCCACATGCAATGGTATCAGCAGGGAGCATCGATAGTTACAAAAAACTATTAAATGGGCACCTTAACAAGCACAACATACAGGGGTATACGATGTACTGTTAACTGTAAACACACACACATCATAGATTGAATTGGATGGACTGGTGTCTTTTTTCAACCTCACTATGTAACTATGTTTGTTATTTTTAACTAAAAAAACAACACTTTACAATCACTTTAAGAGCCGGTTCACACTACTTCAACTTGTCAGGTGACTTGGTCGCCTGACAATTAGCTCCCAATGCTGTGCAATGGAACCGTTCTAATCAGAGCGACTCAAGTCTATTATGAGAAGTCGTTTGCAAGCCGCAATGATTTTGCGCTGTATGGGCAACTTCAAAGTCACCCGAAGTTGGGGCAACTTTGAGTCGGATTAGTGTGAACCGGCTCTAAGAGGATTTCCATATTCTATAAATTACTCTTTTTATTACTTGAAAAGACCTGCTAATTTCCCTAATTATGCATGTTCTTTGTCTACTATTTGGCCCTCCTTTAGCCTATAGTTACTATTATATTCCTGTTTGCTGAGGGCAGTCCCCATTTAAGAGGTCTTCCCCTTGCAAATAAATGTTTCTGACTGCTTTGCAGTCTAGCATAAATATTGCTTTGAGCAGGTATCAACTCAACAGTCACACTGCATCGGTGCCAGCCCTCTACCATCTCTATCCCTGAACAAAGGCAATCACTGTAAACTATATACAGCAATCATCACAACTGCGCAAGCACCAACTCAACAGCCACACTGCACAGACACCAACTCATTATGGCAAAGCTTCTCTGCAATATCAGGTGTGTTGCTGCATAGTTGAAAACCTTGCCTGCCACTCATCTTATATCGTTATATTGTGGAAGTGCCTCTGCAGACTCTGCCTCTTGTCAGGGAAGGACAAGATAAAGTGAAAGGGTTTCAACCTGCATGGTTGAAAAACCTGCCTGATGCTTGCCAGAAACTGCTGGCGCCTGGGCAATTTCTGCCTTTTTCCTGGGAAAGAAAAGGGGTGGGGGGAAGGACACTAGACTGATAACTCTAGGGAACCAGGCGCAGTTGAGGATGAGGAACCATAAGACCCCAGATCTCTCCTCTAGGCTGGAAAGCCTGAGAAAAAAATCAATCTCAGGCTTTCTAACTAATTAAACGTCAGTGTTTGCATCTGCTGGCATTGGAAGTGATGTCATGAAGTCACTTCTGGCCTCTGAAAGTCATAGAGATGACTGGGGACCATCTGGTCCTCAGTCAGCTCTATGGTAAACTTTCACCGCCAATGGGTTCATTCTCTGGCTATCGGATCACGCGGGCGAGACCGAAGAAGCACCAGAGAGTGGCGGACATCCTTTCTAGCCACCTGTAAAAACGGTGAAACAGCTGCTATAATTGTTTTTACTGTGCAAGAAATTGCCAGATGAAAAGAATGATATTTGGATGATGATTCCAGCTTCAAGTCCCTGACGTCATATGATGTAAACCTGGGGAAAATGGTTAAAAAGAGGTGTGATTTTGTGGGTATGGTTAAACATTTCACTTTAAAAATCTGGTAATCGGACTTTAGCTTTGTAGGTGCTTGAAGATGTAATCTCATCATGCATAATAAGCTCCAGCATCACCGGACACAATAACCAAGTGGTCACACCTCAATTATGAATGTCCATATCCCTGAATCTTTAAATATACCTTACTGGCTCAATTCACAAACAAATAAATAAGAAATGACTAAAATAAGGCATGCAGCATTTCATTGAAATGTGAGGTATTTATCTCATGCAGCATAAATATTAATACAAAAGAAAAAAAGTGACTGGAATACCACTCAAAGGGAAGTTGTTGTTTTACAGGACACACGTGGTGCGGCGTATCAAAAACAGCTAAAATAAAAAAATAAACACAAAATACCACTGGACCGGAAGGTTTTACCCCCTTAATGACCAGGCCATTTTTTGCAAAATGGCATTGCTTTTTTTTTACCTGACAATTGTGCGGTCGTGCGACACTGTACCCAAATAAAATTGATGTCCTTTTTTTCCCCACAAATAGAGCTTTCTTTTGGTAGTATTTGATCACCTCGGCAATTTTTATCTTTTGTGCTATAAACAAAAACATTCTAAAAAAAAAAAAACTATATTTTTTACTTTTTGCTATAAAACATTCCCAATAAAAAAAATTAAAAAACCAAATGTTTTCATCATTTTATACCAATATGTATTCTGCTACATATTTTTGGTAAAAAAAATCACAATAAGTGTATATTAATTGGTTTGCAAAAAGTTATCACGTCTACAAACTAGGGGAAAGATTTAAGTCATTTTTATTTATTTATTTTTTACTAGTAATGGCGACGATCAGCAATTTTTAACGAGACTGTGAGGTTGCGGTGAACAGATATGGCAACTAACTGGCATTTTTAACACTTTTGGGGGGACCAGTGACATTACTACAGTAATCAGTGCTAGAAATATGCACTGTTGCTGTACTAATGACATTGGCAGGGAAGGGGTTGACACCAGGGGTGATCAAAGGGTTAAGTGTGTCCCTAGGGGGTGCTTTTTAACTGTGGGGAGGATGTATTTACTGAATGAACACAGGGACCTGTGTTCCTAAACAAGAGGAACACAGGATCCCTGTAATCATCACTGACAGAACAATGGTCTATCTTGTTTACAACGGCAGATCACAGTTCTGTTTCCATGGGGAGTGATCGCGAGTGCCCAGCGAACATCCCGGCTGCCAGACCCACTCATTGGCTCCCCCTGTAGCCAATTGTGCGCGTGCCCCCACTAGCTGTCCCACAAACTGACGTACAGTAACATCATTTGGCGGGACAGAGCTACCCTTTCACAGTGTATGTACTGCTGGTGGTCACCAAGTGGTTAAATACGCAAGCCTGGAGCCCTATTTATTTAACTCATGCATTTATTTATTTATTTCCTTTAGTGAATAGACTTTAACACAGTTTTTTTAGGTAATTATTGAGTGTTTTTGCTTTTTGAGGTAAATACCACATAATGGTGATAGTGAAATGACACTGTGTTTAGATAAGACTTTTCAGGCATTCTGCTTTTACACACACATGTAATTTTATAAAGTGTCATTGATTAAAAAAAATATATAAAAATAACATAGAAAAACAATAAAAACAATATATCAGGCCATGATAATGATCAGAATATGTACAGTTCTCTTCACTCCCAACGCGTTTTGAATAGACTGCATTTCTTCCTCAGGGGAACGAGAATATGTAAGAGCACCAAGCTCTATGATTGGTTGGGACAATCAACAGGGAAGAAATTACTTAGAGCCCCATCCAGCCCAAAATCCAAAATGGAAAGATTACTAAACATAATAGGCTGGTCAGCCTTCCTATATGTACTTTGAGTGCTTTCTCTTTTTTTGATTTTCAATTTCTTTTATTGTATTATACATGAGACAAGTGAAACAAGGTTTTTTATGGTAAACATTGAGAAACTTTGATAAGAAAAGTTACATAATTTTGCTCTCTTTATATACAGTAGCTCTTCAATTTTCAAAAGTCTACACATTACCTAAATAAAAAATTGAGCTCTGAAGGCTAAAACTGTGAATTTCCAAACAAGCTTAGAAACTTTGATTCCTATGGATGCTTTGGATTTCCTCCTAATGTGTATTTTAACCCCAAAACACAATTACACACACAAATATTATGAAGGCTTACACTGTTTGTGCTTTTAGTTTAGTTCACAGAACAAGTGACATGGGCACTGCATTTCTGAAATGATATCAGGAATTTTCTGTACTAGCTGAAAAAAGAAAAATAACGAAGTCACTACGGGTACTTTAACTAAAGGCAAAATCATTTTTTTTTTGTTTATTAAAGAGTGGAGAAGAAAAGGAATGTCTGGTGGGTTTTAATTGCTGTCTGTATCCCTGTTAGGGAGATTCACCCTCTCTATTTGTCCTGTTTACAGTTTTCACTGAGAGTAAAATTGAAAGAAGATCCCAAATCTGGAGTGGTCACTAGTAATAGAGGGGAATGTCTTTCAATGGGGACACTAATTCTGGTGATCCTGGTGACTACCAGGGATTTTCCTTAATTTGGAGGGATTTCCTCTCACTTCCTGTTTTGGCTATAGGACAAGAAATGAAAAGAAATCTCCTAAGTGGGAGGCAGATGACAAAATAACCTTCACTTCCCTTTAACAGGAATAGTAAGCCACAAAATGTTAAATTTTTGTTCTTGTGGTTTTTTATATCTTTTTTATATCTTGTAATACCTGCCCAGAAAATGATCGAGGCTTTCGATGAGTGAGAGGCTGGACTTGTATTGTGATTCCCCTAGCAAAGATGCTTCCTACTTCTGTATATCCATGAAACCAATTTACTTATTTTTTTTTCTTTTTAGCAATCCTGTAGATCTATATTCAAGAACTGCAACAGATCTCATATACGCAATTTTGTCTTCATGCATTTTACTTAGTAACACACTGAACAAAACATGCATAAGTGTGTGTATGTGTGTCTGTGCATTTGTAAGGAGAACATCTTTAAATGGAAAAAAAAAAAAACTTCACAGACGAAGTTCTGCGGAAAATCCATTCATTTTCTATAGAAATTTGCCAGATTAGATTTGTAAATCAAAAACCAATATATAACATGCAAGAATTGATCTCTTTTATATTCCTCAGTTACATTTTTGTGAAGCACATTTAGAAGATTTAGAACGTATTTGCGCCTGCTGGTTGAGCCATTATATGCTTGAGTTCATACATCTATTTGTGAGGCTATAAAACAGGCATCGACTACCCATGTAAATTGTGTTCTCCACAATAAATTATATGCATACTTGCAAAAATACATAACTGCTGTTGGTTGGGTTATGTAGCTTGAATACTAATGATGTGTAAAGTTGCATTGTCCCTCTTCTTGGGCCTAATTTAGCTGCTACATCAGAAATTATGTAGAAAAAAAACACTTTATCCTCTCACCGAGAAATAAAATGGCACTTAGAGACACCTACATATCTTTTTTTATGAAACACCTCCATTTTCATATTAATTTTGGTTGCTCTGGGTTCATGGAAAAGTCGCTCTACTGCCATGTCAGTAAAAGACTATTGTGTATAAAGAAAAGAAAATACTTTTTTTAATGTTATTTTTTACAATATCTTATGTTAGATTGCTATAATTAATAGCTTATCATTCTCTGCTATTACAGTATACATGGTTAGCATAATAAATGTATTGGATTCTTTATGTTGAACGTGTTTTTTTTATGTTTTATAATATTTTAAAAGCTAAATAGAGAATCTGATGACATTACTTAATCAATTCACAAGTGATTAATTTGCTTGTGGAATATTAAGGTAAATTACTGCAGCATTAATGAGATCTCCTGTTTACTGCTAATTGCTGTTATGGATGTGATGGAGTTTAAATTCTATTTTCTGCCTGCACCCAGCAAAACAAATCTTCATTTATTTTGAAAGTAGAATACATTTTCAAAAGGCTCTGCAAAGATTCACTGTAACAATATTTTGGCGACCCACCCAATAGTAATCATTTGGTTAAATGTAATAAATGGCAGCTGACATGCAAACGTTGATGTTTGCTACAGAGAAGGCCTTATTAAATAATGGAAAGAGCAATGTGTAAAGTACAATAAAACATAAAAACTAATCAGTAGGAATCCATTATGTTTTTTTCTAACATAAATTTCTGCATTGGTTTATTAAATAGTTTCAGTGGTGTCTGTTTCACTTACAAAAGGAGGTTTAGCAAACAGAGATATGCTACCTTTGTGCTGATAAAACATATATAAATCCAAAAACAAAAATGTATACATATTGCAAGTTTACTAGTACTTTGGTGTGGTGGCTTCATTTTTTAACCTTTTTTCCCTTTTTCCCATACTGTATAAGGCCACAAGAAACAAGGCAAAGCTACAGGAACCTTCCCCTCTCTTTTTCCACAACATGCAGGGGCATGGTTCTGTAATCTGAGATAACAAGGAGCATTGTAACTGATAAGAATGCAGCAGTATATAATCACTTATTTGTTGTGCTATCAGTATGAAACTTAATATAAAACAATAATAGACAAAAAAAATCAACAAAAGTCAATTAATAAGCCAATCAGCCAAATTGTGCATAAAAAAAATCTTAATCCTAATGCTCTCCCACATGAGTTCCACCACCACTGCTATACTCTGCCTCTTATCGCTAGTTAAGACCTCCAAATTGTAGGCAGGTCTTAAATCGGTGAATACACAACAAAGCTATATGTTGGGAAGCAGAGAACCTCAGCTCACTTCAGATAAATTCCCCTTCAATCACCTTCCTGGCTCATATCACAGGCAAAGGTCCAGTAAAGAAAACATAAATCATAAAGTATAATACCTCTGAGTTTAATGAGAATGATACCATAAACTACTCACAAATTGTGCAAGATTGTATTGTACAGAAAGTGCCGCTGCCACTATTCTGGGCGTTGTCATGGCTTAGGCACAGGCTCCTCCCCAATGCGCTTTGTCATCTATGTCACATTTCGTACGGACAGCATAACAAATAAGTGGTATTTTTATATAGTGCACTGGTATTGAGTGTTTTTTGAGTGCTGCTGTATAGGAAAGATCGAACGGTTCGGGTCGACCATCGGTTTGACCCAAACATTGACTGTTCGAAATTCGGCCGAATTCCGAACTTTTTGCAGAAAAAGTTCGGAATTCGGCAACCAGAACCGACCAAAATGCAATGGGACAGGAACTGGGCTTTAAAAGCCCGTGATTGGACCAGAAACATTAGTAAAAAGCAAATTGAGGGGGCAGGAGGATGCTAGGAATGTGATTGGAGTGACTAGGGGGTCCTGAGGCCAATCAGTAGTGAATACACCCCCCAGTATATAACATAGCCCCGCCAAATCTCTGCACTATAATACAGGGGCTGTGGAAGAGAGTGGAAGCAGTTCTGTTACTCCTGCTTCAAAAGTGTTATTTAGCAATTATTAGTGTGAGGAAAGGGATATCTAGTGTAGTTAGGGTACTATTTTCCACTATAGTTAGATTCAATAATCTTATTTCTGTAGGGAAAGTGTTAAGTGTCAGGGTGACCGTAGTGTAGTGTAGGGTGAACTGACTCTGACTGCTATGGCAGGGTGACCAAACTCTTCCATGTCAGGGTGACCGCCATAGAAAAAAGATCGTTTGTCTTAGAATTGCAGTAGAGCAGGCATAGGGCTCCGCTACTTTCACACCTGGCCGTTTTTGTTGCAGGCGTTTATTGGGCTTTTTTGTGGAAGTCTTTGGAGGCAGGCATGACATCTGAACTTCTGTGTAGGGGTATATATACACACACACATATATGTATATATACGGAACCTTATGCCTGCGCTAATGAAATTATTTGGAGGCATGTGGCTCCGCTCCTATCACACCTATATGTGTGTATGTGTATATATACAGTACAGACCAAAAGTTTGGACACACCTTCTCATTCAAAGAGTTTTCTTTATTTTCATGACTATGAAAATTGTAGATTCACACTGAAGGCATCAAAACTATGAGTTAACACATGTGGAATTATATACATAACAAAAAAGTGTGAAACAACTGAAAATATGTCATATTCTAGGTTCTTCAAAGTAGCCACCTTTTGCTTTGATTACTGCTTTGAACACTCTTGGCATTCTCTTGATGAGCTTCAAGAGGTAGTCACCTGAAATGGTCTTCCAACAGTCTTGAAGGAGTTCCCAGAGATGCTTAGCACTTGTTGGCCCTTTTGCCTTAAATCTGCGGTCCAGCTCACCTCAAACCATCTCGATTGGGTTCAGGTCCGGTGACTGTGGAGGCCAGGTCATCTGGCGCAGCACCCCATCACTCTCCTTCTTGTTCAAATAGCCCTTACACAGCCTGGAGTTGTGTTTGGGGTCATTGTCCTGTTGAAAAATAAATGGTCCAACTAAACGCAACCCAGATGGAATAGCATGCCGCTGCAAGATGCTGTGGTAGCCATGCTGGTCCAGTATGCCTTCAATTTTGAATAAATCCCCAACAGTGTCAGCAGCAAAGCACCCCACACCATCACACCTCCTCCTCCATGCTTCACGGTGGGAACCAGGCATGTAGAGTCCATCCGTTCACCTTTTCTGCGTTGCACAAAGACACAGTGGTTGGAACTAAAGATCTCAAATTTGGACTCATCAGACCAAAGCACAGATTTCCACTGGTCTAATGTCCATTCCTTGTGTTATTTAGCCCAAACAAGTCTCTCCTGCTTGTTGCCTTTCTTTAGCAGTGGTTTCCTAGCAGATATTCTACCATGAAGGCCTGATTCACACAGTCTCCTCTTAACAGTTGTTCTAGAGATGTGTCTGCTGCTAGAACTCCGTGTGCCATTGACCTGGTCTCTAATCTGAGCTGCTGTTAACCTGCGATTTCGGAGGCTGGTGACTCAGATGAACTTATCCTCCGCAGTGGAGGTGACTCTGGGCTCCTCTGGGTTCCTGGGGCAGTCCGCATGTGAGCCAGTTTCTTTGTAGCGGTTGATGGTTTTTGTGACTGCACTTTCAAAGTTTTCCCAATTTTTCGGACTGACCTTCATTTCTTAAAGTAAAGATGGCCACTCGTTTTCCTGTACTTAGCTGCTTTTTTCTTGCCATAATACAAATTCTAACAGTCTATTCAGTAGGACTATCAGCTGTGTATCCACCTGACTTCTGCACAACACAACTGATGGTCCCAACCCCATTTATAAGGCAAGAAATCACACTTATTAAACCTGACAGGGCACACCTGTGAAGTGAAAACCATTTCAGGTGACTACCTCTTGAAGTGTGACTCTACAATTTTCATAGTCATGAAAATAAAGACAACTCTTTGAATGAGAAGGTGTGTCCAAACTTTTGGTCTGTACTGTACATATATGTGTGTGTGTGTATATATACCCCTTGTGACAGGAAGTCAGGTAAATCTGTGAATGTAGTCCCAGACAGGAGCTACACTTCCACCTGGGTTAGACAAATCACCAATTACTATAGGGTGTCAGCTGCAGAGGTAGCCAGAACTGTCTAAGGAAGTTGAAAGGCCTTCAGCTGTTCGGAATGAGGAAGTTAAGGCCTCTATAATTTGTCCAAAGGAAGTCTATGGATTGCTGCCTCCTGTCGTCATGTGGGCTGGGAGAGGAGGACAGACAGACGTGTGCCTCCCGATGCCGTGTGGGCATGGGAGAAGGACTGTTGCCTCCTGTCGCCGTGTGGGCTGGGAGAGGAGGACAGACAGATGAGTACCTCCCGACAAGCTGGTGAGCATGGGAGAAGACCCCCTGAAGTGATGTGCACTAAGGAGGGTAAACAAGTGTGAAGACTACTCGAAGTAAGGTCTTGGATCGTCTCAAGGTGAGAAGAGAAACTATTTCTATGTGGAAAGAAATAAATGCACTGCTTGCTATGTGGAGAGACAAGCAAATGAACTGTGTTCAATGTGAAGAGTGTGAAGAGACAAAGGGACATGTTCCATATGAAGAGGAAAAGGGACATGTTAAATAAACATGTGCTGTGTGAAGAGATAAAACATGGACTATTGAGAGTCTGCTGTATGACCAGCCAAGTCTGCCCAACAGTAGGTTGGGGACAGACTTCATTAGATAGGTTCCAGTGTGTGAGAAGGTAGCCGCCCACAGTGGCAAGGATTTATTTTGTTTTATTTTATTTTGGCTGTTTTGAGTCTTGCAATTGTGTGAAGTAAATTGCATGAATAAAACAAAGTGTTGTTTGCAACCACTGCTCGGCTATCTCTCTGTGAAAACGCACCCCCAATGGGGTCATCCATGCCTACCACCGAGCTAATCCCTTACACCCTATACAGATGTTCAGATGTTATGCCTGCCTCCAAAGATGCCCAAAAAATGCCCCTAAAAATGCCTGCAACAACACACCTGGGCGTTTTTGTTGCAGGTGTTTATTGTGCATTTTTTGGGCGTCTTTGGAGGCAGGCATAACATCTGAACTTCTGTATAGGGGTATATATACACACACACATATATGTATATATACACATACACACATACAGGTGTGATAGCAGCGGAGCCACATCCCTGCAAATAATTTCATTAGCGCAGGCATAGGGTTCTGCTACTTTCACACCTATATGTGTGTATGTGTATATATACATATATGTGTGTGTGTATATATACCCCTATACAGAAGTTCAGATGTTATGCCTGCCTCCAAAGACGCCCAAAAAATGCCCAAAAAAACGCCTGTAACAAAAACGCCCAGGTGTGAAAGTAGCGGAGCCCTATCCCTGCTCTACTGCAATTCTAAGACAAACAATCTTTTTTTTCTGGTTCTGGACATGCTACAGAGCTGAAACTTCACAGGTACACTTTTTAGACCCCCCAAACACTAAATCCAAAGAAATCTCTTTTTTTTTTTTTTCAATAATTTTTTCAATAATTGTCTCTCTATTAAAAACGACAATTCTTAAGAACTTTTTTTGTGTGATTAATAGTCCCTGGGGCATGACCCAGAACCCTAGGCACTTTTTAGGGGCATTTATTGGGTTTTAGGGCTTCAAAATTGTGTTTTTTGATTACCGAAGTTCTGGTCCCATTGATTTCAATGGGGTTCTGGAATCCAGAGCCGAACTTTTGGGAAGTTCGGGTGTTCTGGTTGAACCAAACTTTTCAAAAGTTCGATCATCCCTACTGCTGTACATAAGTACATTTAACACTAAATGCACTTGTTTTTGAACTTAATGCAGCGCAGGCAGAGAGCTCAGTGAGTAAGTGCAGATAATCAGCTGCCAAGATTTATGGCAAGAGCCACACTTTTTTTTATAATAATGATTTGAGAAATGAAAGCGCTCATCCAAAGATGATCAAGGAATATGTTTTCCGTTAGGAAAAGCTATCCATGAAAACCAGGCCAAGGAATATCCTACAAAGAAAATGGCCTCTGCCCCCACCTATAACTGGCCTTTATAGCAAAGAACACATGGAAGGACAACGCACATGAGACAAACAAAAATAAAAATTCCCAGTTCAATTTGCTAGGCCAGTTATAGGTGGGGGCAGAGGCCATTTTCTTTGTTGTTAATGTATACTGGTGAGTGGACATACTGGATGCCTTTGCTATAATACCACTGGCTGGGCTTCCATTATGCCCCCAAGTACCTTTAGGAGGGATGGGTCACCTTCAGGCTCACCTGCCCCTTATCTATCCATTAGCATGCTTGTGCTTCCACTGTGAAGACTCTCAGAAATTTACTAGAGTTAGGACTGCAGGTAATACAGGGTGCCGTGGAGTGGCCCTGCAGCTTATACATGCGTTTGCAAATGTGTGCTATCTAAACCCCTGTTTTGACGCAAACTGTTAGACAGGTTAATTTGGTTGGTAAGCAAACTGGTTAGCAAATTGAACTGGGAATTTTTATTTTTGTTTGTCCGATGAATATCCAAGCCACGTGGCAGGCGCCAAGGAATTCTTTATATTTTTATTTATTTAATTATCTCCCACAGATGCTGTGGGCATACCATACCAATTTTGTCTGCGTTCGGGAGAAGGTAAAAAAAAATTGTCATCTGCAACTGAGAGAGAGCGTCTGCTACTATATTATCTTTCTCTAGAATGTATTTTGCCTATGACCAAATATTTAGAATTAGACATTTAGACACCAGATAACGTAGCAATGTTGTAACTGGTGGTGATTTGGATGATAAACAATTTAAGAAGGGGGTGGTTTCTGAAATATTTACCCCACATTTATAGCGCTCAACAATCAGAAATAGCTCTAATAAATACTATTTTTTACCCAACCATGATTTTTCCTCTCTAGTGGACATTTTTCAGCACACCAATGATTCCTCCATATTGCAGCAAAACCAACAGAACCTGCCGTATCAGTAAATAAGCAAAATTCTTTAATTGAAATAAATTCATGCTGCAAAATAGTTCTGCCATTGAAGTGTGCCAAAAATGGAATTCTTACTAACATGTCTTCCCGCACATGTGAATAAGGCTTCTTTAAACCTGCTATTGAAGAATAGAGAATTCTAGAAAAAATTCTACCCCCAGGCAGAACTCTAGTTGCGAATGCTAATGAATCAAATAAAATCTACATTTCTTGTAATAATACATTTTCCCTACAAATTAAACCTATTAGTAAACCAGAAATGTTTTCCAATTTTTATTTTGCTAGCAGAATGCCAAATTTCTCACAAGTATCATAAAATAACTGCAACAAATGTAGACAATCCACTGACCCTGAAGAGCCTTAAAATGAAAAATCACATGAGTGCTGTCGTCTGCTGATCTGGATGCTTGCGCAGCCATGGCAGGATGTTTGGCAGAATCACCGGTGATGGAGCCTTTAAGAAAGAATCCCTTATTCTGCGATTGCATAGAAGAAGACATTTTCTTTAAGCACTTCATGATGAGATGCGAGCCAAAACAGAATGCACACTCATGTCTATACTGACAATTCATGAACCTTTTACATTGTGCATCATTAAAAGTAAAACAGATTCCTTTTTTTATATGATACAGTGTTACTTTTGACTTGCAAATTCTGTTGACGTACCATTGGAGGTTTTTGTGGTAATACAAGATTTACCATAACCCAATATCTTTGCTTCCCACAAAGAAAAATAAGGTTTTTGTGCTCAGCCAGTTTTTGCCTAAACGATTCATCATAACTAAACCAACCCAAACTTTCAAAATGTTTATACGCCTCCAGAATTATATTGATATGGTGAAATAGACCAGTGCTGTGTTCTGGGAATTTTTCACTGATAATACTTGGATAAATACAGCCTGAAGCCAGTTTTTAAAAGATCGGGCCACAGGCCTTCTTCTATCATCCTCATTTTTGTCTTTGTCCTGTCTAAAAAATTCCTTGCTAGATGGAAGTAATGATAATAAATCAATACATTCTTCATTCTATTTCTTTTCTTTAACTGTTGCTAATAAATGAAAACCTAATGGTGATGGAGTGCAAGGCATGCTTTCTTTTATACAAATTTCTGGCACACCATACATATTAACATTACTTCTGTCTAGATGTACAGAACCTGGAGCTGCAATAGTTGCAGCTCTAGGAACAGCATTGGTTTGCTGTTCTGGCACTACCCATACACTAAACACATCCTGTATGTTATTGTTAACTGCATTAACTGATAGTCCTTTTATAGTTGATATAGAAGATACTAGTTGAGATAAAGGCATTCAAAGATTATTCAGAGCTTCAGCATTAATTAACTCACCAGATACTTCTGAAGCAGCCAATGGCATCTCTCTGCAGCTGGGAATTTCTGTACCCTTTTCTTCTACTATTTGATTTAGCCTGACTGGACTCTCCTGTCTGCTTGCAGGGTCACTGCAGGCGCCACTTGCAATAGACCATTGTTCTGGCATTTGCGGTTGCCTAGGGAACCGGCTTTCACTTTCCACCTCTACTCAGCTCTGACCTTGCCTCTTCCGGGGGCAACGCCTTCAGTGACATTGCTCCCTGTCTGCCCCGCCTCCGGCGAGGCCAGCCTCCCAGATGCACCTCCTTGTCCAGCCGCTGGGGGACTGTACGGCCGCCGGGACTTTCCCCTTCTTTTTGCCCGCCATTCAAAGTCACCAGCTCCTCCTGCATTTTGACCTGGCTGACCTGGTACTGGAAGGTAGCTGTCTTTTGCACCGGCCTCCTCTTTAAGTCCACAGTCTCTTCTCGGTCTGCCACCGCTTGTTTTGTCTGCCAAGCCTACAGTTTCCAGCCCATTTGGTAAGGTGAGGCACTTCCGAATCCAGGTGTCCCCTCCTTCTGCCTCTGCTTGTTTCAGCAGCTGCTGAAGTAAAGTCTTTATGTCGCCTCAGGAGTTAGCGCCAGAAGGACAGTATTATAGCTCTTCTGCAGAGCTCTGCCACTGAAGACTTCCTGAGACGACTGCCAGTTAAGCCTTGTCTCTTTTATAGGGCTCCCAAAGGCTTCTAGAACTTTTTGGCCCATGTGACTATCAGTTTTGAGGCTCCCCCAAACAGCAGTCACAAAGTACCCCATTACCTCTGTGTGACCTTATTCTTAGGGAGCCTTGAAACCCCTCAGCTGCTGCAGTCCCATGAGAAAAGGGGCCGGGGATCTTGAAACCTCCTATCCCTTTTCTTTTACATTTCTGAAGTAGTCAAAACTGTATGTAGGTTTAGAGGAATATTGCAAGTGAATTAAAAATAATTTATGGAAAGACAAAATGCAGCAAGAAAGCTTTTAAAATACTATCTCAGTAGCTGAAAAGAAGTATCTGGGTACTTGGGATATGTTTAAGCAGGGTTCAATGGACAGTACTAAAGTTCGAGTGCCAAGTCTGAACCTCAATGACATCAATGCGGGCAGAATGTTTTACAGTTCTGGGAATATTTTAGGTTAATAGGCAAGGGATTGACAAACAAATGGCATTGAGAGCAGGGCATTACCCTGTGGTACAAGCACCAAAGGAAAAATAATGTAAAAATTCCATTTGGCTGGAAGCAGCAATTTTGGGAATGTTTAACAATAAGGAGGCACCCGGATAACACCCCTCCTCCCTCCATGTGAAGACATAAGGAGTACTTAATGCCCCTACTAATTCACAAACAAAATGTAAAGTGTAAAAAAAAAAAAAAAAACACACACACAAAAAAAAAAAACACATTTTTGACAAGTCCTTTATTTAAAAAAAAAAAAAAAAAAAAAGCTCCACAGTGCAGATCCTCATAAATAACAGTACTAAAACCCCAAAAATAAAAAAAATCCAACTATCAAATGTGACAATACTACTCATCAAAAGACAGCTCCCCAAGCTGTCATCAGCAATAAGACAGAAGGCAACCTATTATGTCAAGCAATGGTTGCCAGAGCAAAAATGCCAGCATGCTAGTAGTGAATCACTTGAGGTCTTATGCTGTCTCTCTTCACTTTAATGTGAAAGATACAAAAGGACAAAATTATAGAAGATATTTAAATTTGAGTGGTGTCCTGGCTAGTAGCCATTGATATTGAGGCACGGGATAGTCCTATTTTGCACCAAAAAGTGAATTGAAGTGATAGCAGATTTTCTGAGGAAACTAGAGCAGTCTTCCTGGCACTATAATTCCTTTGTATTGAACTACTTAGGCATATTCCTACAAAAAACATATTTTTGTTTCAGGACTTCAAGAACCTCTAGATACAGAGGGTGGCAATGGGACACATTGTGACCCTTACTATGCCAAACTGCACCTGGACGGTGTGTGAAATTGTCTGATTTCTGATGAGTCAATGTAGATGTACCGGTGCCATGTGTTAGCTTGGCACAGGTACATCGACAATGTTTTTTGATCTGGACAGACACTTGTAGTAAAACAACTTTGCGGCTTACATGGGGTCAAACAGGTTTAAACTCAAATTTAAAAAAAAAATGAAAAAAAGGATTACCTTCTTAGAAGATGAAATGGGGAGACAGGAAGTTGGCTCCTTTACATCTATTGAACCTAGGTTCACACTAGTATGCATAGCCATATGTGTTTCTAATACCCAATATAAAAAATGGTTGAAAACATAAATGCAAATATTAACATCCTCAGCTTACATCCATGTTCCTCCATTCAGGTCCGTTTAAACGGAAAAGGATGATATCTTCTCATTTTGATTGTCAGAAGGTTTCATTTAGTGGCAATCTCCTATATATATATGCTCTAGTTTTTGAATTTTATTTTTTATTTATTAGAGCCACCGCTGGTTGGGGGGGGGTCATTAATTGTACGGGCACGCGGGGTGTTTCTCCTCGCAGGATGGCTGTGGCACCCTTGGGGTGTACTCTCTACCCTGTTTGAGGTGGGCACCATTGCCCATTGCGCCGTCCTTGCCGGTCCCTAAGGGTCCAGGGCAGTGGTCGGAGTTTAGACCTGCTGGCTGGATGTTCCCGCCCTGGTCCCTTCCCCATTGTACTTGGCTGTTCCAATTTCCTATTTGGGAAGTGTCAATTTTTCAGGGTGGATTTTCCAAGATGGCAGTGGAGGACTTGTGGCGTACGCGTATGACGTCATCAGATGGTGACGTTCTCACATGCGCTGGGGCGAACGCATGTCAGACGCCGGCAGATCAGGGGGAAGAATATAAGGCAGCACTGTTGGCGATTGCCCTAGTGCCTGCCTGGAGCCGAAGGGTGCTGTCATATCTCCATGCCTGTTGTATTGGTGAGCAGTGTAGGATTTGGATTTATTTTGCTTTGTTAAAGCTTTCTATGAACACATTTACATACTGCATTCCTTGTGATCTTTGTTTACCATCAGATGGAACACCTTTGATTATCTGAGTGTGCTTTGCTGACCGCTCTGCTTTCAACTATTATTCTCGTAACAACTTGTTTACCTCTGGATGGACATCCTAAGACTTTTCAATTTTGTTCCCTATATCTGGGATGAATATAAAGGTATTTAGGGTGTTTAAAGATATATGTATACAGTTGGTGTCCTTCACTTATGAGATTGAGTCCAACTGATTGGGGCTCATTTGCGCGTATATATTTTTATACATATACATATATCCTTTAACTTTTTTCAGCCACACTAGCCTGGTGTGCTCTCCCTATGATCTATTGCCACCTTAGGTGCTGGCCCTCCTTCTTATATCAACTCTTGGACTCCTAGCAGTGCTTAATAGAGTGATTGTGATATATACAGTACATATGGTGAATGCTTCTTTACCATTTGCCTTTCTGTGTTGCGCTCAGGCTATCATTGAGGGTAATGGAAAAGGTCTTTGATTTTGATGTAATAATTTATTATTTATTTGATGTATTCCATGGAATATATATTTTTGCAGTATATACATATATATGTAGAAAATATAATAAATAATGAACATAAATTATATAGAGTGCGCTTCAAAATATTGCCAAACATGAAAAAACTGCAGACAAAAAGTGCTTCACAATCTTAAATAGTTGCTGTGCTCGGGTGGCCTCTTACCGCAAACAAATCCAATAGTGACATAATAACTGGTGAAGTGGAAGTGCAGTGGGATGATGACACCCTGTGATGAAGGTGGATTCTTACCGAAATAAAGGGAGAAATTAGCTTAATACTGTTGTGGCAGAAGATCCAGCTGCTGGTCAGCTTGGAGTGATGTACTCTCACTGGGATGAATAGATCTACCCGCTCCTCAAATGTATGGATCCGAAGTTGCTCAGGGTTCAAACGTCAAAATGAAGTTCCCACAAGAAAGAGAGGGAGACTAATAGTGTATTACCCTTATAACTTTATTTAATGAAAAGGCAAACACTTACATCAAGTCCGTAGATACAATTGAAGACAGTGCTCTTTAAAAGTACACGGCCACCTGCAGTGCGGTCTGTGGCGCGTGACAGCGCGGTTTGCTCCCTTCGACGCGTTTCCACTAAGGAGTCGGCTTCTGGGATTGGAGCTAAAGCCACGCCGTCAATCTCCCTTGTTAAATATCTGTTTTAATGGAGGCTTCCGGTCCGGCCGTGGCGGGGCCCCGGAAGTGTGATGACGGAACACTTCCAGAGTTAAAACCACCTGACACCATGAGACACAACCAGGAAGTAAACAACTTCCTGGTTTTTTATTTATAGTCTTTAAGACTCTTTGTAGGATCAGCATTCAATAGGGCAATTCATTCTACACAGGCTTTATGCTCCTGGTGTAACAGCGAGAAGTGTTTTCTACATCTTTATTTTTCAGTTTCTTCTCAGCTTCACAATTGCCCTTCTGTTGTTTACTACCTGGTTGCGTCTCATGGCGTCAGCTGGTTTTAGCTCCGGAAGTGTTCCGTCATCACACTTCCGGGACCCCGCCACGGCCGGACCGGAAGCCTCCATCAAAACAGATATTTAACAAGGGAGATTGACGGTGTGGTTTTAGCTCCAATCCCAGAAGCCGACTCCTTAGTGGAAATGCGATGGAGGGAGCAAGCCGCACTGTCACACGCCACGGACCGCACTGCAGGCGGCCATGTACTTTTAAAGAGCACTGTCCTCAATTGTATCTACGGACTTTATGTAAGTGTTTGCCTTTTTATTAAATAAAGTTATAAGGGTAATACACTATTAGTCCCCCTCTCTTTCTTGTGGGAACTTCTTTTTGGCGTTTGAACCCTGAGCAACTTCGGATCCATACATTTGAGAAGTGGGTAGATCCATTCATCCCAGTGAGAGTACATCACTCCAAGCTGACCAGCAACTGGATCTTCTGCCACAACAGTATTAAGCTCATTTCTCCCTTTATTTTGGTAAGAATCCACTTTCATCACAGGGTGTCATCTTCCCCACTGCACTTCCACTTCACCAGTTATTATGTCACTATTGGATTTGTTTGCGGTAAGTGGCCACCCGAGCACAGCAACTATTTAAGATTGTGAAGCACTTTTTGTCTGCATTTTTTTCACATCACCTTGGCACGGATTCATTCTTCACCATTGATTTGAAGTTGACGCAGACATCCTTTATATTTGAGAGACTTTCCTTTTGTGTTGTTCTTGGTGATCACAATGTTTTTACCACATTGAGATTTGAACAAAGTTTTGTTTGGCAATATTTTGAAGCGCACTCTATATAATTTATATTCGTTATTTATTATATTTTCTACATCTATCTTATCACTATTTTCAGTGCTGCTTCTACTTTATTTCTATTGATTCGTGCATCTTTTATTTCTACACTTATATACATATATATATATATAAAAAATATATCAGTAATGAATGAGAATTTGGATTATCTGTGTGTTTTATTGTATTGATTGTATTTGTTTCCTTGTAGTTACACATGGTTTATGGCCCCTGAAGAAGCAGAAAAGCAAAACAAGTTGAGCAACAAGGGAAATCTAAGCACGGACCTATTTCGTAAGTCCTCGGAGGCCAATACTGTTCTACATACTTCTAGTGCTCATCCGCGCACTTTAAAAAACAGTATACCATACGGTCAGTACCTGAGGCTCAAAAGAAACTGTAGTAAAGAGGAAGAAAACCTCCATCAAGCAAAACTTCTACAGAACCACCTTTTGGAAAGAGGCTACAGTAAGAAATGCCTAAAAAAGGCATTCAACAAAACCAAATTAAGATCTCGCGACTCCCTCCTATACACACACAAGAAATCCAATACTAATCAACCGACTCGGATTATCACCCAATATTAGGACAAACATGGACAGATTGAGCACATTCTATCACAGCATTGGCATCTCCTCAAGGATGATCCTATTGTCACCAAATATATAGGAGAAAAGCCTCAGATCACATACCGCAGGGCAAAATCCCTGTGGGATCATCTGACCCACAGCCATCTACAATCAGAAATTAGGACAGCCAGTCATGATCGCCCAAGAGGCACTATTAGCTGTGGTAGCTGTAATTATTGTGAGTGGATCTGGGAGAGTGAGAGAATCCAATTACCCATCAGTCAAAAATGGTCTCCTCAGGAGCTCATTAACTGTCGTACTGTAGGTGCAGTCTACTTTATGAAATGTTCTCTGTGTAAGGCCTTCTATGTTGGAAAGACTAAGAGACCCTTCCAGAAGTGTATACGGGACTATGTCTATGAGATTAGCACGGGGAAAATTGAGTCAGCGATTAGTCACCACATCAGACTTTACCACAATTTATAACTTGACTGCATGAAATTCTTTCCTCTCGAGCATGTAAAAGGGCCACCTAGGGGGGGGTGACATATATTGGAAACTCTTACAATTGGAGACCCAGTGGATTTTCCTTTTGGATGTCACGAGGTCTCCAGGCCTAAATTAATATATAAGCTTTAAATGCTTTTTATGAGCCTTTAACATTTTCTATTAGTCATATATGAAGATGTGAAGTTTTCTATCTCTGTCACCTTATTAGGCAAATAGAGGAGTATCTTGTCTCCAATGAAACAGTGTATGTATTAGATTGTTCACTGTATGGCTATGTAACTACTTATCAGGTATGGTCTCATTTACTATTATAAATCCCGTATAATTAACCAGGATTGCTTCAGGACTGAGATCGACAATACTTAATCTATTTTTATTTCAGAGATTAATTTTGTCCTACAGGGCTGCTTTGGGATATTTATAGAGGAAGATATGATCTTTTGCACATTTCTCCACTGTTTTTCATTTTTAAGGTGTAAGTATTTAAGTACATTAAATTTAAGTACATTAAGGATGACAGTTTTCTCATTACCCCCATATTAGATCATTGAGAATAGCCTTCATGGGTGTTAATGTATCCCCTTGGGGAGTGGGCTGACCTCACATGTTACAGGGTGGGGGTATTGAACCTACTTAATTTTAATAAGGTTGGGGTGTTCAGTTGTATGGCCTTGTCCTTTGTATGTATGCACATTGCGGAGTTTGGTGATGGCTTAGTTGAGCAGTTTACTGTTTTGCCACAGGAGGGCATTGTGTCCTATTTGGGGATGTGTTCCCCCTTCTCTATTGATTTGTTCCATTTCCTGTGTATGAGGAGGGGGATTTCCTGCTGGGCTCTGCAGGCTATGCATCCGGGCGGTTTCCGGCGGGTGTCTGTGTCCCCTTCGGGCTTGGGGCGGGACGTGGTGGCTATTCCCTCTTTCCCTGTCTTTCCCCGGGCTCCTAGTGAGAACGGGTGACAGAGGAGAGGATACCGCATGTCCCGCCATTACTGCGCATGCACGGTTATCCGTCACCACGTGGCTTTATTTATTTATTTTTAGGGGTACCTGATAAGGGTACCATATGGGCCATTGATAGAATGAATTAATTATATGTTGCGCCTGGACGTGCGCTCCTGCTCTCCCCTATGCTGTTTTTGACTACAGTGGAGTATTTATCTAGAGAGACCCCTCTTATCCCCTTTTTCAATCTACCCTGTACTGGTGGCGATGAATATTATCATATAATTATTACAACAACTTCTGGGACAACTGTGAGTCGGTCTCTTATACTGGCGATCCAGCTTCAAAAACTTATTACAAGTGGTTTTTGCTCCTTTTAATATGGGACCATATCTGATTTGTAAGTATCATTATTTTATGATTATATATGATTAATGCATATAAAATCGGTTATATGTATAACATATGTTATGTATATGGCCTATCTCTTTCGAGATTACGCCATATGTTGATTTGTCTGCTTTTTTCTTCTTATTATTATATTTGTTGTTTTCTTTCTCTTCATTTTCTAGTATATTGACATTGTGAATCCTCTACACCCATCATTCCCTGAGGAAGCCTTATAGATGAAATGCATTGGATTCCCTAGCCTTGTGCCATCTCCTGGGGCATTTTCTTTGTGCACCTGTGTGGGGCTTGGTAGGGCAGGGTGGAATTAAGCGGTTTACACTTGTTTTTGTCATGTCTTTACTGTACTATTGTTGTATGGTATTTTATTAGTATTGTATCAAATAAAATATATTTTTAATATACAAACTAGTCAGTTTTGTCTCCCAGAGTTGGTTGTCCAGCACCGATATAGCCCTTTTGTTTCCTTACAGTTGTTTTTTCAACAAGCATTGTGATTGACATAGTATCTATATGTTTGCATGTTTGTGTAGGGAAAAAAACTTTTTTATGAAATATTCTATTGGGGAGGAACTTTATGCCCCATATCCTTTTAAATTTGATCAAAATAAAAATGTTTTTACAATAATTTATGTGTTGTCGCACCATCAAAATCCCTTTTTCAATATTCTTTCAAAAAAATCTACTCTTCTACTCAGGTGCCTTTGATCAATGGATGTATGTGACGTGTTCAGATGTTTACGAAAGGAAAGGCATCTATGTATGGGAGGCATTCAATTAATGCCCATGGACTAAAGGAGAATGTGTTGAGATGGGAACTACTGAAATGGATCTCCAAATACCAAATAAATTGCCAAACTGTGGGAGTTTTATATCTTATGATAGGTACTTGCATTGCCTAAAACACTATTCTGAATTTGATTTTTTTTTGATTTCCAAAGGTAACATCAAAACATCAGTAGATATAAAGGACTATACCATTCATTTGATGCCTCCTCTTAAAAACATAAACAAAATGGACACAAATATCAAAAGATAGATGATTTCCAGGACTTAAAGGGGTTGTAAACCATTACATACACCCAATGAAGTGACTGGCATCTGGTGATACACAGAAATGAAACAAATCCTCCTACATAAGTTGTACATCTTTATCTACAGTATTATTTTCACTGCATCCATTCATAGTCTAGAATGTATGAAATTTGTCTGAGCAGACAGAAAAAAGGAGATGGAGAGCTGAAGTTACACGCAGTCCAAGTTCTGAAAGTGAAAGCTGCATAGTAATTAGCATAGCCAAAACAGGCTCAAGCAGGCTGAACAATGAAGGAAAATATGTGTTTAAAAACATTTGCACTCCCTTTGTGATGCAAGACAAAGGAAATGACCAGTCATAGATTGGCATGATCCAGAACAAGAAGTTACTTGTCCCTTTAGTGAATAGAGACAAGCTAGGTAAATTAATACAAGAACATAGGGGAATTGATCAGCCATGACACCTAGAATTGCAGTCACTACATGTGAACCCATCAGTACAAGGTAAGGCAAATAAACAACACAGGAAATATATCTACATGGATACCTAGTTAAAACAGCAAAAACATTTGGAAGTGTACAATCTGTTTAATCAAACATTGAGCTTTAAATCATGATTACAAATAGCAACCTCTTTGAACAGTATAGCTTTATGGATTGTGTTAGTTCTTTCAGAATTTCTTTCTGATGGGGAACTTAAAACTGGTTCTGTAATAAATGAACCAACCTGTAACATTAACATTGTTTTCCAAATACATATTATTGAACTTCCGCTGTACCATATCCATATAAACAATAAACCCTATCCTCAATTAGACAACCAAAATGTGTTCCTCTACAATATTGGACTCTAAAGGTACACTTTTATTATAGACTTAATTAATTAGGTACTTTTGTAAGGGGAATTGTAGTTTTGCTATACCCATTGGGTTCATTTTACAAATATGCTGGGGGAACTATTTTTGATGATGGATAGTGCTAGTTAATAACCTGCAGAAATCTCACTAACCTACACTGGCATATAGTAGTGACTATTTCTTTTGAGTACCTTCCTTTACTCTTATTTATATTAAGTAAGTGAATTATCATAGCAATAGGATTTACAGTACTGGGCAAATGTTTTAGGCTGGTATAAAGAAATGTTGTATAGTAAGAATCAGGGCCGGCGCTACCACTAGGCAAGTTAGGCAGTCGCCTAGAGCGCACTGCCGCCTAGGGCGCCTGGCCGCTGATTTCCCCCTCTTAGTATGTCCCTCACTCTCCTCTCCGTTCAGCTCTGCAAAGACTCATCAGGGTCTCCCTCCGAGTCCCTGACCGTCTGAGATGTGCCGTGCAAGAACAGAGGCGGCCGGTGCCGCGCCTCTATGATTATCAGTGAGAGAGAGAGAGGTGACAGTCTGTGTATCTCTCACTGCTCCACTCCAGCACGGCTGCAGCATTCACTCACATCTCTTCTCCCCCCCTCCCCCTCCTGTGTGCTGAGCTCCGTCTGTGAAGGAAGGTGGGCGGGAAGATTAAAAAGCCAAGCTGACACTCACACTGAGAAGCTGCTGAATGAGCCCGGGGATCATTCCACATGAGGTAACACTTTCACTGACCAGACCCTCCAGACCTTGCCCCCCCTTCTCTCCCTGTCTCCTGAAATCCCCCCCCCCTGTCTCCCTTCTCTCCCCCCGTTCTCTCCCCCCCTCCCCTCTCCCCCCCCTTCTCTCTCTGTCTTTGCCAGCACTGGAAATACCTTTACCCCTTTCTGTTAATGTTAATAATAAACTCCTTCCTTCCCATCATCTCCCTATACATTGATGTATTAGTACAGAATAACTTTATTAACTTTATCCATTAAGCCCCGGTTTACATTAGTGCGATCACAGAGATCGCAGGTAATTCGGAGCGCACTGCTCCTTCATTACATGCGATCTCATGTGCGGTGCGAATTTCAGCCATAAATTTTGTATGGCTGAATTCGCACCGCATCCGCACTAAACTCGCACATGAGGCTTTTTTTTTATCTGCAGCAGAATCGGATCGCATAGTGGTTCACACTAGTGCAATCCGATTCTGTGCTAACTGTCAGATCGCACTGCAATATGCGATCTCAACTGGGGGTGTCCTTAACTTTTAATTGACACCCCCTGCGTATCGCATATGGCAGTGTGAACTGCCAGAGGTGTGGATGCGATGCGGGAACACGCTGTATATTCGCATCGTTCCCGCATCGCACAAATGTGAACCGGCACTTAGTCCCAATTCACACTGGTGCGATGCGGGAAACCCTGCGATTCAGTGACAGTTCCTGCATCACATCAGAATTGCACACTGGTTCACACTGAGATCTGCGAATCGCTGGGGATGTTAATGTAAGGTTAATGACACCCCCCAGATTGGTTCAAAGATAGCAGTGCAAACTGTGAAATGGTGCAGGAATCAGATCGCATAGGTGTGAACATCTAAGCGATCCGATTCCAGTGTGGACCAAAAATAGGGACCTGCACCATTTCGGTTCAAATGCGATGCAATTTCAGCCTTATGCCCCGTACACACGTGCAGATTATCTGAAGACGTTTGTCTGTAGACTTACCAAAACCATATAATATGAGGTCAAAACCTAAACACTTTCAATTTGTATGCAATCCGGCAGGCCCTTGCACTACATAGAAAAGGTAAATCTGAAGACAAAAGTCTTCAGATAATCTGCACGTGTGTACGGGGCATTACAGTTTGTATGGCTGAAATCACATCACACAGACATTGCATGTGATCTGGGCAAATAATATTGATGTCCTTTTTTTCCCACAAACAGAGCTTTCTTTGGGTGGTATTTGATCACCTCTGCGATTTATTTAATTTTTTTGTGCTATACACAAAAAAGAGCGACAATTCTGAAAAAATAAAACAATATTTTTCCCATTCTGCTATAAAACATTACCAAAAAAATTTTTAAAAATCGAAATTTTTGATCCTTTTAGGCCAATTTGTTTTTTGCTACATATTTTTGGTAAAAGAAGATCCCAATAAGCGTATTTTGGTTAGTTTCCGCAAAAGTTATCACGTCTACAAACTAGAGGAAAGATTTGTGTCATTTTTATTTATTTTTTTACTAGTAATGACGGCGATCTGCGATATTTAGCGGGACGGCGTCATTGTGGAGGACAGATCGGACCCCTGACTGACATTTTTGACACTTTTGGGGGGACCAGTGACATTACTACAGTAATCAGTGCTATATATATGCACTATTACTGTACTAATGACACTGGCAGGGAAGGGTGATCAAAGGGTTAAATGTGAGCCTAGGGGAGCGATTCTAACTGTGGGGGGCGTGGCTTGTGAAATGATCATAGAGACATGTGTTCCTATATAGAAGGATCACAGGCGCTCTGTGATCATTCCAGAGAGAAGAACGGTCGGATGTGTTTACAACAGCTAAGCGTTCTTCTCTCTTAGTGGGGACCAATCGCGGGTGCCCATCGGCATTCACGGCCGCCTGTCCCATGGATTGGCATCCCTGCTGCCTAGTAGGGGAGCGCGCCAATGGCAGCGCGTGCTTGCCCCCAGCACCACGCGCGCGATTGACATAGAGCTAGAGCTATGTTGTTTTGCGCAGCCTAGCCAGCTTGCCACAGTAAAACTGCGGCTTACAGTCGGCAAGTGGTAAAGCAAAGTACTGCAGCTTACTAGTTCTTAGATGGGTGGCTGCATTCATTTTCTTTCTTGCTTTTAGGTTTTCTCACTTTTTTGTTTTCACATACTGATCCTGCTAGTAAGTCAATTGTTTTTTAAAAGAACAAGCCGTCTTGCAGATGTAGCAGTTAGAGGGTTGAATAAAACCATTTAACACTGACAAGGGGGTGGAGTCAGGGGCGGAGCCAATGGGGGCGCCAAAATTAAGTTTTGCCTAGGGTGTCAAAAATCCTTGCACCGGCCCTGGTAAGAATGCTTTCAATAATATATACTTTAACCACTTCATTACAGGGCACTTCCACCCCCTTCCTGCCCAAACCAATTTTCAGCTTTCAGTGCTCTCACACTATGAATGGCAATTACACTCCCTCTTCCACCAAGATAGCATATGCTCATAAGACTCGATGGGAACGGAGTGTGAGGGCTTTGGAGGACGAGGAGTTGGAGGATGCCCTTGAGACATGTCGACGAGTTTCGCCAAAGCTGTCGGACCGCTTGACCCAGACCTTTATACTCCATCAGGCGTATCTCACCCCCCTTAGGCTGACGAAATATAAACCCAACCTAGCCCCCTCTTGCCCTATGTGTGGAAACCCTGAGGCCTCCTTTTTCCATTTACTTTGGAGCTGCCCCCAACTGCAGGATCTATGGCGCCAGATTGTCACTTTCCTCCACGATAAAATGGGATCTCCCTTACAGCTCTCCCCTAAGGAGTGCCTCCTAGGGGTTTACCCTGATGCGGAGATGCCCAAATCCACTACAATATTCTTATAGGAAACACTGTTCGTTGCACGTAAACTGATAGCCAGACAGTGGATGAGGACTACTCCCCCTACTTTTGGACTTTGGCTTAAGGAAGTAAATAATATCCTCCCTTTCCATAAACTCCTATACAAACACAGGGGATGTCCCCAAAATTTCAATAAGATCTGGGACAGATGGGTGCAAAGCCCGGATGCGGGCCGGTAGTACTGGATATTGCTGTCCCTTGATGGTCATGTTCACTACTATTTATATAATCGACTGCATATTGTTAGACAATTTTCCTGCCATATGTGCTTGTACAGTTTTTTATATGTCTTCTTTGTCAATTTTTGTACCTTTGCAAGAATTCAATTTATATTTCTTTTTGTACTGTACCAAACTATCAATAAAACTCACTGTTTAAAAAAAAAAAAAACATAATTTCTTTGTTTCTGTCATAATATTTTGCAAATTAGCAATTTTTCTTTATAAATCTTGGCCAAAATGGATACTGCTACATATCTTTGGTAAAAATAACCCAAATAAGTGTATATTATTTGGTCTTTGTGAAAGTTATAGAGTTTTACAAGCTATGGTGCCAATCATTGAAAATTGATCACACCTGATGTACTGAAGGCCTATCTAATTTCTTGAGAAACTAACAAGCCAGGAAAGTACAAATATCCCCCAAATGACCCCTTTTTGGAAAGTAAACATTCCAAGGTATTTAGCATTAGGCATGGGTGAGTTTTTTGAAGTTGTAATTTTTCCTCACAATTCTTTTCAAAATGAAGATTTTTTTTTTTTTTTTTTTTACAAAATTGTCATATTAACAGGTTATTTCTCTCACACAGCGTATGTATACATGCATCTACACCCCAAAATACATTCTGCTACTCCTCCTGAGTATGGCGATACCACACGTGTGAGACTTTTTTACAGCCTAGCCACATACAGAGGCCCAACATCCAAGTAGTACCGTCAGGTTGTCAATAAAATATATGTGTAATTTATGCTCCTAGAAAGTCTATCACACTTTTGAAGGCCCTGGAACACCCACAAAATGACCCTATTTTTGAAAGCAATCACCCCAACATATAATCTTTGAGGCATAATGAGTCTTTTGAACATGTAATTTTTTTCCACAAGTTTTTGGAAAACGTGGAAAGAAAATGAAAACGCATTTTCTTTTTTTTACAAAAAATTGTCCATTTATACATTATTTCTAACACATAGCATGTACATAGCAAAATTGCACCCCAAAATACAGCAATTTAAACATCTGATCAATAAAAAAATTTTACTTTATGGTCATGTTTTAATTATTGTTCAATAGATTTTACAACATTTCAAATGGATATAGATTTTACAACATTTCAAATGGATAAACATTTTTTTAAATTTGATCTTTAGACGTATGCAAAAAAAAAAATTTAAATTTATGACAAAATCTGTCATATTTTCTATGGTAGAATTTTTATAGGCCGGGAAACACGATAGAACAGGCTTCTAACCTGACCCTGCCTATTCCAGTAGACTCTCAGAGCTCCCCAATCACCTGGAGATCCCCAAAGGGCCTCTGTGTCATGGGAGATACCCTGGAGGACCTCCCTCATCCCTGGAGATCCCCTGAGGACCACCCTCATCCCTAGAGATCCCCTGAGGACCACCCCTCATCTGTGGAGATCCCCTGAGGACCACCCTCATCCTTGGAAATCCCCTGAGGATGGTCTTCTGAGGACCGCCCTCTACCCTGAGGGACACACTCATCCCCGGAGATCCCCTGAGGACCACCCTCATCCCTTATAATAACCCTCTCCTAGTATATTGAAAATAACATGAGAGATATGTTTTTTACCTTAATATCTACCCTAACTCACATTGCTAATTGCATATTGTACTCGTTTGTAGCTTAAATACTGCCATTTGCACTTAAAACTGTAATTTTGTAACTTTTGGAAATGCCAGGAACATTTTGGCTGTGACAGTAAGCTAAGGTATTAATCTTTTGTAGATCACTGCATTTTCAGTATTACGAATTTTCCTTCCTGTGGCCCAAATCAGAGGGCTTTAAGTTGGATGTTGCAGCATTCACCACATTCACAACAATATGTACTTCTAGTAAATGGTAATTAAATGTTAGTAGCAACAATATTGGTTTGACCATACAGTATGTGTGATCTGTCAATGACCAGTAGTTTGAGAATATGTGAAATAAATTAAAACAGCACTAGCACAAATAATATTATATTATATAAATGTTACAAACAATATTATAATAATAATTTATTTCCTGTATATACAATGATAAAATGCTATAAAAAGTCTTTGTTCTATGGTAAAAGTGCTCAGGTGCAAATCCTTAGTCTTTGGTGTAATAGATAAAAAAGTGCTCAGGTGCAAATCCGTCCGAATAAATAAGGTGCTCTCATAAGTGACCCTCCAGGTCCCCTACTCACCACACTGTGGGAATGACAGCGCTTGAAGTATACTGATGGGACTTGTAATATCTGAGCTCTTGGCCCCTTTTTTCATTTTTATATATCCGGATATACGATCTATACCCCATTGGAGCGATCCCATTAGAGGTACTTCCTATACCTTGGAGGAATTATTGGAGCTCAGATACTACAAGTCCTAGCGCTGTTTTAATTTATTTCACATACGTTTTTCCAATCATTGTTTGGATGTACAGCAGCTGCATACTTCATTGCACATGTATTGGTAAGATTGCACTTTAAAGATTTTTTATACACACGTAGGTGGTAAGCGCTGTTATAAGTTTGGTTTCTTCACAAGTAGTTTGAGAATGTATGTTCATATGGGTCCAAGTCCTATAATGATATTATTCAATTGTTTTGTCTAACAGTATCTCTGAACTCTCTAATGATTTCTAAAAAATGCATGTAAAAAAAAAAAAAGAAACGGCTCAGTCCTTAGTCCTTATCCTGCCATGAGTATTGTTGCTAATTATCATATAGATGGTGACAAGTGTAATTTAAAAAAAAAAAAAAAAAACTGATAGGGTTAAGAAAGTACAGTATAGCAGCAGGGGCTATATATCAGATGTCTCTATATGTGCTACTTCAAATCATGGGTGAAGGACCCAACAATTTGATTCTTTTAACAAATAATTTTAATTGATGCTATTCTATAAACATAATTAGTTGAGTTTAATCCAAAGCAAAAGGTATAGGTGTATAAATGTGCATAAAATAAAGCTGCTGCCCACCTGTCTACTTCCTCTAAAGAAAGTATAATAGTAAAATAAAAAGTTAATGGGTTATGGTGCTGCTATAAAAAGTGAGGGTTAATATCCCCCCTACTGTGGTCCAGTTAATGTGTTGTAAAAATATAAAACTATATGAAATGTCCAAACAATGGGTAAATGTCTATGGTTATTATACTGTATAGGTCTATTCTTTTATGCAGTGCTACTATAAATAAACCCAAAGGTTCCTAGTGCTTGAGTATATTTGTAAGTGCCTATGTGCTCCAAAATGCTATACATGCAAAAGTGCTAAATATAATATATATTATTCCATGTAAAGTGAGTGCTTATGTGAAAATGTTTTTTTTAAATGTTATACCTGTGTTTGGAAATCTCACCACTCATTAGAGATTTCCTGGAGGTTCTCTAGATACACAGTTCCCAATAGAATAAGCAATAATAGTAAATAAATATGTGTAGAAATATACAGTGCCTTGCGAAAGTATTCGGCCCCCTTGAACTTTGCAACCTTTTGCCACATTTCAGGCTTCAAACATAAAGATATAAAACTGTAATTTTTTGTGAAGAATCAACAACAAGTGGGACACAATCATGAAGTGGAACGAAATTTATTGGATATTTCAAACTTTGTTAACAAATAAAAAACTGAAAAATTGGGCGTGCAAAATTATTCAGCCCCTTTACTTTCAATGCAGCAAACTCTCTCCAGAAGTTCAGTGAGGATCTCTGAATGATCCAATGTTGACCTAAATGACTAATGATGATAAATAGAATCCACCTGTGTGCAATCAAGTCTCCGTATAAATGCACCTGCACTGTGATAGTCTCAGAGGTCCGTTTAAAGCGCAGAGAGCATCATGAAGAACAAGGAACACACCAGGCAGGTCCGAGATACTGTTGTGGAGAAGTTTAAAGCCGGATTTGGATACAAAAAGATTTCCCAAGCTTTAAACATCCCAAGGAGCACTGTGCAAGCGATAATATTGAAATGGAAGGAGTATCAGACCACTGCAAATCTACGAAGACCTGGCCGTCCCTCTAAACTTTCAGCTCATACAAGGAGAAGACTGATCAGAGATGCAGCCAAGAGGCCCATGATCACTCTGGATGAACTGCAGAGATCTACAGCTGAGGTGGGAGACTCTGTCCATAGGACAACAATCAGTAGTATACTGAACAAATCTGGCCTTTATGGAAGAGTGGCAAGAAGAAAGCAATTTCTTAAAGATATCTATAAAAAGTGTTGTTTAAAGTTTGCCACAAGCCACCTGGGGACACACCAAACATGTGGAAGAAGGTGCTCTGGTCAGATGAAACCAAAATCAAACTTTTTGGCAACAATGCAAAACTTTATGTTTGGCGTAAAAGCAACACAGCTCATCACCCTGAACACACCATCCCCACTGTCAAACATGGTGGTGGCAGCATCATGGTTTGGGCCTGCTTTTCTTCAGCAGGGACAGGGAAGGTGGTTAAAATTGATGGGAAGATGGATGGAGCCAAATACAGGACCATTCTGGAAGAAAACCTGATGGAGTCTGCAAAAGACCTGAGACTGGGACGGAGATTTTTCTACCAACAAGACAATGATCCAAAACATAAAGCAAAATCTACAATGGAATGGTTCACAAATAAACATATCCAGGTGTTAGAATGGCCAAGTCAAAGTCCAGACCTGAATCCAATCGAGAATCTGTGGAAAGAACTGAAAACTGCTGTTCACAAACGCTCTCCATCCAACCTCACTGAGCTCGAGCTGTTTTGCAAGGAGGAATGGGCAAAAATTTCAGTCTCTCGATGTGCAAAACTAATAGAGACATACCCCAAGCGACTTACAGCTGTAATCGCAGCAAAAGGGGGCGCTACAAAGTATTAACTTAACCACTTAAGCCCCGGAGGATTTGGCTGCTAAAAGACCAGGGGGTTTTTTGCGATTTTTTACTGCGTGACTTTAACAGACAATTTCGTGGTCGTGCGACGCTGTACCTAAACGAATTTGACGTCCTTTTTTTCCCACAAACAGAGCTTTCTTTTGGTGGTATTTGATCACCTGTGCGATTTTTTGATCACGCGCTATAAACAAAAAAAGAGTGTCAATTTTGCAAAAATAACAATATTTTTCACATTTTTTTATATGAAATTCCCCCCCAAAAAATGTAAAAATCAAAATGTTTTAACATTTTCGGCCAATTTGTTTTATGCTACATATGTTTGGTAAAAAAAAATCGCAAAAAGCGTATTTTGATTGGTTTGCGCAAAAGTTATCGCGTTTACTAACAAAGGGAAAGATTTTTGTCGTTTTTGGTGTTTTTTTTTAACGCGTAATGGCGGCGATCTGCGATTTTTTTTCGGTACTGCGACATTGCGGCGGACAGATCGGACCCTTGACTGACATTTTTGACACTTTGACACTGCAGTAATCAGTGCTATACATATGCACTGTTACTGCAAAAATGACACTGGCAGGGAAGGGGTTAACTGTATTGGACAGGGAGGGGTTAAGTGTGTCCTAGGGGCGTGATTCTAACTGTATAGGGACATTGCTATTGGTGCAAAAACAAAGATCAACGGTCCTACATAGTAGAACCGTCTGATCTTCATTTTTACACCAGGGAGAATGATGGGCGGCTTGTTTACATAAGCCGCTCCGCCTTTCTCCCTTCACCGGAGCGATCGTAGTGTGAGCGGCGGACATCGGGTCCGCCGGTCACACGCACTGACTTGTCAGTGAACGAGCCGCGGCGGGCGCGCATCCGCCCGCAATTGGCTCTTAAGTCAGTGACAGGCGAGTGACGTATCCATACGTCACTCTGGCTGGCCGGGGCTGACCGCCGCAGTATATAGTCGTGCGGCGGTCGGCAACCGGTTAAGGGGGCTGAATAATTTTGCACGCCCAATTTTTCAGTTTTTTATTTGTTAAAAAAAGTTTGAAATATCCAATAAATTTCGTTCCACTTCATGATTGTGTCCTACTTGTTGTTGATTCTTCACAAAAAATTACAGTTTTATATCTTTATGTTTGAAGCCTGAAATGTGTCAAAAGGTCGCAAAGTTCAAGGGGGCCGAATACTTTCGCAAGGCACTGTAAATATATATGAATATAAGTAATGTTAGTATTCCATCTATATCATCAAATAAAAGTGACAAGTGCTCTTCATAGTGCTTCAAAATTATATCTGTGCTCACAGTAAACAACCAGTCCCAAATAACGATAATGAAAAATATAAACCAATGTAATTATGGGTGGTATTAATAGTTCATCTATATCAGCAAATAAAGTGACATGTGCTCTTCACAGCGCTTCAAGAACATATTCTGTGTTTGCAGTGATGAAATGGTGATCAAATGGTGCTCCCACAATGGTCCCACACTCCACAAGAGGGTCTCAAGCCCTTCAACAAAGTGGTGGTGTCCGGGTCTCTCATTTAGGGTCCGTGCTTAGTGGGTTTTGCGGGTTTTGCTAGTTTGCATGGAAAAGACAATATCAATAGCCCATAGTGTACCAGTATAATTAAATTTATTTAAGTAAACAGATACACTAAAGCCTTGTACACACACATTGATAGCTGGCCGTGAATTTTCAGCCACATCCGATCGGCCGATTTTCGGCTTGTTAGTATGATGCTTTCTACAACCGTCTCCGACTTTTCGGCCGAACAAAATCTGGTGTGCAGGCTATAAAATTTTTGTTGGCGGTCAACAGAACGGCCGATTTTCCGTCAGTCAGTACAGATTTCGGCAGACAAAAATCTGATGACCAAGAATGGGCATGCTCAGAGAAGAAAAAACACACGGAAAGTAAACCAGCACATGACATCACTTCTGAAGTTGGTTTTTGTTGGCCGAGAAAATTCGTGTGCAGTCTAGAGCACATTTCAACCAACACAACAACACTGGACAAAAGACGGCCAATCGTTACGTGTGTACGAGGCTTAAGAAAACAGCCGTTTTCAGCGCTCTATACTCCGTACACAGGAGATTTTTATCTGATCTTAAGATACCCCAATGCTTCCTTATAATCTTTTCCAGATCCTTATACTGTAATATAATCTTTTCCAGATCCTTATACTGTAATATAAGCCATGTCCATTCCATTGTTTTTTTTCTATATTTTCACTTTTTCCTTGTAAAAGGGCCTCTCTATCCATATTTCTTATTTTCTCTTTTAAATTTTCCAGTTCTCTTCTGTCATATCCTTTCTCTGCAAATCTTCCTTTGAGGATATTGGCCTGGTTGTCATAGTCAGTAGGAGTACTGCAATTTCTCCTTATCCTTAGTAATTGTCCCTTGGGTATGTTCCCTATCCATTTTGGATGGTAATAGCTCATTATAGGGATATATCCATTGCGGTCAGTTTGTTTAAAGAAGGTTCTTGTTCCCAATCTCTTATTGTTCTTATAAATTTGCAGATCCAAATAGTTTACATTCCTGTGACTCCAGTTTCCTGTGAAGGTGATCCCATAAGCAATATAAGGATATCAACAGGAGATAAGGCAAGGTGTGGGTTGTCAGGTATGTGGTTTCCTTTCTGGTCTTCTGTTCCTCCCTTCTCCATTTTTTCTCTCTCTTTTACTTCTCTCTTTCTCTGATGATCCCTAGGAAAGAATAACAGATGCATAGTATTTTGTTGTTTATGCCTAAGCAAATTATTTCATTAAGCTTATATGATGTTGTACCCCCTTCCTCTAGGAGTGGATTCAGAAATGCCTGACAAAGATCAATGTCATTTATCACATATGTATCGAAACGCGTTGGATAATGTACCACTCCTACAGCAACACTGTGTTTGTATTGTATCATGTATCGTTTCAATTTCATGTATGAGCCATTTTTTGTTATATGGCCATTTTGTTTACACCATTTTGTACTTTGTGATATTGAGGTATTAGTGCTATAAGACATACAAATATTTTTCAGTCTTTAAAACAAAATAAAAACTTTTAGAAATAACAACTTTAATTATATAATTTATTGTTACCCTTAAAGTCCAACACCACACTATGGGGGTTCCTTTTTGAAACCTTTGTCTAGGGATTATGGTAACACATCTCCCTGTAGTTGACTACACACCCTTTATAATAAGCAATATGATTAATTCCCTCAAAGAATTCCTGTACAGTTTCAGTTGTACCTTTCCAAATGAGTACAGTATCCTCTATAAACCTTCGATAAAATTTTAATTCATGTTTTGGTGTATTAAATATTTGTTCTTCTTCCCATTTGTTCATAAAAAGGTTTGCCACACTTGGGGCATATTTGGCTCCCATAGCCACTCCTTTGGTTTGTACATAGTATTTACCCTTGTACCAGAAATAATTACTGGTCATAGCCAGATTAAGCCCTTCAACAATGTATTTTATTTGCTCCTGCTTTAGGTCCATATGTTTCTGCAACGTCCATTTAACTCCTTTCAGTCCATCATCTTGCACTATGTTCATATATAGCGAATTTACATCAATTGTAACTAATATTTAATATTCCTCCACTATTACATTTTTTTTTATCTCTGAGATCAGTTCCCTACTGTCCTTTAGATAGGATTTGCCCTCTTTTACAACTGGTTGCAGAAATTGGTCCAGGTATTCACCTGAATCTTCTCGGGGGTGTTTGTTGGTTTTTATATATTTTGGGCACATAATAAATAACTGGTGTTTTGGCAGCCTCCGGAACCAGGTACTTAGCCTCCTTTTTTGTTAATAGTCCTTTGTCTCTACCTTTCTTCACAAAGTCTTTTAACTTTTTTTAATACATTTTCTTTGGGTTGTTACTCCATTTTTTATATATGCCCTCCATGTTAAGTATTTTTTCCATTTCTATCTCATAATCTGCCTTATTCAGAATAACTAACCCTCCTCCTTTGTCAGCTGGTCTGATTACTACTTCCTTTTTGTTTTCTATGTCTTTAATAGTTTTGATTGTTTTCCACACTTTTTCATATATTTTTCCTCCTGTTTAATATCTTCTTCCACCATCCTTTTAAACACCTCTATGCTCTATGTCCCAGATTTCTGGGATTGAACGTGGAGTTGTATATTGATATTTTGTGTCTCCTTGGATAGTTTCCCCTTTATTTTTTATTTCATTTTTTTTTTTTAATAGTTAGCTTCCTAGTGAATTTTTGAAGGTCTATGTATGTTTCAAATTAATTAAGATTTTTATCTGGGGCATATTTCAAACCCAGATCTAGGATTTTCATCTCCTCTTCACTAAATTCAATATTACTCAGATTAAAAATTCCCACTTCTAATATTCCCTTTTTTTTCTTTCTCTTTCTTTTGCCCATTCACACCTGAGACCTTGTAACACTAACGAGTCACATGACACCGGGGAGGAAAAATGGCTGATTGGGCCCAATTTGGACATTTTCACTTAGGGGTGTACTCACTTTTGTTGCCAGCGGTTTAGACAAAAATGGCTGTGTGGTTTGAGTTATTTTAAGGGGACAGCACATTTACACTGTTATACAAGCTGTACACTCACTACTTTACATTGTAGCAAAGTGTAATTTCTTCAGTGTTGTCCCCTTCAGTGATACTATATATATGTGTATATATTGTGTGTGTGTGTGTGTGTGTATATATTTATATATATATCTATATATATATATATATATATATATATTTATGTGAGAGAGAGAGAGATAGGGAGAGAGAGAGAGAGAGATAGAGACTTATTTTATAAGTGATTGCATCATCTCTGTTCTCAGCTGCATAAGGGAATTAGAGATAGGGGTGGAGAAATAGCTAAACTCTGATTTTTACCAATAAATGGCTGTACAGGGGGGTATGTCAGCAGGAGTCTGATCATTGGAAGACCACGCTTGAAAGGATGCGCTCTCATGCCTCGTATGGTCAGTTTGAAATAGGAGAGCAGGGGGACTGGCAGGATCACTAGGTATTTGACACATGAGGGAAGTAATACAAAGACAACAGGATACTTTTCACAAATATCAGGGTAACATATTCTTTAAGGTAAACCTTGAAATAATAACCAAAGTATGCACTCCCTGAAAACACAAAATTATTAATTTAAAACAAGGTTAACCACCTCTGACCTAGAAGGTAATCTTTACATATATTAAGGTTTATGTAAAGTGTATGTATAACCAAAACTTTTTTTATTAATAGAGCTGGTAATGGTTAAAACCCCTGTTGTTTTTTTAAATGTTTTTGTCTGGGGCCTATTGGTTTGGGAGATTTGCCTTTAGTTTCTGTACCAGAGACACAACAGAAAGTTTTAAGATTTCTCTATAAAATTAGAGGAATTCCCCTCTTAGATAGGTTCCAAGTTGGAAAGTTATTCCTCTCTAGTGTTAGTTCGAGCCAAGCAAAAGTTCAGCCCAAACATTGGCTGTTCGCCTGTTCAGTGAACACCGGAAGGCAGGACGTTCGACCGTCTGTTCGGCCTGCTGAGGGCCCCATAATGCACTGCGTACTGCACAGTGCATTATAAGCCCTGATTAGCTGAAGCAATGAAGGATTTGCCCAATCAGAGCACAGAGCATGGTTAGAGCCATGATTGGAGAAAGCCATGATGACTTTGCCAAATCATGGCTCATTGCTCATAGACCTACCCCACACTATAAATGGTTCCTTCCCAGAGGAGCCCTTTTCAGTTTGATGTTGGAGTGGAGATAGATAGAACGGGGCTCTTTTTATTGCTACAAGTTAGTATGCTATAGTGTGCTATTCTGATTCTTTTGTAATTGAAGTGTCTGTGTAGTGTGAATATAGTAATAGTGCAGCATCAGTGTAGTGTGTCCGTGCAGTTTTACTGTAGTGTCAGTGTAGTATGTCAGGGCAGTTTTACAGCAGTATGTTGAAGTGTGTCAGTGTAGTGCATCAGTGCAGTTTTACTGCAGTATATTGTAGTGTCAGTGGAGTGTGTCTGTGTAGTGTAGTGTTTTAGACTACATTACATAACATTTAGTGCTGTATACAGGGCTGTATATCCCCATTTTTTTTTTTTTTTTTGGTAGCTGCGTGTTATTTTTATTTTTTTTTCTTGTCCTGTGCCTTCCCCTTTTTTGAAATTGTGAGCCACAGTTTTCAGACTGCAGTACTGTTGTTGCACCTGTTTTATTTATTTTTTATTAATTTGACATTTCTGTCAGCAGCAGTCCTCAAGTTCACCAAATACCACGTTCCATTGATTAAAGTGCATCCAATTACACATTTCACTGTCTCTATTACATTTCTGTTATAAGTCCCTCCCCCCATCATGTCTAGGAGGCCAACAAGGAAAGCCAGATGTTCCCATGCCACTGTGAGTGGGCCAGCAGTGTATGTGTCCACAGGCAAAGGTGGACATTTCTCTGTTTAGTGATGTTGCTCATGCTATCCAGCCACAGCATGCAGAGGAGGTGGTGGACTGGCTTACTAAACCATCCTCACCCTCCTCATCCTTTACCACCCAAGCAGAGACTAGTGCACAGTGTATTGCAGCTGCCAGAGCATCCTATTCTGTCTCCTTGTCCACAGCTACTCCTGCCATAGCGCCAGCATCATGCATGAAGGAGTCAGCTGAGTTAAACACAACGTCAGACACTTGCTCCTTGACAATGGACAGGCATTACTTGATTAATCAACAGTACCTCTATAGGGTTACAGTGTGAAGACATTTCCAACACCCAAAGCCTAATTTTTCACCACCTGTTACTTCTATCCAAAGTCTGTGAAACTGACACCAGACTTTATCCAAAAAATTTCTAATCTTGTTCCTAGTGCAGTAAATTGTGGCCTCATCATAAAGACTGGCTCCCCAAGCCATTGTTTACAAAATAAAGAAAGCTTGCAGGGAACATTTAATTTATTTTCTTCAGAGGCTGCCTTTGGAGGGGAGGGGGGGCAAGCTCTGCCAGGTTACAAACAGAGCGGGGATCACCTGCTTACCCGGCGGCCGCTGTCATACGAAGCCCTGCCTCCTGGACCGGCTCCTATGATAGACAGCACATTGGTGCTGTCTATCATAGGAGCCAGTCCAGGAGGCAGGACTTCATATGACAGCAGTCACCGGGTAAGTGGGAGATCCCCGCTCTGTGTAGTCCAGTGGCTCTCCTCTCTCTTCATTGGAGAGTGCATTGGATGGGCATACACTGGCGAGGCTGCATTGGATGGGTACACACTGGTGAGGCTACATTGGATGGGCATGCACTGGTGAGGCTACATTGAATGGACACTGATCAGGCTGCATTGGATGGGCATGCACTGATGAGGCTACATTGGATAAACACTGAGCAGGCTGCATTGGATGGGCATGCACTGGTGAAGCTGCATTGGATGGGCACTGATCAGGCTGCATTGGATGGGCATGCACTTGTGAGGCTGCATTGGATGGGCACTGATCAGGCTGCATTGGATGGGCATGCAATGGTGAAGCTGCATTGGATGGACACTGATCAGGCTGCATTGGATGGGCATGAAATTGTGAGGCTGCATTGGATGGGCACTGATGAGGCTGCATTGGATGGGCATGCACTGGTGAAGCTGCATTGGATAGGCATGCACTGGTAAGACTGCATTGGATGGGCACTGATCAGGCTGCATTGGATGGGCATGTACTGGTGAGGCTGCATTGGATGGGCACTGATCAGGCTGCATTGGATGAGCACGCACTGGTGAAGCTGCATTGGATGGGCATGCACCAGTGAGGATGCATTGGATAGGCAAGCACTGGTGAGGCTGCATTGGATGGGCACTGATCAGGCTGTATTGGATGGGCATGCACTGGTGAGGCTGCATTGGATGGGCACTGATCAGGCTGCATTGGATGGGCATGCACTTGTGAGGCTGCATTGGATGGGCACTGATCATACTGCATTCGATGGGCACGCACTGGTGAAGCTGCAATGGATGGGCATGCACCAGTGAGGCTGCATTGGATGGGCATACACTGGTGAGGCTACATTTGATGAGCACTGTTTAGGCTGCATTGTATGGGCACACACTAGGCTGCAAGTGCCCTGTATGATTTCCCAGCTGCTGCGGGAGACTTAGGATGTCTTCAGTCATTGACAGAGCTGTATAGTTCTAGCTCTGTCACAGGCAGATTGATATGAAATGCACTACGCCTGTGACAGGAGCCATACAGGAAGCAGCAGGTCTGCTCTCTGCTGCAGCCGCTGCTTCCTCCAGCAGTACCAGACATCATGACCAGCAGGACCCGCATGGCAAGCAGTACCCGCCAGCAGTAACCACACCAGCAGTACCCGCAAGAAGTAACCGCCAGCAGTCTGCAAAATAAGTAGAAAAGATATGTGCATTAGCATGTGTAAATTGTTGCAATATGTTTTTTAATAACTAGTTGTGTTTTGTCATAATGTCATGTCCTTGTTCACACATGTATGAATAAGGACATGACATTTTCTGGCTGCCTAAGTCATATGTGCTAGGGGTGCAGCTAGCCCCCAGCACATAACTGTAAATATCCCAGCATGTGCAGGGTGGCGTTTTATTACTTCTATACCTTAATTATAGTATATATTTTATATGTGGCCCGAGAAAATTTCTCTACACTCATTGTGGCCCGGAGAAGCCAAAAGGACACCCATGTTTTACAGGGTTGTCCTTCTTTTAAGCGTGACCCTTACATATAAAGGTTTTGTATGTTTTGTTTATTTATTATGGGCACAGTTAAAAAGAGTATTTAAAGAGTAACTCCACTTTGTTGACAATAGAGCAATCCCCTCTGGGAAATCAAATTGCAGTGCAAGGATTTTAACAAATTTTGTCGCAGATTCCTACCTGTTTTTGTCCTGAGGAAAAAGCTGTGTGATTATTTATGTCAATTTGCAGAGAGAATCTGAATGAGAGTTAATTTTTCATTATTAATCAGCTAACGCACTTTCAGTGTTCTAATGAGGAAAGTTGCAGTATTTGCATCTGTTTATAAGCAATTTACCCTTTGGGAGTATCTCACAAAAAATGAAAATGTGCTACAGTGAATGCCTAAAATTTGACTTGTATCTTAGTGAAGACTTCTGGGAAAACAGCCGAGCAAACAAGCAGGAAATTACATTTCTGGTGAAGTTCTCTACACCAACTCTGTAGGTTGCCATATTGCATTGCATTTTACAGAACATTACTGTATTGCAGATTGAAAAAAAAAAACTTAAAATTTAGGTTCTGTAAACTTAATAACATTAAATTGCATTATGGCTTGTGTGTGAATGATTTTAATAGAAAAAAAAAAACATATTAACATAGCTCAATAGCTCTAGCTCAAATTTACGCATTCAAGTGGTTGGGTAATCCTTCTAACTCTAGCTCTGTACAAGTTTACAATTAAAGACAGCATGTTTAAAAGGAAGCAGATACTGCAGTGTTCTCTTTTTAGAAAACACATGGTGGTCTTGGAACTCTGTGTCATGAGTGGTTCCTGTATGGAATGTTTATTTGTAAAAGAAAGAATATATAGCTAGTATACTTGACTTTGTTTTAAAATGTAAAAAAAAATTTAACTACTTCTGGACTGCAAAGTTTTGCCCCCTTAACCTCCCTGGCGGTATGATTCTTTTGAATTTTAGGTGCTGAAAGCGGTACCATTATTTTGCATGTAATTCTTGTGAATGAGCAGCCCAAACCAACTGTATACATTTATTATATATATTATATATATATATATATGTATGTATACATATATTATGTATACATATATTATATATATATATATATATGTGTATATATATATATATACTGTATATATATATATATATATATATATATATATATATATATATATATATATATATATATTTACATAAAAAGTACAGTAAAACTGCAGGAAAGGGCACTGGGGGGCAAACTAATGTGATTTTTTTTATTTTGAATGGTATCAGTGTGTTTGGTGTGTTTTTACATTTGAATTTGCCGCTGGTTCCACCCCCCTGCGAACGTCACGTCGCAGGAGACGGAAGCCGGGGCACGGAGAGGATCGGGAGGGAGAACCGCCACAAGACACCGCCGGACACATCGCTGGATCCCGGTGACAAGGTAAGAAACCTCTTTTACAGGATCCAGCGATGCTTCTGGCGGTACCCCGAGTGTGGCTCGGGGTTACCTGCTTTTGGCTCTGAAATTTAACCCCGAGCCACGCTCGGGAATACTGCTAGAAAGGTTAATGACCAGGCCAAAAATTTCACGGTCGTGCGATGCTGTAACCTAATAAAATTGATGTACTTTTTTCCCCACAAATATAGCTTTCTTTTGGTGGTATTTGATCACCTGTGCGATTTTTATTTTTTGCGCTATAAACAAAAAAAAAGAGCGACAATTCTGAAAATAAAAAATATATAAATATATTTTTCACCTTCTGCTATATAACATAATTTAAAAAAAAAAAATCAAAGCTTTTGCATCCTTTTAGGCCAATTTGTATTCTGCTACATATTTTTGTTAACTAAAATCCCAATAAGCGTATTTTGATTGGTTTGCACAAAAGTTATTGAGTCAACAAACTAGGGGAAAGCTTTATGTCATTTTTATTTATTTTTTCTTTTTTACTAGTAATGGCTGCGATCTGCGATTTTTAGCTGTACTGTGACATTGTGGCAGACAGATCCGACGCCTAACTGACATTTTTGACACTTTTTGGGGGACCAGTGACTAGAGTAATCAGTGCTAAAAATATACACTGTTACTGTAATAATGACACTGGCAGGGAAGGGGTTAACACAGGGGTGATCAAAGGGTTAAGTGTGAGCCTAGGGGAGTGTTTTTTAACTGTATGGGGGAGGGACTTGTGAAATGAACATAGAGACCTGTGATCCTAAATAGGAGGATCAGAAGCCCTCTGTTTATGCCAGAGAGAACAACGGTCTGCTGTGTTTACAACAGCAGACTGTCGTTCTCTCTCCACTGGGAGCGATCGCGGGTGCCCCGCAGCAATCGCGGCAGTAGATCTGGTGGATCGGCTTCCCCGCTTCCTAATGGGGGCGGGCACGTGCCTCAGGCGGTGCTCCTGCGAAAAGGTACGGCGGTTCGCGCAGTCGAGCTAGCCTACCGCAGTATATCTGCAGCAGGCGGTCAGCAAGTGGTTAAATAATATAACCACTCAGTTTCTATTTAAGTGAAATTCTTTTGCATTTTGTCATTTGTTGCAGAGTTTCTTACTGGTGATCCTGCCAGTAACAACACTTCCTGTTACAGGCTGACAAATTCTAAGTCTAAAGCATCTAAAAGCTTGCCTTCTGCTAGATCAAATGCTGGCATTGAAATTTGGTCCAGGTAAATATTAAAATCCCATAAATTAAAATAGATTAGGAAGTCTCACAGATCATTGTAAACCATTGTTAATACTTTTTTCACATTAGAAAACACATTCATTTTTTAGGAATTTATTAGCCAATATATGCTGCTGTTTGTAGGGTTCTGGAAATAGCAGAGGGGAGCAACCCGATATCCTGTTTTTCCCCTTTGTTGAAATACCGCTGCTGTGCAAAAAAGACATTTCTGTTTTCTTTTTGGGTTATCTTATTAATAGGATCTTTGGCTGCACTCTGACATTGTTCAGCGAATCAGCTGCAAAATCTCTTTCTGAATTCAACCTTCCCAATTTCTAGAGTCTTATTTAATGCTAAGACTGGATTCATTACCTTGAAGAAATCACCAACGGAATATTTTAACAGTGCTTTCCCAGAATAGGGAATTACAGATATTTACCAATATACATACACTGTTAAGAATCATGAAATGTAAGAATATATGTTTCCCTAATTTATCTACCTCTGCCTGCATGCAGCAGAACTGGACATCTTTATGAATAAAAATGCTGACTCCCCTTGCCTAACTGGAATAGCAAGAATGATAAACAGTATGGTACCAGCTGTATTGTAGAGATTAAACTGTGTCAGATTTAGCATGGACATCCTGCAGACAGACATCGGAAAACTGGTACTGAATTATCAAAAAATAATGTAGATCTTGGACATTGGAAAAATTACGTTTTTACTCACTAACTAAATATTCACAAACAGTACTGTCAGTTTGCAAGAAATGTGGATGTGATGATTGAGACACCTCAAACCTATTAGAGTTGTTTGAAAACTTGGTGCATGCAGTTGGTAGTTCTTCTTCCAATGTTAGTGAGTCATATGTGTTATAAACTTCCAGTTTCGTCTACATAGGAGTGGGTAAAGGCTTGGCAAATCAGTGACACTAACAGAAATCCTAATACTAGCTTGTGTATAAGGGGGCATTTTTTATAACCGTAAAAAGTTAAAGTGTTACTAAACCTACAACAGTAAAATTTGTTTGTATATGCAGTAAAGCATGCTTGTTATACTCACCATGGAACTTAAGGGATTAATACTTTGGATTGTGTATAAGGGCTGTTTGATCATGTCTCTCTGCTCCTGATCCTGCTCTTCTTTCACTGTCTCCAAAAATAACCTGATATTTACAGAGCAGATAGGCTGCACATGCTCAGTTTGCTGTGTATTGCTAGAGAATTTTTTTTCTTGGGGGAGAATGAAAAATGATCAGGGGAGAATGAAAACTCCTCCTACAAGCTTTACTAGGAACTCCCCCCCTTTTTCTTTCCCCCTCCCCTCTCTCCATCTTGTCCCTCCTTCCTTCCCTTATCCTCCTCTTGTGTACCCCCTCCTTCTGGGTTTCCCCGTTCCACCTTCTTTTCCTTTTCTCCCTGTGTTTCCCCCCCCCTTTCTTCTCCCCCTTCCCTTTTTTCTATCCCTCCCTTTCTTGTTTTGTTCATTACTTTCATTTTTGACCCCCTGTTTGAATTCCAGCCATGGGTATTGATTTGGATCAAAATAAATATTTCACCGCTATTTATTCATTATTAGTGTCTGCCATGTTCGCCGATGAGAGCGTTTGGTGGCTGACCGATCTAAATGGTCAGTGATTCGTGCTGTCTTTAGGTGAGCCCAAACTCGTCCCCACATATTTATGTATAATAAACATTGTATCTTTGCAATTTCCAATATCTGTCTTCTATGTCATATATAACATTTATCTTGTCCTATTGTTGTCGTCATTCAGAGTGCGCATTTATCCTCCTGAAGAAGCGGTCAATCCGTGAAACATTTAGAGGAATGCACGCTTGAGTTTCTTATTGCACTTTCGTTTTTTTTCGACCAGCCAACTTGTGTCTTTCAATACATTGTAACTATTGTTGGACTATTGTCCTTTTAATGATTATGTTTCTTTGTTTTGAATAAAAAATTATTTAAAAAAAAAACCTTTACCTGGTTTGCTATACATTTCAGGCTTAATACTCCTTATTAGGAACTGATATAAGTCACAAGGCTGTTATATACTGCTAATGAGAAAAAGGTATTTATCCGTTTATATTTACTAAAATAATTGCATTTCCATGTTATGTGTACTGTGAGAGACCAGACATAGTGAATGCAGGATCCTGGGTTTAGTAATACTTTAATTGTATCATATGATCAAGCTACAGTCCAGGTACAGGGTTAATGATAATCCTAAAGACCCAAACAATAGTTTGTGAACAATAAAAACACATGCACACTGGCTCTTTAAGACAGAACCTGGCTATGGATTGGCTGAGGTGCTGGTGGCTGCTGATTGGCTGCACTTCAGTCATCTGGCACAGGGGAGAAGTTCTGAAGATGAAGCATAGAACAGGTAAGTGTGACACTGATGGTTTGGATACCACCCCTTTCACTTTCAACCCCACCTCTTCTTTTTTTACTGTCCTGTCTTTTCTCCTGGTCCCTCTGCCTTTCGTTTCACAAACAGAAGCTTAAGATAGCCTTTCTCCAGGAAGCACATTTCCCTGCGTTGTCACCTTGATCAATACTTCACTATTTCTTTTTCCACTCTGGTTCCTTTTTCAAAAACTCAAGAGGAGTGGGCATCCTCCTTGCTTAATCAATTAATTGAGCAATCATCGATGGGTAAAAAGATACCGAGGTATAAAGGCTACATTTGTACAAAAAATTGACCTTGGCATCTACCTTCTCAACCAGAACAAAATACAATTTTTAGACTGCATGCTCAAGAAAATGATCACCTTCACAGAAGGGTTACCTATTCTAGAAGGGGATTTCAAACTCATATTAGATCACATGCTATGATTTTTGTGTATTTACATGGGGTTCCCCTTAACAATTCATACCAAAACCCTATCTAGAATTGGCACTCCATTTTTTTTTATATGTGCTGCATGCTTGCTGCCCCCTCCTTTCCTGTTCACCCAGGCTGCTTTCTGAATGACAGCCTGGTGTGTATTTCAAGGAGGACCCTATGAAAAACTCCCAAAAAAGGTGAGTGCTATAACCTGACTGGCCTTGTAAGGGAAGGGCAGCAAGCATGAAAACCCTCTTTCCTGAACCATACCAAGCAATATTCCCTCAATGTTGCCAAAGCAGCTTATTGCCATTTTGAGAGGCAAAGGGCTTCCTTCCCACATCTCTATCCCAGCGGCTTTGAAGGTCTGTGGGTGGGACTGAGATCTGGAAACCCATTTTAAGATAAAAGACCCCCAGATATCTGTTTTTCTCCCTATGTAAATGAGTAGGGGATACATATTACCCCTTGTTACTCATTTACAATAAGTTAAATAGAAAAAAAGTAATTTATTAAAATAAATACATAAACATAGCCCCCTATTGTAGATCTAATGCCCATCATGTCATCCAGTGATGTAGATCTATTGTCTGTCACAATGAGTGATGCCCTTACCACCTGTGGCCATGATAAATAGTGTTACAACAATATCTCCCATCACACTCTCGCCACAAATGGCAATTCCTAGGCGGGCTGATAAATATCAAACAAATCAATGTGGGTCTAGAGGTCCATTCAGTGATCTAATAATAAGTGATCTCTTACTCTCTATTGGATTCAGCCTGCTTTGGTGTGACATTGGTGTCATTTATTTTTTTTTGGGGGGGGGGGGGGGAGGCTTATTATCCACCAGTTGTACATAAAAGTTGTGTTCAAAAGTTTACATACCATGGCAAAAAATAGCAAGATTTTGGCATTGACATTGAAATTACAACTGATCATACTAACAAAGGTCTTTTATTTAAGGTTAGTGATCATAAAAACATAGTTGTTTGGCTCCTTTTTAAATTATAATGATAACAGAAATCATCCAAATGACCCTGTTTAAAAGTGTACATTCCCAGGAATGTTTGGCCTTGGTACAGACACACAAGGTGACAAACACACATGTTAAAATGACAATTAAAGTTTAATTTCCCACATCTGTGACTTTTTAAATTGCAATTATTGTCTGCATATACAAACTCAATGAGTTTGTTAGGCCTCACGTGAATGCACTGAGCAGGCTAGATACTGAGCCATTGAGAGCAGAAAAAAAAATCTGTCAAAAGACCTGCATAACAAGGTAATGGAATTTTTATAAAGATGGAAACGATATAAAAAGATATCCAAAGCCTTGAATATGCCAGTCAGTACTGTTCAATCTCTTAATAAAGCGGGGGAAAACCGCTGGCTGTTTTTTTTTTTTCCCTTTCGTACCCTGCAAGGTAATGTCATAATGTGCTTGTATAGCACATTATGTTAAACTTACCTTAAAATGAAGCCCCTCCAGCGCCAAGATGTCAGAGCTGCAGGCGCTCCCATCTTCACCCATCTTGCTTCTGGGCTCGCATGGGTGGCCGTTCCTTCAGAGGGCATGTGCTAGTGATGTCACTGACTGCATGTACAGTAAATATCTCCTAAACGGTGCAGGTTTAGTAGACATTTACAATACCTGTAGGTAAGCCTTATTTTAGGCTTACCAATAGGTTAAAGTCAGAGATGGAAGTTTATTTCCACTTTAAGAAGTTGAAGATTTGGGTATTTCTTGATACAAAGTTAAGGTCAGGTAGACCAAGAAAGACTGCAGCCACAATTGCAGGAATTATTGTTTAGGTTTCAAGAAAAACCCTCAGGTAACCTCAGGCTGCTGAGGAAAAAAATGGCATGGTTGTTTTTAAGGAGCACAATTCGATGATACTTGAACAAAAATGAGCTGCATGGTCAAGTTGCCAGAAAGAACCCTTTACTGCACAAATGCCACAGAAAAGCCTGGTACAATATGCCTGACAATACCTTGACATGCCTCACAGCTTCAGGCACACTGTAATCTGGAGTGATGAGACCAAAATAGAGCTTTATGGTCACAGCCATAGGTGCTATGTTTGGAGAGTGGTCAACAAGGCCTATAGTGACAAGAATACCATCCCCACTGTGAAGTATGGTGGTGACTCACTTATGTTTTGGGGAAGTGTGAATTCTAAAGGCTTGTGAAAATTATTGGCAGGATGAATGCAGCATGTTATCAGAAAATACTTGAAGACTATTTGCATTCTTCTGCAAGAAAGATGCACATGGGACGTTCTTGAATGTTGCAGCACAACAATGACCCTAAGCACAAGGCTAAGTTGACCCTCCAGTGGTTACAGCAGAAAAAAATTGAAGGTTCTGGAGTGGCCATCACAATCTCCTGACCTTAACAACATTGAGCCACTCTGGGGCGATCTCAAACGTGCGGTTCATGCAAGACGATCAAAGACTTTGCATGACCTAGAGGCAAATGGGCAGCTATACCACCTGCAAGAATTCAGGGCCTCTTAGACAAACATTACAAAATACTTCACACTATCATTTATGCTAAAGGAGGCAAAACACAGTATTAAGGACTAAGGGTATGCAGACTTTTAAACAGGGGTCATTTTATTTCTTTACTTATTTACAAATTATATATACAGTATATAAAAAGTATATAATATAATAAATTTACAATTAAACCATATTTTGATTGTGCCATCCTTTTATGATCCACAGTTAAATATGAATCCCATAGGAAATAAAAAAAAGTGGAGTGAGTGAGCAGGTAAATAATATTGAGCACCAGACCACCGAAGATTTTTCTTGGCTTAGGTAGTCATGGCTAGGTTTAAGGTAAGACAAGTCTCATCCAATTGGGCCAATGAGGTTTGTGTGTGGTTTCTTTTATGTGCTGTACTCAATTTTTGAAAATCTTTCTCTAGCTTGTTTATCCTTGATCTCCTCTCTCTCTCTCTTAAGGTTAGCTGAAATATGAATAATTTTACCTGTGATTACAGCCTTATGAGCTGCCCAAAGGGTTTCTGGAGAGACATCTCCGGAATCGTTTGTGAAAAAGTAGTCTTTAAGTTCCTTCTCTAAGACAGTGCATTGGACCAGATCGCTAAGTAGGGACTCATTAAAACACCAACAAAATGGGCCTTTGAGGTTCGTTGAGCATGTGAGCGATAGGAGGACTATAGCAAGAACTGTTATGCCTTCTGCATGGGATGCAATGATCGGAAATAGAGAGGAGAAGAACGCTGCTTGATCGCAGTTAAAAGGCATAAAGGGAAAGAAATGTGTAGACCGTGCCATCAATGGAGCCCGTAAGGAGAATATATCTCCCGTTAGGGTTTTTGATAACTCGGGTGAGAGAGAAAGTCAGATGTTTGGCAAAAAATACTGCTATCCCTCTAGTCTTATCTACTGCATTTGCTAGATAGAACTGTGAGTATTTTGTGGTGGGTAAATGAAGGACTATACGATATAGGAAAATGTGTCTCCTGAAGTTGAAGCACATCTATTTTTTTGGGAATGATACAGTCGGAATAGCTTACGTCTCTTGACCAGAGAGTTCAGCCCTTGCACATTATGGGAGGCTATCTTCAGATGGGATTTGACTGGATCATGTGAGAGCATGGACCTGGAGATGGGGGGAGTGCTGAAGATGAAGGACACTTGACTCAGTTGCAACTGAGTTCATGAGAGGATCCAAAACCTGTAGAGCCCGGGAGCTGGAAGCAGGAGTCAAGCCCCAGACGCCGAGTGCAAGGAGAGACCAAGGTGAGGAAAGGACTAGAAAGAGAGCAGTGGAAAAGGAAAGAGAAGAGAGGTAGTAAAGTGCAAGAAGAAAAAAACGTAAATTCCCCAACCCTAGAAGAGCCCAGCCATTTCCCTTGCTACAGCCTGGTCTGTTTTTTGCTCTATGGCCTCAATCCTTGTCCCTTAATTCTGGAGACCTGCTTGAATGGCTGTGGTGATTTGAGTGGCAGCCTGTGTGAGACCTCTGGCTAGCAATTTGGAAAAGGTAGCCATAATGGAGGAGAAATCAGTGGAACTCAGTGGGCAGTTCGGTGGTAGGCCTCCTGTGAAGGCAAGGCTGACCATAAAGTCTCCAGAGGGGGACTGAAGCAGATCATCTAGGGTCCTCTTGAGGAGGGATTCAGTGGAGGCTGGTGAAAAGAAGGCCAGGGCACTGGTGCCTAGAGTGGGGCTGGAGAGGACTGACCTGTCAAGCGGTGCAGGGGCTGCATCTGCTATATCTTCCTCTCCTGCTGCTGCCTCGCCATGCTGCTGAGCAGCCGCCATCTTGGAGGCATCAGAGGCAGGGAGAGTCGATCCCAGCTGACAGGAGAGGTCTCTTCTAGCTTGCCCCATGGGCTTAGGGATGTTTCCCAGTCCCTCTGGAGTCGTGGGCTGGTTTTGCGGTACGGGGCTGTGCTGTATACCGGCTACAGAGGGGGAGAATTCGGGCCAGGGCGGGACTGAGCTCCCTGATCAAGCTTATTATGTTAACTATAAATCCTCAGTACTTTTTAGGTGTTTTCCCTAACTGTATATTTTTTATGCATATGGTAAAATGGGTATATGCAAGGCCTAGGTGTCTAACCTTGGTTTTTTGAACACTAAATAAATTTGCAATAAATTGTCAATGTTGACAGTTTTTTGAAATAATAAGTTTTACATAATTTGGAATAGTCAGCAAAATTGCAACACCTCCTCCAGGAGTGGTTCTGGCCAGCTCAGTAGATTGCTTTAAAAAAGGCTTCTTTCCTAGGTGTATATAATATAACTGGGTACCAATATTTATATGTAAAGTTGATCCAGGGAATATTTGATTGCCTCTCGGGGGATCAGGGAGGGATTTTTTCCCCTGCTGGAGCAAATTGGGTCATGCTTTGCTGGGGTTTTTCGCCTTCCTCTGGATCAACTGTGGGTATAGGATTATGTATATGTGATTGTATGGTTAGTTTTTTTTAGTTTGTTTGTTTATTTTTTATTGGTTGAACTAGATGGACTTGTGTCATTTTTCAACCTGATTAACTATGTAACTATGTAACAATATTATCTATTCCATTATCTAAGAAAAGAACGGAGCATCATACCAAACTAAGTGGTACAGACCTGCAAAACTCTTAAACTCTAAACAGCTTAATTCAAATATCTTATTTTTACAGCTAGCCTTTTTCTTTAACCAGCTATTTTTGCATTATCTTGGTTTAACTATCCAATCAGGCTATTAAGAACATTATCAATAGCTTTGCAAAATCCAAATTTAGCATGTGAATTGACTTTCCAACACTCATATTTGAAACTATTTCACACACAGGCTGGACATGATGACTTACCTGTTATACAACATGCTGATTATCTGTAATTAGTTAATTCCACAAGATATTTTTTGTACATCATCTCTTAGTACTCCAAATCATTTACATAAAATTCTCAGTTCTGGCTTTTTACCCATCTTAATTTATGGTTCAACAATCAGTCATACACCAGCCTTCTAGAACTGAGAAAGTTTAAAGACGGGCTAAGAAAATGAGATATAGTGATCTGTCAATTACCAATGCCATCAAAGCCAGGTGCTTTATTTATCTTAATTTTGTTTAGATGTACTGTAGATGCTTGTGTTAGGCAAATAATGTTGAATTGGGAGCATTAACTGTGTCTCTTTATTACATTATCTAGCGTCACCATTTTTATAGCCTAAATTTATGTTTCCTCAGTTATCATTTAGTGTGCCTCTTTTATCATTCATTTTATTTACTGTTTATATAGGTGTACAATGTTTTGTCAATTTATTGAATATTAGCGATCTGTTTTCTTTAGCTTTCAACTTGATTTTTTTTAAAGTTTAATGCATTCCTTCTATTCATTTCAGGGCGCTTAAACTTCAGGACTCTAAATAATTTTCCTTCCAATAACTAAAATATTCCTAGTTGTTTATATTAGTTAACATGTAACCAATTTAAAAAAATTGAAATAGTTGTTTTCACTGGCGTTGTACTTGCTAAATTATGTATTTGTTGTAAATAATGTTTTTTTAAACACAGTTTTACTGTATGCATGTATATTTAAAATGGTATTAAACACAAAAGCAAACATTTACTATATTGCAGCTTACCAAGTTTTCTTTTTTAGGCTTCCTTTTTTTTTCACATGGTGATCCAGCCATTCAATCTGCTGATTTTTGACAGAACAAGCTCTGCAAACATATCAATTAAGAGTGTGGAGACAAACCATTTGCAAACGACAGGGGTGCTTACAATGATCAGGTATTTATTTGTGCTAAACCTTTATCCCCCAAAAAAAAAAAAAACTGTTGCTGTAACTGCTTGTGTAACTTCACTATGAGCGGGAGTTTGGCTTTAATTTGTTATTGTATCTAAATCTGCTAGTACATCTAACACTTCCCTCCCCCTAGATTAACAATGCTGCTGTCTGCTATGCCCATTTGCTCCTTCACCTATAATGTAGGCACTCTAATAAAGGAGGTGTAATACTGGCCCGATCACCAGGCGAAAACAGAGGAAAAAAGCCTAAAAAAGAAAACAAACTCAGCCACTTGGTTTTGGGTTTAATACCACTTTAACACTATATGTTACTGAGTTGTTTTCAATTTGCTAAGAATTCATAGGGTTTGACTTACTAAAAGCAAATAGATTGTGCACTTGAGAGTGCAGTTGCTTTCTGCAAGAGAAATTGCCCCAGAGCTTAGTAAATGAGATGAAGCTTCATTTTCCAAAGAATACCCAATCACATGCAAAAAAATATATATATTTTTACTTGCACATGCTTGGATGATGGAGGTCAGAAGAACTTCACTTATTTAAATAAACTCTGGAGCAAATTTCCTTACAAAGTGCAACTGTGCTTGCAAAGTTCACAGTCTTTTTGCCTTTAGTATATCAACCCCATTGAGTTTTCCCTCCATGTTTTCCCTCCATGTTTAACGATTTGCTGAAACCAAATATTACCTGCTACACTCTAAAAAAAGCTCTGCAACTTCTCTGTTTAATTGTCGTGCATAGGGCAGCCCATTCAAGTGAATGGGCTGCCCTATGAGTTATGAGAGAAAACACTCCAAAACGCCCCAAAAAAAATGCATGTAGGAATGTGAGTTTTTCATTACCTGGAGATGTGAATGAGGCCTGACAACTGAGTGTCTCCGTCCCCTTCCTCCTATATATTGGTCATATAGATGGCCATTAGCGATGGCCTTGCGGTTCGCCCGGCGGTTGGTTCGCGGGGAATTTTGCTTGTTCGCAGCCTGCCAATTTTGCGAACACATGGTGTTGTTCGCGGCGGCCATATTAGTTTACATTGAGGAGAACTTTGACCCATGACACAGCCGTCAGGTGGAATGGCACAGCCAATTGAAGCATTTCAGCACATGGACATGCCCCCTACCTTAAGAATAGACCAGAGCTGGCGGCCATTTCACATTCTGCTTTTTGTCATCGTAGGGAGAGGTTGGCGAGTGCATCAGGGACAGATTGCAAGTGACACAAATAGCTCTGTTAAGATCCACAAAAGTCCTTTTTCAGGGCTGGTATTTGGTATAGGTCTACAGTCTCTTTTCTGTGTAGGGACAGGTATGCTGTGTTCATCAGGGACAGATCGTCAGTGACACAAATCGCTCTGTTAAGGTCCAAAAAAGTCATTTTAAGGGCTGCTATTTGGTAAAGGTGTGCAGTCTTTTGTCAATGTAGGGACAGGTATGCAGTGTGCACCAGGGACAGATCGTCAGTGACACAAATCGCTCTGTTAAGGTCCACAAAAGTCCTTTTAAGGGCTGCTATTTGGTATGATTGTGCAGTGCACTATATAGGGGTGCAATCCAAGTATAATATACTCTGTAATATAGAAAACATATTATAGTGGATTTGTATTGTGCACTGCGTAGCATTGTGACTGGTGTGGTGAGCGTTTCTGCAGCACTACTACAAACAGTGAAAAAAGCACTTTTAATGTATTATAACTCATGTGATAGACCAGTGGCCCCCCGACACCACATATTGAAGTGGGGTGTTATTTAAAAGTATACTTTTCTAAGAGTGTATTGTAGTCCTGCATAAATTTGGCCTCTTTTGCTGCGTTAACTGTGCTACACACAGTGACAACAGTTACTAACCAATTATTTGTAGAACTGGTGTGATAAAACTGTGGCCCCCCCAATACAACAGATTGAAGTGGGGTATTATCTGAGTATACTTTTATAAGTGTATTTGTGTCTTGCAACAATATTGCCTCTTTTGCTGCATTTACTCTGCTACACACAGTGCCAAACTCACTGGACAATTTTTTATACAACTGGTGTGATAGACTAGTGGCCCCCCAATACCACATAATGAAGTGGGGTGTTATCTGAGTATACTTTCACAAGTGTATTTGTGTCCTGCAACAATATTGCCTCTTTTGCTGCATTTACTCTGCTACACACAGTGCCAAACTCACTGGCCAATTTTTTGTACAAATGGTGTGATAGACCAGTGGCCACCCAATACCAAATACTGAAGTGGGGTGTTATCTGAGTATACTTTCATAAGTGTATTTGTGTCCTGCAACAATATTGCCTCTTTTGCTGTGTTAACTCTGATACACACAGTGCCAAACTCACTGGCCAATTTTTTGTACAACTGGTGTGATAGACCAGTGGCCACCCAATACCAAATATTGAAGTGGGGTGTTATCTGAGTATACTTTCATAAGTGTATTTGTGTCCTGCAACAATATTGGCTATTTTGCTGTGTTAAGTCTGATACACACAGTGCCAAACTCACTGGCCAATTTTTTGAACAACTGGTGTGATAAACCTGGCAGTGGCCCTCCAATACCACATATTGAAGTGGGGTGTTATCTGAGTATACTTTCATAAGTGTATTTGTGTCCTGCAACAATATTGCCTCTTTTGCTGTGGTAACTCTGATACACACAGTGCCAAACTCCCTGGCCAATTTTTTTGAACAACTGGTGTTATAAACCAGTGGCCCCCCAATACCACATATTGAAGTGGGGTGTTATCTGAGTATACTTTCATAAGTGTATTTGTGTCCTGCAACAATATTGCCTCTTTTGCTGTGTTAACTCTGATACACACAGTGCCAAACTCCCTGGCCAATTTTTTGAACAACTGGTGTGATAAACCAGTGGCCCCCCAATACCACATATTGAAGTGGGGTGTTATCTGAGTATACTTTCATAAGTGTATTTGTGTCCTGCAACAATATTGCCTCTTTTGCTGTGTTAACTCTGATACACACAGTGCCAAACTCCCTGGCCAATTTTTTTGAACAACTGGTGTTATAAACCAGTGGCCCCCCAATACCACATATTGAAGTGGGGTGTTATCTGAGTATACTTTCATAAGTGTATTTGTGTCCTGCAACAATATTGCCTCTTTTGCTGTGTTAACTCTGATACACACAGTGCCAAACTCCCTGGCCAATTTTTTGAACAACTGGTGTGATAAACCAGTGGCCCCCCAATACCACATATTGAAGTGGGGTGTTATCTGAGTATACTTTCATAAGTGTATTTGTGTCCTGCAACAATATTGCCTCTTTTGCTGTGTTAACTCTGATACAAACAGTGCAAAAACTCCCTGGCCAATTTTTTGAACAACTGGTGTGATAAACCTGTGGCCCCCCAATACCACATATTGAAGTGGGGTGTTATCTGAGTATACTTTCATAAGTGTATTTGTGTCCTGCAACAATATTGCCTCTTTTGCTGTGTTAACTCTGATACACACAGTGCAAAAACTCCCTGGCCAATTTTTTGAACAACTGGTGTGATAAACCAGTGGCCCCCCAATACCACATATGAAAGTATACTCAGATAACACCCACTTCAATATGTGGTATTGGGGGGCCACTGGTTTATCACACCAGTTGTTCAAAAAATTGGCCAGGGAGTTTTTGCACTGTGTGTATCAGAGTTAACACAGCAAAAGAGGCAATATTGTTGCAGGACGCAAATACACTTATGAAAGTATACTCAGATAAAACCCACTTCAATAAGTGTATTTGCGTCCTGCAACAATATTGCCTCTTTTGCTGTGTTAACTCTGATACACACAGTGCAAAAACTCCCTGGCCAATTTTTTGAACAACTGGTGTGATAAACCAGTGGTCCCCCAATGCCACATATTGAAGTGGGGTGTTATCTGAGTATACTTTCATAAGTGTATTTGTGTCCTGCAACAATATTGCCTCTTTTGCTGTGTTAACTCTGATACACACAGTGCCAAACTCCCTGGCCAATTTTTTGAACAACTACTGTGATAATCCAGTGGCCCCCCAATACCACATATTGAAGTGGGGTGTTATCTGAGTATACTTTCATAAGTGTATTTGTGTCCTGCAACAATATTGCCTCTTTTGCTGTGTTAACTCCGATACACACAGTGCCAAACTCCCTGGCCAATTTTTTGAATAACTGGTTTGATAAACCAGTGGCCCCCCAATACCAAATATTGAAGTGGGGTGTTATTTAACAGTATACTTTTCTAAGAGTGTATTTTAGTCCTGCAAAAATTTGGCCTCTTTTGCTGTGTTACCTGTGCTACACACAGTACCAACAGTTACTGGCCAATTATTTGTAGAACTGGTGTGATAAACATGTGGCCCCCCCAAAAAGTTCGGAATTCGGCCGAATTTCGAACAGTCAATGTTCGGGTCCCAAGACGCCCAAGAAATGCCCAATAAACGCCTGCAACAAAAACGCCCATTTTTGGGCATTTTTGGAGGCAGGCATAACATCTGAACTTCTGTATTATAGGGGTATATATACAGTATACACACACACATATATGTATATATAAACATACACACATATAGGTGTGATAGGAGCGGAACTCCATCCCTGCAAATAATTTCATTAGCGCAGGGATGGGGTTCCGCTACTTTCACACCTATATGTGTGTATGTGTATATATATATATATATGTGTGTGTGTATATATACCCCTATACAGAAGTTCAGATGTCATGCCTGCCTCCAAAGACGCCCAAAAAATGCCCAATAAACGACTCAAACAAAAATGCCCAGGGTGAAAGTAGTGGAACCCCATCCCTGCGCTAATAAAAATTCTAAGAAAAATTATCTTTTTTTTCTGGTTCTGGACATGCTACAGAGCTGAAACTTCACAGGTACACTTTTTAGACCCCCCAGACACTAAATCCAAATAAATCTCATTTTTTTCCCATTAATTTTTTCAATAATTGTCTCTCTATCAAAAACAACAATTTCTAAGAACTTTTTTTGTGTGATTAATAGTCCCTGGGGCATGACCCAGAACCCTAGGCACTTTTTAGGGGCATTTATTTGGTTTTAGGGCTTCAAAATGATGTTTTTTGATTACCAAAGTTCGGGTCCCATTGAGTTCAATGGTGTTCTGGTCGAACCAAACTTTTCAAAAGTTCGATCATCCCTAGTGATGTTGCATATGCTTGAAAGGCTGCTCCAGCAGAAACGTGCAAGTAATGACTACCTGTACAAACTCTGTGGCAGTACAGGTTCTGGGGAGCTTTGGTTTTTTTCACTTTGCCAGTGGCTGCTCATGCGGGACGCATGCAGACTTCTGCGGCCATTCGATGAGATCACCGTACCTTACGCCTTTTTTCTGGAGCGTGCATTGCGTCGTGTCATTGATCAAGCCATCGAGGAGCAGGAGCAGGAAGATGAGGAAGTCCCAATGTTGGATGAATTCCCAGTGGGTGCTACTCCATCTGAGACAAGTCATCAACAGGAGTCTGAAGAGGAATCAGAGGAGGATGGTGCCAGGGCAGATGAAGAGGAGCAAGAAGAGCATGCTTTAAACCTTTCTGGGATCCCTGGTGTTATCCGTGGATGGGGGGGAGGAGAACGAGGACGACATTATCCTGGATGATGAGCTGGAGCCAGGCCACTACACCGCTTCCAGGTTAGTTCGAATGGGGGCCTTCATGCTCCAGTGTTTTAAGGGGGACCCCCGTATAAAAAGCATAAAGGCCAACCACCAGTACTGGGTAGCAGTGTACTTAGACCCCCGGTACAAACAAAAAATGGCAGAAATGTTACCAGCATCATAGAGGGTGGTCAGAATGCAGCACTTCCAGGCCTTGCTGCTAGAAATGCTGCATTCTGCTTTTGCATGCACTGGCAGAGGAATTTCCAGTCACAGAGAGACAGTTGCGGGTAGCAATCCAACAGCGCCTGCAAGAAGAGGGGGGTTTGAAGATGTCTTGGTCATTTCAGATATGAGATCCTTCTTTCAGCCGACCCATCGACAGCTGTACTCCAGATCCAGCATCAGGGAATGCCTAGACTGACCGGCCATTAACCCGATGTAGTCGGACACCTATGTGGACGCTCTGAGGAGTGATGAGCCCTTGGACTACTAAGTGGGCAGGCTTGACCTCTGGCCAGAGCTTGCACAATTTGCAATGGAACTGTTGGCTTGTCCCCCGTCCAGTGTCCTGTCTGAAATTACGTTCAGCGTAGCAGGGGGGATCGTGACCGATAAGCGCACTCGCCTAGCTCATGCCAGTGTAGACTACCTCACATTTATAAAAATGAATGAGGCATGGATCTTTGAGGAATTCAACACATGTGACCAGTAGACCAGGTTTCATTGAAATTCCTTATGACAGGCCACAAATATCTGCCAGACCGCCATCCACCCACAACAATTCCTGGTCCTTGTCTTCGCTAAATACAGTGGCATAAAAGGCATTTCATGTCCATTGAATGCCTAATTTTTGGGGCCTTTCATGGCCTACAATTATTTTTTCTGTCAATGCCTAATGAACCTTCAGCCACAGAATACTACGTTCTTAGCTGTCAGGTAAACCCACGTGGGCTCATTTTTGGGGCCTATACTGGCCGACACTTACTTCTTTATCCTGTGAACGCCTAATGTACCTCCAGCCACAGAATACTACGTTCTTAGCTGTCAGATAAACCCATGTGGGCTAATTTTTGGGGCCTATACTGGCTGACACTTACTTCTGTATCCTGTGTGAATGCCTAATATACCTTCAGCCACAGAATACGCATTGTCAGGTAAACCCATGTGGGCTAATTTTTGGGGCCTTTCATGGCCGACACTTACTTCTGTATCCTGTGAATGCCTAATGTACCTTCAGCCACAGAATACAACGTTCTTAGCTGTCAGGTAAACACATGTGGGCTAATTTTTGGGGCCTGGAATGGCCGACACTTACTTCTTTATCCTGTGAATGCCTAATTTTTTAGACTGGAATTGAAAATTAATGGGTCTGTAAACATTCCGCCAAATTGTGGAATGGATGCGGACCCATATTACAGATGTGTGCATGGACCCTATATGTATTTGACATGTATTTACCGGCTGCTGTCAGTTCTGGCTGATTTATGAAAAAAAATATGCATTTTTTTTGCTGTAAAAGAAAAAAAAATTAGGGCAATTTTTCCAGTTGTAATACTTCTGTGTCCATGTGGTGGGGCTATTTGTACACAGCTAATAAGTCTTTTGTGGCTGCAAATATGACCTAAAGGTTTTTAAAGTTTGCCTCCCATTAAAGTCAATGGGGACCGCCGGGACATTTGAGAAAATTTGCGGCTGACGTTCGCAAACCACCCCGGCCGAAGTTCGTCCATCACTAATGGCCATACGCTATGCAACCTGACTGTACAATCTCTGTACAATTTCCTTTAGATTTAACTGAACTATGGAATAGGATGACCCACCTGACCAATCCATTCAATTTGTATCAAATCAGGCAGGCCCTTGTACTACATAGCTAATGGGAGAAATGTGATTCTGCAATCAGATTGTATAGAAAGTGGGTGGAACATGGTATTGAAATGAGGAAGGTGTGGTCTAGAGTGGTGAACACGCCCTATTCTGTGATGCAACAATAAAGTAACAGCTTCTTGGAGAAGACCTACAGGAAATGAATGCTGAGAGACGATCTACAGGAAGTGATGGAATCTGAAAATGATTTAAAAAATTCAAATAAACTGACAAACTTTATACCTCCCGTGGATAAGGTAAGTGAGAGAAAAGCACATTGGGATAGCTGAGCCAGAAATGGCGTTTTATTTATTATGAAAAGTGAAATTCTGCCCAAAAAGGTGAAAGTGAAATTCTGCCCTAAAAGGTGAACTTATCCTTTGGGTTCCAAGATAAATTTCAGCTTTGTTATATGGAGCTGTGTTATAAACATGTGCAATATGTTTCAGTCTATATATAAATTCGGACAATTTTTTGGGTATTCTGAGATTTAGATGTATCCGAATCCCTGAATAAAGTAGTAACAAATTTAGTTAAAATTCATTTAATTTTGTTTCGTATATTCATTTTATAACGGGTTTCACATTTTCGAAAGCATTCGAATTCGGATCGGGTGAAAAATGATCTACGGATTCAAATTCTGTCTGAAGAATAACTGGTTGTTAAGGAGTGGGCCGGGAAGCCGACCGCTGTGTCCTTAACAATCGATGACCCATTAGCTTCCCCACTGACAGAAGAAATGTAAATAAAGGAATGCTGGCAATCAATCAAATTCAGAAAAAAAAAACAGCGTGGAGTCTTTCCCCCAATCTATAGCAGGTCCGTATCCCAGAATGCAGCCCAGCAGGCCAGGAAAGGCCCAGCTGATGAGACATCATTTGTTAGGGAAGTGGTGGCCGGCTTCCCGACCCGCTCCTTAACAACCAGCTATTCTTCACACAGAATTTGAATCGGTCAATCATTTTTTGACCTATCCATATTTTAATCATTCTGAAAATTTGTAATTCATTAGAAAGTATATAAACAAAATGAAATTAAACAAAACTAAAAGAAAAAAAATCCAAAATGAATCAATGAAACAAAATTAGTATCATAACGAATCTATCAGAAACAAAAAAAAATGTTTCCGTTCTGCACATGTCTACTGTTTTCTTATCTTCAGATTTGGAATTTTATTTTAGCTACCACTAATCTAACCTGCAATACCGTTGTACAAATTGAACTGAAATGTCAGAATGACTTGCACAGCCCAAGTTATATTTATCATTGCTGACTTCTCCTCAAAGTCCACAACCGATGTAAGTCCCAAAATAGGAAACTGACTTGGATGATTCTTTGGGAGTTGAAATATGGACACAAATTTGAGGGACTAGTAAATCTTACAATTAAAATGTCCATGTATTAGAGATGAACTTCAAATTCCACTCAAGATTGTACCTAATTTTGCCCAGGTACCCCTCAATGTGCTTTCACAGCTGTCCAGATCTTGATATTTGAAAACATATTTAGTGGGAGCTTCCTGTGGCCTATGCATTTTGAACTAAAATATATCTGCAAGTAGCCATTGTTTTAGGCCACCTGAATAATGTAGACTCAGGAGAAGTATTTGTTAATTTAAAAAAGCAACTGTGTCTCTTTTCATAAGTTTAAAATGTTGGTATTCTTTTTCACAGCTGCTAAACAATTCATTGCTAAGGCTTTGTTATTTCTCACACACAGCATGGGCATGCTTACAATTACACTCCAAAACACATTCTCCTGCTCCTCCCAAGAGAATTTCACATCTTTGAGATGTTTTTGCTGCTTGGATGCATAGAGGGTTCCAAGGAGCACCTTTAGGCTTTCAAGGGGCATCCATTTTGCATCTGATTAACCAACTACCTGTCACATTTCTTGATGCCCTTGACAATGCCAGGACAAGAAAAACACCCACAAAATGACTGCATTTTTCAAAGCAGCTTCTCCAATATATTTCAATGGTGACTCTTTTAAAGAGCACATTTTTTTACCACATGTTTTTGGAAAATGAATAAAGAAAATAAAAAATATTTTTTTTTTTTACACAAAATTGTCAAATATAAAGATACTTCCTACGCACAGTTACACACAGAAGTTACATAAGCTGTTTCCCACGCAAAGCATGAGCATACTAAGGGCCAGGACAAGGGGTGAGCAGGAGGGGCAGCTGCTCTGGGCACAATAGTGTATTGCAGGGATGGGGGCGCCCTGATCCTAACCCTATGGGAAGGAGGGAGACGCAGTTTGGCATCTTTGCCCTGGGCGCTGGATGACCTTTTCCCGGCACTGAGCGTACTATTATACTTACACCCCAAATACATTCTGTTACTCCTCCTGAAAGGAGTGTAAGCATTTTTCACAGTCAGCTTCATAGAGGGACCCAAAATACAATTAGCACCTTTAAAGTTATGCTAAAGACCTCAATTTTTAAAACAAATTATTTAAAGGTAATACGTAACTGCTCTGTGTAGTCATTTTGCGCAGAAAGATCACTTTCTTTCTTTTCGGGGAGTCTCCTACTGATGTTGTCAGCTTCTCCCTTCTATCGGTGCTTCTGTAGCAAGTCAGGTACTAAGGCACCCATGCATATTCACACCTGAGCTGGGCTGTGTGCGTCTATAGACACACAGCACCAATAAGCCACATCCCTGCTCCCTCATCACAGAAGTTTGACCGCCAGCAGCAGGAGCCTATGGATTTGCTGCCCTCAGTTTCTCCTTTGAAAGCAGGAAGTGAAGGAAGCAGCGGAAGGGGCAGAGACAGCACTGGAGCAGTGACTTGGAGCCAGGTAAATGTTACCAAGTAGGAGTAGGATAAGTAGTGGGGAATTTTTTACCGTAATGCATTAAGGTAAAAACATTTGGACTTTAGAACCACTTTAAGCTTTCAAGAGGCATAAATTGTGCACGTAATTTCCTGATTATCTGTTTTTGGAGGCCGTGGAAATCCAGTACAGTAGACACAGCCACAAAATGAACACATTTTAGAAATCAGACATCATAAGGTACAGTGTCTCACAAAAGTAAGTACACCCCTTACCTTTTTGTAAATATTTTATTCTATATTTTCATGTGACAACACTGAAGAAATTACACTTTGCTACAATGTAAAGTAGTGAGTGTACAGCTTGTATAACAGTATAAATTTGCTATCCCCTCAAAATAACTCAACACACACCCAATATTGTCTAAACTGCTGGCAACAAAATTGAGTACACCCCTAACTGAAAATGTCCAAAGTGGGCCCAATTAGCCCTCCCCAGTGTCATGTGACTCGTTAGTGTTACAAGGTGTCAGGTGTAAATGGGGAGCAGCTGTGTTAATCTTGGTGTTGTCGCTTTCACTCTCGCATTCTGATCACTGGAAGTTCAACAATCAACATGGCACCTCATAGCAAAGAACTCTCTAAGGATCTGAAAAAAAAAAATTGTTGCTTTACATAAAGATGGTCTAGGCTATAAGAAGATTGCCAAGACCCTGAAACTGAGCTGCAGCACGGTGGCCAAGACCATGCAGCGGTTTAGTAGAACAGCTCCTGAATCCACCACATTACCCCATCACTTTAGACATCTCACTGGGATGTATAAATGCAAAAAAATGTAAGTGCCTTAAATGTAAGCATATTCAACATGGACAGAAGACCTTTTAAAGCCAATGGGAACATTTACTTCATCACCACCTTTGAGAATTGCTCATCCCAATTCATAATCTATTACCTAACATGCCCTTGTGTCCTTCTACTTCGGCAGAATTGTGCCAGATTCAGGGGAACATAAGAGATTCATAGAAGAAGGGAACCCCAAATATAGCATACCCTGACATTTTGTTTAATTCCGTAAGAAATCCACAGAAGGTCTGTGTGCCTGGATCATCAAATTTATCTCCAAATATACTCTCCAACTTAACGTTTCAAAAAACGATGTGAAAAAGAAACATTCGGAATTTCGATCTGGACTCCTTGTCCCCTGTGGGTCTAAATAAAGAAATTGAGATCAACACATTTAGTCCCGTGCATTGGTCTTGTATCTCGGTACACTGTATCATCATTCTCTCTCCAGATTACAATATCCCTCTTCATCACTCAATCCCACAGTTGAACCCACACTTCTTTATCATCTATTTTATTTTATTTTTTATTTATTTTATGTAATTCTTAAAATCTCATTGTTTCCTTTGGTACCTTCAATTAGTACTCCTATCCTCTATATGCATTCACCCTCATGTGTCACTTTCCATAGTATTTCTATACCAAAAAAATGCCTTCTATTAAACCGGCAAGGTGTTACAGCACTGAAGCCAACCCCCTGAGCTGAAAGTTTTCTAATACAAACAATCTTTTTTTTTATGGTTCTGGACATGCTACAGAGCTGAAACTTCACATGTACACCTTTTAGACCCCCCATATCTGAAATCCAAAAAGATCGTTTGTATTAGAAAACTTTAAGCTCACCAATATGGCTTCTCGGTTTTCACACCTTGCCGGTTTAATAGAAGGCATTTTTTTGGGTTCTTTGCAGTCAGGAAAAACATCTGAACTTGTGTATAGTGGTACTGTGCACAAGTTCAGATGTTTTGCCTGCCTCCAAAACCCCCCAAAAAATGCCAGCAAAAACACACCTGGGCATTTTTTTTGACGCTATCGTTTTTTTGGCATTTTTTTGGGTTCTTTTGAGGCAGGCAAAACATCTGAACTTGTGTATAGTGTCTAGGTGTGTATATAAATATATGGATGTGTGTATATACACCACTATACACAAGTTCAGATGTTTTGCCTGCCTCCAAAACCCCCCAAAAAATGCCAGCAAAAACACACCTGGGCTTTTTTTTTTTGACGCTAGCGTTTTTTTGGCATTTTTTTGGGGTTCTTTTGAGACAGGCAAAACATCTGAACATGTGTATAGAGGGTATATATACACATATATGTCTGAATATATACCCCTAGACATATATAGGTGTGATAGTAGCAGAAATATATTACTGTAAATGATTTCATTAGCGCAAGCATATATTTCTGCTACTATCACACCTATATATGTCTAGGGGTATATATACAGACATATATGTCTATATATACCCCCTATACACATGTTCAGATGTCATGTCTGACATCAAACATATCCTCAAAAAAGCACTGGCAGTGGCAGCCCCTGCAGCATAAAAAATGCTTGGCTGGTGAGAAGCCATATGGGTGTGCCGAAGCAATTCCGAGAAATTATCATTTCTCTATAGCGGTCACCCTGCTATGGAGGGGTTTTGTCACCCTGCCATAGCAGTCACTGCCAGTTAACCCTACACTACACTACGGTCCCCTTACACTTAACACTTTCCCTACAGAAACTAAATTTTTGAAGCTAACTAAAGTGTAAAGGAGCACTCTAACTACACTAGATATCCCTTTCCTCACACTAAAAATAGCTAAATGACACTTTTAAAGTAAAATTAACAGAACTGCTTCCACTCTCTTCCATGTCCAGTATAACAATGCTAGGAATATGGCAGGGGCGATCTTATATACTGGGGGGCGTATTCACTAATGATTGGTCTAGGGACCCCCTAGTCACTCCAATCACATTCCTAGCATTCTCCTGCACCCTCAATTGGCTTTTGCTAATGGTTCTGGTCCAATCACGGGCTTTTAAAGCCCATTTCCTGAAGCATTGCATTTTGGGCATTTTGGGTGGTTGCCGAATTCCGAACTTTTTGGGCAAAAAGTTCTAAATTCGGCTGAACCTCGAACACCCAATGTTCGGGCCGAACCGATGGTCGACCCGAACCGTTCGATCATCTCTAGTCACCAGTACAGTATTTGTACATTGATATCATATCCCCTCTCAAGCGTCTCTTCTCCAGAGAGAATAAGTTCATTGCTTCTAGTCTTTCCTCATGGAAACGATGGGCCCGCTACTATCCTCATTGGACTGATGATAGTCACGTACTGTGGCATAAAATGATGATGCCACAATTTGGTGCCATGCAGGTATTAAAAACACTGATTGTGAGCTCTGGCAATGTTTATGGCCGAAGATATGGTGCACATCGAACAGGTAGGCATGAGGCTGTGAGTATTAAGGGAAGATATAATCGTTGATCCTTGCTTCTACAGACAGTTTCTGTTTCTATTGTTTACAGATATGCTTTTGGATGTAGGAGTGCATATAGATTCATTTGGGGGCCCTGCTGTTTGGCACTGTTATTGATATTTGGTGTCTTTTATTTATCTGCGAGATCTGTAGCTTGAGTCCCCTCTTCTGGATATTTACAGGCATTAACTATAAGATATCCACACTTTTTAGGTCATTTTCTTACCCAAGGCTTAATAGCTTTTGTTTATCTTTCATGTATTTACTTCCCATGCCATTATATTGCAGGATGGCCTATTATTAGGGTTGAGCGGACACCTAGATGTCCGTGTTCGACGGGTTCGGCCGAACTTTAAAAAAAAGTCCGGGTCCGTGTCCCGGACTTTTACCGAACTTTTCCCGGACACCGAACCCCATTGAAGTCAATGGGGACCCGAACTTTAAGGCACTAAAATGGCTCTAAAACACCAAAGGAAAGGGCTAGAGTGCTGCAAATGGCAGCAAAACGTAATTAAGAGCATGGCAAGTGCTCTGCAAACAAATGTGGATAGGGAAATAACTTAAAACAACAAAAAAAAACAGAAAAATAAAACAATGTTCTTCTTCATCTCTGAAGGACGAGGCCCATATGGAGTAGGAGGGAGGTTGAGGTGGTGGTGGATGTGGCGGTGACATAGGCGTGCGCACAGGGTGTGCTGGGTGTGCCTGGGCACACCCTAATCACCTAGGGCACATAGCATTGCCAGTGAGGAGATGGGAAAGATCTCCCTGGGACCTGCTCTGCTCTATTTCTCCTTGCCTACAGGTACATGGCCCCGATACATTACTCTCCCTGCTGGCAAACACATGCATGTGTATTTCAACTTTGGGGTGCACACCTTAATGCAATAGGCTGCGCACACCTATGGGCGGTGTAGGTGGAAGCGGCGGTGGAGGAGGACCAGGGCCGGATTAACAGCATCATGGGCTTGGTGCTGAGGATTTTGAAGGGCCTTAGGGCCGTGCCTTGCCATGCACCCAGAGGAGGAAGGGTGCAGCCATGCATGCCTAATTCAACATGGGATGCTGTCTCTGAAGCCCATAAACACATCCATGCATCGCCAACTGTCCCTCCTTGTCCGGCCTTCACGCTGTGTGGGGAGGTTCTGAGGGTGCTGCCTGGGGAAGCGAGCATAGAAGCCAGACTTCTGTGTTTACAAGTGACAGAAGAGCGGTAACAGTGAATATGGCCAACCCGGGGCCTATATAAAAGGTAGGGGCCTGGAGCTGCAGCTCCAATAGCCCCTACATTAATCTGGCCCTGAGGAGGAGGACGAGGTAGCCAACACTGCTTCTTTTCACAAATTTTAAATGAGGGTACACCCCAAAAGAGTGAGAAAGAGCAAAAATGGAACAATGGGTGGGTAAGGTCGGTATCCATTGCTATTCTGCATAAGGTACGGAAAAGTCCCGTGGGATCCATGCCTGGTTCATTTTAATGAACGTGAGCTTGTCCACATTGTCTCTGGACAGGCGGCTGCGCTTGTCTGTTATAACGCCCCCAGCCGTGCTAAATACCCGTTCAGATAATACACTGGCTGCAGGGCACGCCAGCACCTCCAAGGCGTAAAGGGCAAGCTCAGGCCATGTGCCCAATTTGGAGACCCAGAAGTTGAAGGGGGCAGACCCGTCATTCACTACATGTAGGCGTGTGCACACATACTGCTCCACCATGTTGGTAAAATGCTGCCTCCTGCTAAGACGTTCCATCTGAGCTGCTGGTGCTGCTGTTTGTTGTGGCGTGCTGACAAAGCTTTTCCACATTTCGGCCATGCTAACCCTGCCTTCTGAGGTGCTGGCGGTGCCCTGGTTGCGTTGGCGACCTCCTCCTCCTCCTCCTCTGCCTTGTGCTTCCACTGTGGCCCCGCTGTCAGATGGGAATGCCAGCAGCATGGCGTCTACCAGCGTGCGCTTGTACTCGCGCATCTTGCGATCGCGCTCCAGTGAGTGAATTAAGGACGGTACGTTGTCCTTGTAACGGGGATCCAGCAGCGTGGCCACCCAGTAATCAGCACAAGTTAGAATGTGGGCAACTCGGCGGTCGTTGTGGAGACACTGCAGCATGTAATCGCTCATGTGTGCCAGGCTGCCCAGAGGCAACGAAAGGCTGTCCTCTGTGGGAGGTGTATGGTCCGTGTCCTCTGTATCCCCCCAGCCACGCACCAGTGATGGCCATGAGCTGGCCTGGGTGCCACCCTGCTGTGAACATGGTTCCATCTCCTCCTCCAGCTCCTCCTCCTCCTCATCCTCCTCATCCTCCAGAACTGTGCCCCTGCTGGACAATTGCGTCCCTGGCGTTTGCGTGTGCAGGAACCCACCCTCGGAGCCCCTTGCGAATGACTGCCCTGAAAGCCTTGGAAATGTTACCTCTTCATCCTCCTCCTCCTCCTCATCCTGTGCCACATCCTCTTCCATCATCGCCCGAATTGTTTTTTCAAGGAGGCATAGAAGTGGGATAGTTAAGCTGAGAACGGCGTCATTGCCACTGGCCATGTTGGTGGAGTACTCAAAACAGCGCAACAAGGCACACAGGTCTCGCATGGAGGCCCAGTTATTGGTGGTGAAGTGGTGCTGTTCCGCAGAGCGACTCACGCGTGCGTGCTGCAGCTGAAACTCCACTATGGCCTGCTGCTGCTCGCACAGTCTTTCCAGCATGTGCAAGGTGGAGTTCCACCTTGTGGGCACGTCACATATGAGGCGGTGAGCGGGAAGGCCGAAGTTACGCTGCAGCGCTGCCAGGCGAGCAGCAGCAGGGTGAGAACGCCGAAAGTGCGCACAAACGGCCCGCACTTTCTGCAGCAGCTCTGACATATCGGGGTAGTTTTTAAGGAACCTCTGCACCACCAAATTCAGCACATGCGCCAGGCAAGGGATGTGCGTCAAACCGGCTAGGCCCAGAGCTGCTATGAGATTTCGCCCGTTATCGCACACCACCAGGCCGGGCTTGAGGCTCGCTGGCAGCAACCACTCATTTGTCTGCTGTTCCATGCTCCTCCACAACTCCTGCGCGGTGTGTGGTTTGTCCCCCAAACAGGCAAGTTGTAAAACTGCCTGCTGTCGTTTACCCCTGGCCGTGCTGAAGTTGGTGGTGAAGGTGTTACGCTGTCCGGATGAGGAGGCGGTAGAGGATGAGGAAGCGGAGTAGGAGGAGTTAGGAACAGGAGGCAAACTGAAGCGCCCTGCAATCCTCGGTGGTGGAAGGACATGCGCCAAATTGCTATCCGCCTCAGGCCCATCCGCCACTGCATTTACCCAGTGTGCCGTTAGGGAGATATAACGCCCCTGACCGTGCTTACTGGTCCACGTATCCGTAGTTAGGTGGACCTTGGCACAGATGGCGTTGCGCAGTGCACACCTGATTTTTTCCCCCACTTGGTTGTGCAGGGAAGGGATGGCTTGCCTGGAAAAGTAGTGGCGGCTGGGCACGACGTACTGTGGGACAGCCACCGACATAAGGTTTTTAAAACTGTGCGTCTCCACCAGACGGAATGACAGCATTTCAAAGGCCAATAATTTTGAAATGCTGGCATTCAGGGCCAGGGATCGCGGGTGGGTAGGGGGGTACTTCCTCTTCCTCTCAAGTGTTTGGGAGATGGAAAGCTGAACGCTTCCACGGGACATTGTGGAGATGGTTGTTGGTGACCCAGGTGGTGGTGTTGCTGACAGATCGTCTGTTTGCGGGGTGGCAGGTGCCGGTATCACTACAGATGTGGCTGGAGCGGCCGAGACTGCAGCAGAAGAGGAAGCAGGATGAGCCAGAGACGTTTCTTGGTTTTGAAGGTGTGTACTCCACTGCAGCTCGTGCTTTGCACTTAGATGCCTGATCATGCAGGTTGTGCTCAGGTTGAGAAGGTTCATGCCTCGCTTCAAGCTCTGATTGCACAGGGTGCAAACCACTCGTGTCCTGTCATCAGCACATTTTCTAAAGAACTTCCACGCTAGAGAACTCCTTTGAGCTGACTTTGGTGCGCTCGTTCCCTTGCTGCGTTGGGCAGTAGCGGGCGTAGTGTCTAGGGCACGGCCGCTCCGCTTCTGCACCCTGCTCCCTCTTCTGCTGTGCTGGTGGCTCTGTGCGACCACCGCCTCTTCCTCCAAACTACTCAGTTCACCTGCATGACGTTCATTCCATGTGGGGTCGAGGACCTCATCGTCCTCCACATCATCTTCCACCCAGTCTTCACCCCTGCCCTCCTTGTCGGTCTCCACAATGCTGAACGCCGCAGCAGTTGGCACCTGCGTTTCGTCATCATCGGAGACGTGCTGCGATGATCCTTGCATGTACTCATCTTGAGAAATAAGTGGTTGGGCATCGCTGCACTCAATCTCTTCCACTTCTGGGGCAGGGCTAGGTGGATGGCCCTGGGAAACCCTGCTGACAGAGTCCTCAAAAAGAATAAGAGACTGCTGTATGGCTTGGGGCTCAGACTGCTGGCCTGATTTGCAAGGGGGTGAGGTGAAAGACGGTTGGACATTGGCTGCAGGTGCCAACTCTGACCTTTCTGCAGTAGACTGGGTGGGAGACAATGTGAAGGAACTGGAGGCACTGTCAGCAGCAAACCAATCTACTATCGCCTCAACTTGTTCTGGCCTCATCACTTCTAGGGGCGTTTGATGCCCTACCAAATACTGATGCAGGTTCTGTCGCCTACTCACACTTGAGGAAGGTGTTTCACTTGTGCGTGTAGCTGGCACAGATCGACCATGTCCTCTCCTTGCAACAGGAGCTCTACCAGCAGCACCACGACCCAGGCCACGGCCCTTATTTGACGGTCTCCTCATATTTCTGTAATTTAAGATCTTGCCCTAGAAAGGTTTTTATTGAATAGCGGAATAGAAAATATGATCCAAAAAAAGTGTATGTATATCACACGTACACAACCACACTAGGCCCCAATTACTATTGTTTGTACCCCTAAAAGGCTAGATGAGGAGTAGGGGGAGTATGGAACAGGCAGCACCCTCAAACCTTCAGAAGTATGAGATGAACCCCAACAACTTGGAAAGGTGGATCTCTCTCACACGTACCGACACAGACTATCCCGCAATTCAATTGATCCTCAAAGGTTTTTATTGAATAGCGGAATAGGAAATATGATCAAAAAAAGTGTATGTATCTCGCACGTACACAACCACACTAGGCCCCAATTACTATTGTTTGTACCCCTAAAAGGCTAGATGAGGAGTAGGGGGGGTATGGAACAGGCAGCACCCTCAAACCTTCAGAAGTATGAGATGAACCCCAACAACTTGGAAAGGTGGATCTCTCTCACACGTACCGACACAGACTATCCCGCAATTCAATTGATCCTCAAAGGTTTTTATTGAATAGCGGAATAGGAAATATGATCAAAAAAAGTGTATGTATCTCGCACGTACACAACCACACTAGGCCCCAATTACTATTGTTTGTACCCCTAAAAGGCTAGATGAGGAGTAGGGGGGGTATGGAACAGGCAGCACCCTCAAACCTTCAGAAGTATGAGATGAACCCCAACAACTTGGAAAGGTGGATCTCTCTCACACGTACCGACACAGACTATCCCGCAATTCAATTGATCCTCAAAGGTTTTTATTGAATAGCGGAATAGGAAATATGATCAAAAAAAGTGTATGTATCTCGCACGTACACAACCACACTAGGCCCCAATTACTATTGTTTGTACCCCTAAAAGGCTAGATGAGGAGTAGGGGGGGTATGGAACAGGCAGCACCCTCAAACCTTCAGAAGTATGAGATGAACCCCAACAACTTGGAAAGGTGGATCTCTCTCACACGTACCGACACAGACTATCCCGCAATTCAATTGATCCTCAAAGGTTTTTATTGAATAGCGGAATAGGAAATATGATCAAAAAAAGTGTATGTATCTCGCACGTACACAACCACACTAGGCCCCAATTACTATTGTTTGTACCCCTAAAAGGCTAGATGAGGAGTAGGGGGGGTATGGAACAGGCAGCACCCTCAAACCTTCAGAAGTATGAGATGAACCCCAACAACTTGGAAAGGTGGATCTCTCTCACACGTACCGACACAGACTATCCCGCAATTCAATTGATCCTCAAAGGTTTTTATTGAATAGCGGAATAGGAAATATGATCAAAAAAAGTGTATGTATCTCGCACGTACACAACCACACTAGGCCCCAATTACTATTGTTTGTACCCCTAAAAGGCTAGATGAGGAGTAGGGGGGGTATGGAACAGGCAGCACCCTCAAACCTTCAGAAGTATGAGATGAACCCCAACAACTTGGAAAGGTGGATCTCTCTCACACGTACCGACACAGACTATCCCGCAATTCAATTGATCCTCAAAGGTTTTTATTGAATAGCGGAATAGGAAATATGATCAAAAAAAGTGTATGTATCTCGCACGTACACAACCACACTAGGCCCCAATTACTATTGTTTGTACCCCTAAAAGGCTAGATGAGGAGTAGGGGGGGTATGGAACAGGCAGCACCCTCAAACCTTCAGAAGTATGAGATGAACCCCAACAACTTGGAAAGGTGGATCTCTCTCACACGTACCAACACAGACTATCCCCCAATTTAACTGATCCCCAAAGGTTTTTGATTAAATAGCGGAATAGAAAATATGATCCCAAAAAAGTGTATGTATATCACACGTACACAACCACACTAGGCCCCAATTACTATTGTTTGTACCCCTAAAAGGCTAGGAGTAGGGGGAGTATGGAACAGGCAGCACCCTCAAACCTTCAGAAGTATGAGATGAACCTCAACAACTTGGAAAGGTGGATCTCTCTCACACGTACCAACACAGACTATCCCCCAATTTAACTGATCCCCAAAGGTTTTTGATTAAATAGCGGAATAGAAAATATGATCCCAAAAAAGTGTATGTATATCACACGTACACAACCACACTAGGCCCCAATTACTATTGTTTGTACCCCTAAAAGGCTAGGAGTAGGGGGAGTATGGAACAGGCAGCACCCTCAAACCTTCAGAAGTATGAGATGAACCCCAACAACTTGGAAAGGTGGATCTCTCTCACACGTACCAACACAGACTATCCCCCAATTTAACTGATCCCCAAAGGTTTTTGATTAAATAGCGGAATAGAAAATATGATCCCAAAAAAGTGTATGTATATCACACGTACACAACCACACTAGGCCCCAATTACTATTGTTTGTACCCCTAAAAGGCTAGGAGTAGGGGGAGTATGGAACAGGCAGCACCCTCAAACCTTCAGAAGTATGAGATGAACCTCAACAACTTGGAAAGGTGGATCTCTCTCACACGTACCAACACAGACTATCCCCCAATTTAACTGATCCCCAAAGGTTTTTGATTAAATAGCGGAATAGAAAATATGATCCCAAAAAAGTGTATGTATATCACACGTACACAACCACACTAGGCCCCAATTACTATTGTTTGTACCCCTAAAAGGCTAGGAGTAGGGGGAGTATGGAACAGGCAGCACCCTCAAACCTTCAGAAGTATGAGATGAACCCCAACAACTTGGAAAGGTGGATCTCTCTCACACGTACCAACACAGACTATCCCCCAATTTAACTGATCCCCAAAGGTTTTTGATTAAATAGCGGAATAGAAAATATGATCCCAAAAAAGTGTATGTATATCACACGTACACAACCACACTAGGCCCCAATTACTATTGTTTGTACCCCTAAAAGGCTAGGAGTAGGGGGAGTATGGAACAGGCAGCACCCTCAAACCTTCAGAAGTATGAGATGAACCCCAACAACTTGGAAAGGTGGATCTCTCTCACACGTACCAACACAGACTATCCCCCAATTTAACTGATCCCCAAAGGTTTTTGATTAAATAGCGGAATAGAAAATATGATCCCAAAAAAGTGTATGTATATCACACGTACACAACCACACTAGGCCCCAATTACTATTGTTTGTACCCCTAAAAGGCTAGGAGTAGGGGGAGTATGGAACAGGCAGCACCCTCAAACCTTCAGAAGTATGAGATGAACCCCAACAACTTGGAAAGGTGGATCTCTCTCACACGTACCAACACAGACTATCCCCCAATTTAACTGATCCCCAAAGGTTTTTGATTAAATAGCGGAATAGAAAATATGATCCCAAAAAAGTGTATGTATATCACACGTACACAACCACACTAGGCCCCAATTACTATTGTTTGTACCCCTAAAAGGCTAGGAGTAGGGGGAGTATGGAACAGGCAGCACCCTCAAACCTTCAGAAGTATGAGATGAACCCCAACAACTTGGAAAGGTGGATCTCTCTCACACGTACCAACACAGACTATCCCCCAATTTAACTGATCCCCAAAGGTTTTTGATTAAATAGCGGAATAGAAAATATGATCCCAAAAAAGTGTATGTATATCACACGTACACAACCACACTAGGCCCCAATTACTATTGTTTGTACCCCTAAAAGGCTAGGAGTAGGGGGAGTATGGAACAGGCAGCACCCTCAAACCTTCAGAAGTATGAGATGAACCTCAACAACTTGGAAAGGTGGATCTCTCTCACACGTACCAACACAGACTATCCCCCAATTTAACTGATCCCCAAAGGTTTTTGATTAAATAGCGGAATAGAAAATATGATCCCAAAAAAGTGTATGTATATCACACGTACACAACCACACTAGGCCCCAATTACTATTGTTTGTACCCCTAAAAGGCTAGGAGTAGGGGGAGTATGGAACAGGCAGCACCCTCAAACCTTCAGAAGTATGAGATGAACCCCAACAACTTGGAAAGGTGGATCTCTCTCACACGTACCAACACAGACTATCCCCCAATTTAACTGATCCCCAAAGGTTTTTGATTAAATAGCGGAATAGAAAATATGATCCCAAAAAAGTGTATGTATATCACACGTACACAACCACACTAGGCCCCAATTACTATTGTTTGTACCCCTAAAAGGCTAGGAGTAGGGGGAGTATGGAACAGGCAGCACCCTCAAACCTTCAGAAGTATGAGATGAACCTCAACAACTTGGAAAGGTGGATCTCTCTCACACGTACCAACACAGACTATCCCCCAATTTAACTGATCCCCAAAGGTTTTTGATTAAATAGCGGAATAGAAAATATGATCCCAAAAAAGTGTATGTATATCACACGTACACAACCACACTAGGCCCCAATTACTATTGTTTGTACCCCTAAAAGGCTAGGAGTAGGGGGAGTATGGAACAGGCAGCACCCTCAAACCTTCAGAAGTATGAGATGAACCCCAACAACTTGGAAAGGTGGATCTCTCTCACACGTACCAACACAGACTATCCCCCAATTTAACTGATCCCCAAAGGTTTTTGATTAAATAGCGGAATAGAAAATATGATCCCAAAAAAGTGTATGTATATCACACGTACACAACCACACTAGGCCCCAATTACTATTGTTTGTACCCCTAAAAGGCTAGGAGTAGGGGGAGTATGGAACAGGCAGCACCCTCAAACCTTCAGAAGTATGAGATGAACCCCAACAACTTGGAAAGGTGGATCTCTCTCACACGTACCAACACAGACTATCCCCCAATTTAACTGATCCCCAAAGGTTTTTGATTAAATAGCGGAATAGAAAATATGATCCCAAAAAAGTGTATGTATATCACACGTACACAACCACACTAGGCCCCAATTACTATTGTTTGTACCCCTAAAAGGCTAGGAGTAGGGGGAGTATGGAACAGGCAGCACCCTCAAACCTTCAGAAGTATGAGATGAACCCCAACAACTTGGAAAGGTGGATCTCTCTCACACGTACCAACACAGACTATCCCCCAATTTAACTGATCCCCAAAGGTTTTTGATTAAATAGCGGAATAGAAAATATGATCCCAAAAAAGTGTATGTATATCACACGTACACAACCACACTAGGCCCCAATTACTATTGTTTGTACCCCTAAAAGGCTAGGAGTAGGGGGAGTATGGAACAGGCAGCACCCTCAAACCTTCAGAAGTATGAGATGAACCCCAACAACTTGGAAAGGTGGATCTCTCTCACACGTACCAACACAGACTATCCCCCAATTTAACTGATCCCCAAAGGTTTTTGATTAAATAGCGGAATAGAAAATATGATCCCAAAAAAGTGTATGTATATCACACGTACACAACCACACTAGGCCCCAATTACTATTGTTTGTACCCCTAAAAGGCTAGATGAGGAGTAGGGGGAGTATGGAACAGGCAGCACCCTCAAACCTTCAGTATGAGATTGTGTTCACTGTACCCCACAAAGATTGAGTTCACTGCACCCCACAATGATTGTGTTCACTGCACCCCACAAAGATTGTGTTCACTGCACCTCACAAAGATTGTGTTCACTGTACCCCCCAAAGATTGTGTTCACTGCACCCCACAAAGATTCTGTTCACTGTACCCCACAAAGATTGTGTTCACTGCACCCCAAAAAGATTGTGTTCACTGCACCCCAAAAAGGATGTTGTTCACTGCACCCCAAAAAGGATGTTGTTCACTCCACCCCAAAAAGATTGTGTTCACTGCACCCCACAAAGATTGTGTTCACTGCACCCCAAAAAGATTGTGTTCACTGCACCCCAAAAATGATTTTGTTCACTGCACCCCAAAAAGGATTTTGTTCACTGCACCCCAAAAAGGATGTTGTTCACTCCACCCCAAAAAGATTGTGTTCACTGCACCCCAAAAAGATTGTGTTCACTGCACCCCACAAAGGATTTTGTTCACTGCGCCCCAAAAAGATTGTGTTCACTGCACCCCAAAAAGGATGTTGTTCACTGCACCCCAAAAAGGATTTTGTTCACTGCACCCCAAAAAGATTGTGTTCACTGCACCCCACAAAGGATTTTGTTCACTGCACCCCACAAAGATTGTGTTCACTGCACACCAAAAAGGATTGTGTTCACTGCACCCCAAAAAGATTTTGTTCACTGCACCCCAAAAAGATTGTGTTCACTGCAGCCCAAAAAGATTGTGTTCACTGCAGCCCAAAAAGATTGTGTTCACTGCAGCCCAAAAAGATTGTGTTCACTGCAGCCCAAAAAGATTGTGTTCACTGCAGCTCACACACAGAAAAATGGATGTGGATCACTGACACCTGCCTATCTCCAATCCCACACCACACAGCAATATCGATTGTAGTTTGTAGAACACAGTTTCCCTAAAATTCAGCAGACTCTGTCCCTAACAGGATTGAGAAGAGATCGTAGATCAGGATTGAGTGCAGACCCCACCCCCCACACAGCAATATCGATTGTAGTTTGTAGAAGACACTGACCCTATATAATTCAGCAGACTCTATCCCTAAAATGCCTACAACTCGCCCTGCCTAAACACTCCGACCTGTCCCTCAATTCTATCCGGACACAAATGGTTTTTTCCTGCCTATCTTTCCCTAATCAGCAGCCAGCACGTTGATGTGTGCTCTGTCCCTGAATCTAAGCAGCATAATGACGCCGCTGCGGCTGCCTCGAACTTATAAAGACTTGGTCACATGCTTCAGACGGCCAATCACAGCTACTGAGACATTTGCAGGCATGGCTGGGATGGCTTAAGGCACACCAGTTAAACGATTGTTGATTGGCTGTTGAAAGCCCGCCATGAAAAGAGCGCCAAAGCATGCAAAACCCGGAAATAAAACGACCGAACACGGATTTTTACCCGAACATACAGTAAAGTGTCCGTGTCCGTGTTCGGGTACAAAAAATCCAATTATTCGGTACGAACACGAATAATACAGTCCGTGTTCGCTCAACACTACCTATTATGTCTGGTTGTTATTTCCTTTTGCTGCTTCATTTTGCCCATAGAAAATGTTCTTTTTTCCTTATCCCAGTGTTTGTTTTTCCCTGGCTGGCATAGTGAGAATTGTACTTCTTCTGGTTGTTTTTGCTAGCTTCAAGTACAGAAAAACATATTGGCTGAATCCTATTATTATGATTTGTCATTTTTTGTTTTTTAGGAAACTATTTGGTGTAAAACAAATATATCCTATCTTATGCACTTTAGATGTTGCACCTATTGGCCATTGTTGTCATGTAAGTCATGTTATTGATGCTAAGCGCGATGGTCAGAAGCATACAGATGTATAGTTCTTTAAATTGTAACTGTCATTATTTGTTAAATTTTGTAAAAAAAACTATTTTTGTATGAACAGGATATATCTCTACTACCAAGATAAAAGGTCCTGAGGAAGCAGACTTTGTGAAACAAGTCAGCCTCTTGGATGTTACAATAGAGATTTTTCTTATCCTTTTTGTATATACACTATGAGAGTACAACAATGTATTCTTTTTAACAATAATTTGTATTATTGTATTATTATTATTATTCTATTATGTTTTTGTAATAAATATTTGCTGTTTTAATATAAAAATACACGGCATCTTAATCTGGTACCAGTAGTCCTTATCCCATACCCCTTTTGTCATCATTTCCATCTTTTTTGAGGGTCTGCTATTGATGTCAAGGTGAACCCCACACAAAAAATGGCATCAGGCCACCTCAAATACCTACACTAGACCCTTATCCCAGCTTGCACCCTGGCCCAGTTGTAATGGGTGTCTGGGAGGTGGGGGCTTATCAGTGTTTAAAATTTCCCTTTAACAAAAAGGAGGCATCTAGATATTAGCCCCTTACCCTATGTGAATAAGTACATAGTTCCACTACTCATTCACAAATAAAATGTAAACAGTTAATAAATTCATACACAGAGAAAGGAGGTGAAGGGGATAATGTGCAGGTCATGGGGAGGATGGAGATGAGAGGGTTAAAGGTCAGATGTGAGAATAAAGGGTGAAGTGGTTAAAATACAGGTCACATGCAAAGAGACAGGATGGATCTGCCATTTAAAGATTGGAAGGGTAATAAAAAGGGTTAAAGGTGGCAATTCGGAACAGTGAAGAGCTAAAACACCAAGTCTTGTAGTTGTCAATGTTTTTCTAAGTTTCAAAAAAAATGGCAGAAAAAATAAAAAAGGTAGTAAAATAAATAAGATAGGATACATGTTCATTGATGAGAGAATGAGGCAATTTTCTCAGTTCAAGTTGCTTTCATAAACAATTAAGAGTTGCCAGTTATTTAAAAACCTTCAATTATGTTCAATAACACTAGCAAGATCTGCATTTATTGCTATTGTGAGGGATTAGCTCGGTAGTAGGCGTGGATGACCCCTTTGGGGGTGCGTTTTCACAGAGAGATAGCCGAGCAGAGGTTGCAAACAAGACTGATTTATTCATGCAGTTTACTTCACACAATTGCAAGCGTCAAAACAGCCAAAATAAAATAAAATAAAAGACAAAATAAATCCTTGTCTCTGTGGGCGGCTACCTTCTCACGCTGGAACCTACCTAAGAGTCTGTCCCCAACCTACTGTTGGGCAGACTTTCTTATCCTCCAGCGGATACTCAACAGTCCATGTTTTATCTCTTCACACAGCACATGTTCATTTATAACAGGTCCCTTTACTCTTCAGACTCTTCACATTGAACACAGTTCATTTAACAGGTCCCTTTACTCTTCACACTCTTCACATGGAACATGTCCCTTTGTTTTCTTTCCACATAGCAAAACAGTCCATGTCCTCACCTTTGAGACGTCTTCACACTTGGTTACCCTCCTTAGCGCATATCACTCCAGGGGGTCTTCTCCCATGCTCACCAGCTTGTCGGGAGGCACACATCTGACTGTCCCCCTCTCCCAGCCCACGCGGCGACAGGAGGCAGCAGTCCTTCTCCCATGCCCACACGGCGTCGGGAGGCACACGTATGTCTGCCCTCCTCTTCCCAGCTCACACAGCGACAGGAGGCAGCAATCAATAGGACTTCCTTTGGACAAATTATAGAAGCCTTCATTTCCTCATTCTGAACAGCTGAAGGCCTTTCAACTTCTTTACACCTTCCTGCTGCCTTTGGCAGCCGACACCCTATAGTAATTAGTGAACTTTCCAAAGCAGGTGGGAATGTGTCTCCTCTTTGTGACTACATTCCCAGATTTACCTGACTTCCTGTCACATACCCCCCCCCCCCCTCTTGTTTCAACCCTAGGGCTGGGACACATATTTCCAGACGCGCACGTGTCAGGCACTGCTCTTGACACTCACTGATACGCCTCTTAGTATCCTCAAGCTTCCGGATGAAACTGTTTCTGTCATCTTCATTGACAGATTTCTCATAAATGCCACACAGTTTGTCTCTCATCTCATATACACATTCTTCAACTGCATTTTTGGCATCATTTTGCTCCTTCTCGTTTCTGTCATCTTCATTGACAGATTTCTCATAAATGTCAGACAGCTTGTCCCTCATAACCGTCTGTCCTATCCACCATGGAGGACCGTGATCCATAGGCAACTCAATTTTGCTAGTCTTAAAGTCTTCAACATTCTTAAGACGCCTCTCTCTGCAATCAACAAATGATTTCCACAACACTTTGAGAACCTCTGCTTCACTTAGCTTTGTTCCAAGAAATGTCTGTACTTTATCAACTTTCCTTCCATCATCATATGGGTCAAAGGCAACAACACAGTTGAACCCAGCGATCTGGGTGGTATCCATTATAGACCTCCTCTCTGCATCAGTGAAGAAGCATGGAACTGCAACACATTCTTTTACAGGTTTCTTCAATGCACTTTCTGCTGAACTATTTGACCGCTCAAGGTCACCTAGTTCCTTTTCTCTATCTGAATTCCACATGGAATGCATCTCAAGATCACGATCAAACTTCTGCCACCCGTCTTTCACCAGTTCCATTTTGGAAACACTCCCTGAAAGGCACTTATTCATTTGCTTCACGTTTTCACCAACAGACTTAGTTTTCTCCACTAGGTGGCGTTTGCTTTTTTCTCCCAGATTTATATCACTTGCTTTAGTTTTCTCCGCTTTAGTTTTCTCCACTAGGTTTTCAGCCTGAACTGAGAAATCATCACATTTCTTACACAGCTCCTTTGTTTGCTGAAGCTCTAATGATACATTTTCCAATGCTTGAAGTTTTTGAAGGAACGGTTTATTCCAAAGGGGTGATTCCAGCCACATGTCATCACATTTCTGAGGCTCACTCAGGACAGACCCCAAAACACTGATCCTTTTAAAAACTGCATCAGGCACACTATCCCCTCTTTGGGACAGATCCTCTGTTGCCTGTAATTCCTCTTCCAGTTCCTGCAACGGAATCTTCATCTCTTCCACTTGCTGTTCTAAGACTCGCTTAGACTCTTCTAGCTCCTGAACGTTTTTCACAACATCATCCTTGGAGCTGACCAATTCTTCCATCTCTGTACACAGCTGTTGGTTAACTCTTTGTAGTTCAACCTTACACTCTAAAGCTTCCTCCAAGGAGCGAGCCAAGAACAGGGCTTTGCTCTCGTTATCACGCGCCTCCGTTTTTGCACGGTCGCATTCTTCTGCATATTTTGCAGACACAGTCTTCTCCTCACCAAGCATCTGATCAAACTTCTTTTTCACATCTTCAACACACTCTAATGAACCAACGCTTTCTTCCATGCGTTTTTTCATATCCGCTATCTGAGCTTGCAATGTTGCGACTTGCTCTGATAGGTTTTTCTTTGCTTCCTCCTCCTCTTTTAATTGTTCCAGGAAGCCATTTTTCTCATCTTCCATTTGTTTGAGCTTTGTACTAAAACTCAGCCTTTGACACCTCTCTTCCTGTAAGAGTTCCTGTGTGTCTTGCAGCTGCGATTCCAAGATAGAAAAATCTTCCGCAATTTCTCTAGATTTGCTGTCTGCTTGAGAAAGCTGATTTGTAACATTGTCCAGCTCAACCTGCAGTCGGTTTGCCTTCTCTGACAGCTTAGCACACACTCGATCACCTTCTGACACCTTGACTTGCGATTCCAGAAGCTGTGCCTCTACTTTTTCCCTCTTATGTTCACAATCTCCTTTTCCCTGCATAAGAGCTTTCAACTCATTGGCTAGCTTCTGGGAATGAGACTGTAATTCTGCCACATAGGCTTCTTTCTCCTTTAACTGCTGCTGGAAACGTTGGGCTTCACCTTTCCAACTTTCACAGTCTGCACGTAATTCATCTACCACATTGCTCAAAGTGGTGAGCTCATACACAGTACTCAGTAATTTAGCCTCTCTCTCACTTTTCTCCTTGTCGCTGAGAGACACTGTCGTTTTCAGAGCGACATTCTGTTCCTGCACCCCCTGCAGGTCATTTTTTGTAGCTTCCAAACACTGAAGACTTTTTTCCAGCTGATTACGCAACTCCAACATATCACACATACCTTGCTTCTGCAAAGTCTGAATTTCACTTTCCTTTTCCATGAGGATGGTATCTTTCTCCATTATAGTCTCTCTGCGTTTGTGCAACTCGGAAAAAAGAAGAGCAGTGGATTCTTTCCACTGGAACACCTGAGCCTGCACGTTTCTATGCTCCATCCTAAGCAACTCCAGGGCTCGTTCCTTTTCTTCCATTTTACATTGCAAGGCATCCAACTCAGCCCTGCACACATACTCGGTTTCCTCCAAACCGATGACCTCCATTGGCTGCTGGCGTCTCTGTTTCCAGCCTGCCATGCTCTCTTGGCGAGCCTTTTGTTGAGCTGCAAAGCTCCGCTGTTTCAGCATCTCCCCCATTTTGAGTTTACTTTTCATCTGAGCACACTGCGTCTCCATAGCAGTTTCATCAGTGTTGCTAGGGACAACAACCTTCCTCTTTAGTAGACTCTCTTTAGGTATGGATGGGGCTGGTTCAAACGGTAGCATCCCCTCCATCCATAGAATCCGGTCTCTCATTTCATCTATCTTTGCATTTTTAAGGCGTTTGGATCGCCCCATCTTCAATAACTCCACAAACAAATTTTTCACAGTCCAGCAAAATATTTTCAGACCACTGTCTCTTTAACACATGTAGTTTTTCTCTCTCTTGCAAGAAGATCTCTTTTCCTGCGCACACAGTTTGTGCAGTCCCTTGCACCAGACACAACAAAGTTCATCAACAATTTTGAGACCGCTGTCTCTTTAAAACACGTTTTTTTTTTTTCTTTCAGGATCTTCTCTCCTGCACACATAGATTGTGCAATCTCGTGCACCAGACAAAGTTCATCAAACATATGCACTTCTTTGCAGGGATCTCAGCTTCTGCCCACTGCATACCTCCACCATATGTAAGGGATTAGCTCGGTAGTAGGCGTGGATGACCCCTTTGGGGGTGCGTTTTCACAGAGAGATAGCCGAGCAGAGGTTGCAAACAAGACTGATTTATTCATGCAATTTACTTCACACAATTGCAAGCGTCAAAACAGCCAAAATAAAATAAAAGACAAAATTAATCCTTGCCTCTGTGGGCGGCTACCTTCTCACGCTGGAACCTACCTAAGAGTCTGTCCCCAACCTACTGTTGGGCAGACTTTCTTATCCTCCAGTGGATACTCAACAGTCCATGTTTTATCTCTTCACACAGCACATGTTCATTTATAACAGGTCCCTTTACTCTTCAGACTCTTCACATTGAACACAGTTCATTTAACAGGTCCCTTTACTCTTCACACTCTTCACATGGAACATGTCCCTTTGTTTTCTTTCCACATAGCAAAACAGTCCATGTCCTCACCTTTGAGACGTCTTCACACTTGGTTACCCTCCTTAGCGCATATCACTTCAGGGGGTCTTCTCCCATGCTCACCAGCTTGTCGGGAGGCACACATCTGACTGTCCCCCTCTCCCAGCCCACACGGCGACAGGAGGCAGCAGTCCTTCTCCCATGCCCACACAGCGTCGGGAGGCACACGTATGTCTGCCCTCCTCTTCCCAGCTCACACAGCGACAGGAGGCAGCAATCAATAGGACTTCCTTTGGACAAATTATAGAAGCCTTCATTTCCTCATTCTGAACAGCTGAAGGCCTTTCAACTTCTTTACACCTTCCTGCTGCCTTTGGCAGCCGACACCCTATAGTAATTAGTGAACTTTCCAAAGCAGGTGGGAATGTGTCTCCTCTTTGTGACTACATTCCCAGATTTACCTGACTTCCTGTCACACTATATTAACATGCACATAATAAAAATGCCCTTGCTATGCAATATATCCATTACCAACTAAGCTGAATCCAGTCTTCTTAGTAGGAGAACCTTGTAATTATTGAATTATACAGATGATGTGTCCATACATTTCAAGCAAGTAAAAATGTGTTATAGGTGTTGTTTTTGAATGCCAACATCTTCTCCATCATACATTGGTTGTTGACATTTTTTATTATCACTGACCAAGCAGGCTGAGTAGTGGATTTCCATAAATTAGTTATATTTAAAGTTTAATGTAGGCTTATATACAGTGTAGCATAAAACTTATTTGATGCATATTTTAATATAAAAGTTATCCATGTTCTTCAGTGACTCCAGAGAATACTTCACCCACATAATCGACCCTTAAATTGTGTATATATTGTAACTAGAGATGGGCCGAACACCCCTGTGTTTGGTTCACACCAGAACTCTTGAACATTGGAAAAGATCAGACCCAATCCCTGAACCCCATTGAATTCTATAGGACCCAAATTTGAAAAATCAAAAGTCCCCATTTTTAAGGCTTTATGCAAGTTATTGGACATAAAAGGGGGCCTGGGTGCTGCACTGTGGAACATGTATCAATGCAAAAAAAAACTTTAAAAAAGTATTGTTTTACAGGAGCAGGGATTTAATGATGCTTAACTTGAAATAATAAAAATAAAAATTCTTTTAAATATAGTTCCTGGGGGGTCCCCTTAGTCTTCCTGTAAAGTGGCGCATCTGTACCATGTATAAAACCTGCTGCAGCAAAACTGACCATTATAAAAGTAATTTAAATTGCCGGCATTACATTAACATTGCCGGCAATACAAAAATGTTTAAAAAAAAAACGAGGAGGTAGTCCCTTAGAGTCTGGTATGGATTTTAAAGAGAATCACAGACCAAAATTAAAAAAACAAAGCGTGGGGTCCCCCCAAAATTCATACCAGTCCCTTATCAGAGTGTTGCCTTAGGCGTTTAGGCGTATTCTCCCTTACCGTGTTGTGAGGATGAGGAGTTATGTATAAATCTCCTAAAATAATTGTAAATAGATGGATGTAAATATTTATTTTTCAAGATATTGAGTATTGATTTCAAATGGATAAGTATGTTTGAAATGCATGCCTGGGCTACCTAGGAGGGGTCTGCTATTTCCACTGATAAACAAACGGTAGTACAGCCCCGTAATTATGTTCCTTTTCCCCAGACATTACGGGGCCAGAAAATAATTGCTAATCTTCCATGACAGGTCATTCCTTTATCTAGCCCTCTACTTCAAAGACTGTCTCTTTAGATATGTAATGAAGTTGGTTGGCTGTCCAAGGATGGACAATTTGGCTCAGGAGACGACCTAGCATGATTAATCCCCACCCAGAGAGGAGGGCTATCGAGAGGCTGAGTTATGCTAAATATAGGGTACACCAATCAGAATGGCTCTGAGCAAGGCGAGATGGGTCTATATTAATATAGGTGAGGAGAGATATCGCTCTCTGGCAAGCAGACTAGGATGAAGATACTGGGGATGGTAAATATAGATGATACCTCTCACACTTAGAATGTATACATGCTTTTTCTCATTAGTGTTTGAATACACACTGCAGGCACCATGCCTGAAGTGAAAAGGTAACTTAACTCCATGCTCAATACGTACATGGTATTGTAAATAGGGCTATTGTGGGTAATTTGTAAATAACATTGAAAAGCCAAGAGATCTGTACTAACAATGTGTTGTAAATACTGTTTAGTGTGTAATTTGTATATATATATATATATATATATATATATATATATATATATAACCCATTCAATAAATTTGTATTGCTGATTGAACTACCTCTTTTGTGTAAAGATCTCTCTGGATCTAGATGTGTATAGGTGCATGCTACTAAAATAATGGGGGTGTATGCACAGGTACACAGAACGAAAGGCAACAAGAGCATGGATCCCAGCAACTCAGCAAAGGGGGGAAAAGTGAGCGCTCCTCCGAACCATACCAGGCCACATGCCCTCAACATGGGGGGATGCTTTGGAGTGGGTAGCTATACCCCCACCCCAAAGTACCTTGTCCCCATGTTGATGGGTGACAAGGGCCTTTTCCCAACAACCCTGGGCTGTGGTTGTGAGGGTCATTATCAGAATCTGGAAGTCCCCTTTAACAAGGGGGTCCATAGATCCCCCTAGCCCCCTCCCTATGTGAATGAGCACGTGGTACATTGTACCCCTACCTATTTATTAAAAAAGTGTCAAAAATAAAGACAGGAAGCAGTTTTTGACAATAGACAAAAAATGCAGCGCTCATAGAATAACATATGGTGTAAATGAATATATGAAAGTCCACTTCAAGCTGTTGAAATGAGTTGTATAGTCCACCGACAACACCCTTAATGTGTGACAATCCGTCTATGAAATCACAGGGACAGTGAAGACCTCCACCACACACAAAGTAGCCTGCTGCCCTCTTACCAGATGGGTATGACCACCGCTCTCACAATGGTCACACAGCGCTTGTTGTTATAAAGATTGATAATCGACCCTGAATGCCTTCCAATAGGTGCTCCCAATTCAAATGTCGGATCCCAAAGTAGAAGTAGCCAGGCACAGTCACTCCCAAAAGTTAAAAAACAGGGGGAAGACCATGGTGAAGTACATTTTCACAGGTGTATATTTATTGAAAGTAAAATGCACTCACCAGATACATCATCATAAAACAGCCTTGAATCAATAAAACCACTGTAGCAGTAAAGCACTTCCAGCTTGTGACGTCGAACCGTGCTGAAGCTCCGCCTACATGTTTCGCAGGCAACTGCGTCATCAGGGGGGGAGGGAACGGCATCGGGAGACGTCTTAAATAGTGATTGAAACAGGAAAGAGGAAGCATAAACATCCGGACACGCCCGCTGGAGCCCTTGACCCGGAACTTCCTGTAAACCACAGTGATTGAAACAGGAAAGAGGAAGCATAAACATCCAGACACGCCCACTGGAGCCCTTGACCCGGAACTTCCTGTAAACCACAGTGATTGAAACAGGAAAGAGGAAGCATAAACATCCGGACACGCCCGCTAGAGCCCTTGACCCGGAACTACTTCTAAACCACAGACAAGGAATAAAAGGAATTGGTGGACCGCAATTAATATATTTAAAAGGCTAAAAGTGAAAACATATAGCATGTGGCAGGGACGAGGTCACAAGCAGGAAAATGCAAGAAATCTTATAACAAAACAAGACACACATTATTAACATATCATAAATCTGTCACATTACATAAGAATGTAAAAGACATAATGTGAAATATCATGAATAAAAATATTAAAATATATAAATATATCATAAATATATAAAATACCAGTAAGTACATGACACTAAACGAATCAGAATCAGCTATTGTTGATAAAAGAATTGATGTCAAGTTCGACATTGAGGCCTGACGGCCTAAGACTTTTTAGAAGATATATCCATTTAGTCTCCAACCGCGAGATACCCCTACGTAGGTGGTCTCCTCTCCAGTTGGATTGGAAGAGATCGATCACCATAAAAGAGGTCCCCGAGGGGTCCCTCCCATGGTGCTTGTCATAATGTTTAGACAAATTGTGTTTCGGGAATCCCCTCCGGATATTCCCAATGTGCTCATTCATTCGCACTCTAAATTCTCTAATTGTACGCCCTACGTAGTGTAGCCCACAGGGGCAAGTTATCAAATACACCACCCTTTTAGTTGCGCAAGTGGCAAAACATTTGATGTCATATGTTATGCTGGTCTTATTGCACGAAAATTGGGTGTACCTCCTCTGCTTCAAATGGTTGATGGAGCAGACGGCACAATGTCTGCAGGGATAAAAACCATCTTTATCAACAAAGAATTTAGGTCTGACAGGAGGCTCAATGATATTTGGAGCTATTGTCAACCTCAGAGGGGGGGCACCCCTAAAAATTACAGATGGGTGATCCGGGATAATAGGTCCCAGAACCCTATCCCCCTTCAGAATGTCCCAATGCCTAGTCAGAATCCTCTTTACCATATAATGGTGTGAAGAAAAAGATGTAAAAAAAGAGAACCTGGGCGAAAACCTGGAGGATTCAGCCACTATCGTATCATTTGAAAGGTTCTCCCTTACTGGATTTAGAATCAGATTCCTATCAGTCTCTGCCACCGTTTGGATGATAAGAGTCAAGTTCATCCGAACCATAGCCTCTGTCCAGAAACCGTTCCCTCAAGACTTGAGCCTCTGCATGATAGTCCTGCAATAACGTACAATTTCTCCTAAGTCGCCGAAATTGGCTCCTAGGTACTCCTTTCAGCCATGGTCTGTGGTGGCAGCTCTCCAGACTAATAAACCTGTTACGATCCGTTTCTTTGAAGAACGTGGATGTAATGAGTGTATTATCCTGGACCCGGATCTTCAAGTCCAGGAAATATATTTCTTCCCCACTGATGTCATATTTGAGGGCTATACCACGATCATTGCTGTTCAGAGTGGAAAAAAAGGACTCCAAGGAGTCCCTATCTCCACCCCAAATCAGCAATATATCGTCGATATAGCGCCCCCAGTAGAGAAGTTCAGGGATACTAGGTTCATAAATCACCTCCTCCTCCCACCTTGCCATAAATAGGTTGGCCATTGAAGGGGCAAATTTTGCCCCCATGGCCACACCTCTGTATTGGACGTAGTGGTTACCCCCGAACCAAAAGAAATTATGCCCCATCACATAATCCATGAGCTCAAGAATAAAATTTTGCTGCCTTCTAGGGAGAGAAGCATCCTCCCGAAGGAAAAATTGCACTGCCTCCCGACCATGCTGATGGGAGATGATAGTGTAGAGGGAGCTCACATCTGCTGTGGCCAGCAGCAGGCCCTCTCTCCACTCGAAAGCATCCAACGTTCTAACCACCTGTGTCATATCCTTGATATACGAAGGCATACTGGTGACAATAGGCTGGAGATAGTGGTCAATGTAATGCCCTACTCTAGACGTTGTAGAATTGATGCCACTAATTATGGGCCGTCCTGGAGGATGGAGGGGGTCCTTATGGACTTTCGGCAGATAGTACATAATTGGTATGGGAGGTGCTGCAGGTACCAAAAATGCCTTCTCCTTCCTATTCAGGATCTGGTGTTGGTAGCCCTTCTCCACTAGTAAGACTAGTTTTTTCTTATAGTTGGTAGTGGGATTCCCTGGTAAAGGGCGGTAGGTGTCCCGATCAGACAGAATCTTGTGCATCTCAGCACAGTAGTCTGTCTTTTTCAGAATAACCACCCCCCCGCCCTTATCAGCTGGGCGGACTATAATGTCACTGCGTTTCCTTAGGGAGTCCATTCCCACCTTGAATTTAGGATCCATAAAAACCCTCTTACAATTAGCCTTTTCCAAATCTGCAACCACCACGTCTCGAAACACACTAAGGGACGGGGGGAGATTCATTGGCGGATTGAAAAGGGATGCGTTAGCCAGAGACGAATGCTCAAAACCATCCGCATTAGGAATGATGCTCCTTATAGGATTCGAAGTTAAGTACCTCTGAACGTGCAATTTTCTAATGTACTTGTGTATGTCAATGAAAACATCAAACTTGTTTAGGCTACGGGGAGGTACAAACTTCATACCCGTTCCAAGAACAAGTTTTTCTTCACTACACAGTACTGCATCGCTCAAGTTAAAAAAAGGCCTTGATCAATCAGGCCCGCCTTGTTCTTTTTTGCCCTGAGTCGTTTGCCCCCTCTGTTCCCTCGTTTTGGTCTAGCCTTCTTTTGAATTTGTTCTTTCCCTCGGGAAAAAAATGTTGACCATGACCTGAGGGGCAAATATAGAGAAGACAGCGCAGATTTGGGTATGATAATAATAATAAAGTGCTTGAAGTGCTAAGTATTGCAAATATAAATAAATACCACATAAAGTCTTAAATCAACAAAATGATATGCAAATAAATATCTAAATAAATAAATATATATGAAAATCCCTTAACATATATATTAAAAAATGCAATATATAGTGCAATTGATAAAAAACAAAAAATGACATATAGAAGTCCAATATCAAAAGCCAAAAAGTGCAGTAGCCAGCAAGTGGCAAGTGAAAGTCTTTAGGTTGTAAAAATAACCCGAAAAGGTGCTCAGGTGCTGGGAATAGTTGCATACAACAATAGTGTGATGGTGATGATCCTCTCCCCTAGGTAGTTGACACTTACCGGACAGTGTGGACCCCTAAACTATACAGCGTAAGGGTCTCACAGGCTTGGTCCGGCATATGATCCGGGTAAAGTACTGTGGATGCAACTAGCTGTCAAATGCGGGTTCACTGTGCAGTCTCACCGGATGGTCTCCATATGAAAGGAAAGGAATAATCCCAATAGCGTAATATTGCTTAAAAACTTGGATTTATTGGTCTCAACACAAGAATAAAACTCACATTTTAGTTGATAAAAACAGGCACTTTACAAAGCGGTAGATCCCTGAGATGACGGTGCGCAGCGGGGCTTGGCTCCGGCGTGCGTTCCACCGCTACCGGAAGTGACGTTTCCAAGGGGCTCGTAGCCGGAAATTGCGTCGACGCGTTTCGCCTCCCACTGGGTGTTATCAAAGACGTATTTCCGGCTACATGATGGGTCATCTTATTTATACCCCTCCTTGTTTGATCTAGTTACACACTTCCTGTTTCCTGTTGGGTGTACCTGGCCTCATGTGCACCCAAAACAGGAAATCGTCATAGGTACTATTTATATACGGCTAAAAAATACTTACATATAGAAACAGATAGTTGGAAAACAACTTATTGCATCTTAACATCTATATTTTAGAAATGAGCATTCCACCCGGAGGCACATACAAATAGTTATGTGACACCGATGCTATAATAAATATAGAAGATATAGAAAAAAGCAAACGGGGATATGCTCATCCACCTCCCCCAGGGTGGGATTGTAAGTAATTAGACACAAAAAATATATAATATACAATAAATTACAAAACAATAGTTAATAAATAGAATCAGGGTGGGCTCTCTGAAATGGAATGCCCATCTCCATTTGACATGTAAAAATTCATGGGTACATTGAATGACTACGGCAGATGCTCAACTCGAGGTGTGTATATATCTGCTAGGAAATACCGTAAAAGAAACAACATCAATTAAATATAAATAGTATGTAAATAAAAATATTAATGGTTTAAATAACGAAAAGGTCCAAAGGACACTATGAACTATGGCTAAATCCCTAAAAGTGCATGGGGACGTCAAAATGACAAATCCCAAAAAATGGAACAAGTTATGAATATATATAAAATTGTTGTATAAAAAATATCTAAAAGATGGAAAACAGAAGGAATCCAAACATCGAAATGTAAAAAATTTCCAGACTAATGGAACAATAAAACGATTCAAAAGATGTTAAAATGATTTAAAAATCCCTACCAATTGGATAAAAACAATTCAAATCAAAGTCTTTGTTTAACCCATGAGGCTCGAGGGTCTTTAGAGAATAAATCCATCTCCCCTCGTTACGTGAAATCCCCTGGGTTAAATTGCCCCCTCTCCAATTGGGTACTACCTTGTCAATCCCACAGAACTTCAATCCAGTGGGATCACTATTGTGGACCAATCGAAAGTGATTGGAGAGGCTATGTTTTTTAAAACCATTTTTAATGTTAGTTACGTGTTCTCTTAGCCGAACCCCTAGTGGGCGGGTAGTACGGCCCACATACTGTAGTTTGCAAGAACACTCCAATAGGTAGGTTACATGTGTTGTATTACATGTTATAAATTTGTCAATTTCAAAAGTTCTACCATTGCTGGTAGATCTGAATTAAGTAGTTTTCCTAACCCTATTTCTAGAGGTTTTGCACATGACACACCTACCACAAGAATAAAACCCTACCAAATCCAAGAATGTCCCTGTAAGTTTAGGGGGATTGACTACATTCTTGGCAAGCCTATGTCTTAGGGTGGTGGGTTTGGTATAAATAAAGTGCGGTTTTTTGGGCAATATTTTCTCAAAAATAGTGTCTTTTTGTAATACATGCCAGTGTTTGTTGATTATTTTTTCTAAATCTCTATATTGATGGGAAAAACCAGTTATAAAGGCAGTTCCATATGTATTGTTCTTATTCTTGGTCCTGGTCTTAATCATCTCCTTCCTGTCAAGTTGGCGTACTTCTTCCTTAGTGTTTAGTAAGGGTTGCAAGCTGTATCCTTTTTCTTCGAATCTTCTAATAATTGTATCGGCTTGTTTGTTATAATCGTTTTCATCATTACAATTCCGTCAGATTCTAATCAGTTGGCTTTTGGGTACCGCATTCAGCCATCTAGGGTGATGGCAGCTATGTTTTGAGATATACCCATTTCGATCAACTTCTTTGAAATGGGTTCTAGTGCATAGCTTTTCATTATTCTTGCAAATGGTTAGGTCGAGGAAGTTAATATTATCTTTATTCCAAGTGTCGGAAAAAGAGATAGAATACTCATTGGTTCTGATCTCATCCATGAACTCTTGGAAGGATTCAGGACTCCCCTCCCACACAATTAAAATGTCATCTATATAGCGTTTGTATAGACGTAATTGCGGTCTATCCTTGCTATAGATGACCTCTTCCTCCCATTTGCTAAGAAAGATGTTCGCTACTGATGGGGCATATTTGGCGCCCATGGCTACGCCTTTTTTTTGTCTGTAATAGCTGCCACTATGCCAAAAATAATTCTCGCTCATGGCCAATTCCAGGGCTTGTAGAAGAAAATCGATTTGTTCCTCAGACATCTCGGATCTATTCAGGGCCCATTTTACTGCCTCCAATGCGTGCGATTGATGTATGTTGGTATATAGAGAATCAACATCCACACTTGCCAAAATCTGTTGTGGATTAGTGTCAATCTGTTCCAATGCTTGTATGACCTCCTTGCTGTCTTGTAGATATGCCGGAAAGGTTTTTGCTAGGGGTTGTAAAAAACAATCCAAATATTCCCCTAGTCTGCTAAATACGGACTCGATTCCACTGACGATTGGTCGCCCTGGAGGTTTTTCTTTGTTCTTATGGACCTTGGGAATCTGATAGATGACAGGTATTCGAGGTGCACTTGGGACTAAATATTTTGCTTCTTTTTTAGTGATAAGCTCATCATGTAACACCCTCTTGATCATTCTCTTCAATTTAGCTCGATTTTTGTTGGTTGGGTTTCCTTTGAGTTTCTCATAGGTTTCCTGGTCTCCCACCAACCTATTGAGTTCATCAAGGTAATCCTGTTTGTTAAGAATGACCAGACCTCCCCCTTTGTCAGCGGGTCTGATTACCACGTTCTTTTTATTCTCTAACTTTTTGATTCCAAGGTCTATGTCTCCTTGCTTCTTCCCAGCTTTGGTATTAAGTAGTTCAATCTCTTGTTCTACTAAGGTTTAAAAACCTCACTGAATTCAGGATTCTTGGTTTTGGGATTAAAAATTGACTTGTTCCTTAATTCCGTGTACTTGTATTTTCCATTGTTCAATTGTTTAAAATCTCCTTTGTTAAAAAAATGTTTTTTGATATTAATCTTCCGTAAAAACTTTTGCAGATCTATAAAAACCTCGAATTTGTTTAATTGTTTGTTTGGAGCAAACTTAAGGCCTAGTTCTAGAACCTTGAGTTCCTCCTCAGTAAATGTGGCATTACTCAGGTTAAAGATCCCTAGGCCTAGTGCTCCCTTTTTCTTTTTCCTGCGACCTCCTCTGCATCCTCTTGTTCTCTGTTTCTTTTCTCTGTATCCCTGTTCGGTACTGGCGTATATTGCCATGGGGTCCACTCTTCTTCCCACGGTGGATTCCGGGTCTGCCCACCTCTCCCCCGAGGTTGGGTCTGTCCTTTCCCTCTCGTTGGGGGTCCCCCTTGGCCCCTCTGGGGAAAACCCCCCCGGGGTTGATTATAATTCCAAGGCGGTGGGTTATACTGTTGATAATATCCTTGGTTGGGCGGTCCATGTTGTTTCCCTCTTCCTCTTCCTCTCCCTCTCCCCCTAGGGTTACCATATTGATGTTGAGGGGGAAAACCTCCCTGGTTGCCATAATAGTAACCACCTGTCTGAGGGCATCAAATCTGTTGTGAACAGGTACTCTATATTGCGGGGTGCTTAGCTGTCGTTCTCTGTAGTGGGATGTTTCTGGATAGGGAGTATCATTAGGGTATCTCCCAAAATGTGGGGTAGTAAAAACATCATCACTACTAGAACTACTATCGCTAGTAGTTCTTGGGACAGTCTGCCCCCTAGGTACAGGTGTTTGTTGGGGAGGTGAACTCATCTCCACCACAGATGTCCTAGAGGTTTCAGGGGGTGCAGCTGGATCAGCTTGCCATTTGTATACTTTTTTAGTGAGGTAGTCATTAGTGTCCCTATTGAATTTTATTTTTTTGTTTTGGGTGTCCCTATCTACTTTCCCTATAAAGTTCTGGAGAAGTTTCATTTTATCTTTGTATTCCCCTGTTTCTTCAAAAGGGGTCATAGTCTCTTTGAGACCTTTTACCTTCTCTTCCAATGTTTTGAGCTTTTTTTCTTTTCTAGAGACTATCAGTTGTAATAATTTCCTTTCAGAGTGGTTAAAAAACCCATACCACTCGTCTTCTAAATCCTTACCCAGCATGCCGTCATTGGGGGACACTTCCCACCTAAGTCTCCTTGGTGTCATCCCCTCTTTAATATATTTTTTGAGGGTGAAGATGTCCCACCATGTTCTGACCTGTTTGTCTAGAGTATTTCTGAGCTGTCTAAAGTGTTGTGTCAAATCATTATTTGTGGTGGTTTTTGAAAAGAGTTCATCAGCATCAATTTTTCTTGCTGTTATAAAAGATAAAACCTCCATTGCTGCAGCAGGCGCTCAGTAGAAACTGAGAGAAATATGGTAAAAAAGGAAAATTAATGCTGCGCTATGGTGATAAGTAAACTAAATCCAAAAATGCTGCTGTGCATAAAAATCAAAATGATTTTGAAAGTGCAAATATAGAGAAGACAGCGCAGATTTGGGTATGATAATAATAATAAAGTGCTTGAAGTGCTAAGTATTGCAAATATAAATAAATACCACATAAAGTCTTAAATCAACAAAATGATACGCAAATAAATATCTAGATAAATAAATATATATGAAAATCCCTTATTACTTACAATCCCACCCTGGGGGAGGTGGATGAGCATATCCCCGTTTGCTTTTTTCTATATCTTCTATATTTATTATAGCATCGGTGTCACATAACTATTTGTATGTGCCTCCGAGTGGAATGCTCATTTCTAAAATATAGATGTTAGGATTAGTGTTGAGCGAACACGGACTGTATTATTCGTGTTCGTACCGAATAATTGGATTTTTTGTACCCGAACACGGACACGGACACTTTACTGTATGTTCGGGTAAAAATCCGTGTTCGGTCGTTTTATTTCCGGGTTTTGCATGCTTTGGCGCTCTTTTCATGGCGGGCTTTCAACAGCCAATCAACAATCGTTTAACTGGTGTGCCTTAAGCCATCCCAGCCATGCCTGCAAATGTCTCAGTAGCTGTGATTGGCCGTCTGAAGCATGTGACCAAGTCTTTATAAGTTCGAGGCAGCCGCAGCGGCGTCATTATGCTGCTTAGATTCAGGGACAGAGCACACATCAACGTGCTGGCTGCTGATTAGGGAAAGATAGGCAGGAAAAAACCATTTGTGTCCGGATAGAATTGAGGGACAGGTCGGAGTGTTTAGGCAGGGCGAGTTGTAGGCATTTTAGGGATAGAGTCTGCTGAATTATATAGGGTCAGTGTCTTCTACAAACTACAATCGATATTGCTGTGTGGGGGGTGGGGTCTGCACTCAATCCTGATCTACGATCTCTTCTCAATCCTGTTAGGGACAGAGTCTGCTGAATTTTAGGGAAACTGTGTTCTACAAACTACAATCGATATTGCTGTGTGGTGTGGGATTGGAGATAGGCAGGTGTCAGTGATCCACATCCATTTTTCTGTGTGTGAGCTGCAGTGAACACAATCTTTTTGGGCTGCAGTGAACACAATCTTTTTGGGCTGCAGTGAACACAATCTTTTTGGGCTGCAGTGAACACAATCTTTTTGGGGTGCAGTGAACAAAATCTTTTTGGGGTGCAGTGAACACAATCCTTTTTGGTGTGCAGTGAACACAATCTTTGTGGGGTGCAGTGAACAAAATCCTTTTTGGGGTGCAGTGAACAAAATCCTTTTTGGGGTGCAGTGAACAAAATCCTTTTTGGGGTGCAGTGAACAACATCCTTTTTGGGGTGCAGTGAACACAATCTTTTTGGGGTGCAGTGAACAAAATCCTTTGTGGGGTGCAGTGAACACAATCTTTTTGGGGTGCAGTGAACACAATCTTTTTGGGGTGGAGTGAACAACATCCTTTTTGGGGTGCAGTGAACAAAATCCTTTTTGGGGTGCAGTGAACAAAATCATTTTTGGGGTGCAGTGAACACAATCTTTTTGGGGTGCAGTGAACACAATCTTTGTGGGGTGCAGTGAACACAATCTTTTTGGGGTGGAGTGAACAACATCCTTTTTGGGGTGCAGTGAACAACATCCTTTTTGGGGTGCAGTGAACACAATCTTTTTGGGGTGCAGTGAACACAATCTTTGTGGGGTACAGTGAACAGAATCTTTGTGGGGTGCAGTGAACACAATCTTTGGGGGGTACAGTGAACACAATCTTTGTGAGGTGCAGTGAACACAATCTTTGTGGGGTGCAGTGAACACAATCATTGTGGGGTGCAGTGAACTCAATCTTTGTGGGGTACAGTGAACACAATCTCATACTGAAGGTTTGAGGGTGCTGCCTGTTCCATACTCCCCCTACTCCTCATCTAGCCTTTTAGGGGTACAAACAATAGTAATTGGGGCCTAGTGTGGTTGTGTACGTGTGATATACATACACTTTTTTGGGATCATATTTTCTATTCCGCTATTTAATCAAAAACCTTTGGGGATCAGTTAAATTGGGGGATAGTCTGTGTTGGTACGTGTGAGAGAGATCCACCTTTCCAAGTTGTTGGGGTTCATCTCATACTTCTGAAGGTTTGAGGGTGCTGCCTGTTCCATACTCCCCCTACTCCTAGCCTTTTAGGGGTACAAACAATAGTAATTGGGGCCTAGTGTGGTTGTGTACGTGTGATATACATACACTTTTTTGGGATCATATTTTCTATTCCGCTATTTAATCAAAAACCTTTGGGGATCAGTTAAATTGGGGGATAGTCTGTGTTGGTACGTGTGAGAGAGATCCACCTTTCCAAGTTGTTGGGGTTCATCTCATACTTCTGAAGGTTTGAGGGTGCTGCCTGTTCCATACTCCCCCTACTCCTAGCCTTTTAGGGGTACAAACAATAGTAATTGGGGCCTAGTGTGGTTGTGTACGTGTGATATACATACACTTTTTTGGGATCATATTTTCTATTCCGCTATTTAATCAAAAACCTTTGGGGATCAGTTAAATTGGGGGATAGTCTGTGTTGGTACGTGTGAGAGAGATCCACCTTTCCAAGTTGTTGAGGTTCATCTCATACTTCTGAAGGTTTGAGGGTGCTGCCTGTTCCATACTCCCCCTACTCCTAGCCTTTTAGGGGTACAAACAATAGTAATTGGGGCCTAGTGTGGTTGTGTACGTGTGATATACATACACTTTTTTGGGATCATATTTTCTATTCCGCTATTTAATCAAAAACCTTTGGGGATCAGTTAAATTGGGGGATAGTCTGTGTTGGTACGTGTGAGAGAGATCCACCTTTCCAAGTTGTTGGGGTTCATCTCATACTTCTGAAGGTTTGAGGGTGCTGCCTGTTCCATACTCCCCCTACTCCTAGCCTTTTAGGGGTACAAACAATAGTAATTGGGGCCTAGTGTGGTTGTGTACGTGTGATATACATACACTTTTTTGGGATCATATTTTCTATTCCGCTATTTAATCAAAAACCTTTGGGGATCAGTTAAATTGGGGGATAGTCTGTGTTGGTACGTGTGAGAGAGATCCACCTTTCCAAGTTGTTGGGGTTCATCTCATACTTCTGAAGGTTTGAGGGTGCTGCCTGTTCCATACTCCCCCTACTCCTAGCCTTTTAGGGGTACAAACAATAGTAATTGGGGCCTAGTGTGGTTGTGTACGTGTGATATACATACACTTTTTTGGGATCATATTTTCTATTCCGCTATTTAATCAAAAACCTTTGGGGATCAGTTAAATTGGGGGATAGTCTGTGTCGGTACGTGTGAGAGAGATCCACCTTTCCAAGTTGTTGGGGTTCATCTCATACTTCTGAAGGTTTGAGGGTGCTGCCTGTTCCATACCCCCCCTACTCCTCATCTAGCCTTTTAGGGGTACAAACAATAGTAATTGGGGCCTAGTGTGGTTGTGTACGTGCGAGATACATACACTTTTTTTGATCATATTTCCTATTCCGCTATTCAATAAAAACCTTTGAGGATCAATTGAATTGCGGGATAGTCTGTGTCGGTACGTGTGAGAGAGATCCACCTTTCCAAGTTGTTGGGGTTCATCTCATACTTCTGAAGGTTTGAGGGTGCTGCCTGTTCCATACCCCCCCTACTCCTCATCTAGCCTTTTAGGGGTACAAACAATAGTAATTGGGGCCTAGTGTGGTTGTGTACGTGCGAGATACATACACTTTTTTTGATCATATTTCCTATTCCGCTATTCAATAAAAACCTTTGAGGATCAATTGAATTGCGGGATAGTCTGTGTCGGTACGTGTGAGAGAGATCCACCTTTCCAAGTTGTTGGGGTTCATCTCATACTTCTGAAGGTTTGAGGGTGCTGCCTGTTCCATACCCCCCCTACTCCTCATCTAGCCTTTTAGGGGTACAAACAATAGTAATTGGGGCCTAGTGTGGTTGTGTACGTGCGAGATACATACACTTTTTTTGATCATATTTCCTATTCCGCTATTCAATAAAAACCTTTGAGGATCAATTGAATTGCGGGATAGTCTGTGTCGGTACGTGTGAGAGAGATCCACCTTTCCAAGTTGTTGGGGTTCATCTCATACTTCTGAAGGTTTGAGGGTGCTGCCTGTTCCATACCCCCCCTACTCCTCATCTAGCCTTTTAGGGGTACAAACAATAGTAATTGGGGCCTAGTGTGGTTGTGTACGTGCGAGATACATACACTTTTTTTGATCATATTTCCTATTCCGCTATTCAATAAAAACCTTTGAGGATCAATTGAATTGCGGGATAGTCTGTGTCGGTACGTGTGAGAGAGATCCACCTTTCCAAGTTGTTGGGGTTCATCTCATACTTCTGAAGGTTTGAGGGTGCTGCCTGTTCCATACCCCCCCTACTCCTCATCTAGCCTTTTAGGGGTACAAACAATAGTAATTGGGGCCTAGTGTGGTTGTGTACGTGCGAGATACATACACTTTTTTTGATCATATTTCCTATTCCGCTATTCAATAAAAACCTTTGAGGATCAATTGAATTGCGGGATAGTCTGTGTCGGTACGTGTGAGAGAGATCCACCTTTCCAAGTTGTTGGGGTTCATCTCATACTTCTGAAGGTTTGAGGGTGCTGCCTGTTCCATACCCCCCCTACTCCTCATCTAGCCTTTTAGGGGTACAAACAATAGTAATTGGGGCCTAGTGTGGTTGTGTACGTGCGAGATACATACACTTTTTTTGATCATATTTCCTATTCCGCTATTCAATAAAAACCTTTGAGGATCAATTGAATTGCGGGATAGTCTGTGTCGGTACGTGTGAGAGAGATCCACCTTTCCAAGTTGTTGGGGTTCATCTCATACTTCTGAAGGTTTGAGGGTGCTGCCTGTTCCATACCCCCCCTACTCCTCATCTAGCCTTTTAGGGGTACAAACAATAGTAATTGGGGCCTAGTGTGGTTGTGTACGTGCGAGATACATACACTTTTTTTGATCATATTTCCTATTCCGCTATTCAATAAAAACCTTTGAGGATCAATTGAATTGCGGGATAGTCTGTGTCGGTACGTGTGAGAGAGATCCACCTTTCCAAGTTGTTGGGGTTCATCTCATACTTCTGAAGGTTTGAGGGTGCTGCCTGTTCCATACTCCCCCTACTCCTCATCTAGCCTTTTAGGGGTACAAACAATAGTAATTGGGGCCTAGTGTGGTTGTGTACGTGTGATATACATACACTTTTTTTGGATCATATTTTCTATTCCGCTATTCAATAAAAACCTTTCTAGGGCAAGATCTTAAATTACAGAAATATGAGGAGACCGTCAAATAAGGGCCGTGGCCTGGGTCGTGGTGCTGCTGGTAGAGCTCCTGTTGCAAGGAGAGGACATGGTCGATCTGTGCCAGCTACACGCACAAGTGAAACACCTTCCTCAAGTGTGAGTAGGCGACAGAACCTGCATCAGTATTTGGTAGGGCATCAAACGCCCCTAGAAGTGATGAGGCCAGAACAAGTTGAGGCGATAGTAGATTGGTTTGCTGCTGACAGTGCCTCCAGTTCCTTCACATTGTCTCCCACCCAGTCTACTGCAGAAAGGTCAGAGTTGGCACCTGCAGCCAATGTCCAACCGTCTTTCACCTCACCCCCTTGCAAATCAGGCCAGCAGTCTGAGCCCCAAGCCATACAGCAGTCTCTTATTCTTTTTGAGGACTCTGTCAGCAGGGTTTCCCAGGGCCATCCACCTAGCCCTGCCCCAGAAGTGGAAGAGATTGAGTGCAGCGATGCCCAACCACTTATTTCTCAAGATGAGTACATGCAAGGATCATCGCAGCACGTCTCCGATGATGACGAAACGCAGGTGCCAACTGCTGCGGCGTTCAGCATTGTGGAGACCGACAAGGAGGGCAGGGGTGAAGACTGGGTGGAAGATGATGTGGAGGACGATGAGGTCCTCGACCCCACATGGAATGAACGTCATGCAGGTGAACTGAGTAGTTTGGAGGAAGAGGCGGTGGTCGCACAGAGCCACCAGCACAGCAGAAGAGGGAGCAGGGTGCAGAAGCGGAGCGGCCGTGCCCTAGACACTACGCCCGCTACTGCCCAACGCAGCAAGGGAACGAGCGCACCAAAGTCAGCTCAAAGGAGTTCTCTAGCGTGGAAGTTCTTTAGAAAATGTGCTGATGACAGGACACGAGTGGTTTGCACCCTGTGCAATCAGAGCTTGAAGCGAGGCATGAACCTTCTCAACCTGAGCACAACCTGCATGATCAGGCATCTAAGTGCAAAGCACGAGCTGCAGTGGAGTACACACCTTCAAAACCAAGAAACGTCTCTGGCTCATCCTGCTTCCTCTTCTGCTGCAGTCTCGGCCGCTCCAGCCACATCTGTAGTGATACCGGCACCTGCCACCCCGCAAACAGACGATCTGTCAGCAACACCACCACCTGGGTCACCAACAACCATCTCCACAATGTCCCGTGGAAGCGTTCAGCTTTCCATCTCCCAAACACTTGAGAGGAAGAGGAAGTACCCCCCTACCCACCCGCGATCCCTGGCCCTGAATGCCAGCATTTCAAAATTATTGGCCTTTGAAATGCTGTCATTCCGTCTGGTGGAGACGCACAGTTTTAAAAACCTTATGTCGGTGGCTGTCCCACAGTACGTCGTGCCCAGCCGCCACTACTTTTCCAGGCAAGCCATCCCTTCCCTGCACAACCAAGTGGGGGAAAAAATCAGGTGTGCACTGCGCAACGCCATCTGTGCCAAGGTCCACCTAACTACGGATACGTGGACCAGTAAGCACGGTCAGGGGCGTTATATCTCCCTAACGGCACACTGGGTAAATGCAGTGGCGGATGGGCCTGAGGCGGATAGCAATTTGGCGCATGTCCTTCCACCACCGAGGATTGCAGGGCGCTTCAGTTTGCCTCCTGTTCCTAACTCCTCCTACTCCGCTTCCTCATCCTCTACCGCCTCCTCATCCGGACAGCGTAACACCTTCACCACCAACTTCAGCACGGCCAGGGGTAAACGACAGCAGGCAGTTTTACAACTTGCCTGTTTGGGGGACAAACCACACACCGCGCAGGAGTTGTGGAGGAGCATGGAACAGCAGACAAATGAGTGGTTGCTGCCAGCGAGCCTCAAGCCCGGCCTGGTGGTGTGCGATAACGGGCGAAATCTCATAGCAGCTCTGGGCCTAGCCGGTTTGACGCACATCCCTTGCCTGGCGCATGTGCTGAATTTGGTGGTGCAGAGGTTCCTTAAAAACTACCCCGATATGTCAGAGCTGCTGCAGAAAGTGCGGGCCGTTTGTGCGCACTTTCGGCGTTCTCACCCTGCTGCTGCTCGCCTGGCAGCGCTGCAGCGTAACTTCGGCCTTCCCGCTCACCGCCTCATATGTGACGTGCCCACAAGGTGGAACTCCACCTTGCACATGCTGGAAAGACTGTGCGAGCAGCAGCAGGCCATAGTGGAGTTTCAGCTGCAGCACGCACGCGTGAGTCGCTCTGCGGAACAGCACCACTTCACCACCAATAACTGGGCCTCCATGCGAGACCTGTGTGCCTTGTTGCGCTGTTTTGAGTACTCCACCAACATGGCCAGTGGCAATGACGCCGTTCTCAGCTTAACTATCCCACTTCTATGCCTCCTTGAAAAAACAATTCGGGCGATGATGGAAGAGGATGTGGCACAGGATGAGGAGGAGGAGGAGGATGAAGAGGTAACATTTCCAAGGCTTTCAGGGCAGTCATTCGCAAGGGGCTCCGAGGGTGGGTTCCTGCACACGCAAACGCCAGGGACGCAATTGTCCAGCAGGGGCACAGTTCTGGAGGATGAGGAGGATGAGGAGGAGGAGGAGCTGGAGGAGGAGATGGAACCATGTTCACAGCAGGGTGGCACCCAGGCCAGCTCATGGCCATCACTGGTGCGTGGCTGGGGGGATACAGAGGACACGGACCATACACCTCCCACAGAGGACAGCCTTTCGTTGCCTCTGGGCAGCCTGGCACACATGAGCGATTACATGCTGCAGTGTCTCCACAACGACCGCCGAGTTGCCCACATTCTAACTTGTGCTGATTACTGGGTGGCCACGCTGCTGGATCCCCGTTACAAGGACAACGTACCGTCCTTAATTCACTCACTGGAGCGCGATCGCAAGATGCGCGAGTACAAGCGCACGCTGGTAGACGCCATGCTGCTGGCATTCCCATCTGACAGCGGGGCCACAGTGGAAGCACAAGGCAGAGGAGGAGGAGGAGGAGGTCGCCAACGCAACCAGGGCACCGCCAGCACCTCAGAAGGCAGGGTTAGCATGGCCGAAATGTGGAAAAGCTTTGTCAGCACGCCACAACAAACAGCAGCACCAGCAGCTCAGATGGAACGTCTTAGCAGGAGGCAGCATTTTACCAACATGGTGGAGCAGTATGTGTGCACACGCCTACATGTAGTGAATGACGGGTCTGCCCCCTTCAACTTCTGGGTCTCCAAATTGGGCACATGGCCTGAGCTTGCCCTTTACGCCTTGGAGGTGCTGGCGTGCCCTGCAGCCAGTGTATTATCTGAACGGGTATTTAGCACGGCTGGGGGCGTTATAACAGACAAGCGCAGCCGCCTGTCCAGAGACAATGTGGACAAGCTCACGTTCATTAAAATGAACCAGGCATGGATCCCACGGGACTTTTCCGTACCTTATGCAGAATAGCAATGGATACCGACCTTACCCACCCATTGTTCCATTTTTGCTCTTTCTCACTCTTTTGGGGTGTACCCTCATTTAAAATTTGTGAAAAGAAGCAGTGTTGGCTACCTCGTCCTCCTCCTCAGGGCCAGATTAATGTAGGGGCTATTGGAGCTGCAGCTCCAGGCCCCTACCTTTTATATAGGCCCCGGGTTGGCCATATTCACTGTTACCGCTCTTCTGTCACTTGTAAACACAGAAGTCTGGCTTCTATGCTCGCTTCCCCAGGCAGCACCCTCAGAACCTCCCCACACAGCGTGAAGGCCGGACAAGGAGGGACAGTTGGCGATGCATGGATGTGTTTATGGGCTTCAGAGACAGCATCCCATGTTGAATTAGGCATGGCTGCACCCTTCCTCCTCTGGGTGCATGGCAAGGCACGGCCCTAAGGCCCTTCAAAATCCTCAGCACCAAGCCCATGATGCTGTTAATCCGGCCCTGGTCCTCCTCCACCGCCGCTTCCACCTACACCGCCCATAGGTGTGTGCAGCCTATTGCATTAAGGTGTGCACCCCAAAGTTGAAATACACATGCATGTGTTTGCCAGCAGGGAGAGTAATGTATCGGGGCCATGTACCTGTAGGCAAGGAGAAATAGAGCAGAGCAGGTCCCAGGGAGATCTTTCCCATCTCCTCACTGGCAATGCTATGTGCCCTAGGTGATTAGGGTGTGCCCAGGCACACCCAGCACACCCTGTGCGCACGCCTATGTCACCGCCACATCCACCACCACCTCAACCTCCCTCCTACTCCATATGGGCCTCGTCCTTCAGAGATGAAGAAGAACATTGTTTTATTTTTCTGTTTTTTTTTGTTGTTTTAAGTTATTTCCCTATCCACATTTGTTTGCAGAGCACTTGCCATGCTCTTAATTACGTTTTGCTGCCATTTGCAGCACTCTAGCCCTTTCCTTTGGTGTTTTAGAGCCATTTTAGTGCCTTAAAGTTCGGGTCCCCATTGACTTCAATGGGGTTCGGTGTCCGGGAAAAGTTCGGTAAAAGTCCGGGACACGGACCCGGACTTTTTTTTAAAGTTCGGCCGAACCCGTCGAACACGGACATCTAGGTGTCCGCTCAACCCTAGTTAGGATGCAATAAGTTGTTTTCCAACTATCTGTTTCTATATGTAAGTATTTTTTAGCCGTATATAAATAGTACCTATGACGATTTCCTGTTTTGGGTGCACATGAGGCCAGGTACACCCAACAGGAAACAGGAAGTGTGTAACTAGATCAAACAAGGAGGGGTATAAATAAGATGACCCATCATGTAGCCGGAAATACGTCTTTGATAACGCCCAGTGGGAGGCGAAACGCGCCGACGCAATTTCCGGCTACGAGCCCCTTGGAAACGTCACTTCCGGTAGCGGTGGAACGCACGCCGGAGCCAAGCCCCGCTGCGCACCGTCATCTCAGGGATCTACTGCTCTGTAAAGTGCCTGTTTTTATCAACTAAAATGTGAGTTTTATTCTTGTGTTGAGACCAATAAATCCAAGTTTTTAAGCAATATTACGCTATTGGGATTATTCCTTTCCTTTCATATGGAGACCATCCGGTGAGACTGCACAGTGAACCCGCATTTGACAGCTAGTTGCATCCACAGTACTTTACCCGGACCAAGCCTGTGAGACCCTTACGCTGTATAGTTTAGGGGTCCACACTGTCCGGTAAGTGTCAACTACCTAGAGGAGAGGATCATCACCATCGCACTATTGTTGCATGCACTTATTCCCAGCACCTGAGCACCTTTTCTGGTTATTTTTACAACCTAAAGACTTTCACTTGCCACTTGCTGGCTACTGCACTTTTTGGCTTTTGATATTGGACTTCTATATGTCATTTTTTGTTTTTTATCAATTGCACTATATATTAGGTGGTGATTTGCACTTTTTAATATATATGTTAAGGGATTTTCATATATATTTATTTATCTAGATATTTATTTGCGTATCATTTTGTTGATTTAAGACTTTATGTGGTATTTATTTATATTTGCAATACTTAGCACTTCAAGCACTTTATTATTATTATCATACCCAAATCTGCACTGTCTTCACTATATTTGTACTTTCAAAATCATTTTGATTTTTATGCACAGCAGCACTTTTGGATTTAGTTTACTTATCACCATAGCGCAGCATTAATTTTCCTTTTTTACCATGACCTGAGGGGGCATACGATCTATCATCAGGTTGGGTCAGTCCTATAATTATCCTGATAGGGTCTCCTAAAATTAGGGGTACCCCTATATGGAGGGGTTCCGGATGCATCATAATTCTCATAGTCTCTTGGATAATCATCCTGCCTATTCCAACCTTTGTTGGGGTGTTGTGTAATATACCGGTCACCCGGGGATTGCTCATAACCCCTAAGGACCTCAAATCTATTAGTAAGGGCTGGTTGATTTCTGCTGGGAGCCCACCCCCTGCCCCTTCTTCCCCTTCCGGGTTTTTGACAATACCTTTATTAAAAATAAAAAACAATGTCCCCTGATGTAGATTCAACATCAATCACGGTGCTGCTGTCACCGCTGGACCCCAAAAAAAGAGAAAAAAAGCTCTGCCTGTGAGAAAGGCTAACCACCCACTGCAGGCTCCGCTGTTTGACAGTTCTTATATAGTTAAGGGGAAGGGCCACCTTTCCGATGTCACCTGGCGGCACCACCCCTATGTGATGTCACCGACAGGTGCATGCTGGTGCATACTTTTTTTGGTGAATGGGTAGGGGTACAATATAGGGGTACAATTTACCCCATACTCATTCACATGGGGGGCTGGGATCTGGGAGCCCCCTTGTTGAAGAGGGCTTCCAGATATCGATAAGCCCCCTGCCTGCAGACCCCCGCAAGCATGGTCCAGGGTTGTGGCGAAGAGGTCCCTGTCTCCATCAACATCAGCCCCTCTGCTCCAAAGCACCTCCCACTTTGAAGGTATGTGGCCTGGTATGGCGCCCACCCCCCCCCCCTTTCCTGGCCTGTCAGGCTGCATGCTCAGATAAGGGTCTGGTATGGATTGGGGGGGGGGCCGTGCTGTTTTTTTTTTTTTTTTTTACAATTTTGTTATGAGGTATCTCCTTAAAATCCAAATCCAACCCAATGGGCCTGGTATAGATTGGAGGGGCCCCCATGCTTTTTTCTTTTTCAACATTTTTCTATTGCCAGCAATGTTTTTATTTTTTTTATTCAGCTGTCAGCAGGGAAGCCCGTTGACAGCTGATGACTCATTTTTTGTTAAGGATGCCGCAGCTGGCTTTCTGGCCCACTCCTTAATAGGGATGATCGAACGGTTCGGGTCGACCATCGGTTCGACCCGAACATTGGATGTTCGATATTCGGCCGAATACCAAACTTTTTGCGGCAAAAGTTCGGTATTCGGCCACCAGAACCGCCCAAAATGCACTGGGACAGGAACTGGGCTTTAAAAGCCCGTGATTGGCCCAGAAACGTCTGCAAAAGCCAATGAGGGGGCAGGAGTCTCCTAGGAACGTGATTGGAGTGACTACGGGGACCAGAGGCCAATCAGGAGTGAATACGCCCCACACTATATAAGATGGCCCCGCCTAACCCCTAGCACAGTTATCCAGAGCCTGTTGAAGAGAGTTGAAGCAGTTCTGTCTGACTCCTGCTTGCTACACTACATTTCCTACATATCGAGTGGTTCTAAAGCTCCATATAGCAGAATTGTATTTAGCTTACAGCCAGTGTAGTTAGATACAGCGATTGTGCTGGTTCTTAGAGTTAAAAAAAAAAAAAAAAAACTTAAGGGACAGTGTCAGTCTTCTGCTGTATGGAGCTTTCTATTTAGTGGAAAGGGATATCTAGTGTAGTTAGGGAACTTTGTACTACATTAGTTAGATTTGAAAATTTAGTTTCTGTAGGGAAAGTGTGAGGGTTCTGTTTAGTGAGCACGTGGCACAGTGCTGCTCTATCACAGCAGGTATACGTGCTTGCTAGGCAGCAAAATACAGTGACAACTTAACGCCTGTTGTTCAAAGCGTTAGGTGCACTGTACAAAAGCCTTTGCAACTGTGCGTGACACGCAACTGCTGTGCTGTATCCAGCGACAACTGTGGGTCGCATAGCAGTGTGCGTTTTTCACCGCACACAGTTGCCAACGCATCATTGAGAAATATGCCTGGTAGACCAAGAAAAGGCATACGTGGCCCTGCTGCGGAAAGGGGCACAGCTTCTAAGGTGTCTAGAGGCAGGGGTGGACGTGGTGGTCAGTCCTCAGCCAGGCCACCATTTGGATTGTTCTCCGGCAGTGGCCAAGCTATACGTCCACAGTATGTACAGGAGGTGGTGGACTATATGAACAAACCCTCATCATCGGCATCATCTGCAACTACAGTGACCCAGGCAGAGAAAAGTGGTCAGTCTTCTGCAGTTGTCAGAACAAATACAGATGAGTCCATGTCCACCTCATGTCCTCCCTTAGACCCAATTTCAGACATGGCAGAGGAGTCAGCTGAGCTGTTTGACCACAGTGTCGGCCATCTACTCCAGCCTGATGCTCAGTCCTTTATGGAGTCTGATGTTGGGTCTGAGTTTGAGGAGGAGGCAGAGCAAACAAGAGGGGAGAGCAGACGGCCCGCTCCATCTAAGGCCGCACCTGTTGTCTCCCAGGCCAGGCCTGATGCTCAGTCTTTGATAGAATCAGATGTTGGGTCTGAGGTTGAGGAGGAGGCAGAGCAAACAAGAGGGGAGAGCAGACGGCCCGCTCCATCTAAGGCCGCACCTGTTGTCTCCCAGGCCAGGCCTGATGCTCAGTCTTTGATGGAGTCAGATGTTGGGTCTGAGGTTGAGGAGGAGGCAGAGCAAGCAAGAGGGGAGAGCAGACGGCCTACTCCATCTAAGGCCGCACCTGTTGTCTCCCGGGCCACTATACACACCTCATCTTGCTGGGCCTTTTTTGAGACATCCCATGCAGATAAAACAGTTGCGATCTGCAAGATTTGTAAGAAGGGTATAAAACGTGGCAAAAATGTCAACCACCTGGGTACAAGCTGCCTAAACAGGCATTTGACAACCCACCACTCGGCCCGTTGGCAGGAGCATTTAAAGAACCCACAAAAGGGCCAAAGATTGGTCAGTTGGCCTCCTAGTTCTCCTCGCACTCCTCCTCATGCTCCATCTGCTCCACCTGCTCCACCTGCACATCAGTCTGTTCCTGGCCCTGCTATAGTCACTCGTCACCTGTTGGCAGCCTCCACTGGCAGGGATGATGATATAGCAGGCAGTGTCGCATCTACCTCCAGCACACCACCAGCTGTATCATCTAGACGCCAAATTTCGATTCCACACATGCTGGAACGAAAAAAAATGTATACTCCCCGCCACCCACATGCCCAGCGTCTAAACAGTAGTTTGGCTAAACTACTGGCTCTGCAACTATTACCATTTAACCTGGTAGAGTCTGCTCCCTTCCGTGACTTCGCAAAATGTGCAGTTCCACAGTGGCAGGTGCCAAGTCGGCATTACTTTTCCCGTAAGGCCCTGCCATCCCTATACCAACATGTGGAAGGCAATGTAGTGTCATCCCTGGCCAAGTCAGTCAGCCGTAAGATACACTTGACGGCTGACACTTGGTCAAGCAAACATGGGCAGGGACGGTACATTTCTGTCACTGCTCACTGGGTGACACTGCTTGCCAGTGGAAGGGATTGTAGCCAGGGCTCGGTGCTGCAGCCAGTGTTGCCCCCACGTCTGCAAACAGCTGGTGGTGTCGCTGATCCGGGTAGATCGATCACTTCTACCCCCTCCTGCTCCTCCTCCTCTACCTCCTCCATGCCCTCCTCTGCAGAATGGTCCTTTGAATATGATGAGATACCACGTAAACGTTCAAAGGGCTATTCTATGTCTCAGGCCAAAAGGTGTCACGCAGTGCTGCAGCTTGTGTGTCTAGGGGACAGGCAGCACACTGCCCCTCAGATTCTTGGGGCTCTGCAGGCACAGGCCCAGAGGTGGTTGACACCACGCCAGCTGCAGCCAGGGATGGTGGTTACTGATAATGGGTCAAACCTCCTGGCCGCCCTTCGTCAGGGAAAGTTAACCCATGTGCCATGCCTGGCGCATGTCCTGAATCTCGTGGTACAGCGGTTTTTGAACTCGTACCCGGGAATGCAGGATGTGCTAAGGATGGCAAGAAGGGTGTGCAGTCACTTCAGGCGGTCGTACAGTGCCACTGCACGTTTGGCCGAAGTGCAGCGCGAGTTTCACCTGCCGGTACACCGCCTCATCTGTGACATGCCCACCCGCTGGAACTCCACCTTGGCTATGCTGCAGCGCCTGTACACGCAGCAGAGGGCCCTCAATGAATACCTATGCGAGTACGGCACCAGCACTGGCTCTGCGCGCCTGGGCTTCTTTTCACCACGGCAGTGGCTTTTGATTAAGGATGCATGCGCTGTCCTCTCGCCATTTGAGGAGGCCACAAGGATGGTCAGCCGGGACAGCGCATGCATCAGTGACACCCTACCGGTACTGTTTTTGTTGGAGCACACTCTGCGTGGCATTATGGACAGGGCACTGGAGGCAGAGCAGCAGGAGGAAGAGGAGGACTTCCTTGCCTCTCAAGGCCCCCTTTATCCTGAGAATCCTGACCCCATTATGCCTAGCTCCCAGAGGCCCGAGCAGGATCCAGGGGTGGAAGAGGAGGAGGAGGACGATTCTGCGGGAACTTTTGCAGGGTTTGAGGAGGAGGAGGAGGAAGACATGCAGCAATCTGCAAGGCCTAGTTTGACTCCCTTGGGACACTTTGGAGTAGTACGTGGCTGGGAGGAGGAGGAGCCCGTTGAAGATAATGTCGTTATGAGTGACCCCAAGGAGTCAGCTTCTCAGGCCTTCGCTAATTTGCGACGCATGGGAAACATCATGCTCCAGAGCCTGCGAAAGGACCCCAGAATCAAGGCCATTAAAGAGACTAACCACTATTGGTTGGCCACCCTACTTGACCCCCGGTACAAGTGTAAAGTCTCGGAGCTTTTCCCATCCACCCATAGAGTCCACAGGATCAAATCCCTTGAGGACAGTCTCAAGAGGAATCTGGTGAACATGTTCCCCGACTCCCGTAGGGTGCAGGGGCGGGGACAACCTACCATGGATTCTACTGGTGGTCACGAGAGGAGCGTTGGAGAAGGCGTGCGGTTGACGGATGCCTTTCGGTCTTTTTTTAGTCCTCACCGCCCAGGCCTCTCAGCTGCCACATCGCATCGACACCGTCTGCATCACATGGTGGACGATTACGTGAGGGCACAAAGTGACACAGAGGGCTTTTCATGTGACGAATCCGATCCACTGGCATACTGGGTCTTAAGATTAGACCACTGGCCAGAACTGGCCCAGTATGCCATGGAGTTGTTGGCCTGCCCTGCTTCCAGTGTCCTATCGGAACGGGCATTCAGCGCAGCAGGAGGATTCGTCACAGACCATCGAACTAGACTCTCCACCGACTCAGTCGACCGTTTGACATTCATTAAGATGAATCAGTCGTGGATATCAAGCTTTGATGCACCTGATGCAGACCTTGTAGACTAGGCTATCGTTGTGATGTGGCAGTTGAGCCTCAGTTTAAGCCTGGACCATGGTGCCACCCTCAAACCCTCCTCTCATTCTCTTTACGTTCACAGAACCTCATTTTGGTTATGACAAAAACGACAATGTTTGCGCACCTGTTCCACAGGTGCACACCTTTACAATTTTTGGGCCTCCTTCAACACCAGCTCTTTGGGGTTAAGGTGGGGAGGCTATGCTAAAACAAAAACGACAATGTTTGCGCACCTGTTCCACAGGTGCACACCTTTACAATTTTTGGGCCTCCTTCAACACCAGCTCTTTGGGGTTAAGGTGGGGAGGCTATGCTAAAACAAAAACGACAATGTTTGCGCACCTGTTCCACAGGTGCACACCTTTACAATTTTTGGGCCTCCTTCAACACCAGCTCTTTGGGGTTAAGGTGGGGAGGCTATGCTAAAACAAAAACGACAATGTTTGCGCACCTGTTCCACAGGTGCACACCTTTACAATTTTTGGGCCTCCTTCAACACCAGCTCTTTGGGGTTAAGGTGGGGAGGCTATGCTAAAACAAAAACGACAATGTTTGTGCACCTGTTCCACAGGTGCACACCTTTACAATTTTTGGGCCTCCTTCAACACCAGCTCTTTGGGGTTAAGGTGGGGAGGCTATGCTAAAACAAAAACGACAATGTTTGCGCACCTGTTCCACAGGTGCACACCTTTACAATTTTTGGGCCTCCTTCAACACCAGCTCTTTGGGGTTAAGGTGGGGAGGCTATACTAAAACAAAAACGACAATGTTTGCGCACCTGTTCCACAGGTGCACACCTTTACAATTTTTGGGCCTCCTTCAACACCAGCTCTTTGGGGTTAAGGTGGGGAGGCTATGCTAAAACAAAAACGACAATGTTTGCGCACCTGTTCCACAGGTGCACACCTTTACAATTTTTGGGCCTCCTTCAACACCAGCTCTTTGGGGTTAAGGTGGGGAGGCTATACTAAAACAAAAACGACAATGTTTGCGCACCTGTTCCACAGGTGCACACCTTTACAATTTTTGGGCCTCCTTCAACACCAGCTCTTTGGGGTTAAGGTGGGGAGGCTATGCTAAAACAAAAACGACAATGTTTGCGCACCTGTTCCACAGGTGCACACCTTTACAATTTTTGGGCCTCCTTCAACACCAGCTCTTTGGGGTTAAGGTGGGGAGGCTATGCTAAAACAAAAACTACAATGTTTGCGCACCTGTTCCACAGGTGCACACCTTTACAATTTTTGGGCCTCCTTCAACGCCAGCTCTTTGGGGTTAAGGTGGGGAGGCTATGCTAAAACAAAAACTACAATGTTTGCGCACCTGTTCCACAGGTGCACACCTTTACAATTTTTGGGCCTCCTTCAACACCAGCTCTTTGGGGTTAAGGTGGGGAGGCTATGCTAAACAAAAACTACCATGTTTGCGAACCTGTTCCACAGGTGCACACCTTTACAATTTTTGGGCCTCCTTCAAAGCCAGCTCTTTGGGGTTATGGTGGGGAGGCTCCGCCAACACCAAAACTACCATGTTTGCGCACCTGTTCCACAGGTGCACACCTTCATAATTTTTACGCCTTCTTCAACACCAGCTCTTTGGGCTTACAGTGGTATGGCTCCGCCAACACCCAAACAACAATTTTTGCGCACCTGTCACACAGATGCATATCATTGTAATTTTTTTCCTTACAAAGGCAATTATTGCTTTCATTACCAGCACTTTCATAGGGATATGGTGTCAAGGCATCGTCCGCACCACCAAATGCCCAATTTTTAAGCATCCTTTACTTCTATTCAAAGTCAAGAGACAACAGTATTCATCCAAAACATCTCTAATCTTGTTCACTCTGCACTACATTGTGGCCCCTACCCCTAACCCTCAATGTATCCGTGCATATATGTCTGTTTCTTGTGAGATTTCAAGTTAAAGTGCACCAAACACCATTTTACATGAAATAAAGTGCAATTACATACATCTTTGGACTTCTTGAAACATTTGGTAATAAAAGCCCCATTGTGGAAATACACCCGTTAATTATATGCACATTTAAAGAGACAGCACCTTTTTCCAAAAAAACCTCTAATCTTGTTCCCAGTGCACTGCATTATGTCCCCATCATACACATTGGCTGAGCCGTTGATTAGGAGCAAAAGAAAGGTGCGGTTAAGCAAAAAAGTCATTTTTGAAGGTTTGGTATGCTGTAATTCTGGTTCTGGACATGCTACAGAGCTGAAACTTAACAGGTACACCTTTTAGACCCCCCAGACACTAAATCCAAAGAAATCTCTTTTTTTTTTTTTTTTTTTAATTTTTTCAATAATTGGCTATCTATCAAAAACGACAATTTTTAAGAACTTTTTTTTGTGTGATTAATAGTCCCTGGGGCATGACCCAGAACCCTAGGCACTTTTTAGGGGCATTTATTGGGTTTTAGGGCTTAAAAATGGTGTTTTTTGATTACAGAAGTTCGGGTCCCATTGATTTCAATGGGGTTCTGAAATCCGAACCGAACTTTCGTGAAGTTCGGGTGTTCTGGTCGAACCGAACTTTTCAAAAGTTCGATCATCCCTACTCCTTAACAACCAGCTATTCACTTTGCCCAATCAGGGCTTAGAATGCACTGTGCCACCCCGCAAATTAGGGTGTTCGCAGAACAGGCAATGTTTTGGGCCAAACTTATGCATAGCTCGAAATGTTTGCCCATCTCTAATGGTAACAAAAAAGAAATATAGCAGCATATTTATTTTTACATGCAAAAATCTGAACTTTATTCTTCAACTGAGTTTGTAAATTGTGGCATGCTGATTTTTGGTTACAAAATATGGCCGATCCTTCAAAACAAAGACTATACATTGACTTGCAAATTTATTTTTAAGTTAGGTTTAGTCTGTTTGTTATGTTTGGTGCAAGAAAAAATGACTGACAGAGTGTTTTATTTGGAATGGGGAAATGTTCCAAATGGATTACCATCTCTGAGTTTTGCTTTATTCATTCTTTGAATGAAAATCACTTGAACATTTTTAGCCTGCTAATGATGTATCTAATATGTGGAGGTCACTTGAAAAGGGTTGGGCAGAGGTTTGCCTGAGGTGACTATGGGAACACTTCGTTGACAAGTGCATTTTTACATTGTGCTTTGACAGCTTCAATTTCATACCAATTTGTAGATTGCCATTACAATTGCAAATCAGCTCAACTAATGTTGTTTTTTATCATTAAAGAAAAATGATTGCAGCTCATGTGATCTGCCATTTCCATTTTTGTTACAAGTTACCTCAATTTCTGAGATAAAAGTTTGAAACATTTGATATATGATATGAGGCCAGAAGATGGTAAAATTAATTTGAATCATTGTCTAAAATGTTTCATTGAAACCATATAAGGTAAATTTAAATGTGCTAATACTAATATACTGGTAAATACATTCCATTGTCTGCCACCATTAAATTAAATGGATTCTATAATATGTGCAGAGAATATTTTTTGAAATATTTTTCTAAAATATGACCGTCATTGTCTCCATTTGTCTTTATTATTTATTTATTTATGGATGTGTATTGTAGCTGTGGTGCTGGTTATTCCCCCTAAAGTGTAGTCCATCAACAGAATGCTGCTTACAAAATAAGGTCAGCTGCTGCTCTTACCATAGAGCCATATCAATTGGGAACATTCTGTGCCACTTTTATAAATTTCAATAACACACAACTGATTTTTGTTTTAGCTGCATATTTTTATGTGTGAGCCATTCTGGCACATCAACTAATTGAACACTTTTATAGACCATATGACAGGACCACAGAGTTTACTATTAACAATATTGTTTTTTAACATAAACAATATTTTTTTTTATATACTGTATATATTTTTCTAAATATGTCAACATTAAAGCCAGATAATACACCAACATTCAGAAGTTGTGAACAACAGCAAAAAAAAATGTGATAAATTAAAAAAATAATATCTGCCCTTCTAATGCAGAGTTACATGTTTGAACTAGAAACATATATACTGTGCATGCAAATGACTGTACATGTAAATTGATCTATATTAATAAAATCAAAAGTAGGTTAGACTTAAAAGCAAATGATTTTAGTTAAAAGCAAATGATTTTAAAATGGAAAAATAATATTCAGTATTCACATAAATGTGCCACAGGACTTCATTTAAGCCTCAAGGGTGCTTGTATAAGTTAGAAGATCACTTCTATATTGTTTGTGCTCCTGAAAGTGGAGTTCTACTAGTTTTTGTGTTTATTAAAAGTCAGCAGCTACAAAAAGGGTAGCTGCTGACCTATAATAAACACACGCTCACCTGTTCCACGATCCAGAGATGCGGCCACCCGAAGCCTCAATCCTCTCAGGGGCGCCGGCATCTCTAGCATGGGCACCCGGCTGTGATTGCTTGCGGAAGTGGGAGCGGGTACCTGTCAAATCTATGTTCCCGATCCCCCCCCCCCAAAAAAAAAATGATATGCCAAATGTGGCATGTCAGGCGGTCAGGAGTATTTAAAGCGGAAGTTCCACTTTTGGGTGGAATGCTGCTTTAAGTGCCCACATTTTTGTGTGCCATTTATAATAGTAAATTGCAATACTAATTTTTTAATTTGTAAAATTGTTGAATAGTTCAACCACCTCAATACAGGGCACTTTCACCCCCTTCCTTCCCAGACCAATTTTCAGCTTTTAGCGCTGTTGCAATTTGAATGACAATTGCGCGGTCATGCAACGCTGTACCTAAACCAAATTTGTGTCATTTTTTCCCCACAAATAGAGCTTTCTTTTGGTGGTATTTGATCACTGTCAGGTTTTTTCTTTTTTGGTGCACAAATAAAAAAAGACTGAAAAGTTTGAAAAAAAAAAAAAAGTTTTTTTGTTTAGGTTATAAAATTTTGTAAATAGATATGTTTTTTCCTGCACTGATGAGCACTGATGATGCCGCACTGACAGGCACTGATGAGGAGACACTGATGGGGGGGCACTGATATGCAGCACTGATATGCAGCACTGATGAGCACTGATAGGTAGCACTGCGATGCATACTAGCTCATTATGTGTTTCTCTTTCAGGTTGAAAAAAAAAAATTAATAGGTTTACAACCTCTTTAACTGTGCAGATCACAGAATTGTCTTGTGTTTTCATTATATTTTTCCTATTTAACCCTATATAACTTTTAATTAACGCAAATATACCCCTCTGTTGTTAGCTAGTTTTTCTGCATTTTTAAAATCTTTTTATACAACTAGTATACAGATATCTTTAAAATGTACATTTGTTGCACTCTCATTTTAATTTGCATTAAAATTTATATTTAAAAAAATAAAGTTCAAATTTCCTATATTTTGTTTGAATTTTATGTTTGTAAATATTAACACAACAAATAGCAAAAAAAGAAATTGTATTTTAAATCTACAAACATTTTGGTTGCTTTAAAACTGGAAATAGTAAAATCTTGATATTTTTTTCTTCATGTTGCCTATAACCTTTTGCTGACCACAAAATGCATACAGTAAATGTTGCAGCAAGAAAGGTGGGATGTAATACCCTGCGACTGTATACACTCACCGGCCACTTTATTAGGTACACCTTGCTAGTACTGGGTTGACCCCCTTTTGTCTTCAGAACTGCCTTAATTCTTCATGGAATAGATTCAAAAAGGTGTTGGAAACATTCCTCAGTGATTTTGTTCCATTTTGACATGATAGCATTATGCAGTTGCTGCAGATTTGTCGGCTGCACATCTATTATGTGAATCTCCTGTTCCACCACATCCCAAAGGTGCTCTATTGGATTGAGATCTGGTAACTGTGGCGGCCATTGGAGTACAGTGAACTCATTGTCATGTTAAAGAAACCAGTTTGAGATGATTTGAGCTTTGTGATATGATGCATTATCCTACTGGATGTAGCCATCAGAAGATGGGTACACTGCAGTCATAAAGGGATGGACATGGTTAGCAAAAATACTCAGGTAGGCCATGGCATTTAAACAATGCCTAATTGGTACTAAGGGGCCCAAAGAAACTATTCCCCACACCATTACACCACCACCACAAGCCTGAACCTTTAATCATTGATGCAACGCAGGATAGATCCATGCTTCCATGTTGTTTACACCAAATTCTGACGCTACCATCTCAATGTTGCAGCTGAAATCGAGACTCATCAGACCAGGCAATGTTTTTCCAATCTTCTATTGTCCAATTTTGGTGAGCCTGTGGGAATTGTAGCCTCAGTTTCCTGTTCTTAGCTGACAGGAGTGATACCCGGTGTGGTCTTCTGCTGCTGTAGCCCTTCTGCTTCAAGGAACGATTAGTTATTTGAGTTACTCTTGCCTTTCTATCATCTCAAACCTGTCTGGCCATTCTCCTCTGACCTCTGACAAGGCATTTTCATTCACACAACTGTCGTTCACTGTATATTTTCTCTTTTTTGGACCATTCTCTGATAACACAGGAGATGGTTATGCATGAAAATCCCTGTAGATCAGCAGTTTTTTAAATACTCAGACCAGCTTGCCTGGCATCAACAACCATGCCACATTCAAAGTCACTTAAATCTTTTCCATTCTGATGCTCGGTTTGAACTAGAGCAAGTCGTCTAGATGTCTAAATGCATTGAGTTGCTGCCATGTGATTGGCTGATTAGCAATTTGTGTTACTTGGCAATTGAACAGGTGTACATAATAAAGTGACCAGTGAGTCTATGTGTCCATAGTAGCAAGAGGTTGTGTGTAGGGTTGAGCGGACACCTAGATGTCCGTGTTCGACGGGTTCGGCCGAACTTTAAAAAAAAGTCCGGGTCCGTGTCCCGGACTTTTACCGAACTTTTCCCGGACACCGAACCCCATTGAAGTCAATGGGGACCCGAACTTTAAGGCACTAAAATGGCTCTAAAACACCAAAGGAAAGGGCTAGAGTGCTGCAAATGGCAGCAAAACGTAATTAAGAGCATGGCAAGTGCTCTGCAAACAAATGTGGATAGGGAAATAACTTAAAACAACAAAAAAAAAACAGAAAAATAAAACAATGTTCTTCTTCATCTCTGAAGGACGAGGCCCATATGGAGTAGGAGGGAGGTTGAGGTGGTGGTGGATGTGGCGGTGACATAGGCATGCGCACAGGGTGTGCCGGGTGTGCCTGGGCACACCCTAATCACCTAGGGCACATAGCATTGCCAGTGAGGAGATGGGAAAGATCTCCCTCGGACCTGCTCTGCTCTATTTCTCTTTGCCTACAGGTACATGGCCCCGATACATTACTCTCCCTGCTGGCAAACACATGCATGTGTATTTCAACTTTGGGGTGCACACCTTAATGCAATAGGCTGCGCACACCTATGGGCGGTGTAGGTGGAAGCGGCGGTGGAGGAGGACCAGGGCCGGATTAAGAGCATCATGGGCTTGGTGCTGAGGATTTTAAAGGGCCTTAAGGGCCGTGCCTTGCCATGCACCCAGAGGAGGAAGGGTGCAGCCATGCATGCCTAATTCAACATGGGATGCTGTCTCTGAAGCCCATAAACACATCCATGCATCGGCAACTGTCCCTCCTTGTCCGGCCTTCGCGCTGTGTGGGGAGGTTCTGAGGGTGCTGCCTGGGGAAGCGAGCATAGAAGCCAGACTTCTGTGTTTACAAGTGACAGAAGAGCGGTAACAGTGAATATGGCCAACCCGGGGCCTATATAAAAGGTAGGGGCCTGGAGCTGCAGCTCCAAAAGCCCCTACGTTAATCTGGCCCTGAGGAGGAGGACGAGGTAGCCAACACTGCTTCTTTTCACAAATTTTAAATGAGGGTACACCCCAAAAGAGTGAGAAAGAGCAAAAATGGAACAATGGGTGGGTAAGGTCGGTATCCATTGCTATTCTGCATAAGGTACGGAAAAGTCCCGTGGGATCCATGCCTGGTTCATTTTAATGAACGTGAGCTTGTCAACATTGTCTCTGGACAGGCGGCTGCGCTTGTCTGTTATAACGCCCCCAGCCGTGCTAAATACCCGTTCAGATAATACACTGGCTGCAGGGCACGCCAGCACCTCCAAGGCGTAAAGGGCAAGCTCAGGCCATGTGCCCAATTTGGAGACCCAGAAGTTGAAGGGGGCAGACCCCTCATTCACTACATGAAGGCGTGTGCACACATACTGCTCCACCATGTTGGTAAAATGCTGCCTCCTGCTAAGACGTTCCATCTGAGCTGCTGGTGCTGCTGTTTGTTGTGGCGTGCTGACAAAGCTTTTCCACATTTCGGCCATGCTAACCCTGCCTTCTGAGGTGCTGGCGGTGCCCTGGTTGCGTTGGCGACCTCCTCCTCCTCCTCCTCTGCCTTGTGCTTCCACTGCGGCCCCGCTGTCAGATGGGAATGCCAGCAGCATGGCGTCTACCAGCGTGCGCTTGTACTCGCGCATCTTGCGATCGCGCTCCAGTGAGTGAATTAAGGATGGTAAGTTGTCCTTGTAACGGGGATCCAGCAGCGTGGCCACCCAGTAATCAGCACAAGTTAGAATGTGGGCAACTCGGCGGTCGTTGTGGAGACACTGCAGCATGTAATCGCTCATGTGTGCCAGGCTGCCCAGAGGCAACGAAAGGCTGTCCTCTGTGGGAGGTGTATCGTCCGTGTCCTCTGTATCCCCCCAGCCACGCACCAGTGATGGCCATGAGCTGGCCTGGGTGCCACCCTGCTGTGAACATGGTTCCATCTCCTCCTCCAGCTCCTCCTCCTCCTCATCCTCCTCATCCTCCAGAACTGTGCCCCTGCTGGACAATTGTATCCCTGGCGTTTGTGTGTGCAGGAACCCACCCTTAATTGAATAGCGGAATAGAAAATATGATCAAAAAGAAAGTGTATGTATCTCACACGTACACCACCACACTAGGCCCCAATTACTATTGTTTGTACCCCTAAAAGGATGGTTGAGGAGTAGGAGGAGGAGTATGGAACAGGCAGCACCCTCAAATCTTCAGAAGTATGAGATGAACCCCAAAAACTTGGAAAGGTGGATCTCACACGTACCGACACAGACTATCACGCAATTTAATTGATCCCCAAAGGTTTTAATTGAATAGCGGAATAGAAAATATGATCAAAAAGAAAGTGTATGTATCTCACACGTACACCACCACACTAGGCCCCAATTACTATTGTTTGTACCCCTAAAAGGATGGTTGAGCAGTAGGAGGAGGAGTATGGAACAGGCAGCACCCTCAAATCTTCAGAAGTATGAGATGAACCCCAAAAACTTGGAAAGGTGGATCTCACACGTACCGACACAGACTATCACGCAATTTAATTGATCCCCAAAGGTTTTAATTGAATAGCGGAATAGAAAATATGATCAAAAAGAAAGTGTATGTATCTCACACGTACACCACCACACTAGGCCCCAATTACTATTGTTTGTACCCCTAAAAGGATGGTTGAGCAGTAGGAGGAGGAGTATGGAACAGGCAGCACCCTCAAATCTTCAGAAGTATGAGATGAACCCCAAAAACTTGGAAAGCTGGATCTCACACGTACCGACACAGACTATCACGCAATTTAATTGATCCCCAAAGGTTTTAATTGAATAGCGGAATAGAAAATATGATCAAAAAGAAAGTGTATGTATCTCACACGTACACCACCACACTAGGCCCCAATTACTATTGTTTGTACCCCTAAAAGGATGGTTGAGCAGTAGGAGGAGGAGTATGGAACAGGCAGCACCCTCAAATCTTCAGAAGTATGAGATGAACCCCAAAAACTTGGAAAGGTGGATCTCACACGTACCGACACAGACTATCACGCAATTTAATTGATCCCCAAAGGATTTAATTGAATAGCGGAATAGAAAATATGATCAAAAAGAAAGTGTATGTATCTCACACGTACACCACCACACTAGGCCCCAATTACTATTGTTTGTACCCCTAAAAGGATGGTTGAGCAGTAGGAGGAGGAGTATGGAACAGGCAGCACACTCAAATCTTCAGAAATATGAGATGAACCCCAAAAACTTGGAAAGGTGGATCTCACACGTACCGACACAGACTATCACGCAATTTAATTGATCCCCAAAGGTTTTAATTGAATAGCGGAATAGAAAATATGATCAAAAAGAAAGTGTATGTATCTCACACGTACACCACCACACTAGGCCCCAATTACTATTGTTTGTACCCCTAAAAGGATGGTTGAGCAGTAGGAGGAGGAGTATGGAACAGGCAGCACCCTCAAATCTTCAGAAGTATGAGATGAACCCCAAAAACTTGGAAAGGTGGATCTCACACGTACCGACACAGACTATCACGCAATTTAATTGATCCCCAAAGGTTTTAATTGAATAGCGGAATAGAAATTATGATCAAAAAGAAAGTGTATGTATCTCACACGTACACCACCACACTAGGCCCCAATTACTATTGTTTGTACCCCTAAAAGGATGGTTGAGCAGTAGGAGGAGGAGTATGGAACAGGCAGCACCCTCAAATCTTCAGAAGTATGAGATGAACCCCAAAAACTTGGAAAGGTGGATCTCACACGTACCGACACAGACTATCACGCAATTTAATTGATCCCCAAAGGTTTTAATTGAATAGCGGAATAGAAAATATGATCAAAAAGAAAGTGTATGTATCTCACACGTACACCACCACACTAGGCCCCAATTACTATTGTTTGTACCCCTAAAAGGATGGTTGAGCAGTAGGAGGAGGAGTATGGAACAGGCAGCACCCTCAAATCTTCAGAAATATGAGATGAACCCCAAAAACTTGGAAAGGTGGATCTCACACGTACCGACACAGACTATCACGCAATTTAATTGATCCCCAAAGGATTTAATTGAATAGCGGAATAGAAAATATGATCAAAAAGAAAGTGTATGTATCTCACACGTACACCACCACACTAGGCCCCAATTACTATTGTTTGTACCCCTAAAAGGATGGTTGAGCAGTAGGAGGAGGAGTATGGAACAGGCAGCACCCTCAAATCTTCAGAAGTATGAGATGAACCCCAAAAACTTGGAAAGGTGGATCTCACACGTACCGACACAGACTATCACGCAATTTAATTGATCCCCAAAGGATTTAATTGAATAGCGGAATAGAAAATATGATCAAAAAGAAAGTGTATGTATCTCACACGTACACCACCACACTAGGCCCCAATTACTATTGTTTGTACCCCTAAAAGGATGGTTGAGCAGTAGGAGGAGGAGTATGGAACAGGCAGCACCCTCAAATCTTCAGAAGTATGAGATTGTGTTCACTGTACCCCACAAAGATTGTGTTCACTGCACCCCACAAAGATTGTGTTCACTGCACCTCAAAAAGGATTTTGTTCACTGCACCCCACAAAGTTTGTGTTCACTGCACCCTAAAAGGATTTTGTTCACTGCACCCCAAAAAGATTGTGTTCACTGTACCCCCCAAAGATTGTGTTCACTGCACCCCACATAGATTCTGTTCCCTGTACCCCACAAAGATTGTGTTCACTGCACCCCACAAAGGATTTTGTTCACTGCACCCCAAAAAGATTGTGTTCACTACACCCCAAAAAGGATGTTGTTCACTGCACCCCAAAAATGATTTTGTTCACTGCACCCCAAAAAGATTGTGTTCACTGCACCCCACAAAGATTGTGTTCACTGCACCCCACAAAGGATTTTGTTCACTGCACCCCAAAAAGATTGTGTTCACTGTACCCCCCAAAGATTGTGTTCACTGCACCCCACAAAGGATTTTGTTCACTGCACCCCAAAAAAGATTGTGTTCACTGTACCCCACAAAGATTGTGTTCACTGCACCCCACAAAGGATTTTGTTCACTGCACCCCAAAAAGATTGTGTTCACTACACCCCAAAAAGGATGTTGTTCACTGCACCCCAAAAATGATTTTGTTCACTGCACCCCACAAAGATTCTGTTCACTGTACCCCACAAAGATTGTGTTCACTGCACCCCACAAAGGATTTTGTTCACTGCACCCCAAAAAGATTGTGTTCACTGCACCCCAAAAAGGATGTTGTTCACTGCACCCCAAAAGAGGATTTTGTTCACTGCACCCCAAAAAGATTGTGTTCACTGCACCCCACAAAGATTGTGTTCACTGCACCCCACAAAGGATTTTGTTCACTGCACCCCAAAAAGATTGTGTTCACTGTACCCCCCAAAGATTGTGTTCACTGCACCCCACAAAGGATTTTGTTCACTGCACCCCAAAAAGATTGTGTTCACTGTACCCCCCAAAGATTGTGTTCACTGCACCCCACAAAGGATTTTGTTCACTGCACCCCAAAAAGATTGTGTTCACTGTACCCCCCAAAGATTGTGTTCACTGCACCCCACAAAGATTGTGTTCACTGTACCCCACAAAGATTGTGTTCACTGCACCCCACAAATGATTTTGTTCACTGCACCCCAAAAAGATTGTGTTCACTGCACCCCAAAAAGGATTTTGTTCACTGCACCCCAAAAAGGATGTTGTTCACTGCACCCCAAAAAGATTGTGTTCACTGCACCCCACAAAGATTGTGTTCACTGCACCCCACAAAGGATTTTGTTCACTGCACCCCAAAAAGATTGTGTTCACTGCACCCCAAAAAGGATGTTGTTCACTGCACCCCAAAAAGGATTTTGTTCACTGCACCCCAAAAAGATTTTGTTCACTGCACCCCAAAAAGGACGTTGTTCACTGCACCCCAAAAAGATTGTGTTCACTGCAGCCCAAAAAGATTGTGTTCACTGCAGCTCACACACAGAAAAATGGATGTGGATCACTGACACCTGCCTATCTCCTATCCCACACCACACAGCAATATCGATTGTAGTTTGTAGAACACAGTTTCCCTAAAATTCAGCAGCAGCAGCCTCTCCCTAACAGGATTGAGTAGAGATCATAGATCAGGATTGAGTGCAGAGTCACCCCACCCCCCACACAGCAATATTGATTGTACTTTGTAGAAGACACTGACCCTATAATTCAGCAGACTCTATCCCTAAAATGCCTACAACTCGCCCTGCCTAAACACTCCGACCTGTCCCTCAATTCTATCCGGACACAAATGGTTTTTTCCTGCCTGTCTTTCCCTAATCAGCAGCCAGCACGTTGATGTGTGCTCTGTCCCTGATCTAAGCAGCAGAATGAAGACGCTGCGGCTGCCTGGAACTTATAAAGACTTGGTCACATGCTTCAGACGGCCAATCACAGCTACTGAGACATTGGCAGGCATGGCTGGGATGGCTTAAGGCACACCAGTTAAACGATTGTTGATTGGCTGTTGAAAGCCCGCCATGAAAAGAGCGCCAAAGCATGCAAAACCCGGAAATAAAACGACCGAACACGGATTTTTACCCGAACATACAGTAAAGTGTCCGTGTCCGTGTTCGGGTACAAAAAATCCAATTATTCGGTACGAACACGAATAATACAGTCCGTGTTCGCTCAACACTAGTTGTGTGCTATGAATGCAACCGCTGCAAACTTCCAGCAGTGACACTGACCGACAGTCACCGACAGCTCTCGGTCAGGGCTTCCGATGGGGATACAAAAGAATGGGCTCCCAATCATGGGATACCTGTGTGAGCCAATCACAGATGTCACATAACCCAGAAGCTGTGCCATCTCCAGGAAATTAAAGTCCACTTAACCACTTAAGCCCCGGAGGATTTGTCTGCTCAAAGACCATGCCCTATTTTGCGATTCAGCACTGTGTGACTTTAACGGACAATTGCGCGGTCGTACGACACTGTACCCAAATGAAATTGACATCCTTTTTTTCCCACAAACAGTGTTTTCTTTTGGTGGCATTTGATCACCTGTGCAATTTTTTTTTTCGCGCTATAAACAAAAAAAGCGACAATTTTGAAAAAATAACAATATTTTTCACATTTTTTTATATGAAATTCTCAAAAAAATGTAAAAATCTAAATTTTTTAACATTTTAGGCTAATTTGTTTTCTGCTACATATTTTTGGTAAAAAAAATCGCAATAAGCAATTTTTGATTGGTTTGCACAAAGGTTATTGTGTTTACTAACTACGGGAAAGATTTATGTAATTTTTATTGTTTTTTTTAACTAGTTTTTTTAACTAGTAATGGCTTCAATCTGCAATTTTTTTTGTGGGACTGAGACTTTGTGGTGGACAGATCGGACCCCTGACTGACATTTTTGACACTTTTGGGGGTACCAGAGACATTACTACAGTAATCAGTGCTATAAATATGCACTGTTACTGTAAAAATAACACTGGCAGGGAAGGGGTTAACTTTACTGGTGATCAAGGGATTAAGTATGTCCCTAGGGGCGTGATTCTAACTGTGGGGGGGCATGGCTTGTGATGTAATCACAGAAACATACAATCCTACATTGCAGGATTGCATAGCCTCTGTGATTACTTTAGTGAAAATGACAGACAGCTGTGTTTACATCAGCTGTCTGTCTTTCTCCCTCTCCTGTGGGAGATTGCTAGTGGCTGGCGGCCATCGGAGCCACCGGTCACATGCGCTGGCTCCCCAGGGAACGAGCGGGGGTGGGAGCGTGCTGGTGGCGGCACGCGCTAACCCCCTACAGTCTCATGGACAAGCGACGTACCCCTACGTCACTTTGCCTGTAAGCGGTTGACTGCCGCAGTAAATAGTCGGCAAGTGGTTAAAGGGTAGCTGGGAGGCAGCATTAGGGGGTTAAAATAAAGTATCTCCTGAATTCAAGGAATGCAACCTGGATTGGAATCTGACCACAGATACAAAAGTTCAGGAGCTTCTAACAGGAGGTGAGTGCAAACAGTTCTTAAGAGTATGTCCCTGAGCTTGTAATTGTTCCAATCCACTAGCTAAAAAAGAGTCTTGAGTCTGTTTTATGTTGTTTTTAAAACCACTCTTCTTGGCTGCATTTAGAAGGGGTTGTTTTATTAAAATATTAGTCCAAGATCTAACAATTAAAGAAAGAAATGTAAAAAAAAGAAAAGAATGTACAGGGAAGGAGGAATCACATGTAATTGTGTAGAGTCCTTGATGACTAGTGAACTTGGATCTACTGTATGTTATTAAGGTTTGGGATAAAATACTAGTGGCATATGGGTGCTATCTGATAGTATCTGTTCAGCAGAAGAGAGACTGAAAGGTTGCTTGGATCTATTATTTGGCAGATTCACATTCTCTGATTTAAAATATAGAGAATATTTTAGTGTTTACCTATTTGTATTTTTTGCCATCGACAGGTAATAAGTTGTAATAAGCACGCAGGCACACACACAATATATATATATATATATATATATATATATATATATATATATACATATACATATACAGTATATATACTGTATGTTTGTCCTGCTGTATAATTCTAATGGTATAAAGCAGGTATATTTTAATTATTTGTAGGACAAATATCCCAGCTGTTTTATATGTACCAATAGAATTGCTATTCTTAGGCAATATATTGGTACAGCTTAATGAAAAAAGGATATTGTTTTGCTTTAATAGAGGTAGGGTCAGCCAAAGCTTTCCATTGTTTGGATTGTCAAGACCAGAATTTAAAGATATCCTCATTTGAGATTTTAAAATATTTGGATGTCGATTGATCTATTTAGTATCAATTGACATCAGTGCCACATTTACCATGCAGGCTAGTACAGCATAACATTTTTTATACAGCCTCCCATGGCTTCCAATACCATCTCTACACCGACGATACCCAAATTATCTCTCTACCCCTCAGCTCACTCCTTCAGTCTCCTCATGTATCACTAATATACTAACAGACATATCAATCTGGATATCGTGCCACTTCCTCAAACTCAATCTATCCAAACTGAGCTAATAATAATTCCACCCTCACGTGCTTCTTCCCCTGATCTCTCTGTCAAGAACAATGGCACAACTATAAGTGCATTCCCACATGCCAAGGTTCTAGATGTAATCCTGGACTCTGATCTATCCTTTAGGCCCCGCATCAAATCCCTGTCCAAATCTTGCCATCTCAACCTCTACAACATCTCCAAAATACACCCCTTTCAAACAAATGACATCACAAAAGCTTCTAGTTCACTCCCTGGTCATCTCTCGCCTCGACTACTGCAACTCCCTTCTCATTGGCTTACCATTACCTAGGCTATCCCCCCTTCAGTCCATCATGAATGGTGCTGCCAGGCTCATTCACCTTACCAACTGCTCCGTGTCTGCTATTACTCCCTGCCAATCCCTCCATTGGCATCCAACAACTTACAAAGCCATCCACAACTCATCCCCCACCTACATCCCTAGCCTAGTTTGAAAATACCAACCTAATCTTTCTCTTTGTTCCTCCCAAGATCTCCTGCTCTCTAGCTCCCTCGTCACCTCCTCCCATTCTTGCCTCCAGGACTTTTCCAGAGCCTCTCCCAACCTATGAAACTCCGTAACCCATTCTGTCTGATTATCTCCTACTCTGTTTACTTTTAGAGATCCCTGAAAACCCTCCTCTTCAGAAAAGCCTATACTGCCCACACCATACAACTGTACTTTGATTTTCTCCATCAGCTTACCCCCACAGTTATTACCTTTTGTATCACTTGACCCTCCCGCCTAGATTGTAAGCTCTACTGATCAGGGCCCTCTGATTCCTCCTGTATCGAATTGTATTGTAACTGTACTGGCTGCCCTTATGTTGTAAAGAGCTGCACAAACTGTTGGCGCTATATAAATCCTGTATTATTATAATAATAATAATACATATTTTATACATATAACATACTTCAATAACTCCAGAGAATATTTCACTTAACAAATCGACCCTTAAATTGTACATAGCAATTTATACATAAATTATAAATTAAATTATAAATTATAAACCTAAATATATAAATTATACATAGTAAAAAGAGGGAAATAAAGCAACCTGTTTATTTTTACATGCAAATATCTTTCATCTTCATTCTTCAACTGTGCTTTTCATATGTGGCATGCTAATTATTGGTTACAAAATATGGTTGATCCTTGCAAACAAAACATGTAAATGGTGATTTAGTGAACACAAAATATATACAATTGTACATTTATGAAGAGGGCAAAGTTCAGAGAATGATAAGCAGATTAATGAAAAGAGTTTAATGTTATATGTATATGAAACTAAAGTCCCAGTTGGATTTGTTTATAATAGAACTAGAGCACCTAAGAGCAGATATGATTACTTTATATAAATCTATATTCCAGATCAATACTTATACTCTGGTGATATTTATTAACAAGGCAATTCATGGGGTATAAGATCAGCTCTTGAGACTATAGCAAAGGTCACCTTCAAATGTAATAATTAACCTATTTTAAAGAATCCATTGTTTATACCAATGTTGCGTTTATTTCAGGAGGTATTTTTAAATCAGTTTTAAATTATGTCTTAAATTATGTCTTAAATTGTTAATAGTTTGTGATGTTCATCCAGAACACAATGCAGGAGATTGAAGTGGAAAGTAGAACCTATAGCCTTTCTATAGACAAAAAAAACATTTTTAACATAAGTGCCCCACAAAAAATCAGAAAACTAATTTTGAACTATATATTTATGTGTTTTATTTAAATGTTTATTTATATTTTATATCTTAAATGACAAAGCATACATAAGGTGCCACACCACAAAGAAAAAAATAAAAATTGTCCTCCTTCAGATATCGAATGTTTAAATATATTAGGTGTTCATTCACATAGCGCTAAAGAACTCACATTCTAAAGTCCATACCGCAGTCATAGACATGCATTCTAGACCAGTTGGGATAGAAGCCAATTTACATACTGAAATCTGGTTAAAATAAAAGTTTAGTGTACCTAGTAGAATCCACACGATTAAAGGAAGACCGTACAAACTTCAAGGAGATAGTGTTCTAGCACAAAAGGGCAAAAGTACAGACCATTAAACACCTTAGCTGCGGTAGTTAATATATACAGCGGTAATTTATTTTCTAGCTGTGGTCCCTGTATCTAGAAGTAGTTATTACCTTTTGCGTAGTGGTCACTGCTACCTGGCTGCTTCATCCCTGGCAGTACTTCTCAAATACTCTTTTCCTTAGCACTCCATATTGGGACACATAATAAAGTTTGTCACTTTCAAAAAGTGACAAGCCACCCATCTGTGTGGCAGTTAATATATAAGGAATATCCACTGGCAAATGTAATCTGTGTTTGTACTGTTTACATATATACAGATGCATATCTATCATATGCATAGATGTTGGAAACACACTTATACTGTATGTGGAGAATAATAAAATCATTAAAAAAAGGAAGGTCAAGCTCAGTGTTTGTATGAGTCAAAGACCCTCTGCCACATCCCTATATACTGTACAAAAGAAAGAAACCCCCATTGGGATTTTATAGGCAGTGTTTAACCATGTGAATGTACCTGTAATGATACTATTTTCATACTAAATGATTGCATACACGTATATATCTGTGTCTACGTTTATAGCATAGTTTAGGTATATTGCGCTCATCACACCTCCGCTTGAAAAAGGAATTCTCAATATTCCAAAACATGTAGGGAAATCCAGTGATTTCTTTAACCACTTGCCGACTGCCTAACGCAGATCTACGTCGGCAGTCAGCCCCTCACAGGCAAATCGACGTAGGTCTACGTCGCTAGCCTGTGAGGGTCTTGGGAGCGAGCGTGCGCCCCCGGAGGCGTGCTCCCTCTCCCGCGTGGTCACGCACCCCCCCCGCGCGTGTGACCGGCGGACATTGGATCACTCTGCGATTGTCGGGGGAGAGGGAGAAAGTCAGGCGGCTTGTGTAAACAAGCTGCCTGTCATTCTCCCCGGTGTATGAAGGATGATCATACGGTTCTACTATGTAGAACCGTTGATCACTCTTCATACATCTGAAGCCACAGCCAATCACAGTAGAAAGCACGCCCCTAGGGACACACACAGCCCCTCCCTCTCAAATAAAGTTAACCCCTTCACTACCAGTGTATTTTTACAGTAACAGTGCATATGTATAGCACTGATTACTGTAGAAATGTCACTGGTAACCCCAAAAGTGTCAAAAATGTCAGTCAAGGGTCCGATCTGTCCGCCGCAATGTCGCAGTACCGCAAAAAATATCGCAGATCGCCGCCATTACGCGTTAAAAAAAACAACAAAAATGACAAAAATCTTTCCCTTTGTTAGTAAACGCGATAACTTTTGCGCAAACCAATCAAAATACGCTTTTTTGCGATTTTTTTTACCAAACATAGGTAGCATAAAACAAATTGGCCGAAAATGTTAAAAAATTTTGATTTTTACATTTTTTTGGGGGGGAATTTCATATAAAAAAATGTGAAAAATATTGCTATTTTTGCAAAATAGAAGCTCTTTTTTTGTTTATAGCGCGTGATCAAAAAATCGCACAGGTGATCAAATACCACCAAAAGAAAGCTCTGTTTGTGGGAAAAAAAGGACGCCAAATTTGTTTAGATACAGTGTCGGTGTCGCACGACCGCGCAATTGTCCATTAAAGTCACGCAGTGCCGAATCACAAAATACTCCCTGGTCAGGAAGGGGGTAAAATCTTCCGGGGCTTAAGTGGTTAAAAAAAAGCAAAATATATATATATATATATATATATATATATATCTGTGTGTAAATCTATATGTATATATATATCTGTGTGTATATCTATATGTATATATATATATAGATATTTATATATTTTTTTATTTTTTTAAAGAAATCACAAATCACACATGCTTTTCAGAAATGTCATGAGCACTAGGTGGCTAAGTGGTTAGCAAATCTGCCGTGCAACAGTGTACCTGGGTGTTCAAATCCCTGAACTACCTACAACTGTCTCTGTTGTTCTATATGACAAGCAACACTAATATGGCTCCTCCCCAAATATGCATATATATATATATATATATATATATGCATATGCAAAAAACAATATATTATTGTTACTTTCTATATCTAACCAAGCCAAAAATATATTAATTTCACACAATATAATGTTTTATTTTTGGGGAGGAGCCATATTAGTGTTCCTTATATATATATATATATACACATAGGCAAAACAATAAAAAAACATATATATATACAGTATATATATATAATTATTTGTTTTGGCATCTACATATATATATATATGTGTGTGTGTGTATATGTGTGTATATATGTATATATATATATATATATATTTTTTTTTTTGGAGATTTATATATATATATATATATGTACAGACATACATAGATATGTGCATTTCTCTCTTTAGTGCCTGAATAACGCCTTTTGACCGCGGTATTTGCCGCAATTCACTATAACTCCCACTAACGTTTTCTAAAACGTTATTTTTAGCCTACTTTTTGGTATGGAGCATACGCACTTGGGCTATCTGCCAGAAATAGACTCCGGAGCTATTTTTGCGTTTTACACTTTTATTAAAATCTTTTTTTCTACTTAACTTTTTCACACAGTTTAAAAGCAGTTTATCTCAAGATCCTATAACACATCTTTCCCAAGCATTTTTTATTTTTTTCCTGCCATATTTTGTGATTTAGATTTTTTAGCTGGACTGTTTTTAGCTCCAGCCCTGAGGTTATTTGATCTTAGTGAATTTGACATTGCTCATAACGTTTCTGATGGAGGTATAGTGAATTGCATTTGCACCTTAAAATAGTCAAAATTGAGGTAAAGTAGAACTAGATCAGTGTTGGAGGTACAGTGAATTAGGCTCTATATCAGTTCTGCAAAGCATTGGGGTTCACATAGAAAATTTTACTCTTATCAGGTTTAGCTGAGGTGACTCCCTCGAGAAGACTGCTTTAGGAATACAGGGTTAATTTTAGAGTGTCTGGACTGCAGTAGAAGCTTTGAGGGCAATAAATTAGCACTGTAAAGAGAGCAAAACAAATTCTACTAACCATGCATGTAAAGAAAGGTGATTTGTGATGAGCAACAATCTTGATAATTTTTAGACTGCAAATTTTCTCTCGATTATTTCCTTAATGGAGTCCCTTTCCACTTTCATGCCCCATAGCAACTGTGTGAGTTGGGTATTCAAATTGAACACAGGTTGACTGTATTTACTATTATTCATTTTAGCATACATTTTTTAAGAGCGATCATACATTTTTCTAAATGAACAGACTTTAGAAAAGCAATCCTGCAACAATAAATAATGAAAGTTTGGAATACTCTTCTAAGCAGAAAATTTGAGGAGAACATGAAGTAAAATGAATGGTCAATTTTTACAAGTTTACACAATTGGCAGAAAACAAATAAAAAATTGTATTTTAATATTTTAATTTTAAGTAGCATTTGACAATAATGCAATCACCTCCATCATGTTATGGAGCAGTAGGATGTAATGTATACAACAATGGTTTGGTCCATATCAAAGCCCATTACAGTTTTTCTAAAAAAACAAAAAAAACAAAAAAAAAGCTCAGTATTAATTGTACTCATATACATGAGGCTAACGAATACCTGAGCTTTTTGCACTAAATCAAATACACTTGTCCTGACCCCTGGATAGCTTGCACTGCAAGTACTCTATCCTTGTGTTTAACTATTTGGATGGTCAGGGAAAAAATTGCATAAAGGTGAGAAAATACAAACCAAATGAAGATAACATACCTGTAGCAACAGATGCCTATCCTATCAGAACTTGCTTGGAATTCTTGTTGCATTTTTAAAGCTAAACTCTGGTCACTCCTCCTCTGCCCATCCTTTGACCCACCACCAAAAACAAGTTGCTGTGTTATTTTAAAATAAAACCTAATCTAAATGTCTCAAATAATCACCTATATCTGCAGTCAAGTGACAATTTGGGTTCCAAGTTTTCTCTCATCTTCCTTCCAGTAGGGTTCTTTTTCTTATGTCTGTGACACTTCCTATTGGCCATACAGTGCAGGGTCCTCTCAGGATGCAGTTGAAAGATGACATCAAGAACAAGTGACTGTTGGATGGTTATAGACTGCAGGACTAGATCCCTTATTGTGACTTTCAGAAGCAGCTCCAGTATAAGACTTAATCGGTGAACTTAGTTGAGTCTTATATAACACACAGAAGGTATTTTTTTTTATTTTAAGCCAGAGAATGGGTGAGAGGTGGGTGGGAGTGAGGAGAGATGGGGAAGGGGAATGTCAGGCCTGCAGATGCACTTTAAGCACATTCTAGTCACCACTTTTTTGCTGTTCCATTTCATCTACCTAAATGACTCCCTTACTGCTGTGATGCATGTGAGACCTGTGATGTCACACTGTTTCTGGTTATCAATCTTCCCATGAGTTCCTACTCTTTGGTGGACTTGCCAATGTTCTCCCTTAAGGTTAAATCTTCATTAGAGTTCGGGCTTTTAATAAAGAGGCTTGCTGTTGGGTTTCTTTCACTCTTGACAGCTTACATAATAGGTTCTCTTGTGCTTTGTGGTCCTGAGCAATGGCAAAGGCTGCAGTGGTAGCTTATTCTTCTTTTTACATGGATTTTTTTTTTTTTTTTTAAAACCCTAAAATACCCTGTTGGTATTTGTGACACAGCTTTTCATTGTGAACAGTTTTCATTTATATTATCAGCACTTACCTGCATAACAAGGCAGACAAGTATCCTCAGTCATACATCACTGTTGAGTAGCAGTAATATGATGGATTATTTATTTGGGCATAGTGATATAGCAGTACATCTCATTGAACAGGTTTTAAAACTTTGCTAAGAAAATGCAGATTCAGCTGGTGACAGTATGCTTAAAATGAAATAAATGACATTGTTGTGCAGAGGAGAATATCATATTTTAATAGGCATGTCAGCTTAATCCATCAAAATGCACCCACAGCTCCAAAATTTAGTTGATTGACAGTATAACATTGATTAACTGATTTGTTTTCTTTTGTCACGCGAATGCCACAAAAATTAGTGTTTAGAGATGCAGACATCTATCTTTATGGTTATACAATATCCACCTGCTGCTCTTTAATTTAAATTGAAGGAAACTTATGTGGTATGTGGGGCAAGCAAGTATCAACATTTACTGTACCAGCGTGCATCTTATATCACATTGCTTAGCTCTTTGCAAAAACAAGGAACTGCAAATCCAATAAAATTGCAAATTTCACTGTATTTCACAATATCCTAAATAAACATGTACAGCATGCATTTTTCTTTCTGGCATCAAATATTAATCTGTCCGTGGTCGGAAATGTGCTTTCCATCTTCTGTGTGCTCACATAGAGTAAACACTTGGGAGATTGCTATTGCAGACCTTTCATTCTCTACCAGAGTCAAGAGCATGACAAATTCTTCTTCTAATTACTCCTGTCACTGTTTGCCTTCTAATACTGTAAATCCTCCATCACATAGTTTTTTTTCAGATTCAGGATTAGCTTCCTTTGCTGCCATACAAATTATTGGAGGTGCGGGAAACAGCAACATAAAATATGCATATTCAGTTTTGGAGCTGAGTTTTCAAATGAATCTAAACAAGTGTTTTCTTTGTTAGCACAAACAGTATGTTTCATTCCCTTTAATGACACTCTATCAAACTGTCAACATGCTAAAATTATTTTATGCTATAATTATCTAGCCAAATATAATGAATATATCTCCGACAACGCCATCAAGTAAGAGCACATAGAAAATATAAAAATTCAACCCCATTTGTGTGTGTGTTTTGTAAAGCCATCTTTCATTGCTTAATAAATGCCTTTGCTCACATTTATAAAAATGACTAGCAAAAGTGTATCTGTTCATCGAGAGGTAAAGGCATAAAGAAAAATGAAAGAAAAAAAAAGAATGCATGTGTGTTAAAAAAATAAAAGTCTTAATGTTAAACATAATTTTTGTGTTGCTATATTTAATACAATTTTTAAAAATATGGTACACATTTCTTGAATAATATGCCCTTTTTATAAAAATGCCTTAAATCCAGGGGCTGCAGGATGTCACCATGGGGTTGGTTTGCTAAAGACAAATAGACTGTTTACTTTCCAAGTGCAGTTGCACTCTGCAAGGGGATTATTCTCAGAGCTTAGGGAATTAAGTGAAGCTCTGCTGACTTCCATCATCCAATCATGTGCAAGAAAACACACGGCTTTTTTGGTTTGCCTTGCATATGATCGGGTATTCTTTAAAAAGTAAAAAATTTAACATATTCACTAAGCTCGGGAAAAAATTCCCTTGCGCATGGGAAATTTCATTTGCAAAATGAACAGTGTACTTGCCTTTACTAAATCGACCTCCATAAGTCTATAGGGGCAAAGGGGCATGTGTTTGTGGGGTCTTTCCTGGGATCATTGAGCTGTTTTTTAAAGCCAATATTCCTTAGTCTGGGGGGGGGGTGTAGATAATAGTCTAAAAGAGAAATTGGGATGTAGCTATCAGTCATAGAGTAGGGGAGTTTATATTGTTGTTGTTTACCAGGTTAGGGGATTGTGGTAGTCATGACTAAGACTGGCCATAGATGGATTGAAATTTGACTGGTTCAACAGGAACCGGATGAGTTGCGATATATCTGTGGGAAGGCAGATTGTATTAAAGTTGATCCATTGATTGACTTTAGTACAACCAACCTGTCTGTGTTTTTTTTTTTTTTTGCATGATCTCTGCCAGTGGCTATAGCCACCAGTATTAATCATTGTATTCTGCCGGTGGGGAAGACTTCCTACGCTCCCCACTGGCAGAACACAATAGCTCTGCGGGAGGTATACCATCATCAACACTGACTGTGTTGATGGGAAAATCAAGCAATTTTCTTTACTTCAACCTGGGGTTAAAGGAAAGAAAATTGCATAATGTATTGCCTGCCTAAGAATGACATATGGATAACATTACTGGAAGGCTGCTGGTGTCCGTACACAAAACCTATGGCACTGAATTCTGTTTATCGCCACAAGCAGGTGTGCCATACATGCTGGTTTTATGCAGCATTATTTTTAAGTGCTGCATTACTATGCATGCTTTTTAATGTGCATTTCTTCATTTTATTGCATGTTTTCCTAAACATTAAAACACAGAAGATAGCATGCAACACATAGTAAAGTGCAGCAAGAAACACAATAAAAACAGCATTTTTAAACTCCCTGTCAATCCAGCCAAAGAGATTTGATATACATAAATCAGCCAACATCATAATAAATGTCGGCTCTATTTTCCCTTCCTGCAATATAAATCTTCTTCTTCCCTAAAATCACATACCTCACATATATTCCAATGCTAAGCAATATATGCGTCCCATACAGTAATTTACAGCCACCAGAACAGCCCCGCATTCAGCCTCTGACAACAGCACCTATCCTATTCCTACTGTTTTAATCCTCAGCAAGCCCCCTGCCTTTTCACTAGTGAGCAAATCCTCCTGTGTACTTACTGGAAGCAATGTAAACATATGTGGGACTGAGATCCTGTTTTGTTTACTAGGGTGCTATGGAAGGTATAGGGGTTGAACTTTGCAAGTGCAGTTTTACTTATTTTCCCCAGAGTTTAGCAAATGTGGTGAAGCATCACTTTGTAAAGAATAGCCAAACAGGTGCAAGGAGAAATGAAAAATAGAAAAATGGTTAGACGATGAAAATCAGTAGAGCCTCACCCCGATCACTAAGCTCTGGGGGAAAAAAATCCAACTGCACTTTCAAAGTTCACAGTTTATTTGCCTTTAGTAAATCAACCCCATAGAAGCCTCCATATTATAGACTGACTAAAGAAGATGTGTCCAACTCTAGTCCTTTATTTGGATTTTTTAAAATTCTTTGTGAGCCATACCTTACTAAATGTACTCCTGTCTGTTGGAGAAATACAAAAAATGTGTTTGAATTCTTATATATAATTTTTGAAAACTGTATAGAGTGGACATCTACCCCCAGAAGAAGACTTCAGGTTGAAATGTGTTGAGGCTTCTGTGTCCACTACTTTCAACATCTGTATTTATATTTACATCAGGGGTTTCCCCATATATGTATATTTACGTCTCTCTGTATGCTTTCATGGTTTTTTATTAACTACCTAACAATGGTCTTTCATTGAGGTATTTTACTGTTTTTTATACCAATAAAATTATTTTTTAGAATATCAACCAAAAAATTACATATTTCTATTTTTTATCACATTTTTCTTCACTTGGTATTGCATAGTCCCAATCCCCCCTGTCCCTTTGTGGACTTTCTATTGTGTTTGAATTCGGGCTCTCAAGGACTGGAGTTGAAAATTCCTGGATTAGAATACATTTTTATAAACTTCTTTAATAAGAAATGTTTTATTTTCTCATGGCATTTGGTTTATTTTGTGTAAACCCCCTTCCCTGTGCACACACCATTTATTTTTATTTACCATAATGATACCTGATGATGAATAAAACAACCTGTAGAATTGCTGTTGATATATAAACTACCAACGTGGTAAGAAAGATTTTTCTTTCTTCCTGATTATTCCAATTTTTCCTTGAAGTACTTGGGGTAAGCATACTCCTCTTGCTTGATCATCATTCCAACACCATTAACAGCAGTGAAAGTGAGTTTTGTGAAATCAGATCTTGTACCATTCTGGTCAGAGCCTAATCACAGTCTGGATGATTTAGAGTGATTGGCTGTGGTTGCGAACGTGACCTCATGTTGACCTTCTTTCATATCAAGCAACAATTTGGTACATGATACAAATAAAAGGTTAAACACTCTATTTCTATGTGAGGATGGTCTCAAGCTAGGTTAAATTGCCAGTTTCTTTTTTGGCATAATTCTTTTTCTTCCTTTGTTCCTTATTTCGGTGTGTTTAAGTCTGTGCATTTTGTTGGTTTTGTTAAATTTAAATGTGAATTGTTTTTTGAACAGCAAAAGTGTAAAAACATATTTTTTTAGTGTACCTGGATATTTGCACATGTGTTTACTTTGCACAAATGATTACTATAATGTATTCAGTCATTAGTATTAAAGAGGTAGTAAACTCTGCATTTTGTATCACCCTTTTCCTGTTTTGTAATATGTAACGTTGTTTACAATAATTTCATTGTTGGTCAGGTTGAAAAAAGACACAAGTCCATCTGGCTCAAACAAAAAAAAAAAACAGTAAAGAAAACTCAACCATACAATCCCATTTACATATTCCTATACCCGCAGTTGATCCAGAGGAAGGCAAAAAAACCCCAGCAAAGCATGATCCAATTTGCTACAGCAGGGGAAAAAAATCCTTCCTGATCCCCCGAGAGGCAATCTGATATTCCCTGGATCAACTTTACCTATATATAAATTAGTACCCATTTAAATGATGTACACCTAGGAAAGAATCCAGGAGTTTTTAAAGCAATCTAGTGAGCCGACCAGAACCACCTCTGGAGGGAGTCTATTCCACATTTATACAGCTCTTACAGTGAAGAAACCTTTCCGCATTTGGAGACGAAATCTGTTTTCCTCTAGATGCAAAGAGTGCCCCCTTGTCCTCTGTGTTGACCTTAACCGCTTTACCACGACCTGCCGCAGTTATACTGCGGCAGGCAGCCGCTCCTGGGAAAACCGACGCAGCTACAGTGGGGGTTAAAAGTTTGGGCACCCCAGGTAAAAATTTGTATTAATGTGCATAAAGAAGCCAAGGAAAGATGGAAAAATCTCCAAAAGGCATCAAATTACAGATTAGACATTCTTATAATATGTCAACAAAAGTTAGATTTTATTTCCATCATTTACACTTTCACAATAACAGAAAACAAAAAAATGGTGTCTGCAAACGTTTGGGCACCCTGCAAAGTTAATATCTTGTACTGCCCCCTTTGGCAAGTATCACAACTTGTAAACGCTTTTTGTAGCCAGCCAAGAGTCTTTCAATTATTGTTTGAGGTATCTTTGCCCATTATTCCTTACAAAAGTCTTCCAGTTCTTTGAGATTTCTGGGCTGTCTGTCACACACTGCTCTTTTAAGGTCTATCCATAGATTTTCAATTATGTTGAGGTCAGGAGATTGTGAAGGCCATGGCAAAACCTTCAGTTTACGCCTCTTGATGTAATTCCCCATGGATTTTGAGGTGTGTTTAGGATCATTATCCATTTGTAGAAGCCATCCTCCCTTTAACTTCAGCTTTTTCACAGATGGCATCAAGTTACCATCCAAAATTTGCTGAGATTTTATTGAATCCATTTTTCCTTCTACTCGTGAGATGTTCCCTGTGCCACTGGCTGCAATACAACCCCAAAGCATGATTGATCCACCCCCATGCTTAACAGTTGGAAAGAGGTTCTTTTCATTAAATTCTGTGCCTTTTCTTCTCCAAACATACCTTTGTTCAGTCCGGCAAAAAAGTTCAATATTAACCTCATCGGTCCACAGAACTTGTTTCCAAAATGCATCAGGCTTGTCTATATGTTCATTTGCAAAGTTCAAACGCCTATTTTTTGTGGTGAGGATGTAGAAGAGGTTTTCTTCTGATGACTCTTCCATGAAGACCATATTTGTACAAGTATCTCTTTATAGTGGAATAGTGTACCACAACTCCAGTGTCTGCCAGATCTTTCTGGAGGGATCGTGCAGTCAAACGTGGGTTTTCAATTGTTTTTCTCACAATCCTGAAAGCTGTTCTGTCTGATATTTTTCTTGGTCTTCCAGATCTTGCTTTAACTTCCACTGTTCCTGATGACTGTCATTTCTTAATTACATTCCGAACAGAGGATATTGACATCTGAAAACGCTTTGCTATCTTCTTATAACCTTCTTCAGCTTTGTGAGCGTCAAATATTTTCAGTTTCAGTTTTCTAGACAACTGCTTAGAAGATCCCATGGTGCTGATTGTTGGGGAAAGGTCAGATGAGTCTGTGCATTTAAAACCTTTGAGATTGACATCACCTGGTCTTCACAGATGATGATTGAGAACAATCCATGACACAGGCAGGTCTCAGCCTTGCAAAGGGGGCAGTGCATGCTATAAATTCTGCAGGGTGCCCAAACTTTTGCAGACACCATTTCTTTGTTTTCTGTAATTTTGAAAGTGTCAATGATGGAAATAAAATCTAACTTTTGTTGACGTATTATAAGAATGTCTAATCTGTAATTTGATGCCTTATTGGAGACTTTTCCATCTTTCCTTCACTTCTTTATGCACATTAATACAAATTTTTACCTGGGGTGCCCAAACTTTTGATCCCCACTGTATATGTCGGTCATGAGTAGGAGGCTAGGGGGCGAGCGAGCGCCACCAGCGACGCACCCCACCCCCCGCTTGTCAGCGGGGAAGCTGATGCAGCGGGCAGGTGGCTCTGATTGCCGCCTGACACCTGCGATCGTTCCCCACTGAGAGAGAAGAACGGTCAGCTGTTCTTCTCCCTGGAATAATCATAGAGCCCCTGTGATCCTTCTATATAGGAACAGAGGTCTCTATGGTAGGGCTGCGCATCTTCACTTACCTCACGATTCGATGCGATTACGATTATTAGGGTCGCGATTCGATACGATTTGATTCCGCGATGCATCACGATGCATTACGATTACTGCCCAATGCCCATGCCCAGCCCCTGCCCAATGGTTTTCAAAACTTTATTAAAAAAAACAAACAATCAAGCAGTCACAAATTATTTATTTATTTTCATTTGCTTCAAAGGACACTTTCCTGGACCCTGTCATGGCCTGCAAGCCCTGCATACTTTAGTGCACTTGCACTGCAAACATATAGGAAGGTCTGAAAATGCAAACAGCATAGCAGAGACAGACAAAAACACTAGTATTTTACTAGAAGTAACAGTGAAATTAGTAAAAAACGGTAGTAGTGCAGTTTACTGCTTCATAAAAGAAAATATTAATATAAGCCAGGTCTACCACCATTTAAAGTACAACTAAAGGCAAAACTTTTTTGATTTTGGATAAAGTTTTGCCTATAGTTGTACTTTAAAGGCAAGCCAAGATAGAAGAAGCCAGCCAGCCAGCCAAGCTAATATTCTTGTGAAAATGGTCATCATAAATTCCCACAAAACATTATATATAAATCCTTTTATGTGAATATGCATTGCAATAAATTCCAGGTGTGCCATAACCTGTCCTCTACAAAACAGAGCACTTCCTGACTAGTAGCAAACATCAAGGGTGAACCTGGCAATAGTGCACTGCTGCATAACTTCCATGTTCACCGTGATGTTTGTTTCCCTCTGCAACTGCCAGTCAACTCAAGTGAGTTGATGGCTGCTAGATGGGAGTTACAAATATAAGCTTTAAGCTTATCAATTCGCTTATGTCACTTTTATGTCACTTACTTTACAGAAAACGTTACCTGTCCTGCAGACAGTCTCTGTCTCTACCACGATTAAACCCAACTGAAGCCAAGCCAAAGCCACCATTAGAGGAAGGAAAACCCTTGACAGAGTAAATCACCAACTGAAGCTTAAACCTTGAGTAAATCTTCATGGGATCACAAAAAAACACACAACAGTCTGCATCAGAATCATGAGAACTGAAGAAAGGTTTGGCATTGGCACACTGGTACAACTCAAGGCATATAGGTTAGGTCAGGTTTGTGTGTATTTGTGATCCAGTAAAGATTTAATCAAGGTTTTACGCTTCAATGTATGATTGATTTAATCTTTCAAGGATGTCCTTTCCTGTACCGTGGCTGGCTTGCCTTCAGTTGTCTAGATACACTTTTACCTTTAGTATTTGTATGGTTGAGGGAATCCCCTACACTTGCTATTGCTACAGAGTACAACAGACACCAGCAGACAAACATGCGTTGCAATAAATTCCAGGTGTGTGCCATAACCTGTCCTCTACAAAACAGAGCACTTCCTGACTAGTAGCAAACATCAAGGGTGAACCTGGCAATAGTGCACTGCTGCATAACTTCCATGTTCACCGTGATGTTTGTTTCCCCCTCCAACTGCCAGTCAACTCAAGTGAAGTGAGTTGATGGCTGTTAGAGGGGAGTTATACAAATATAAGCTTAAGCTTAAATATCAATTCACTTATGTGAATGGACCAATTTTGAAAACAAGCCATTCTCCATCTCTCGAGTGCCAGAAAAGCTGTAAAAAATATAAAATGTTCCAGGTTCACTGCGATTGTGTTTGCCCCTGCCATTGCCAGTCAACTAAACACAGTGTGTGTGTGTCGTGACTTGTGACAACTCATAAGCTTATACACAGCCTCAGCATCAACTCAACACACACACACACTGTGTGTGTGTGTGTGTTGAGTTAATGCTAGAGCTGCGTTATAAGCTCTTGAGTTGTCACGACAGTCAGTCAGTCACGTTACAGAAAGAAAACTTTACCTGCACTGCACTGAGAAGCACTCTACCATGTCGATTACATCTGTAACTGAAGCCAAGCTATCCAACAAGCCACCATTAGAGGAAGGAAAATCCTTGAGAGAATAAATTGTAAACTGAAGCTTAACCTTGAGGAAATCCTATGGGGGTCACATTCACAAACTCACAAATATAGTATATTACACAAGAATCCACAATTGGTGTATTTATTTGTGATCCAATAAGATAAGATTTACTCGAGGTTAAGCTTCAAATGTACAAGTTATTTCTCTCAATGATTTTCTTTCCTATAATGCTGCACCATGGCTGGCTTGGTGTCAGTCAGTTGTCTAGAAGAAAATACACTTTAATATTATTTATTTGGTTGAGGGTTAAATGAACCCCTGCTTACTTGCCTAGACACTTTTAGTGTGAAGCAACGGAACGGATTATGGATTGGAAATGGACACATTGGACAGGACAATCTTCAAAATCAAACCATCAGTGCTATAAAGCTATAAAACAAGACTGGTGGTGTGACTGACTGGTGACTGGCGGCAGACTGAATTAGTAATTACTAATTCATTAAAAACATGAATTAGTAATTATTTCAGTGCTTAGCATTTGGGAAAATGTAGGTTTTTCTGTAAGAACACTAGATGATCCACATGCACAGGTTTCAGACTGCTTCTTTTCGCTGTTATAACATCTCCTGCAGTAGAGAAAACCCGCTCTGCAGATACACTTGTACCTGGGATACACAAGTATTGCTTTGACAGCTGAGAGAGGAGGGGGAATATGACCTCATGCTCACGCCACCATTTCAAAGGGTCCTCAGTGAGAGGCAGAGGTGGGGCTTTACAATATTTTTCCATTTCGTCTTCTGCCTTGGCATAGGGGGTCTTAGGTTCTATTGCACCATCAGTGAAAGACTGGCCCAGCAAAGTCATGAGCAGCGATGTTGTGGCCTTTTTTTTGGGAGGAGAATGGCTGTCCTCAATGGGTGTTTCTTCTTCCACAGTTGCTTTTTCCCTAGGCACTTCATCCACATTTGTCCTTCTATTAGATATAATCTGTGTGTTTGAACAAAAGATAATAGTATAAGAAGAGCTGAACTGACTAAGAGTGTGATTCATTTATGAGGTGTGGGAAACTGCACTGTAATCCATACCATACAGTTCCACTTCCCACACCGCATCAGTGAATCAGGGCATGTTATTACACAACACAATGTAGCTGAGCTTCTATCTGTCTGGGAGGAAACATGATGAATTGCTAATTACCTCCAAAGATGCAGCCTCCTCAGTCACTCCTCTGTATATCTCCGATCTCTCCTCCTCTGTGAGAATAAAAGGCAGTCCTTTAAAGCAAGGATCCAGTGCAGAGACTGTATGAAGGATCTTCTTCTCTGCCTCACTGCTGTACCTCTTCAGGAGATCTGTTTTGATGCCATTCTTGATCTCATGGGTCATGGCTGTGTCTCCCATGGTGTCTTTCATGCTCTGGAGCAGTTGTGCATTTAGAGGGGCAATGAGAGACACTGTTGGGTTGCGCTCTTCTGACATCAGCAAGGTTGCATCCTTCATTGGCTTTAATGCACTCACAGCGTCCTCTGCATTTGACACATCTGTTTCATTGAGAGTGCAGAGATCAGACTCTCCTTTTCTGACTTCTGGAGACAGCAAGGTGGCACAAACTGCAGGTTGTTGTTCTAAGAACCTTTCGACCATGTCATATGCGCTGTTCCATCTTGTTGGCACATCAGTTATTAGCTTATGATTCTTCAGGCCCAGACATTTCTGTTTCTCTTTTAGACAGTGGCTTGCTCTAGTGCTGCGATGAAAGAATGTGGATATTCGTCGCACTCTGGCGAGAAGCCTGGAGAGCGTGGCCCCTTTCAGTGCCCGCTGACATGCAAGATTGAGTGTATGGGCAAAACATTTAACATGAGGAAATTTACCAACTTGAGCTGCAACTATCGTGTTCGCCGCGTTGTCGGTCACAAGCACTACAGATTTATCAGACAGCTGCCATTCTTCCACGACATGAGACAGTAGCTCTGCCAGATGAGCACCTGTGTGAGACTCATAAATGGCTGTTGTTTGCAACACACGTGACAAGACCTGCCAGTCCTTAGTAACGTAATGTGCTGTTATTGTAACATAGGACTCCGTTGTGACTGAAGTCCATGAATCACACGTTATTGCGACTCAACTGGCTTGGTTCATTGACGCAAGTACCTGAGCTTTGGTGTCATGGTAGAGTGCAGGACAGGTATAACCTTTTCTGTAAAGTGACTGCGTGATGGGATCTTATAACGTGGCTCTAGCGTCTTCACAAGGTAGCGAAACCCGGCGTTGTCCACAACTGAGTAAGGCCGTAGGTCCTTGGCGATGAAAGCTGCCACAGCTTTGGTTAGTTTCTTCCCTTTTTCTGAGTTGGGCGGATAAGTTGACAGTATGGCATCAATTCTTGGCTGATCTGGGTCTAGCAGTCTTTCCTTGGCAGTGGTGGCACTGCTGGTGGCGACAGGTGTTACTAACTCAGAGTGAAAACGGCTAACATGGTTTCTCAAGTTCGTAGTATTCCCTAGGTATTTAATTTTTGTGTGACAGGCTTTACATACGGCGTGTGTCTTGTCCAACTCACGCTTCCCTGTGTGTTCTTAAAATCCGAAATGTGCCCAGATGTTTGCTCTTAAAACGCTAGGTGCATTTTTTATCTCTCAATCTTTTTCTCCTTCTGCCATTACCATACTACCACATATGTGACGGAGACGGATGACGTAAGTTGCCAAACTCTGTCAGTGTTTAAAAAAAAAAAAAAAATACCACTTGTAAACTAAGCCGCAACAAGTGAACCAAGCAACATCTTTAATAAAATATGACTGTCTGTCTGTCTGTCTGTCAGACTCCCTCTTATGCATGCACTGAGCCAAAACCCCCAGGCCCCCCCCCCCTTACCCCACATCTGCCTGTGACAGTGACACTGACAGAGACCCCCCTCCCCCCACAGCTGAGCTGACAGCCTGACACACTGAACTGACAGAGACCTGGATGTCCCACTGTCCCACACCTTCCCCAATCCCCCACAGCACTGACAAACACTGAGAGTGAGTCCCCCCCTTGCCCAGACCCCCACAGCTGACACTGACAGAGACCTGGATGTCCCACTGTCCCACACCTTCCCCAATCCCCCACAGCACTGACAAACACTGAGTGAGTCCCCCCCTTGCCCAGACCCCCACAGCTGACACTGACAGAGACCCCCAAGCCCCCACTGACACTCAGAGAGAGCCCCCCTGGCTGCCAGACTGCCACAGCAGAACAGTACCCCCGGGCCCCGACCGACCGTCCCCTGTCCCAGGCCCCCCCCATCACAGACATCCCCCAGAGATACAGACGGGACCCCCATGAATGATTATACAATTATTTGTTCGGACTACATACCTGCTACTGTGTGACTGTGTGGGTTGTTGTGCACTGCATTGCAGAGGAGGACAGGTGCTGTGCTGCTCTCTGGGCTCTGTGGCGGGCGGCTGGCGTCACTGGCAGTGGCATGGCGGCTGGGCCTGGGACGGTCGGCTACGGTGAGGCTGGCGGCACTGGCTGGCTGCGAAGGGGACGCACTTGGGGCTCCTGTGTGTGGAGTGTGGACTGGCTTCTGGCTTGTGGCTTGGCTTGCTGGCTTCTTGGCTGCAAGGCCGCAGGTGGGACGCCGATACACGCGGGGGATGTCTTGCTGCGCCTCGGCCCGAGTCAAAGAGACGGAAGGGGAGGGGCGGAGCCTTTTTATTAAGCTCCCACCACTAACCCACCAATCAGCTGCCGATCTTGTGATTTTTTTCTCCCTTGCGCGATAGGGCGTGGCCGCGGCTGATGACGTCATTTCCTAATCGATTATGCCGGCAACCCGCATCGATAGTTACATAGTTACATAGTTAGTGAGGTTGAAAAAAGACATCAGTCCATCCAGTTCAACCTATGATGTGTGTGTGTTTGCTTTTAACCGTACATTGTGTACCCCTGTATGTTGTGGTCTCCAAGGTGCCCATCTAATAGTTTTTTGAAACTATCAATGCTCCCAGCTGATACGACTGCATGTGGAAGAGAATTCCACATCCTTACCGCTCTTACAGTGAAGAACCACTTACGCATTTTAAGGTTAAACCGCCTTTCCTCTAGTTTTAGTGAATGGCCACGTGTCTTATTGTATCTCCTCTCTCTGAATAGTTTGTTCCTTATGCTAGGGTCGCCAGTACAGTATTTGTACATTGATATCATATCCCCCCTCAATCGTCTCTTCTCCAGAGAGAATAGGTTCAGTGCTTGTAGTCTTTCCTCATAGCCGATGTCCTCCATTCCCCTAATTATTTTTGTTGCCCTTCTCTGGACTCTTTCCAATTCCAGCACATCCTTCCTGAGGACCGGTGCCCAGAACTGGACAGCATACTCCAAATGTGGCCGGACCAGAGTCTTGTAGAGCGGGAGAATAATCTCTTTATTTCTGGAGTGAATCCCCTTTTTTATACATCCCAGTATTCTGTTGGCTTTGCTTGCAGCGGCTTGGCATTGCATGCCACTCCCAAGCCTGTTGTCTACCAGTACCCCCAAGTCCTTTTCCATCCTAGACTCACCCAGAGGTTCCCCCCCTAGTGAGTAGCTTGCTTTCTGGTTTCTGGCCCCCAAGTGCATTACTTTACATTTTTCAACATTAAACCTCATCTGCCATGTAGTTGCCCACCCCGTTATTTTGTTCAGGTCCACTTGTAAGGTTTCCACATCCTGCATAGAAGATATTGGCATGCCTAGTTTAGTATCATCCGCAAATACTGAGATTGTACTAGATATCCCCTCCTCTAGATCATTTATGAATAAATTAAACAGGATTGGTCCCAGGACAGAACCCTGGGGGACCCCACTTTCCACACCCGCCCAATCCGAGTACTCCCCATTAATCACCACCCTCTGGACTCTCCCCTGGAGCCAGTTCTCTATCCAGGTACTCACCCTATGGTCCATACCTACCTTCCTTAGTTTGTACAGTAAGCGTTTGTGGGGAACGGTGTCAAAGGCCTTTGCAAAGTCCAGATACACCACATCCACAGGCTTTCCTTTATCTAGGTGGCAGCTCACTTCATCGTAGAAGGTTAATAGATTGGTTTGGCAAGAACGATTTTTCATGAATCCATGCTGATTACTACTAATAATACAGTTTTCATTACTAAAGTCTTGTATGTGGTCCCTTAACATCCCCTCTAAAATCTTGCAGACTACTGATGTTAGGCTGACCGGCCTATAGTTACCCGGGATACATCTCGGCCCCTTTTTAAATATTGGTACCACGTTGGCTTTTTTCCAATCAGCTGGCACCATACCCGTCTGTAAACTATCGTTAAAGATCAAGAATAATGGTCTGGCAATCACCTGGCTGAGCTCTTTCAGAACCCTCGGGTGCAAGCCATCCGGTCCCGGTGATTTATTTATGTTAAGTTTCTCTAGTTTAGTTTTAAGTCTATCTTCTGTTAGCCATGGCGGTATTTCCTGAGGTGTGTTGTTTAGTTCGGCCTTACAAGCTAGGTTTGTGTAGTCCCCCGATTCTTTTGTGAAGACTGAAGAGAAGAAATTATTTAACACTTCCGCCTTTTCTCTATCCTCAGTGGCCATATTTCCTTTGTCATCTTTTATGGGGCCAATGTGTTCTGGCCTCGCTTTCTTACTGTTTATATACTTATGCAGAATCGCGAAGGGTCGAATCGCGATGCATCGATCTTTTGATTATATTCCGCAGCCCTACTCTATGGTAATTTCAGAAGCCATGCCCCCCCACAGTTAGAATCACTCCTCTATGCTCACATTTAACCCCTTGATCACCCACAGGGATAACCCCTTCCCTGCCAATGGCATTATTACAGTAACAGTGCATGCTTTTAGCACTGATTACTGTAGTGATGTTACAGGTCCCCTTAAAAGTGTCAAAAATGTCAGTTAGGGGTCTGATCTGTTCGCAAACTAATCAAAATATGCTTATTGTGATTTTTTTTACCAAAAATATGTTGCAGAAAACAAATTGGCCTAAAATGTTAAAAAATTTTGATTTTTACATTTTTATTTTTTTTGGGAATGTCATATAGCAGAATGTGAAAAATATTGTTTTCTTTTTCAAAATTACCACCAATAGAAAGCTCTATTTTTTTGGAAAAAGGGACATGAATTTTATTTAGGTACAGCTTCGCATGACCGTGCAATTGTCTGTTAAATTAATGCAGTGCCGAATCACAAAATATGGCCTGGTTATTAAGGGGGTAAATCCTTCCGGTCTTAAAGTGGTTAAATTGAATAACTCCACACTAGATTCACTATATGGACCCCTTATGTATTTATACATGTTGATCATATCCCCCTTAATCTCCTCTTCTCAAGAGAGAATAAATTCAGTTTGTCTAATCTTTTCTCATAGCTGAGCTCCTCCATGCCTCTTATCAGTTTGGTTGCCCTTCTCTGCACTTTCTCCACTTCCCCGATATCCTTTTTAAGAACTGGTGCCCAAAACTGAACTGCATATTCCTGATGAGGTCTTACTAATGATTTGTACAGGGGCAAAATTATGCCTCTCTCTCTGGAGTCCATGCCTCTGTTAACCACTTTACCACCGGAGGATTTTCCTGCTAAAAGACCAGGGGTTATTTTGCGATTTTTTACTGCGTGACTTTAACGGACAATCGCGCGGTCGTGCGACGCTGTACCTAAACGAATTTCACGTCCTTTTTTTCCCACAAACAGAGCTTTCTTTTGGTGGTATTTGATCACCTGTGCGATTTTTTGATCACGCGCTATAAACAAAAAAAGAGCGTAATTTTTGCAAAAACAACAATATTTTTCACTTTTTTTTATATGAAATTCCCCCAAAAAAAAATGTAAAAATCAAAATTTTTTAAAATTTTCGGCCAATTTGTTTTACGCTACCTATGTTTGGTAAAAAAAATCGCAAAAAGCGTATTTTGATTGGTTTGCGCAAAAGTTATCGCGTTTACTAACAAAGGGAAAGATTTTTGTCATTTTTGGTGTTTTTTTTTTTAACGAGTAATGGCGGCGATCTGCGATTTTTTTTGCGGTACTGCGACATTGCGGCGGACAGATCGGACCCTTGACTGACATTTTTGACACTTTTGGGGGTACCAGTGACATTACTGCAGTAATCAGTGCTATACATATGCACTGTTACTGCAAAAATGACACTGGCAGGGAAGGGGTTAACAGTATTGGACAGGGAGGGGTTAAGTGTGTCCTAGGGGCGTGATTCTAACTGTGTAGGGACAGGTCTACTAGTGTAAAAACAAAGATCAACAGTTCTACATAGTAGAACTGTTTGATCTTCACTTTTACACAGGGAGAGCTGACAGGTGGCTTGTTTACACAAGCCGCTCTGTCTTTCTCCCGCTGTAGCGGCGATCGTAGTGTGACCGGCGGACATCGGGTCCGCCAGTCACACTCCCGCACTCCTCCGTGAACGAGCCGAGGCGGGCGCGCGCCTCGGCGGGCGCGCGCCCGCCCGCTATTGGCTCTGGAAGGAGTGACAGGCGAGCGACGTAGACCTACGTCACTCTGCCTGGCCGGGGCCGACTGCCGCAGTAAATATACTGTGCGCAGTCGGCAAGCGGTTAATACAAGAAAGGACTTTGCTTGCTTTGGAAACTGCAGCTTGGCATATCATGCTATTATTACGCTTGGGATTTACCAGATCATATTCTTAGCCCCAGTCAAATGTATCTTAAAACGCTTCTTACTTACTGTATTTTAGTTGGTTTTTCTTCTTCTGGGATTAGGCTGCACCATCTTGCGTATTGTTTTTTGAGTCCCCTGTGGACGTCATTTCCACCCTTCCTTGTTTGTCCTTGTTGAAATCCCGCGCATGCGTGATCATGATTTTACAAGCCTCCTTCCCAATCTACTTTACTATGGCAACCAAGCAAGGAAGATGTGAATGACCGCCCAGTCTCCCTGTGTCTTTTAAGCTGTGCCGCAGAGAGCATAACTCTCGGACATGGTATGATGTTGAAGGTGGAACAGCTCACAGAGCATTCCATGAATCGGAGGACAGAAAGCGAATGCGTTGGTGAAATAATCAAACATTGGGGAATGGAATTCGAGAAAAAAAAAACAAGTAGGAAGACTTTGAAAGGCAGGGATCAGTAGCCTTAATAATAAGGACTGAAATGAGCTGAAGGTGGAATTGGGAGTTTACAACCACTTTAACTACCATTTGTAAAACACATTAGCTTGCAAATAAAAATTCAAATGAATGCATGCACACTGTTATGCAATTACTGACAGCTATTGTAAATGTTTACTAAATGTACTGTAATACCTGCACCCCTGCCTTTGAAACCACTTGAGGTAAGTGGCCTAAAAAAACACTTTTACATATGTATGGAGAGGCCACACTTCGGTTCAGATTAAAGGGGTAACTCCACTTTTGTTGAGAAAAAAATATTCCCCTCTGAGTGATCTCTGTACATTGCAAGGATCATAACAACCTTTATTGCAGATTTCTACCTTTTGTTATTCTGAAGAAATCCCTGTTTGTTCCTCTGTGCTGAGTGGGTCCAATGGGAGTGATTTCATATTAATCAACCAGCTGTGCAGCTGCAGAGCACTAATGAGGAAATCTGCTGGGCCTGCATCCCTTTAGATGTGTTCCTATTGGGAGTATCTCACCAAAAATGACATTTTTGTTGCAGGGGATACCAGAAATCTGACTTGTATCTTAGTGCAGACTTCTGGGAAAATTGGTGAGCCAATCATACAAGCAGGAAATTATGTTTCTGAGGGGTGTGATCAGTACACATTCTGTGTACAGAACACCCCCAGGTAGCCAAATTGCATTGCATTTTCAGAAAATTACAGCGGCTGTAGATTGAAAAGGAAAGGAAATATTTACCTTTAACAATAAAAGCACCCTGTAACAAAAATTCTAGTCTGTCCTACTGTAACTACACATAAAGCCCCTTTCTACAAGGGAAAGAGACAATGGGTTTAATTTACTAAGGCAAAAAAGCTGTTCCTTAGCATGGGAATTTTATCTTAGCAATGTCATTTCCCTTATATTAGTGAATGTGGTAAAAAAACACGTTTCAAAAAATACTCATGTTCATGAAAAAAAAACTGTATTTCCTGGCACTTGAGTGGAGGATGGAAGTCAATAGCACTTTCCCTCATTTGTTAAGCCAAGAGAAATTTAATTTGCAAAATGAATAGCCTATTTTTCTTTAAAAAAAATCAGTCCAAGTGTGCTTGTGGTTCTTTTGACAACATATCTATCCACAGATCCAGGTGTTTAGGCTTACACCCATGGTATAATAAGCTATGGTTAGGTTATCTTTCTAGGAACTGTATACAGTACTTTCATTGCCAACAATATAAAAAAGAGGATGAAACCCATATAATGTTGTAACTATGGGGCCACATTTAAATAAAATATATACTTATTTACTAATCTGCTTGTTCCAGGTCAATGAATTTACAAAAGAAGTTGAGATTCTTCAAGCAATAGACTAAGGGCCCTTTCACACGGGCGTTCCGCATGTCCGTAAATCATCCTATTTTTTTGCGGATGATATAGGGACATAATGTATGTCAATGGCATTGCGGATGTCAGCGGATGACCATCCGCTGACATCCGATTTTCATCCTTTCAGTTCTGTTCCGTTTTCTGGAACGGAACAGAACCCTATTTGTGTTCCGTTTAAAAAACGGAACAGATGCAAAATCGGATGTCAGCGGTGTCATCCGCTGACATCCGCAATCCCATAGACATACACTATGTCCGTATATCATCCGCAAACAGATGGGATGATATGCGGACATATGGAGCGGATGACACAAGTGTCATCCACTCGGTGAAAAAAAAAAAGTGCCGGAGCGGATCGCAATGCGGTCCGCTCCATGTGAAAGAGCCCTAAGTGAAGATTCACTTCAATTATCCAATTAGGTGAAAAGCACATTTCAGTTTCTTTCTTTTTTTTCCATCTGTACATGATTGAGAATTTAAAGTGAACGTAGCAAAACTTTATTGAATTAAGATTTCATAACTTCTTTAGGAAAATCACCCTCTATTAAAATCAGAGACAGCCAGGCAACTAACATTTTTAAAAGAAAGTAAGACTTTTGTGGACGTAACCTTTTTTTATTCATTTTTTTAAATTAAAGCATAGCTCAAATAACAAAGCAGATAACATGCAGTGATATGTTAATTTTTAAAATAAAATAAGCTAAACCAATCTGACAATAAACTAACACACATAAAAAGAAATACAAGTACTATATGAAGCAGGCATTGAAAGCAAATAAATATTTACACATTCGTTTAGTATCTACATTTTGGTCAATATCTATTTGCCCTGTAATTCAGATTTTGGTAATGTTTTTCAGTTTGTCTTTTCTTCCTTCCTCTGCTCTCCATCCCGACACATCCCCCCCCAGCAGATGTGGGGAGAGAAGAGGAGGGAAGCCGGCTGTGGGGGACAAGGGGGGGGCAGGGATGCCGGAGGAGGAGGACAGGGGGCTGGAGGAGGAGGAGGGCACAGAGTGGGCTAAAGAAGGAGGACATGGGGCTGGAGGAGCACACAGGGGGCCAGAGGAGCACACAGGGGAAAAAGAAGGAGAAAAAAGAGGGGGGCCAGAGGAGGAGGACACAGTAAACAGCCAGGGATTGGTGCAGTGGGAGGGACAGCTGTGAGCACCGATCTCTCTCTGCATGGCTTTTCAGCTGACAGCTGTGGGAGGGAAAGGAGTAGAAGTGGCTGTCAGCTGAAAAGCCTTGCAGGGAGATCGGTGCTCACAGCTGTCCCTCCCGCCACATTGATCATCCCCAGCTGTAAACCAGGGGACGATCTATGTGTGCAGTGTTGGCCTCCGGGGCCCATGTGCAGTGAACACCCTGCACACATGGATGATACGCCACTGATTTTCATGCAAAAGCCTGTTTTTATTATCAGCTGTGCCCCTTTCATACTAGTACAGATTCTTCACCTAGCCTTGACATCTCTCCAAATTAAAATTAGGCTTTTCCCCCTTGGCACTAAGCCCCGACCCTATCATTCAAATTGTTAAGTGTGGGGCTAATACTGCCCACTAAGTATATATAGTCATAGATACTTCAGTGAAAGGGAGCAGGGCCTAGGTCTAGGCTTGCACTTCAGCAATGCCACTATAATATGTACTTTTTGGGCCAGATCAAATTCCCTTGAAAGGAAACTTGCCTTGAGAGAAATATGTAGGTTGCCAGGCCACCATGCTAATTTAACCCTTTCACTTCCATGCCTTGCTCTCCACTTTTAACTATTGATCGACCAATATCATTTTTTTTACCATCGATACCGATATTTTGGTCATCGGGTATCGGTATCGCCCAATATTAGCCGATATTTTCGGACATTACAATATTTTTTTTTTATGTCTACAGGTACTCTTGTGGAGGGATTTGGGGCTCTAAAAGAACCCAAACCCCTCCTCTGCACTTAAAAGCATTCAAAATGCCAAGTTTGGCTGTTTAGAATGCTTTAAGTTTTTTTAATTCGGCGCCTGGATGTGATGTGATGTCATGACATCACTTCCGGGTACTTGGCAGCACTGAATTCGAAGAAATAGAGACCTGGTCAGACGGCGGCGGTGAAGGTAGGATTCCTGGGTCTCCCGGTGAGACAGGAGACCCGGGTGAGCTGCGGAAGGCGGCGGGAGGGGGGGACGTCTCCTCCCGCTCCTTTGAATGGCAGGCGAGTGGCTTCTCAGCTGCATCGGTTATCATTACAAGACAGCCGACCAGCGGCTATGGACACCGGTACCGGGCTGATGTCTCTAGCTGCAGGCATCACTCCGGTACAGCACTTTCCCGAAATATCGGCAATATCTGTAAATCAAAAGGCCCATTCCGATATATCGGGGAAAGTGCATATCGGCCCCCGATATATCGGTGTTGCCGATAATCTGACGATCACTACTTTTAACCTCAGGTGGCACTGTAATGTGCTTTAACAATGCACTGCAACACCTATTCACAATGTATACTAGTGTTGGCGTGTTATGCACAACATTACACACACCTGCTGGTGTGAATGAGTCCAATGAGTGAATGGGCACTTAGTGAGCTGGTTCAATGCAAAACAAAAACATATGTACAGTGCATTACCACAGTGGGGGAGATTTACTAAAACTGATGCACGCAGAATCTGGTCCAGCTGTGCATAGTAACCAATCAGCTTCTAGGTTTTACTGTCAAAGCTTATTTGAACAAGCTGAACTTAGAAGCTGATTGGTAACTATGCACAGCTGAACCAGATTCTGTGTGCACCAGTTTTAGCAAATCCTCCCTAAGGCATGTAGTGCACACGTTTATGTGTTTTTTTGTATGTGTTATGTGTACGTACTTGTGTGTGTAAGGGTGTGTATTGGGGGGGGGGAGGGTCCTGTTTATTTATCTTACTTTTTACATTTTTTTATATTTTTTATATTATTATTAACATGTAAATAGTGCTAAACAAAAAAGCAAGGCTTCTCTGCTGAGAGCTGAATTAAAAAAAAAAAATAATTGTAAAAAGAAAATGTAAATGAAAAAAAAATGGGGTAAAAACAGCTTGGGGGACCTTTTTTTAAAAAAATGTTGGCGTAGGGTTCCCCTTTAAATCCATACCAGACCCAAAGAGGGAGGGACCTACCCCATTTTTTCATATTTTTTTTATCTGTATTGCCGGGAGCTGACAATACATTACAGCTGCGAGCAAGTTTAAATGACATTTTTTCCTTTAGAAATCTCAGTATTGCTGCAGCAGGCTCCATACATCGTACAGATGCGCCACTTTACAGGCGCATTAATGGGACCCCTCAGGCTCGATATTCAAAGGAATTTTTCATTTTTATTGTTTCACTTTAAGCATAATTAAAATCATTGCTCATTTAAAACAATGGTTTTAAAAACATTTATTTGCATTGATGCATGTCCCCCAGGGTAGTACTTAGACCCCCATACACTTTTTATGGCAATAACTTGCTTATAAAGCCTTTAAAATTAAGACTTTTGATTTTTCATGTTCATGTCCGATAGACTTTAATAGAGTTCGAATGTTGCTAGAACTTTTCCCCAGATCGAGATGTTCTGGTGCAAACCAGGGGGGTGTTCGGACCATCACAAGTAAAATATATATATTATATATTATATATATTATATATTTTGTATATTAAAATATATATATTAAATATAATGCAGAAAGCAACCTGATGTGTATTATTATATTAATAAGAAATTTTCCACATCTAAAAATATTCACTATATGCTTACATTAAGAAGGTGCGCACAGAACTATGATAGAGTCAGACAGCATCAGGTTTCAAGATATGTCATTCGCCTGTCCTACCACAACAAAACAGACTATATCCCCTCACTTGCTGTGGATTCTGGACTCTTCTGGAACCCTGTACCTTGAGTATTTTATACCATATTGTGCCACAAAGATTAATTGACATACTCTTTATATCTGTTTATACAATCTTAGGTGATTTTTCTTTAGTGCATTTTATGTTTGGATATATTTTGCTTGCCAAAAGGGGGCCTTGAGGAAATCTCACAGTCCCCAGTTTCATTCCCCTCTACCATCCTGCACTTACTAGTGAAGACAGAAGTGAACAGTACTGAACACCGGAAGTGAAGGGATTGGTAAGCATTTACCAATTCTTTACTCACCTTCCTAGATTGATCTCCCAATGCCCACACTTCAAAACCTGCTGTCTCCACCAGTACAGGCGGGGTGAGAGCAGTAGGAATCAAAGGGCACTCAGGGAACAGAAGGATGTGCATAGTAGAAAGTCTATGGACGCAGGGGCAGTGATAGACATTGCCAGGTGCAGGGTGGTGGTGGAAGTGGGGGCAATTACATTTTTTTATGACTGACTGAGATAAACAGCTTGTTAGCCAGTTACCCCTGCTATTCATTAATCAGCAGAGAAACAGGGACCCTTCTGAAGTGAATATGAAATTATAGTAGATGGGAAGCAATTCTGTTCCCTCCCTAGCCACCTTGCCTTTTCCCAGTGTAAATGTAGAAACATTTTTCTTATAAGAATTAACTTTCATTGCTTTTGGTAGTAAAGGGTAGGATCACCAACAATTTTTTGTACTTCTATAACTGTAAATGAAAATACGTTTATCGTGGAATGCATCTGAACAATAGCAGAACAAGGATATGATCATTATCATACTTCCTATTACTTGGAATAGCATGCTGTCAAACAAACAGGTGTTTACTAATACTATTTTACTATTACTAGTACTTATGTGCTTATGTTCTTAAGCTCTTATGTTTTTTATTGTGCCGGCATTGTACCTAAACATTGAAAATATTTTTAAAAAGTACTTATTTCCTTCTTTTTTAAGGGCTCATGGTGAAAAATTGGATACTCTGTTTTGGAAGCACCCAAAAAAATTGTTGACAAGATGGATTTTTTTCAGCAGTCTGTGTATAATTACTTGGAATACTAAAGTAGACCATTTATTTTTCTAAATTACAGTAGGTTTTGTAAATATAAAACATGAACAAAAATTAAAAAACGAATTGCATTTACGAATTACTTGTAGAATGTCAAGACTTTTCTTTAACACAACTTTTCTCCTGTTGTTATGCCCTTTTAAGTCTTGAAGGATAACATTTTTATTACTACAGCAGCAGTGTAATAATACAGTTTAGTAGCCTTTAGCCTATGAACATTTATTTAAAAGCAACAGTCCAGCTTAAGAACAGACAACAAATAAGCCTGTTCTCATTTTTAAAACCTATAAAAGTCTCTTCTGTGTAACTCTTTGGTTTAGTTTTACTTTGATACTGGGAACTTACTGTGCCTGACCCCAGTTAATTTTATCCAATCAACTTTCTCATGGGCCATAACTAAAATAGGCTGAATTGCTAAAGGAGTTGATGATGTTCACCTTGTAAATAGTGTGAATATTCACTGCAACTATGTAATCTTGTGAAAAGAAAACTACAGTTTACTTATTTCATCTGCAAATGATTGAATACTTGAAGTGAATCAACACACAGGTTATTGAGCAAACATTCTCAAGTACTTTAGTAAATCATATTTAACCACTTAAAAACAGCCCGCCGCAGTTATACTGCGGCAGGCAGCCCCTCCTGCGTGAATCGACATAGGTATACGTCGGTCGCGCGCCTGCAGCTAGGGGGCAGTAGGGACTCCCATTGCCGCCTGACACCCGCGATCGCTCCCTGTTGAGAGACAAGAATGGTTGTAAACACAGCTAATCGTTCTTCTCTCTGGAATGATCACAGAGTGCCTGTGATCCTTCTATGTAGGATCACAGGTCTCTGTGATCATTTCACAAGCCCCACCCCAATACAGTTAGAATCACTCCCCTAGGCTCACATTTAACCCCTGGATCACCCACAGTATTAATCCCTTCCCTGCCAGTGTCATTATTACAGTAACAGTGCATATTTTTAGCACTGATTACTGTAGTAATGTCACTGGTCCCCCAAAAGGTTCAAAAATGTCAGTTAGGGGTCCGATCTGTCTGCCGCAATGTCGCAGTCCCACTAAAAATCGCAGATCGCCGCCATTACTAGTAAAAAAAAAAACAAAAAAAAACAATACAATAAAATAATTGTCAGGAAAGGAATCACCATTCAGCAGCAATAGATCGCCGGATGCAGAGCAGGTGTGTCACCACGCCCATCTCCCCAGCCCTGGCCCTATATAAGACGCTCTTCCGGTGTGCTCCAGTGCTGGTTTATCGTCAGCTCCTGTACCCGTGACCTGTCCATTTACCTGTGTTCCTGTTTTGACCCAGCTTGCTTCTTTAACCTGTCTGAATCTTCTCCCTTGATCGACCTTGACCACTTGACCACTCTTTGCTCTGACACCCCTGCTGGATGTCCTGTGTACCGACCTTGGCTTGGATCTCACGGACTCTCTCTTGTCTTGCCCCTTTGCTACCTTCCACTTGTCTCATTACTTCCGGACTGATTAACTGTGTATGACCCTCGGCCTGGCATTAACCTTGTGTCTTTTTCCACTGAGCACCTTTAGATCTCCTGGAAGCGGTCCTGGGTGTCCATACCATACCATCCATCCAGCCGGATTTCACCAGCATCCAATGCTCCTTGGGACGTGTCATCTCCTGTCTCACCTCCAGGGGTGATCCGCACCGAGCTGCAAGGGAAGCCCTCTCAGCACTTCGGCCTCAACCAAGGTACCTGACAATAATAAATAAAACAAAATATGCCAATTGCGATTTTTTTCTACCAAAACTATGTAGCAAAAAACAAATTGGCCTAAAATGTTAAAACATTTTGAGTTATACATTTTTTTTTTGGGAATGTTATATAGAAGAAAGTGAAAAATATTGTTTTTTTTTTCAGAATTGTTGCTCTTTTTTTGTTTATAGCGCAAAAAATAAAAATCGCACAGGTGATCAAATACCACCAAAAGAAAGCTCTATTTGTGGTAAAAAATTTTATTCAGGTACAGCGTCACACGACCGCGCAATTGTTTGTTAAAATAACGCAGTGCCGAATAGCAAAAAATGGCCATGAACATGTAGCTTTAACCAATTCCCACCCACCCTATAGGCGTTTGACGTCGGGAAAGTGGTTGCATTATCCTGACCAGACGTCATGTGACGGCGGCAGGATAATGCGCTCTGCACGCCCCCCCTCCGTGTGTCAGTCTGACTCCCCGCAATCACAGCTGGTCACATAGTAAACAGGAAGAGCTGTTGATCGGCTTTCCTCAGTATGTGCCTGACAGGCACGAGTATAGGAGCGCCGATCTGTGGCTCTCCTGACAGGGGGGGGGGGGGTCGGCACTGGTAATCAGATCATTGATATTTTTTCACTTTTATTGCTGTCACAAGGAATGTAAACATCCCTTGTGACAGTCCAAAAGACCCCAAACCCATCCTCTGCACTTAAAAGCATTCAAAATGCCAAGTTTGGCTGTTTTGAATGCTGTCATTTTTTTTTTTTTAATCTGGCTCCTTTAAGGCCTTTAAGGCTCCAGTTATCGGAAGTGATATCATGACATTGCTTCTGGGATTTTACATCGGAGACCTGATCAGAGCCAAATCTGGCTTTGTTCGCGTCTTCAGCCAGCCGGCGGATGTGTCGGCTGGTCACTCGGGTCTCCCCGCAGAATGGGAGACCCTGGCAAGCCGCAGAAGGCGGCAGGAGGGGGGGTGATGTCCCTTTCAGCTCTTTGTAATGACAACTGAGCGGCTGCTGAGCCACATTGGTTGTCATTACAAGAAAGCCAACCGTCAGCTCTAAACAATGGTACCAGGGTGATGCCTCTAGCTGCAGGCATCACCCCGACACAACCCCATGAATCTGAGGCCGCATATTTGCGTTCCATCAGCGTGAAGAGGTTAAGCTAAAAACACATGGGCAAAATGTTGGACAGCATAGGTTGCTTCAATTGAAACTAGCCAACATTCAGCCCCTGTGTACTGCAGCCAGTATGACCAAAGCCGGTCATTAGCTCCATTTCTGACGAAGGGACATGACCATAAAAAGTCTGCCGATCAGTGCTCTCACAAGGGTAACTTTGCATCTCACAAGCCCAGCAGTACAAGGGAAACTTTGCATCTCACTAGCCCAGAAGTACGAGGGAAACTTTGCATCTCACAAGCCCAGCAGTAAAAGCAAAACTTTGCATTGAATGTAAGTATTATCATTTAAGCTGATGTTTCATTTTTTATTTCACTAAACTTAAAACTATATGAATAAAAAATGTATCATTTTCAACACCATGCCAATGTGAAAGAGGTAAACTGCTGCACATGGCAATGGCAGCCCCCGCCCTGGGACCACACTCTGAAACATTTCACCCAATTAGGGATTACTCACAGAGATATCAAGGGGTGGACATGAAAGGGAAAAGGAGGTGCAAACGCCTAGTGCATTACCCGTGGACACCTTTAAAAAGTTTATTAAAATGCCAAAAACATACTCACAGACATGAAGAGCAAAAATTGCATTTAGAGAGTCCACCCCATGTGAAAAAGAACAAGTCCCTGTAATTGGACTGCTGACGCGTTTCAGGAGTCACGCTCCCTTCCTCAGAGCTGGTCTTTCATTCAGCAGACCCATCTATATAGAGAATTCACTTACATGAATTCCTCCTCTTTCCTGTGTGCAATAGGCGGGACCAGCTGGTATCTAAGGCAACCAGCAGCCTCCTTGGATTCCAATTACTTATACTGCCTTAGGGGTGGGACTGTCATTGCTATATTTTTGGATGATTTAAACAATATATGAGGACTTTTGTGATACATCCGGTGTGCACTGGCTTTCCTATTTGTTTCTAGTCAGTGAGCATAGGTGGTCAGTTTGCATCCAGGGTTCATATGGCATGGGGCAAGAGCTACATGGGATGGAGATTTCTGTTTGATGTTATCCAACCGTTCTAGTGTAATATGGTTTGCCTCAAATCCTCCAACTGCCACTTTTGATTGACAGCTTGGCCCAACCAATGAATTTAATAGCAGGATTAATGGGTCAAAAGCTTTTACATGAAAGAAAAAACCCTGCCATCTTAATGCTTTTGATAGACATCATTATGTATATATATATATATATATATATATATATATATATATATATATATATATATATATATATATATATGTGTGTGTATATATATATATATATTATCTTGCCTATAATTTCTTCTTAAATATTTATGTATTTACTACTTATTTATCTTTTCATTTAAGCAGGTAATATAAATGTTTTTTGTTTACTGGCCTAGAATTTCATTACATTATGCAAGACAGATTGATTAACAAAGAAGCGCAATGCAATGTATTTTGTTTGTCTAATCACAGAACCCCTCTGAGGTGCCCCACAGAGCAGCACATTGCTAGTCCCAGTGAAGAGCACCAGCCAGTCATGCACTATAGTGTCTGTACTCACACTGGGTTCTGAATTAAGCAGGGGGTGATACAATAGGCACATATGCTCTAGTGTCCAGTCTTGTCTATTCATATGTGTGTTACTTAGACTAATAAGGATTAGACTTAATGAACTGGAAGGAGTTAACAATATAAAGAGCAAGAAAAAAGGCCTAAGTAGTGGTAATTCCATTTCATGTAACGTTGGTGTTGCTTTGCTTTCAGCAAGTAGGTGTAATCCTCTTTGAAATCAAAGGTGGTACTAAGTATGAATTTAAATTTGACATTTACAGCTAGTGTAAGATTAAGTCTTACAGAAAAAAAAAGGTTTGAAAAGCCATCTGCTCTCCAGGACTATCCTTCAACACAGCATCTTGCAAAATGTTTTATAAAAGTTAATTTGCATTATAGTATAAAAGGATTTTTAAGTTGCACTTATTACCTTTGTTTTTGTTTTTTGTTTTTTTGCATGGTACAACACCTAACTGCATCAATATTTTTTTTAAAAAATGTGTTTTGTCCACATAGTGTTATGTGTTTCATAATTACTCATAATAAATCCTAAAGAATTTTTAATAGATTTACACAATAAAGTTACTTTTGTACGCGATATGTGAAAGGCAAAAGGCAAAACACCAAAGCATAACATTAATTCTAAAGAATAGAAATGTCCACAGCCTCCCTAATTATATCAGAATATGTTATCTATTAATACCTGTCTTAGAGAAAATCATAGGGTTTATGCGCAATCATGCTATTCTGACATAGAGAATCCACTGAAAGGTGTCATTACAGCAAAAAATGGAAATGAAAACAGAACATTTTATGGGTGGCTTTGAAAACCGGAGCTATGTTTGCACAAAAGTCAATTTTCTCAGAATAGTAAAGTGAGTAAATGATATAAATATATTTACATGTGCATAGATGATGGAGATTAAGTATTTTGAATGTTTATGTTATAATTCAATTCAAACCCAGTTCAAGTTATTTTAATACAGATGCATTTAATTATATTTTAATTAATACATTGTATGTTTCACAAAGGAAAGGATTAGTCTTTCTTTTGTGTTTTACATTAGTTAAATGAAGCTCTCTTTGTTGTGGAGCCCAACAGGATTCCCCATAAACGCACTGAGCCTGATTTTCTAAAGCTTTACTATGGGGGATGTTTACTAAACCTGGTGCACACAGAATCTGGTGCAGCTGTGCAGAGTAACCAATCAGCTTCTAACTTCAGCATGTTCAATTAAGCTTTGACAATAAAACCTAGAAGTGGACTGGTTACTTTGCACAACTGCACCAGATTCTATTGTTTAGTAAATATCCCCCCAATATATGTCCACGATGCATGTGGATACTGCCTGTAGATATTTTATACGTTCATCTCACATAGGAACAATATAACCCTACATAGGTGACTATAACAAAGCAACAAAAATTAAGAATCCATTCGACCTACAGAGGTAATTTCTACTTATAGACACCACCATTCGGGGTTCTCCAAGATACTACCCCTACCTGGGGAAGGTGTCACAATTGGCCCCTTGAGGTCATAGGTTCTATATGTTTTCTGTATTATTGTCATATGTTTTTATTATGTATCAATGCTTGATTATATGTCATGTGATACATTTTTAAATGTGTTCAAATAACTATATTTTTTGATAATTCAACATGTTTGATATAGTCTCACACCTCTGCCAGTAAAGCCCTCCTGATACAGGATGGGGCTCTGTTTTCCTTTTGTTCTTTGCATATACATTTAGATGTGGCATAATCAGTGGTCCACATTTTTTATACTTCGATATTATATAGGTTCATCCCACATAGGAACAATATAACAGTACATAGGTGACTGTAACAAAGCAACAAAATTTAAGAATCCATAGTGTCGGGAGGGCAGGGGTTACAGTGGACATACAGTTCAGAGGCAATATGCAAACTGTCGTCACAACAAATGTGTGTTTAATTTCATATGCTGCTGCCTCTGAACAGGTTTACAGTGATAAATACTTGTACAAACACTCCAACAGCATGGTCTTTGGGCTTTTTAGACCTGCATCTTTGGTTGCCATGTGCACGCGTCTTTGCTTGGCAAGCAATTGTGATGCTTGTCACGTTACAGCTATTTTTGTTTAATATTTTGCTTAATTTTTTTTAAAGAATACATTTGTATTGAAAGATTTCATAACAAACAATAAGGTAATAACAAACATTCCAAGACAATAATTGAACAAATACGAAGATGCACACCATGCATAAACCCCCCCATTGGACTTTGAAGGCAGAACCACATTGCATATCATGTTCCTTCAGTTTTCTCTCCCCCTCGTTGGACTTGGAACTGCAGAGGTGTGGCAGTGCTGTCACCCAACGTGCCATATCCCTCTGGGCCTGGTCTGAACTGGTGGGGTTTTATTTTTTCAGCCATAGGGGGAGGGGGCACTTGTTTGCCCCTGCCTCGCTTTTGTGAGCTGAAGTCTCTACTCCGCAATGCACTCTCCTCCTCGCTTCGCATTCCATCCTGGAACGCTACAATAAACAAACATAAAAATGCTAGCACTCGAGACGTGAAAAAATAACGGTATCAGAGGTCCATAAAGTCCATTATAATATCCATTTATAATTGGTAAACCTGGCTGTAGATAATCAATATACATTAAGGCACAGCTCCCCTCTGGAGTGAAGCCAACTCTGGATAGAGTGTAAAGAGAAAAACAGAAGAGCCCCTCTAAGTGCAATATTTTATTGTTCATAATAAATAAGAAAATCAGCCAAGTGAAAACTCACATGAAATACAGAAAAAGGAGGCTCATCTGTAGTAAAAGATCACCTACAGTGGTGATTGAAAGTTTGGGCACCCCAGGTAAAAATGTATATTAATGTGCATAAAGAAGCCAAGGAAAGATGGAAAAATCTCCAAAAGGCATCAAATTACAGATTAGACATTCTTATAATATGTCAACAAAAGTTAATTTTATTTCCATCACTGACAATTTCAAAATTACAGAAAACAAAAAATGGCGTCTGCAAAAGTTTGGGCACCCTGCAGAATTTATAGCATGCACTGCCCCCTTTGCAAGGCTGAGACCTGCCAGTGTCATGGATTGTTCTCAATTATCATCTGGGAAGACCAGGTGATGTCAATCTCAAAGGTTTTAAATGCCCAGACTCATCTGACCTTGCCCCAACAATCAGCACCATGGGATCTTCTAAGCAGTTGTCTAGAAAACTGAAACTGAAAATAGTTGATGCTCACAAAGCTGGATTTGCTATAAGAAGATAGCAAAGCGTTTTCAGATGTCAATATCCTCTGTGCGGAATGTAATTAAGAAATGGCAGTCATCAGGAACAGTGGAAGTTAAAGCAAGATCTGGAAGACCAAGAAAAATATCAGACAGAACAGCTCTCTGGATTGTGAGAAAAACAATTCAAAACCCACGTTCGACTGCACAATCCCTCCAGAAAGATCTGGCAGACACTGGAGTTGTGGCACACTATTCCACTATAAAGAGATACTTGTACAAATATGGTCTTCATGGAAGAGTCATCAGAAGAAAACCTCAACCACAAAAATCAGCGTTTGAACTTTGCAAATGAACATATAGACAAGCCTGATGCATTTTGGAAAGTTCTGTGGACCGATGAGGTTACAATTGAACTTTTTGGCCGGAATGAGCAAAGGTATGTTTGGAGAAGAAGGGGCACAGAATTTAATGAAAAGAACCTCTGTCCAACTTTTAAGCACGGGGGTGGATCAATCATGCTTTGGGGTTGTATTGCAGCCATTGGCACAGGGAACATCTCACGAGTAGAAGGAAAAATGGATTCAATAAAATTTCAGCAAATTTTGGATGGTAACTTAATGCCATCTGTGAAAAAGTTGAAGTTAAAAAGAGGAGGGCTTCTACAAATAGATAACGATCCTAAACACACCTCAAAATCCATGGGGGATTACATCTAGAGGCATAAACTGAAGGTTTTGCCATGGCCTTCACAATCTCCTGACCTCAACATAATTGAAAATCTATGGATAGACCTTCAAAGAGCAATGCGTGACAGACAGCCCAGAAATCTCAAAGAACTGGAAGACTTTTGTAAGGAAGAATGGGCAAAGATACCTCAAACAAGAATTGAAAGATTCTTGGCTGGCTACAAAAAGCGTTGTGATACTTGCCAAAGGGGGCAGTACAAGATATTAACCACTTAAGCCCCGGAAGATTTTACCCCCATTCCGACCAGGGGGTATTTTGCGATTCGGCACTGCGTGACTTTCACGGACAATTGCGCGGTCGTGCGACGCTGTACCTAAATGAATTTGACGTCCTTTTTTTCCCACAAACAGAGCTTTCTTTTGGTGGTATTTGATCACCTGTGCGATTTTTTGATCACGCGCTATAAACAAAAAAAGAGCGTCAATTTTGCAAAAATAGCAATATTTTTCACATTTTTTTATATGAAATTCCCCCCCATAAAAATGTAAAAATCAAAATTTTTTAACATTTTCGGCCAATTTGTTTTATGATACCTATGTTTGGTAAAAAAAATCGCAAAAAGCGTATTTTGATTGGTTTGCGCAAAAGTTATCGCGTTTACTAACAAAGGGAAAGATTTTTGTCATTTTTGTTGTTTTTTTTTTAACGCGTAATGGCGGCGATCTGCGATTTTTTTTGCGGTACTGCGACATTGCGGCGGACAGATCGGACCCTTGACTGACATTTTTGACACTTTTGGGGTTACCAGTGACATTTCTACAGTAATCAGTGCTATATATATGCACTGTTACTGTAAAAATACACTGGTAGTGAAGGGGTTAACTTTATTTGGGAGGGAGGGGCTGTGTGTGTCCCTAGGGGCGTGCTTTCTACTGTGATTGGCTGTGGCTTGAGCTGTAAGGACACTGATCAACGGATCTACATAGTAGATCCATGTGATCAGTGTCTTTACAGCGAGGAGAATGACAGGCAGCTTGTTTACACAAGCTGCCTGACATTCTCCCTCTCCCCCGCCGATCGCCGAGTTCTGGACATGCTAGAGAGCTGAAACTTCACAGGTACACCTTTTAGACCCCCCAGATACGAAATCACACAAAAAAAGTTCTTAAAAATTGTCATTTTTGATAAAAAAGACAATTATTGAAAAAATTTAAAAAAAATATATTTTTTGATTTTTACTTTGGATTTCAGATCTGGGGGGGGGGGGGGGTCTAAAAAGTGTACATGTGAAGTTTCAGCTCTGTAGCATGTCCAGAACCATAAAAAAAAAGATTGTTTGTATTAGAACACTTTCAGCTCAGGGGGTTAGCTTCTCTTCTCGGTTTTCACACCTTGCCGGTTTCAAAGCAGGCATTTTTTTGGGTTCTTTGCAGTCAGGAAAAACATCTGAACTTGTGTATAGTGGTACTGTGCACAAGTTCTGATGTTTTGCCTGCCTCCAAAAACTCCCAAAAAATGCCAGCCAAAACATACCTGGGCATTTTTTTTTTTGACGCTAGCGTTTTTTTGGCATTTTTTTGGGTTCTTTTGAGGCAGGCAAAACATCTGAACTTGTGTATAGTGGTATATATACACGCATAATTATATGTATATAGACACCTAGCCATATATAGGTGTGATAGTAGCAGAAATATATTACTGTAAATGATTTCATTAGCGCAAGCATATATTTCTGCTACTATCACACCTATATATGTCTAGGGGTGTATATAAATATATGTACATTTTGGTTGGTTCTGGTTGCCGAATTCCGAACTTTTTGGGCAAAAAGTTCTAAATTCGGCCGAACCTCGAACACCCAATGTTCGGGCCGAACCGATGGTGGACCCGAACTGTTCGATCATCCCTATTAGTTAATACGCCCCCCAGTATATAAGATAGCCCCCGCCAAATCTCTACCATTTTAATACAGGGCTGTGGAAGAGAGTGGAAGCAGTTCTGTTACTTCTGCTTCAAAGTGTCATTTAGCAATTATTAGTGTGAGGAAAGGGATATCTAGTGTAGTTAGGGTACTATTTTCCACTATAGTTAGATTTAATAATCTATTGACAAAACCCTTCCATGTCAGGGTGACCGCTATAGAGAATAGACTGTTTCTCTTAGAACACTTACAGAATCGGATAGTGGCTTCACCCCTGTCACCCGGCTTTTTGTTGCAGGCGTTTATAGGGCTTTTTTGAGGACATGTTTGGAGTCAGGCATGACATCTGAACTTCTGTGTAGGGGTATATATACACACACACATGTATGTATATATACACATACACATATATAGGTTTGAAAGTAGCAGAAGCCTATGCTTGCGCTAATGAAATAATTAACACCCACATGGCTTCTCTGCTATCACACCTATATATGTGTATGTGTATAAATACATATAAGTGTGTGTGTATTTATACCCCTATACAGAATTTCAGATGTTTTGCCTGCCTCCAAAGACCCCCAAAAAATGACCAAAAAAAACGCCTGCTGCAAAAACACACCTGGGCGTTTTTGTAGCTGGCGTTTTTTTGGGCATTTTTTGGGCCTCTTTGGAGGCCGGCATAACATCAGAACTTCTGTGTAGGGGTATATACACACACACACATGTATGTATATATACACATACACATATATAGGTGTGAAAGTGGCAGAAACCTATGATTGCGCTAATGAAATAATTAACACCCATATGGCTTCTCTGCTGTAACACCTATATATGTGTATGTGTATAAATACATATAAGTGTGTGTGTATTTATACCCCTATACAGAAGTTCAGATGTTACGCCTGCCTCCATAGACTCCCAAAAAATGTGTTTTTTTGGGCATTTTTTGGGGGGTCTTTATATAGGTGTGATAGCAGAGAAGCCATATGGGTGTTAATTATTTCATTAGCGCAAGCATAGGTTTCTGCTACTTTCACACCTATATATGTGTATGTGTATATATATATATACATACATGTGTGTGTGTATATATACCCCTACACAGAAGTTCTGATGTCATGCCTGACTCCAAACATGTCCTCAAAAAAGCCCAATAAAACACCTGCAACAAAAAGCCGGGTGTAAAAGTAGCGAAACTACTAACCTGTTCTGTATTAATTCTAATACAAACAAACTTTTTTTCTGGTTCTGGACATGCTACAGAGCTGAAACTTCACAGGTACACTTTTTAGACCCCCCAGACACTAAATCCAAAGAAATCTCATTTTTTTTTTCCAATAGTTTTTTCAATAATTGGCTCTCTATCAAAAATGACAATTTTTAAGAACTTTTTTTGTGTGATTAATAGTCCCTGAGGCATGACCCAGAACCCTAGGCACTTTTTAGGGGCATTTATTGGGTTTTAGGGCTTCAAAATGGTGTTTTTGATTACCGAAGTTCGGGTCCCATTGATTTCAATGGGGTTCTGAAATCCGGGCCGAACTTTCGGGAAGTTCGGGTGTTCTGGTTGAACCGAACTTTTGAACAGTTCCATCATCCCTAATTATAAGAATGTCTAATCTGTAATTTGATGCATTTTGGAGATTTTTCTATCTTTCCTTGACTTCTTTATGCACATTAATACAAATTTTTACCTGGGGTGTCCAAACTTTTCGATCACCACTGTATTCACCTAATCCTCGCTGGTGAGTACACGCCATATGGCGGCTCCATACCCCTCAGACTGGACGCATGGATCTCCCCACTGCTGGAGTGTCACTACAGATGAGGCTGCGTTTTCTGTATTTCATGTGAGCTGTCACTTGGCTGATTGTCTTATTTATGAACAATAAAATATTGCATTTAGAGGTGCTCTTCTGTTTTTCACTGGAGCGCTAGAATGGCTGGGCTGGCACGTCAGTGGCTTGATGACGTGGGATGCTGCTCCACTCTCCATGGGTGGGGTCCCACTGTGCGCCGCCATGCCTGGGGACCTATGCACCATGCCACCTCTGGCCTCTTCCTTCCGAGGTTGCATGGAGATGCCGTGATGCTCAGCTTTTCTGCATCTATGATGATTGCTGCAATCCCCTACCACATTGAATAGGTATTTAAAGCACTTAGCCTTGATGGTCAGTCACGGTTTGAGCAGGCTGACCAAGAGCAGGCAATCTATTCCTCACCAAAATGTAATATATTTACTTCATTTCCCTATGTATAGGACGTTTTTTATTGGGGCATCTTATTTTTGCAAATTTGACTATTAGCAGGTTCATGTAATTTGATATTCAACCATTGATATTATACTATTTGATATGAAGAAATGTTCACATTTGTTATTGTCTGTTGTACACATATACTATCATATGATTAACGACTTCCCGACCAACCGCCGCTTTTTTACTGCGGCAGGGTGGCTCTCCTGCGTAAACCGATGTAGACCTACGTCGGTCCTGCGCGGGAAGCTGGGGGGCGAGCGCGTGCCGCCGCCAGCGCACTCCTGCCCCCACTCGGCAGCAGGGAAGCTGATGCATGGGCCAGGCGGGCTCCGATTGCTGCCTGACACCCGTGATCGCCCCCCGCTGAGAGAGAAGGACGGTTGGCTGTTGTAAACACAGCCGACCATCCTTTTCCCTGAAATGATCACAGAGCTCATGGGATGCTTCTATATAGGATCACATGTCTCTATGGTCATTTCACAAGCCACGCCCCCCCCCACAGTTAGAATAACTCCCCTAGGCTCACATTTAACCCATTGATCACTCATAGGGTTAACCCCTTCCCTGTCAGTGTCATTATTACAGTGAATATTTTTAGCACTGATTACTGTAGTAATGTCGCTGGTATCCCCAAAAGTGTCAAAAATTATAGTTAGGGGTCCAATCTGTCCGCCACAATGTCGCAGTCCCGCAAAAAATTGCAAATTGCCTTCATTACTAGTAAAAAAAAAAAAACAATAAAAATGACATATATCTTTCCCGTAGTTAGTAGATGCCATAACTTTTGTGCAAACCAATCAAAATACACTTATTGCAATTTTTTTTTACAAAAATATGTAGCAGAAAACAAATTGGCCTAACATGTTAAAAAATTTAGATTTTTAATTATTTTTTTTTTAAATGTCATAGAGCAGAATGTAAAAAATATTGCTTTTTTTTTAAAATTGTCACTCTTTTTTTGTTTATAGCACAAAAAATAAAAATCGCACAGGTGATGAAATACCACCAAAAGAAATCTCTATTTGTGGGAAAAAAAGGACATCAATTTTATTTGGGTACAGTGTTGTACGACTGCACAATTGTCTGTTATAGTAATGCAGTGGCGAATCACAAAATAGGGCCTGGTCATTAAGGGGGCAAATCCTTCCGGTCTTTAAGTGGTTAATAATACAATGGGCCCCATCACTGTTTATATGGCCCTCTAAGGATGCACTATATTACCCTCAAACTCTGGTTATCAGTATACATATACTTCTTGATTACAGACTCTATTATTTGGGGCTGACATCATAGGGGCTTAATCTGCCCCCTTTGTGTCCCTGTGAGTGCTCGCTTTTCTGCACACTGCCCCCCAACATTTTTGTCCATCTGGGGTACCATCACACAGCTAATCTGACAAGCAGGGTGCAATCTGGTTTTATGTACACTGTTGTTAACGTTGTGACATATTTTTGTAAGAAAAACAGAAGTTCCTACTAATATGTACAAAGTAATGATTTATCTCTATGTAATCAATGATTATTATATGTCTATATTTTAGGGAAGGACTACAAGTTGGAAACATGTCGGGTCTTTATCTTTTCTATTCCTAAGGGCTGCACCAGGTCTCCAGTATTAGCAGTCCTTTGGATGTATCTGATGATGTACTAGGGTATATGAGTATATTTATGCTTGGATATGCTACTGCAATGTCCTATCATTAGGACTATACAGTATTTCCTTTTTTTTATCTGATGTTTTTTCTGATGTCTTCTAAATAAAATATATATTGTTTAATGATACAACTTGATATGTGGTTCTGCCTTCAAAGTCCATGAGGTGTTTATGCATGGTGTGCATCTTCGTATTTTTTCAGTTATATTTAGGATGCTGGCAGACTGCACAATATTGCTTATCACACTATATCCCTAAACCATTTTTCCAAGACAATAATAGTCGTAAGTGTCATGGTAGTTTCAATAAGGAATGATAATGTAATGTAATGTAAATACCTGTTACCCCAACAGGCTCACACTGTAACAGGTATATCTGACGTTAAGAAATATACATTAGATTAACAAGTAACATCATTCTAATTAAGGAAAGTATCCTAATTGGTAGAAGATTCCTCAACAAAAGTAAAGCAAAGCTGAAAAGGAAATTGTATTATGTTTTTCCAAGCTCTCTAAATTGTTTAGAAGCTTTGAGATGAGAGATCTATACTTGCCATATTAATTTAAATGTATTACGTTTATAATTCTTACATGCAAGAGTTCAAAGTTACACTGAGTATTCAATCTATCTATAACCTTGTATACATTAGGTGTAATGTTCGATTTCCACAGACTCAGGGTTTTAAATCTAGCAGCAATAAGTACTTGTATAACAATAGTTCTAAGTTGAATTGGGTATAAGTTTAGATTTAAGCTTAAGAGTGCTATTGCTGGTGTAAGTGGGGTTATAACACTGGTGAGGGACACTATAAATGATGATATGGAATTCCAGAAACCCTGAATATTTTTACAACTCCAAAAAATACAATGTAGGATACCTATTTGGCATTAACATCTCCAACACGTGGAATCACAAGAAGAGAACATCTTAGATAACCTATAAGGTGTTAAATACCACCTATTTAAAAAATCTTGAGCATTTTCCCAGGGCTTAACCAGATTTACTGCTACAGGGTGGCCATTCTGTGCAGAATCAGTATATATACTCTAGGGAGCGCATGTCGCTTCTGCTGATTAGTCACAGCAGAAGCCAATCAGCGGGTGCTGGCCAATGGATGCCTGCGAGCACCCGCCGATCTTCAGGAAGAAAGGCCGCATATGAACAAGGCAGAGCTCCATCCTGATAGGGAGGAAGTGATTGATTTCCATCAGATCCCTTACTACAAGCACCACACAAATACACAAAAACACTGGCTAGGCACACATTTAACCCTTTGATCACCCTAGATGTTTAACCCCTTCCCGGCACAAAAGAGCATGAGAGAATGACAGCACGAGAATGAGAGAAACAAATAGAGCAGATTGTTTGTGTTCCTATAAGACAAATACATAGGGATTAATTTATAAATAAAATTGCATAGAAATGTTGTCATTGAAAATGTATGTACGTTCATTCTTTGAAAATAGGGCAAAAAAAAAAAAAAAAAAGGTTAATAGTCTATTTACTGTGCTGGTCGAATGTTTTGCATTCATAGAAAATCCATATGATACTTAGTGCCAACTAGTGGCCAAATGCTTAGATGAAAAATATTTAACCAGCACAAGAAATAGCCCATATAACATTTATTTTTTCCTCTATTCAATGTACATGCACTTTCTAGGCAAATGTTTTAACAAATACACCCCATAAAGTGGCTTCAGCATTGCAAAACATTTGTAGGTTAAGTCAAATTATAACATGAAATCCTTACAATCAGTACATAAATGTAAAGAAGTTGGCAATCTGAAGGCAGCTGGTGCAGTTCTGTCATCATTTGCTCAGTGAAGTGTTGGGATTTGTGCTGTTCCATGCAGATTTTATGAAGCATACAACAGGCAGCAACAGTAGATCCCCCCTAGCCCCCCTCGCCCTGGCTGTGTTTCATAGGCTCTATCCCTCTTCTCGGGAGCCCAGGACCACAATAGACTGTCTCAGAATGATAGGTGGAAGGAGATAGAGGAACCTCTATTTTTTGGTCTAGACTGAATCCAGAAGCACGTGGCTCTGAGTATTTTTAGTTTCAGATCCATGAGTAGAGAGAGTGTGGGATTTTAAAGGTGCTTACAACCTCATGAACACAAATCTTTACAATACTAAAAATGTAATATAATTTATCAACGTTTTATATAGTAAGAACCAAGGTAGTCAAAAACACAATCAAAAAAAGGCTAAAATGTGCATGAAGGCCACATAAAGGGGTTGATTTATTAAACACAAATAGACTGTGCACTCTGCAAATGCAGTTGCTCTAGAGCTTAGTAAATGAGGGTAATCTATACTTTGTAAAGAATACCCAATCACATGCAGGGAAAATTTAAAAAAGAATGAATTTTTGCTTGTACATGATTGGATGAAGGAAGTCAGCAGAGCTTCTGCTCATTTACTAAGCTCTGTAGCAATTGCACTTGAAGAGTGCAACTGCACTTTGCAAAGTACACAGTCTATTTACCTTTAGTAAATTAACCCCAAAGTTTTCATATTGTAAGATCAAACACCTTGCATATTTCACCCACTACAATGTAAATAATTCAATAAACACATAAACATATGGTAGATGTTAAACAAAGTAACAAACACAACTCCGGTGTTGTTAAGAAGTGGAGGACAATGGGATACTTTGCCTCAATGTGTTTCACAGATTGCGCATCCTCAGGAGACTTAAAGGTAATGGTAACAGTGAAGTATATATCATTAAAAGCAACATGCAGCCATGATATGTAAAGCAATTGATCACATAATGTCCATCAATGTAGAAATCATTCACAAAGACCATATGTGAACAAAGATAGGTGGTGCTGCACAATCACAAGACAGAGGAGGAGTGAAAGCCAAGGCCATATCAACCCGGGGGGTGGGCAGGCAGGTGTCAAGGGGCTCAGACCTTAGTAATGTCACATCTTGCCATCCCATTGATGAAATATGACAAAAAATGGGCTTAAATAAATCTAATTACATATATTGTACTAGGCAAATCCTATAGGAACATGGTCACAGAGGGGAGAGACATGCTGCTGGAAAGGAAATCCCATGCACTGGTAAGTTCCAAGGCAAAAGGATAAACTCAAATTCTAAAGAGAAAAAAAAAGAAAGGAAGAGGCAATCAAGATCATCTTGATAACCTTAGCTTAGTTCTGCTTAGCAGAGATCCCACAGAGCTACAAGTTATAGTTACCTCTATCCTTAACAGCAGTAATGGTACAACTCCCCATCTGAAATGAAGCAGACAACTCTATTGCCATGATGGTTCCTTAGAAAGTATATGGGGAGTGATTGCTAGAGGTCCGCCTCCAACCTGTGTCTGTCACCATTTACATTGCAGTCTAACCAGCATAGACGTGTGTGCCAATGATCATATGCAGTCAAAGAAACCATGCATGTTCAATGTTGGTGGGGGAACATGCATGAGAGCATGCCACGTGTCTCCATGCTTCCAACGGCTTCCCACTCTCGGATATCGAGAAATTTGGTGGTCTTTTTTCCATGTTCCCCCACCAACATTGAACATGCATGGTTTCTTTGACTGTGCATGCTGGGTGGCACATCTGACTGGCCCGGATATAGCACCATGAATATAATGACGGATGCGGGTTGGGGTCATACCTTTAGCAATCATTCCCTATATATAAGGAACCAATAAATTACTTATCTTGTTAGAGACTAAATGGATCTTTAAATTGGAAGCCACCAAGACACCAGGCTAGTATGTAAACATCAATTTCAAACCATTCCTCTAATAGGTGAATTGCCAGTGGTCTCATCCAGTGGACTCATCAGTTACAAATCAGTTACCACATTGAAGCCTAATACTTGGTTCGTGAAATAAGCATTTTATCTATTTATTTGGTGACCATTTGGTCACTTTAGTATTCATTTTTGACATTCATTTTTTTTTTTTGGTTTATGTCGGTATTTGCTTGACCTTTTTGTAAGGGTGACACTGCTGCACAGACTAGAGAAGAGGTCCGCATCTTCTTGGGTGGTTGTTCCTGGGGAATTGGGCTTTGTGTTTGGGGGGGGGGGTGTGAGCTTTGCCTATGTTCCCTCTCTCCCACTGTGGTTGTTTCTGTTGAGTGGTTCTATATATTTGTCTTTTTTTTATTATTTGATTGATCCATTTAAATGTATTTGTTTAAAATTATCATTCAAAAAAATTATCATTTTTTTGGGGGTTTTTTTGCATCTAGGATTGTGCGATGAGTAGGGGTGAGACGGTTCATGGCAGGACATGGCTGTGGGGTATCCCGCCTCCCCTCCCACACCCCTCTGGGGGCATCCTGGTTGCTTGGTCACTGGGGCCCATGACGTGTGCACGCACCACATGTCTCTATTCTCCTGCCAGCTTCCGCCTCTCAGGTAAGGCGAACGAGTTGGAAGTTTGGCGGGCACTTTTTTCAATGTTCCCCCACCACCACTGAGCAATGAGCATGTCCGATTTATTTGACCGTGCATGCTGGGTAGCATATGCAACTACCCCGGATATATGGTTATTATGGCAGACATAGGTTGGGGCATAAAAAACACAATATTGCTGCGCTAAAAATAATGCATATAAATTGTATTACGAATCGTCCGTACTAAAAAAGAAAGGTAAAGCAGCCACACTAATCTGGAATATGTCAGATCACAATACGATAAAACAATAACTGTGGCGCTAAACCCTATGTAAAAAGTCCCAAATGAATGAGAACAAAAGCAGTCCATACAGATGTCTCGCATCCATAATACATGATAATTTATGGATGCGAGATTACCTTATATGTTCTGTAAGTGCAATTCTTTGTGTGGGAATAAAATGTTAACAGCAGTCTGCGCTATGTGATGTTCCTGCCCTTTTTTTCACATATCATACCATCTTTTGAGCCTGTCTATCGGGGATCAGAGTGAGAAGTTCCCTGTCTCCAAACCTACGTTTTTGGCATTTGTGACCTCTGTTATAGGGGTCAACTACAGCTGGTAAGCAGTGGTGGTGTTGGAGTGCTTTTCTGGTGGTGGTTCTTCAGCTCTGGAGTGGCTTCATTTGTCTACAAACGTGGGGATACATCTGTATGAACTGCTTTTGTTCTCATTCATTTGGGACTTTTTACATAGGGTTTAGCGCCACAGTTATTGTTTTATAGGTTGGGGCATACCTCTAGCAATCACTCCCTATATATAAGGCTCCAATAAATTACTCATCCAATTAGAGACTAAATGGATTTTTAAATTGGAAGCCACAAAGACACCAGGCCAGAATGTGAGCATCAATTTTTTAACCATCCTCTAGGCGGCTTCTGACTCTTGGATATCGCGAGCAAGTTGGAAGTTCAGCAGGCTCTCTTAATGCTTCCCCACCACCCCTGAGCATATCCAGTTTCTTTGACCATGCCTGCTTAGTGTCATATTCAATCGCGTTGCATATACTGCCATGATTATGGTGGAGGATGCGGTTTGGGGATGGACTTTTAGCAATCACCCTCCATATATAAGGAACCATCATGGCAGTTCTGGTGCTGAATATGAACCCTATAGAAGTCAAAGGGATCTTAATGTTAAAAAACAATATAGCCCATTTTCTATGCTAATAGATAAGGGATTGTCAAACAAATAATATGGTGGCTGGGCACTGTCCTGGGGAACATGTAGCAAAGCAAAAAAAAAAAACATTAAACAATTTTTAATATATGAATATTGGTGAGGGGGTGGAATCAGTGATTTAAGAGAAACATTAAAAATGCTAAATTATTTCAAATAAAATCTCTGTGGTTGTCCTGAAGCTGACTGTGAAGTATCTGATCTGTTTAATGTATAATCCCTACTACAACAAAACTGAGGCCAGGGCCTCTTAACATGTAATAGGCAGTCAGGAAATTAGATGTCTAATTTATGCCACTTGAAAGTTTGAAGGTGATCCTTGAAGTTTTGTCCCCACTATGTGTCTAGGCTGCAAAAAGTCTCATGTATGTGGTATCGGCATACTCGAGAGGAATAGCAGAGAATGTTTGGTGACGTAGGTCTAAATATGCCAAAGCTGTGTGTGAGAAATATCTTTTTTTTCAATTTGCAGCTGTATGTAAAACACACACACAATTTTATTGTAAACTTGTAGCAGAAAAAAGTGATCCTAAAAAAAGATTAATCATGTCTCTAATTAAAGCGGAGTTCCGGCCTCGGGGGTCAATTTTAGCTAAAAATACCCCCGGGACAGTCAGGGCTAGTACATTCCATAATGGATAGCTCTGAACTGTCCCGGGTCGCACTTACCTGTAAGAAGAAATACTTACCTAGAAAAGTTCTTCTCCAGCGCTGCCATCTCAGGTGTGGGCAGCTGAAGCCGCAGCGTCCCTCTTCGTGTCCTCTTCCGTGACATTGGAGTCCCACAATGCACTGCACCGGCCCCGCTCGTCACTTCCGGTGCAGGCGCAGCATCCCTGCACAGCTTATAGGCATGCCCAGAAGCTGTTTAGCAGGGATTGCCACGCTTGCACTGGAAGTGACGAGCGGGGCCGGTGCAGGCACATTGATTCCTGGGAGCGATGACGTTCAGCTCCCAGGAGTCATCGCAAACCGTAAGAGACGGCGTGGGCCGCGGCCGTAAAGGGAGGAAGTGAAAGGAAGGTGAGTATATTTTCTTCTATAATAAGGTAAGTAACCAAAAAAAATCGGCAATATCCATTTCTTTTTCAGGTGACCCTCAGTAAGCGGATGGCCCAAAATCGATTTTTTCGATTTTGAGGCTGGAACTCAGCTTTAGGGTGGGGAGTCTACTTTGCAAAACGTAATCATTTTGCGGGGAATTCTCCTGCCCTAGCACTTCAGGGCCTCAAAAGCTGTGATAGGTTGTCATAAAATTAGATGCATTCTAAATGCACCATGAAAGTCTACAGATGCTCCTTGGGTTTTGGAAATGTGGTATCCCCATATTTGGGAGAAGTGGAGGAATGTGTTTTGGGGAATACGTTTGTGAGAAATAACCTGTTAAGATGAAAAGTTTGTGAAAAAAAATCAAAGTTTATTTACTTTCTTTATTTTCCAAAATATCATGACAGAAAATTACAACTTCAACAATTCATTGTGCTTCTTAATAAATATCTTGAAATGTCTACTTTCCAAAAATGCATACTTTTGGGCATTTTTGTATGATCCTGGTATTTTAGAGCCTCAAAAATTGAAATAGTCAAAAAATGAGGCCTGATAAATTTTAAATATAAAGTATATACTATATTAAAAACCTTCACAGAGACTAAACACACACACACTAACAAAACTGAAAAAACGGCCTGGAAAGGAAGAGGGCTTAAATAACTACTGGAGTTTTTAATTTGTACTACAAAAACACCTTTACCTTACTTTTTGTTAAATTAAAAATGGCAGGACAATGTGAATATCCACTGAATGATCCATATTCAGAGTAAAAAGTAAAAAAGCTGCAAATATTGATATTGACCAAATAGGTATCATAAGTCCTACGAAGGCTTTTTTCAAGTATGCATATGATCATTGCCAGAGATACAGTATGCCATATAATATTATTGAAGAGAAGAGAATAGAATAGAGAAGTAGTATAATTATTTGGTGGCCACTAATAACAATTGTGGATAGGAAAATGTGTGTGCTTTCATTTCAAGAGTCCAAGACAAGTTTCCAACTGACAATAAGAATTTTCTGCAGGTAAAATAAAAAAAAATATATGAAGATAATTTTAGAAACTGAGTCTTTATTGCTGCATTCACCATTGAAAAAAACTATGTCTTAAAGACAACAACAACAAAAAAAAAAAATCAAGATATTCTCTCTTTACAAAAATATTATGGAAACTATAAAGTGCATTTTTTTTTTTTTACGAACAACTGTATATCTTTACAACAGTACTTCAATTCTATAAAATTATTGTTACATATAAATTATTTAGAAGTATGTAAAATGTAAAACATGCCGATAATTCATGTAACACACATGATCAAAAAGAAAAAATGAGATGGTAAAAGTAAATTAATTTTTACTAGAGTCTGTTTAATTGATCACCCTAACCTAATATCCTGCAGTGAATTATTTTCTCAGTGGTGCACCAAAGGATATTGATTTAGTTTAAATTATTGCTGCAGTCTATGACTTGAGACGTTGACCATTTTATTAATGTAGTTTATGAATGGCTTTGTGTTTGGAGTAAAACATGTAAAAGGTGTTAATGAATTGTAGAGGGGAGGATACAAAGCCTAGTTATGCCTCAAGGCATATTTGCAATCTGATCCCTGATTTCCAGGAACAATGCCAGGTTTCAATATTTCTCTATTGATATTTCTGTGTGTTTTTTCTGTTACATCAATCACAGAATAAAAGTGATAATTGCGCATACCTTATTTTGTATTTTAATGTTCCTAAATTCGTGTTAATCTTTTATATGAATGCAAAACAAAAACAAACAATAAAGTATGTAAACATATTTTATCAATCAACTTAAAAATATATCTATAGATATACACAGGTGCATCTCATAAAATTACAATATCACCAAAAAGTAATTTATTTTGGTAATAAAATTCAAAAAGTGAAACTCATATATTTTATATAGATGCATTACACACAGAGTGATATATTTCAAGCATTTCTTTCTTTTAATTTTGATGATTATGGCTTACATACCCAAAAATTAAGTATCTCAGAAAAATATAATATTACATAAGACCAATAAAAAAAGGGATTTTTAATACAGAAATGTTGGCTTACTGAAAAGTATGTCCATGTACAGTATAGTATGCACTCAACACTTCGTCAGGGCTTCTTTTGCATGAATTACTGCATCAATGTGGTGTGGCATGGAGGCGATCAGCATCTCCATAAAGCTACATAAAATGGTCCATATGCAGCACTAAAATGCAAAAAACAAAGTAGTCCATATATTATGATGAAAGGAAGAGATGGGATACCTGCACCAGCTTCAGTGTGAGATTACAGCACACCACACCACAATGTTAATCCGATCTCCTTACCAGAGAAAAAGTGAAGCAGGCATATACAGTCAGGTCCATAAATATTGGGACATCGACACAATTCTAATCTTTTTGGCTCTATACACCACCACAATGGATTTGAAATGAAACAAACAAGATGTGCTTTAACTGCAGACTTTCAGCTTTAATTTGAGGGTATTTACATCCAAATCAGGTAAAAGGAAGTGTAGGAATTACAACAGTTTGTATATGTGCCTCCCACTTTTTAAGGGACCAAAAGTAATAGGACAGATTAACAATTTTACCCCCTTCCCGACCAGGGCCTATTTTGTGATTCGGCACTGCGTGAATTTAACAGACAGTTGCGCGGTCGTGCGACGCTGTACCCAAATGAAATTGACGTCCTTTTTTTCCCCACAAACAGAGATTTCTTTTGGTGTTATTTGATCACCTGTGCGATTTTTTTGATCATGCGCTATAAACAAAAAAAGATTTTGCAAAAATAACAATATTTTTCACATTTTTTTATATGAATTTCCCCCCAAAAAAATGTAAAAATCTAAATTTTTTAACATTTTAGGCCAATTTGTTTTCTGCTACATATGTTTGTTAAAAAAAAATCGCAAAAAGCATATTTTGATTGGTTTGTGCAAAAGGTATTGCGTTTACTAACTAAGGGAAAGATTTTTGTCATTTTTATTGTTTTTTTTTTAACGAGTAATGGCGACGATCTGCAAATTTTTTTGCGGGACTGCGACATTGCGGCGGACAGATCGGACCCTTGACTGACATTTTTGACACTTTTGGGGGTACCAGTGACATTACTACAGTAATCAGTGCTATACATATGCACTGTTACTGTAAAAATGACACTGGCAGGGAAGGGGTTAACTTTATTGGAGAAGGAGGGGTTAAGTGTGTCCCTAGGGGCATGCTTCTAACTGTGATTGGATGTGACTTTTCATGTAACAGCAGAGATCTACGGTCCTACATAGCATGATCTGTGCTGTTACACAGGGGAGAATGACAGGCGGCTTTGTTTACATTAGCCGCCTGCCTTTCTCCCGGTGTTACGGCCGATCGCAAGTGATCGGCGGACATTGGGTCCGCCGCTCACATGCGCGGGGGGGTCCGTGAGCGAGCGGGAGCGCGCCTCCAGCGCCGCACGCTCGCTCCCTAGAGCCTCACAGGCTAGCGACGTTTTGCCTGTGAGGGGCTGACCGCCGCAGTAAATGGTCGTTCAGTGGTCGGCAAGTGGTTAATGAGTTTTAATGCACAAAAACACAATATAATACCCAATTTTTTGGTAAAATATAAAAGATGATGTAACAACGAATAAATAGATACCAAACGCGTCACGCTTTATAATTGCACCCGTGGAATGGCGCCAAGCTATGGTACCTTAAAATCCCCATGGGTGACACATTAAAAGCTTTTACAGGCTACTCGTTTAGGATTATACGGGAGATCTGGAGATAGAATTATTAGTCTCACTTTGATGTTCACCGCAATACCTCACATGTGTGGTGTGATCGCTGCTTTTTTTTTGGGTTCTTTGGAGGCAGGCAAAACATCTGAACTTCTTTATAGGGGCATATATTTACACACACACTTATTTGTATTTTACACATATATAGGTGTGTTAGGAGGGGAGCCATATTAGTGCTAATTATTTCATGAGCGCAAGTATAGTGTTCTGCTACTTTCACACCTATATATGTGTAGGTGTGTATATATACCCCTATACAGAAGTTCAGATGTCATGCCTGCCTCCAAAGAACCCAAAAAAATGCCCAAAAAAACGCCTGCAAGAACAAACCTGGGCATTTTTTTTGGCGCTGGCATTTTTTTTGGCATTTTTTTGGGTTCTTTGGAGGCAGGCAAAACATCTGAACTTCTGTATGGGGTATATATATATACACACACACTTATATGTATTTTACACTTACACATATATAGGTGTGTTAGGAGCGGAGCCATATTAGTGCAAATTATTTAATTAGCAAAAGTATAGTGTTCTGCTCCTTTCACACCTATATATGTGCAGGTGTATATATACACAGACATGTGTGTGTATATATACCCCTATACACATGTTCAGATGTCATGCACTCCAAACATGTTCTCAAAAAAGCACTATCAACGCCTGCAGCAAAAAGAATGCTGACAGGGGCGAAGCCATATTAGTGCTCTGAAAGTGACACAAGAGAAACAATCTTTTCTCTATAGCGGTCACCCTGCTATGGAAGGGTTTTGTCACCCTGCCATAGCAGTCACAGTCAGTTAACCCTACACTACACTACGGTCCCCTTACACTTAACACTTTCCCTACAGAAACTGAATAATTAAAGCTAACTATAGTGGATAACACTAATAAATGCTAAATGACACTTTGTAGCAAAAGTCACAGAACTGCTTCCACTCTCTTCCATGTCCCTGTATAACAATGCTAGGAATTTGGCGGGGGCTATCTTATATACTGGGGGGCGTATTCACTAATTATTGGCCTATGGACTCCCTAGTCACTCCAATTACATTCCTAGCATTCTCCTGCCCCCTCAATTGGCTTTTACTGATGGTTCTGGTCCAATCACGGGCTTTTAAAGCCCATTTCCGGAACCATTGCATTTTGGTCGGTTCTGGTTGCCGAATTCCGAACTTTTTCAGCAAAAAGTTCTAAATTCGGCAGAACCTCGAACAGCCAATGTTTGGGTCGAACCGATGGTCGACCCGAACCTTTCGATCATCCCTAATTGTTGCCAATCCTTTTTCTGGCTATCCAGGCTGCATGTTTGGATAAGTGTTTAGTATTGATTTTGTGGGGTAGTCCATGTCATTTTTGTTTCTTGCACATCATCAATGTCTGGTATAGTGGACCATAACCGCTAATGGCTTCCTATTAGGCATTGACACCATTATTAAGTAGACACAGGCTGACCCATACCAGAATTTTTGGTTGCAAAGCTGCAAACATCTTACGGGGATTCAGAGCAGTGAACTTGCCAAAAATGTTAAGGATTAGCTTGTGTGCTTGTTTGCTGAACTGCCAGCAGACTGGGTGGGCTTAACCTAAACCTGACGCTCATCCCTACTTATGAGGAATAAGTTAATATTTTTCCATGTTTCCATGGAAAATATTGCTTTACCATTTACATTAATTTATTGACTTCTATGAGCAATGTCTTTTCACCCCTTTATCATATTTATCTTCTAAGAGGTCATTAAACCAACAAATTCAGTTTTGCTGATTCCTACCAACCTCTAAAGATTTATTGACAGTAATGTTGATTTGCTAAAGGAGTATAAGCTGTTCTCTTATCAAAGTGAATGTTTAGTAAATAAGGTGAAGCTGTTTTCACTTGAAATACCCAATCACAAGAAAAATAAATTAAAAATAAAACAGGACTTTTGATAGCACATACTAGGAGAATTGAAGTGACCACATCTTCATGTAATTTACTATGACAAGTGAACATGTACTTGGCAAAATGTACATACTCTGTACAATGTATTTTTCAAAACGGACAATTTATGCCATTCTTACAAACCACTCATTTTTAGTAATGGTAAAGTAGGAACTTACCTCAAGGTATTGTAATAGTTTCTATAACTGCTTTAACCACTTCCGGACCGCCTGCCACATATATACTGTGGCACAGCGGCATTGGCTGCGCAAAATCACGTACATGTACGTGATTTTGTGCATGAGATCTGGGACACAGCGAGAGCCAATCAGTTCTGAGGAGAGGCAGAATGGCGGTCTGCCTATGTAAACAAGGCAAACCGCCGTTCTGTCACAGAGGAAAATGCAGATCTATTGTTTCTGCTTAGCAGAAACACGGATCTCTGTTTTCTTCTAGTGCATCCATTCCCCCCACCGTTAGCAAGCACTCCCTAGGAGCACATATAACCCTTTGATCGCCCCTGATGTTAACCTCTTCTCTGCCCGTGTAATTTATACATTGACAGTGCATTTTTTTTTAGCACTGATCACTGTATTGGTGTCACTGGTCCCCAAAAAGTGTCACCCATGTCAGATTTGTCCGCTGCAATGTCACAAACTAAAAAAGTCTATAAATCTATCCCATAGTTTGTAGACACAATACCTTTTGCACAAACCAATCAATATACACTTAAAGGGATTTTCTTTACCAAAAACATGTAGAACAGCTTTTCTCAACCTTTTCAACACAGAGGAACCCTTGAAATACATTTCTGGTCTCAGGGAACCCCTGCTAAAAATGAAAAATCTACAACTCATTATTGTGACAGTCAGTGGGAAGAATGCTCCTTACTCTTGTCATCATTGGGTGGGAAGAATTACCGCCTTACAGATAGCTAAAAGGAACAAAGGTGTCATTGGGAACTTATCTGAGAGGCAGAAATTGCCCATTACTTAAGGAACCCCTAGCAACCTCAGGAGGAACCTTAGGGTTCCGCGGAACCCTGGTGGGGAAACCCTGATGTAGCAGAATACATTTTGGCCTAAATTTATGATGAAATTAGATTTTTTACATTTGTTTTATTGGTTTTGTTTTATAGCAGAAAGTAAAAAATATTGTGTTTTTTTTTTTCAAAATCGTCTGTATTTTTTTGTTTAGAGTGCAAAAAATAAAAACCACAGAGGTGATCAAATACCACTAAAAGAAAGTTCTATTTGTGAGAGAAAAAAAGGACATAAATTTCTATTTGGGTACAGTGTCGCAAGACCGCGCAATTGTCAGTTAAAGCAACGCAATGCCATATCGCAAAAAATGGCCTGGTCAGGAAGGGGGTAAGGATCGGTTTCCACTAGTGCGGCTACGAAGTCGTGCTACTTCTAGCGCAACTTCGTAGCTAAAGTTGTTTGCGGCTTTCAGTGAGACTTGTCCCTCATTATAGAGGGAAGTCGCACTGAAGACGGCTCAAAAGTAGTGCACAAACTACTTTTGAAGTCGCCGCAACTCAAGTCGCGGCAGTGGAAACGGGCCAGATAGAAATCAATGGCTTTTGACTTGCTGTGCGACTTGACATGTGTCAAGTCGCACAGCAAGTTGCACTAGTGGAAACCGAGCCAAAGACCTTCTGAGGCTGAAGTAGTAATAATGTCAAAAAGCCAAGAGGTCAAGATTCAACTAAATGAACCAACATTCATCTTAATTACAGTCATTTTATTCTCAACTTTTTTTTACTTTCAATAAGCTTTCATTTCTAGGTAAGCCTTGCAATCTTTACATGTTTTCCCAAATTCTGTTGCTGTCAAAGTATGTGTAGATGCAATAAAAGGTGTAATAAGGAACATTCAAGTTTCATAATTAATGTATCGAAAGTCTAGTTAACCTACTCTAGGATCAAGACTTTAAATCATTAGCTTGAACATCTGTCATAAAAAAGATAAAAATGTATATTAACCACTTCCCTACCGGCGTATAGACAAATGACGCCAGCAGGGTGGCTTTGTAGATCCAGGCAGCCATCATATGATGTCCGCCCACTCTCACCGCTACTGCTCGCCCCGGGGGCACGCAGCGCGCCGATCGGGGGTGAGGCTTGTCCCTGGGACTGAGCCCAACCCCGATCAAGGTAAACAGCCAATTAAATTGGCTTTTTACCAAGTGATCGGGTGTGTCAATCACAGCCGATCACATGAGCGGCTCCAGTGCGAGCCGCTCGTTCTCTCTTCAATGCGCGCCCCCGGGGCGCGCAGCGCGGCGATTCGGGATGAGGCTAGTTCCTCGGACAGAGCCCATCCCCGATCTAGGTAAAGAGCCAATGAAATTGGCTTCTTACCACGTGACCGGCTGTCATTCACAGCTGATCACAGAATGTCAACAGAGAACATGGTAACTAGCTGTCACCATGTTCTCCTCCTCACACACTGATCCTGTGTGAGGAGGAGATTGTGGTAACAGCTAGTTACCAATTACAGTGCACCCCAAAACACACTGATTCCCCCCCCCCAATAAAGAGCACCTGTCACTAGCCCATCAAAGTACCTGTCACTAGCCCATCAAAGTACCTGTCACTAGCCCATCAGAGTACCCGAGTACCTGTCACCAGCCCATCAGGTACTCTGATGACAGGTACTCGGGTACTCTGATGGGCTGGTGACAGGTATTCTGATACTCTGATGACAGGTACTTGGGTACTCTGATGACGGGTACTCGGGTACTCTGATGACAGGTACTTGGGTACTCTGATGACAGGTACTCGGGTACGCTGATGGGCTGGTGACAGGTATTCTGATACTCTGATGACAGGTACTTGGGTACTCTGATGACGGGTACTCGGGTACTCTGATGACAGGTACTTGGGTACTCTGATGACAGGTACTCGGGTACTCTGATGGGCTGGTGACAGGTATTCTGATACTCTGATGACAGATACTTAGGTACTCTGATGACAGGTACTCTGATAACAGGTACTCGGGCACCCTGATGACAGGTACTTGGGTACTCTGATGACGGGTACTCTGATGACAGGTACTTGGGTACTCTGATGACGGGTACTCGGGTACTCTGATGGGCTGGTGTCAGGTACTCGGGTACTCTGATGACAGGTACTTGGGCACTCTGATGACAGGTACTCGGGTACTCTGATGGGCTGGTGTCAGGTATTCGGGTACTCTGATGACAGGTACTTGGGTACTCTGATGACAGGTACTCGGGTACTCTGATGACAGGTACTTGGGTACTTTGAGTACCTGTCACCGGAGTACCCGAGTACCCGTCATCGGAGTACCCATCATCGGAGCACCCGAGTACCTGTCACCTACCCATCAGAGTACCCGAGTACCTGTCACCTACCCATCATAGTACCCGAGTACCTTCCACCTGCTCATCAGAGTACCTGACGCCTGAATTACCCGAGTACTTGCTGCCTGCTCATCAGTACCCATCACTAGTCATCAGTACTTATCAGTACCCATCAGTACCTATCACCTATCAGTATCAGAACTGATCAACCTAAATACCGGTGTTATGGCAGCAGATAGCTGCCATAACCCTGGTATTTTTTTAAATGGTGGACGGTTGGCTTTGCGATAAGGGTGGTCCTAGTGGCGGATTCGCCCCGGGATCACCCTTCCGGGATGGCAGAAGAGGTGGCCCCCCCCATCCCACCGCGTTCCGGTCCTTTTCCCCACTTACCGGACCCGCCGGCAGCGGGGAAAACGATCCAGTCCCGGATCCTCACAGACAGGATGTCGAGTGAGGGCAAGCTTGCCCTCACTCAACTCTATGGTCTTGGAGGACTGGAGCTACGGCAAACGTCGTTGCCTAGCAACCGTTTAAAGGTCCTTTTTTTTTTCATTTTATTTTTATTTATTTTTTTCTGTCTTTTAGTGTACTTGTGAGATCTGAGGACTTTTTGACCCCATATCTCACAAAAAGAGGTCCTGTCGTGACTATTTCTATTACAAGGAATGTTTACATTCCTTGTAATAGAAATAAAAATGATCAATTTTTTTTTAAACAGTGTAAAAATAAAAAATAATAAATAAAATAAATAGTAAAAAAAAAAAATTAAAGCGCCCTGTCCCCGTTGGCTCGCGCACAGAAGCGAAAGCATATGGAAACCCCGCCCACATATGTAAACGGTGTTCAAACCACACATGTGAGGTATCGCCGCGATCGTTAGAGCAAGAGCAATAATTTGAGCCCTAGACCTCCTCTGTAACTCTAAGATGGCAACCTGTAGAAATGTTTAAAATGTCTCCTATGGGGATTTTTAAGTACCAAAATTTGTTGCCATTCCGTGAGCGTGCCCAATTTTGAAGCATGACATGTTGGGTATCTATTTACTCGACATAACATTATCTTTCACATTATGGAAAAAAATTGGGCTAACTTTACTGGTTTCTTATTTTTTTTATTCAAAAATGAATTTTTAAAAAAAAAATTGCGTTTGGAAGACCGCTGCGCAAATACGGTGTGATAAAAAATATTGCAATAACCTCCATTTTATTCTCTAGGGTCTCTGCTAAAAAAATATAAAATGTTTGGGGGTTCTAAGTAGTTTTCTAGCAAAAACAACTGATTTTAGCTTGTAAACACCAAATGTCAAAAATAGGCCTAGGCAAGTGGCTAGGATGCATGATGGTGCTCCTTGGATGTTGGGCCCCTCTATATGGCTAGGCTGTGAAAAAGTCTCACACATGTGGTATTACCATACTCAGGAGGAGTGGCAGAATGTATTTTGGGGTGTCATTTTTGCTGTGTACATGCTATGTGTTATTAATATCCTATAAATTGACAACTTTGTGTAAAAAAAAAAAGTTTTCATTTTTTTCCCACATTTTCCAAAAATTTGTGGAAAAAAATGACATGTTCAAACGACCCATAATGCCTCATAGAATATACGTTGGAGTGTTTGCTTTCCAAAATGGGGTCATTTTGTGGACTTTTCCATTGGATTGGTGCTCTAGGGCCTTCAAAATTGTGATAGGTAGTAAGAAAGTTTTATGTGTATTTATGCTCCTAGAATGCCTGAAGATGCTACTTGGATGTGGAGTCTCTTTTTGTAGCCAGGCTGTGTAAAAGTCTCACATATGTGGTATCACCATACTCAGAAGGAGTAGCAGAATGTCTTCTGGGGTGTCATTTTTGCTGTGTACATGCTATGTGTTAGAAATAGCTTATAAATTTACAACTTTGTGGGGAAAAAAATGAAAAAAAAAGGTTTTCTTCATTTTCCCAAGAATTGTGGGAAAAAATTATAACTTCAAAAAACTCACCATGCCTCTTACTAAATACATTGGACTGTCTACTTTACAAAAAGGGGTCATTTGGGGGGTATTTGTACTGTCCTGAAATTTCAAGGGCCTCAAGAAAGGAGATAGGCCGTCAGTACATCTGGTGTGATCAATTTTCAGTAATTGGTACCATAGCTTCTAGACTCAATAACTTTCACACAGACTAAATAATATACACTAATTCGGTTTAATTGTACCAGAGATATGTAGCAGTATAAATTGTGGCCCAAATGTATGAAGAAAAATAAATTTTTTGCAAAATGTTATAATAGAAACTAAAAAAAAGTGTTTTTTTTTTTTCAAAATGTTTGCTCTTTTTTTGCTTATATCACGAAAAAAAACTCAGTTGTGATCAAATATCACTAAAAGAAAGCTCTATTTGTGTGAAAAAAAATGATACAAATTTTGTTTGGTTACAGTGTAGCATGACTGAGCAATTGTGATACAAAGTGTGAGAGTGCTGAAAACTGAAAATTGGTCTGGGCAGGAAGGGGTCTAACTGCTCTGTATGGAAGTAATTAAGTGTGTATTTTAAGTGTATATATAGACCTTCGTGTAGGTTTTCTGGGTATCAGCTTCACTGATTGATAAAGATTGTACATTTTTGGAAGGATAGATTGTGTCTCTTTAGCCCCAGCCTCACTTAGATACTTTCCACTTCTTTTTGTGTACACCATCTCTCCATGCTCCATGCATTTGTCCTATTATACTTTCAAAGGGGATCACTGGTGCTGGAGCCTTAGTTTATTTGCTTATCCTGCTGCATCATGATCTCTAAATAAAAAAAATCAAATCTCTTCTTGGTACATCATCACAAAAAGAACTTTCAATGTAACTATTTATGTTGTTTGCTATTTTGTTGTCACATTACAAAACACAGAAGAAAGCAAAACTGGAGCAGCCAGAATCTGGAGCAGCACTGCATTGCAACCATCAGCTTCTATCATTTCATTTTCAAAGTTCAAAGTGATTGTAAAGAAGAAGAAAAAAAACATGTTATACTTACCTGCTCTGTGTAGTGGTTTTGTACAGAGCAGTCCCGTTCCTCCTCTTCTCGTGTTCCCCGCCAATGCTTGGGCCCCTCCCCCTTGCCGAGTGCCCCCATAGCAAACAACTTGATGTGGGGGCCAGTGGCAGCAGGTGCTCAAAATTTTTGGGGGAGCGCAAAAAGAAAAATGTAATAGGTATTGCTTCATGTCAAAAAACGTGGTGAAAAATTGCGTGACTTTGAGGTCATGGTACAGGCATAGCACAGGTGATGGTATAGGCATGGAACAGGTGATGGTATAGGCATGTCACAGGTCATGATATAGGCATGGCACAGGTTATGGTAAGGGCATGGCAAAGGTCATGGCACAGGTCATGGTACAGGCATGGCAAAGGCATGGCACAGATGATGGTTTAGGCACTGCACAGGTGATGGTATAGGCATGACACAGGTGATGGTATAGGCATGGCACAGGTCATGGTACAGGCATGTCACAGGTCATGGTACAGGCATGTCACAGGTCATGGTACAGGCATGTCACAGGTCATGGTACAGAAGATGGTATAGGCATGGCACAGGTGATGGTATAGGCATGGCACAGATGATGGTATAGGCATGGCACAGGTCAAGGTACAGGCATGTCACAGGTCATGGTACAGGCATGGCACAGGTGATGGTATAGGCATGCCACAGGTGATGGTACAGGCATGTCACAGGTCATGGTACAGGCATGTCACAGGTCATGGTACAGGCATGTCACAGGTCGTGGTACAGAAGATGGTATAGGCATGGCACAGGTGATGGTATAGGCATGGCACAGGTCATGGTACAGGCATGTCACAGGTCATGACACAGGTGATGGTATAGGCATAGCACAGATGATGGTATAGGCATTGCACAGGTCAAGGTACAGGCATGTCACAGGTCATGGTACAGGCATGGCACAGGTCATGGTATAGGCATGTCACAGGTGATTGTACAGGCATGTCACAGGTGATGGTACAGGCATGTCACAGGTCATGGTACAGGCATGTCACAGGTCATGGCACAGATTATGGTATAGGCATGGCACAGGTGATGGTACAGGCATGTCACAGGTCATGGTACAGGCATGGCACAGGTAATGGTACAGGCATGGCACAGGTCATGGCACAGGCATGGCACAGGTCATGGTATAGGCATGTCACAGGTCATGATATAGGCATGGCACAGGTTATGGTAAGGGCATGGCACAGGTCATGGCACAGGTCATGGTGCAGGCATGGCAAAGGCATGGCACAGATGATGGTTTAGGCATTGCACAGGTGATGGTATAGGCATGACACAGGTGATGGTATAGGCATGGCACAGGTCATGGTACAGGCATGTCACGGTACAGGCATGTCACAGGTCATGGTACAGAAGATGGTATAGGCATGGCACAAGTGATGGTATAGGCATGGCACAGTTGATGGTATAGGCATGGCACAGGTCAAGGTACAGGCATGTCACAGGTGATGGTACAGGCATGGCACAGGTGATGGTATAGGCATGCCACAGGTGATGGTACAGGCATGTCACAGGTCATGGTACAGGCATGTCACAGGTCATGGTACAGGCATGTCACAGGTCATGGTACAGAAGATGGTATAGGCATGGCACAGGTGATGGTATAGGCATGGCACAGATGATGGTATAGGCATGTTACAGGTCATGGTACAGGCATGTCACAGGTCATGGTACAGGCATGTCACAGGTCATGGCACAGATGATGGTATAGGCATGGTACAGATGATGGTATAGGCATGGCACAAGTCAAGGTACAGACATGTCACAGGTCATGGTACAGGCATGGCACAGGTGATGGTATAGGCATGTCACAGGTCATGGTACAGGCATGTCACAGGTCACGGTACAGGCATGTCACAGGTCATGGTACAGGCATGTCACAGGTCATGGCACAGATTATGGTATAGGCATGGCACAGGTGATGGTATAGGCATGGCACAGGTCATGGTACAGGCATGTCACAGGTCATGGTACAGGCATGTCACAGGTCATGGTACAGAAGATGGTATAGGCATGGCACAGGTGATGGTATAGGCATGGCACAGATGATGGTACGGGCATGTCACAGGTCATGGTACAGGCATGTCATAGGTCATGGTACAGGCATGTCACAGGTCATGGTACAGGCATGGCACAGGTGATGGTATAGGCATGGCACAGGTCATGGTACAGGCATGTCACGGTACAGGCATGTCACAGGTCATGGTACAGAAGATGGTATAGGCATGGCACAAGTGATGGTATAGGCATGGCACAGTTGATGGTATAGGCATGGCACAGGTCAAGGTACAGGCATGTCACAGGTGATGGTACAGGCATGGCACAGGTGATGGTATAGGCATGCCACAGGTGATGGTACAGGCATGTCACAGGTCATGGTACAGGCATGTCACAGGTCATGGTACAGGCATGTCACAGGTCATGGTACAGAAGATGGTATAGGCATGGCACAGGTGATGGTATAGGCATGGCACAGATGATGGTATAGGCATGTTACAGGTCATGGTACAGGCATGTCACAGGTCATGGTACAGGCATGTCACAGGTCATGGCACAGATGATGGTATAGGCATGGTACAGATGATGGTATAGGCATGGCACAAGTCAAGGTACAGACATGTCACAGGTCATGGTACAGGCATGGCACAGGTGATGGTATAGGCATGTCACAGGTCATGGTACAGGCATGTCACAGGTCACGGTACAGGCATGTCACAGGTCATGGTACAGGCATGTCACAGGTCATGGCACAGATTATGGTATAGGCATGGCACAGGTCATGGTACAGGCATGTCACAGGTCATGGTACAGGCATGTCACAGGTCATGGTACAGAAGATGGTATAGGCATGGCACAGGTGATGGTATAGGCATGGCACAGATGATGGTACGGGCATGTCACAGGTCATGGTACAGGCATGTCATAGGTCATGGTACAGGCATGTCACAGGTCATGGTACAGGCATGGCACAGGTGATGGTATAGGCATATCACATGTCATGGTACAGGCATGTCACAGGTCATGGTAAGGGCATGGCACAGGCCATGGCACAGGCATGGCACAGGTGATGGTACAGGCATGTCACAGGTGATGGTACAGGCATGGCACAGGTGATTGTACAGGCATGGCACAGGTCATGGTAAGGGCATGGCACAGGTCATGGTACGGGCATGGCACAGGTCATGGTATGGGCATGGCACAGGTCATGGCACAGGCATGGCACATGTCATGGTACAGGCATGACACAGGTCATGGTACAGGCATGGCACAGGTCATGGTACAGGCATGTCACAGGTCATGGTACAGGCATGTCACAGGTCATGGTAAGGGCATGGCACAGGTCATGGCACAGGTCATGGTACAGGCATGTCACAGGTCATGGTACAGGCATGGCACAGGTGATGGTACAGGCATGGCACAGGTCATGGTACAGGCATGGCACAGGTCATGGTACAGGCATGTCACAGGTCATGGTACAGGCATGTCACAGGTCATGGTAAGGGCATGGCTTATGTCATGGCACAAGCATGTCACAGGTCATGGTACAGGCATGTCACAGGTCATGGTACAGGCATTTCACAGGTCATGGTACAGGCATGGCACAGGTGATGGTATAGGCATGTCAAAGGTCATGGTACAGGCATGTCACAGGTAATGGTACAGGCATGTCACAGGTCATGGTACAGGTGATGGTATAGGCATGGAACAGATTACTGTACAGGCATGTCACAGGTCATGGTACAGGCATGTCACATGTACTGGTAAGAGCATGGCACAGGTCATGGTACAGGCATGTCACAGGTCATGGTACAGGCATGTCACAGGTCATGGTACAGGCATGGCACAGGTCATGGTAAGGGCACATCACAGGTCATGGTAAGGGCATGTCACAGGTCATGGTACAGGCATGTCACAGGTCATGGTAAGGGCACGGCATCGCACTGCAGCGGCTTCAATCACTCTTCACTTACCTGCTCTCCTGGGCTGGCTCGCTGACTCGCTGACTAAACTCCTGTCCTGTGACTCCACACTCTGCGAGACATCCACGGCATGCTGCTCCTCTCTCTTCTCTCTGACGGCTCTGACAGCGGCGGGAACCAGCGGAAAAGTGACGGAGTCGGGCGGTGATGGTGAGTGACTGATGCACACACTGGCACCGCCCCCAACGACGTCAGCTGGGATGTCCTGAATGATTGGTCCAGGCTGGAGTCTGGACCAATCACAGCCAGGACAGGACTAGTGGGGAGTGTCACCGGTGACACCCAGAATGGCCGCCAATCGGCGCCTCTGCCTGGCACCACGTGGGATGCCAAACCCCACCCCCCATAGCCAGCAATAGGTCCCGCGCCCCATAGTGGACTTTACATGGTAATTTTTTTTCTTTGAAGATGATTGGGGGGCGGTGCCCCTGCGCCCCCTATTGACCGGCCGCCACTGGTGGGGGCACTTGTGCGTGCTCGCTCCCGAGCGGGCTCTCCATAAGACACAGAGAGCCTGGCTCAGCCCCGCCCCCCGCTCCCGCCTTGCTGGCTGTGATAGATTCACTAGTCAAATAGGGGGAGACCTAGTAGAGCCTTGGGTCTCGTGCACATTGCTGTAGTGAGATCCCGCTTAGGTAAATATTAGGGGGGCTGAGGGGGGAACTGCACACTGAAGGTTTTTTACCTTCATGCATTCTATACATGAAGGTAAAACAACCTCCAGCCTTTACAACCACTTCAACTGAACAAGCTGAAGATAGAAGCTGATTTATTGCCATGCACAATTGCTCAAGATTCTTGCTGCTCCAGTTTTGATAATCCCCATTTCCCCCATATTATATTTTGTTCTTATATGCAAAATTCAGTTGTTGGTACACATTAGAAAAGAAAGAATTGAGAGCATTAGATATTCTTTGGGGGGGGGGGGGCAACCAGGTTTTATCTTTCATTTAAATTTTAATTTAGAAATAAACTATAAGACTGGATTTGTTCCCTTGCACAACTCCTCCAGTGTTAGTAAATTCTCTTCTCTATACATTAGATTTAAATCAAAACAGGATCAAGAATTACATTATCAGTTTTGTATTCAATGTAAGGATGACAGAAGTCAAGTAACAATCCTCTATTTGCACACAAGATCTCTCCTGCTGTGTTTTGCTAAGAATGTTATGCAGCAGAAAAAAGCTAAGAAGCTAAAGCTCTAGCAAACAGAAAACACATCACGAAGATAATAAGTCTCCATTCACACTAGTACGACTTGTCAGGCGACTTGGTCAGCCTGACAAGTCACGCACCTTAGCGGTCCATTGACTGCTACAGGAACCGCTCTAATAGGAGCGACACAAGTCTCTCCGACTTATAAAAAGGGTCCTGTACTACTTCGGGGCGACCTGGAGCGACTTGCATAGACATTAATTTTATGAAGTCCGTGCAAGTCGTGCCGAAGTCGTGGTGCACGCGACTTCACAGGTCGCCCCCGAAGTCGTGCCGCTTCAGTGTGAACCCGCACTCAGGGGAATGTTGCTACTAAAGAAGGAAGCCCAAAAAAAAATAAAAAAAATAAGAGTAGCCAAATGAGGTGGTGAGATATAAACTGCCCTTGCCATATTAAAGAATCCTCATTGACAGGCAATGCAATCACCCTGAAGTAGTCAGGAAAGTAATTCATACATGTTTTTCACAGTACAATTGAAAAGATAATGAGAACAACTTTACTAAATAATAAACAATTAATGTATAAAACAAAAAGAACTACTTTAATTGTGGATAGTTAAATCTGAATTCCAGGTAGGATAATAAATCACACAGTTTCATTATATTCATGAGAAATAATTATATGCATATTTAAATGCAAATTAAGAATATTATTATACAAGATTTTATAGCACAACTAGTCTGAGAAGGGCTTTAAAATCCAAACTATATAATGTACGTTTCTGAATCTGTCCTGATTTTAGCTTCTTGAAGTCTCTCCTGTATACATGGGTCCGAACACCTCCCTGTTCGGTTTCGGGCCAGAACTTTAAAACCCCATTAAAGCCTATGTGACCTGAACTGGAAAAATCAAAAATGCCCATTTTGAAGGCTTATATTCAAGTAATTGGGCATACAATGGTTAAGGAGTCCGGGCAATGCCCTAAGGGACATGTATCAATCCAAAAAAGGTTGTAATAAAGATAATTTATTTTTAAATGAGCAGTGATTTTATGATGCTTAAAGTTAAACAATAAAAATTCCTTTAAATATAGTGCCTGGGGGTGTCCCCTTAGTCTGACTGTAAAGTGCTGCATATGCACTGTGCAAATAACCTGCTGCAGCAAATATGACATTTATAAAAAAATAAAAATAAATTTTCCCTGCAAGCTTTCTTTATTTTGTAAACAATGGCTTGGGGAGCCAGTCTGTATGATGAAAGTTTGAAGGATAACCGCGCTAAGCTAATGTCCCTAAGAGCAGCAGCCTATAGCGTGACAAACACTTAGGCTCGGTTCACACTTGTGCGATGCGGGAACGCTGCGAATATGCAGCGTGTTCCCGCATCGCATCCGCACATCTGGCAGTTCACACTGCCATCTGCTATACGCAGGGGGTGTCAATTAAAAGTTAACGACACCTCCAGTTGCGATCGCATATCGCAGTGCGATCTGCAAGTTCACACAGAATCGGATCACACAAGTGTGAACTACTGTGCAATCCGATTCTGATGCGGCTCAAAAAAAGCCTCATGTGCGAGTTTGCTGCAGATGCGCTGCGAATTCAGCCATACAAAGTGTATGGCTGAACTCGCATCCGCACATGAGATCGCATGTAATGAAGGAGCAGTGCGCTCCGAATTACATGCGATCTCGCAAACCGCACAAGTGTGAACCGGCACTTAAACACAAATTATAACAAAGTAAGCCACGCTAAACTGTGAATCTATTCTATACCACACAAAATATTGAATATTGTGAAAAACCAAGTTATGCACTTGAAAATAAGTGAATAAGAATATAACTCAAATTGTGACATACACCCAACTTATAACGTGTAAAGTAAATAAATAATAATCAGCTGCGCTAAATTAATAATACGTGCTATGCTCACACGTGTAAATATAAAGTCCCAATAGTCTCTAAATATAGAAGTATTCTTTTATATACACAGATCTTCAACTGCTATAGGGCCTCCTCAAGTGATTCAATCTGCTTACCAGATTTAGGTGAAAATTGAGCCAAAGATTTATTCCCAATGACGCCAGAATGTCTCCCTCGTTAAGATGATCTTTTGTGTTCCCAAAAACGTGGGACCTCAAACAATGTTGGATCGTACATGTGGAAAAAGAAAGGGTCCCATACCGTAATACTGATAATGCATATACAAAAATAGGGAACCCAAAAAGTGCACGTGTACAGTGTATTGTTCACACCAGAATTGTGATAAGACCAAAAGGAATAATGCAGAAAGTACACCAATAGTCCCACCACCAAGTGTACAAACTGCTTACCAGAACTGTAAAATAATATGCCAAACAGGATGATGACCACCACCAAAAGCACAATCTGCTTACCAAAACTAAAGATATTATAGCTAAACAGGATGATGACCACCACCGAAAGCACGAACTGCTTACCAGAATCAATAGTAAAAGAGCAGGATAAAAATATTATTATTATTATGGACCATCCAGAAAGTGAGCCGGACTACATCAACAGTGGATAATGACCATCACCCATTAATGCCAACCGCTTACCAGATGTTAATAAAGATATAGCCAAACAAAGGGAGATGACTCCAAATCCAGGACAATCCAGTATTTATGACCCAATATCCAATCCCTCCAGAGATGATAGATGGATCTCACAGGGTGGGCATCAATCCCCAGATCACATATGTAAATGAATATACAAACACCCCATAGTGTAAAACTGCTAGGTTTAATATTATAAAATAAAGAATAAAGCTCACCGTGTCAGTGAATGGAGAGCGTAAATGTAACAAGCCGCCGGCCGGTCGGCTCCTGCGCCCATCCTAGTCTCGTTCCGATGACGTCAGCACGCCGCACCTTGAAAACGTCATATTTGACAAAACGTACATCGGTCACGGCATGCTGACGTTATCGGAACGAGACTAGGACGGGCGGAGGAGCCGACCGGCCGGCAGCTTGTTACATTTACGCTCTCCATTCACTGATACTTTGTGAGTTTTATTCTTTATTTTATAATATTAAACCTAGCAGTTTTACACTATGGGGTGTTTGTATATTCATTTACATATGTGATCTGGGGATTGATGCCCACCCTGTGAGATCCATCTATCATCTCTGGAGGGATTGGATATCGGGTCATAAATACTGGATTGTCCTGGATTTGAAGTCATCTCCCTTTGTTTGGCTATATCTTTATTAACATCTGGTAAGCGGTTGGCATTAATGGGTGATGGTCATTATCCACTATTGATGTAGTCCAGCTCACTTTCTGGATGGTCCATAATAATAATAATATTTTTATCCTGCTCTTTTACTATTGATTCTATTAAGCAGGTCGTTCTTTCGGTGGTGGTCATCATCCTGTTTAGCTATAATATCTTTAGTTTTGGTAAGCAGATCGTGCTTTCGATGGTGGTCATCATCCTGTTTGGCGTATTATTTTACAGTTCTGGTAAGCAGTTGGTACACTTGGTGGTGGGACTATTGGTGTACTTTTTGCATTATTCCTTTTGGTCTTATCACAATTCTGGTGTGAACAATACACTATACATGTGCACTTTTTGGGTTCCCTATTTTTGTATATGCATTATCAGTATTACGCTATGGGATCCTTTCTTTTTCCACATGTACGATCCAACATCGTTTGAGGTCCCACGTTTTTGGGAACACAACTGATCATCTTAACGAGGGAGACATTATGGCGTCATTGGAAATAACTCTTTGGCTCAATTTTCACCTAAATCTGGTAAGCAGATTGAATCACTTGAGGAGGCCCTATAGCAGTTGAAGATCTGTGTATATCAAAGAATACTTCTATATCTAGAGACTATTGGGACTTTATATTTACACGTGTGAGCATGGCACGTAGTATTAATTCAGCGCAGCTGATTATTATTTATTTAGTTTACACATACCCATTATAAGTTGGGTGTGTGTCACAATTTGAGTTATATTCTTATTCACTTCATATTTTCAAGTGCATAACTTGGTTTTTCACAATATTCAATATTTTGTGTGGTATAGCATAGATTCACAGTTTAGCGCGGCTTACTTTGTTATAGTCTGTATGATGAGGCTGTTGCCTTATGAGGAGTTTATGTGTAATCTCCATTAGCAACTGTAAACATTTGTATATATATTTTTAAATAAGTAGCAAGGATTAGAGATATGATATTTTTTTATGGGTTAATAGGTATATGTACACATCTATAAGAACAAGATTTACAGGCTTTAGTTTAAAAACCAGATTGATTTGCCAGTATTTTTTGAAGTGCAGGAATGTTAGGATGGCTAAACATGTTAGGTGCCACAGAGGATGCTTTTTTATTTACCTGTCATAAACTGATATGGGAGAAAGGACAACACCTAAATTAAGTTCCTTTTTGCAGATTATACATGGCCGAAGTATATATCTAGACCATGCCTTTTAAAGGCCCTTCATTAACTCTACATCCACTTCAAAGGATAAAAAAAATAAAAAAAATAATGTTAGCGCTCAAGGTGTATATGCAAGTTAGATCAATTCAAGGTAGCATATAAGGGACATAAGTAAAAGACAATTATAAAAGGGACTGTATCAATACCCATATGCATATATAAGGGACATAGGTGAAGAACATATGTAAGGGACTGTATCAGATCAGCAGCAAAGGACAAAAGCTCTCCAGGAGAGCGAAGCCAACTCTGGATATGTAGTTAAAAGAGAGAGGAGAGCACCTCTGAGTGCAATCGTATTTAATATTGACAGAATAAACAGTAGTAACTCACATAGAGGTAACAAACATTGCTCATCTAAGGATGTCCAATGATGCGGTGTAGCCCACACCGAGTCCGCAAAGCCCGGGATTTCAGGAGACGATGAGGGAGCCGGCACTCTGCGTCTTCCAGGCGGGCTGGTATCAGCGGGAGGCGCAGACCGCGATGTAAGGGCATGTGACTTCAGGGAATGGCTGAAGTAGCACACAGTGTCTCGATGTGGGTTACACGGCATCATTGGACATCCTTAGATGAGCAACGTTTGTTACCACTATGTGAGTTACTACTGTTTATTCTGTCAATATTAAATGCAATTGCACTAAGAGGCACTCTCCTCTCTCTCTTTTATCCACTTCAAAGGATGCTCTCTTTAGTTATGCAATGTGGTGCCCATTTGTTCAGAGACAATTTTCCCTTGCATAACTAATGCCCCATTCAAGAAAAAAAGGAGGTGCTATTGAGGGGCTGAGTTAGGCTAAATCTAGGAGATGGGGAAATTGTCCAATCCTAGATGAGATATGCCCAGAGGTAGGGGAGGGGAATATAGTTCCACCAATGAGAATGGCCCCGGGCAAGTCTGAGAGAGATAGGTCTATATTAGTTTAAGTTTGGGAGAGAGAGAGGAAGGAAGGAGACATTCAACCAGTCTCATACTACATCACTGGTAAATATCAGGAATTCTCCTAGCACTTGTATACATGCTTGTCCTATGTGTTATCTGTCTTGCTCTTTGTATATTAATGTATGGAATAATATACTTTGTATTAGTTCATTTATTCTATGATTTTTTTCCTTTTCCTGTACAATGGATAGATTGCTGTATATTAGTTTAGACCTCCTTACTATTCACCAATAGACTCCTGTTGTTCTTTTCACTCATGGTCAAGGAACTCCTATTAACCCAAATCATATCTGAGATATATTAAATCTCAAAATATAACTTATGGTAAGAAGGCCACAATTTAGTGCGCTCGGAACAAGATTAGAGATTTTTTGGATAAATTCTGGTGTCTGTTTTTCAGACTTTGGATAGTATTAACAGGTGCTGAAAAATTGGGCTTGGGTGTCGGTGGTGCCTTCACACCTTAACCCTATAGAAGTACTTTTTATTAAAGCAAGAATTGCCATTGCTGTAAACAATTAAAATTATATGCACCTGTCAAACAGGTGTGGAGAAATTGGTCCTTGGGTGATAAATGTGCCCATGAAACCTATACCAAAAAATGTCTTCCCGATAAAATCAACACCTACAAATCTAGGCAGCCTAAACAGTCTTGCACAGATTCAACATACCAAAAACACTTAATTGGTGACATCCACATCATGGGCTTGATAGCTGCTGCTAATCGAGGAGTGATTCATTTTGATAAATGTCAGCTGGCCAACGGAGTCTGTGGACAGATGAGACCTTTTATCCTAAAACCTCTGACAGCACTGAATGCCTGTTCGGAAAACATCCTGGAAGCAGGGAAGCTCAGCATCTCAATTGCATATTGGGTAAGTTCTGGGCAGTAGTCTATTCTCATGACCCAGTAACCCAGTGGATCATCGAATGGAAAGCTCTTCATGTCAGTTTTCGCCCCTTGAAAATCTTCCACCATATTATGCAGATGTTGTTGATGGGATGTGGAAGCTGACAGCCCTGGGCACCGAGGACTAAAACATTTTGAAAGTTATTACTGAGGCGGCCCCCTTCTCCACCACTCCTCCCTTGAAAACTAGCTTTTCTGTGAGACTGTAACCTAACAAAGACTGGAAAGGTGTTACATAAACTCTTCTTTTTGGTGTCCTAAAGATATTTTATCCTCTGCTCCCTCTGTGGGGATGGGATGAGTTCCAAGACTTTTTCCTTGTAACAGTGGTTATGGAGGGTTTCCAACCAATAATGATCCTTCTCCTTGATGCCATGAATTCTCAGGTCCTTTCGCAGACTTTGAAGCAAAAGGGAGGCCATGCACCGCAAGTTTACAGAGGCATGAGAAGCAGATACCTCGGGGTCACTGAGCATCACCGTATCTGGAACTGCCTCCTCCCAGCCACGTACTACTCTCAAAGGTTCTGGGGACAGAAAACCATCTCTTAAGGTTTGATGTATGTCTTCCTCCACTTTGATGCCTCAAAAACTGCCAGAATCCTCCTCCTCCCTCTCCTCTTTTGTGTTTTGTGGTGATGCAAGAATGGTGTCTGCATAAAGTGGGCCTTAAGAGGAAAGGAAGTCCTCCTCTTTCTCTCGCTGCTCTGCCTCAAGTGCCCTATCCATAATGCCATGCAAAGTATGGTCTAGCAGGACTACATGAGGGATTGTGTCATTGATACATGCATTGCCATGGCTCACTATCGTGGTCACATCCTCAAATGGTGACAGTACAGTGCATGCATCCTTTATCAGCAGCCATTAGCGTGGGGAAAAAAGCTCACACAGGTACTTATTGTCAGCCCTCTGCTGCATGTGCAGCCACTGCAGCATTGCCAAAGCTGAGTTCTACCTGATGGGTATGTCACAAATAAGATGGCAAGTGGCAAATTATGGGAATTCCCACTGAATTTCAGCGAACTGAGCACTGGCTGTATATGACCACCTGACATGGCCACAGACTATTCTGTCCTGCAACCCTAGGTCTCTGTTTAAGAAATGCTGCACCACCAATTTGAGGTGATGTGTCAGGCATGGCATATGTTTCAACTTTCGCTGTTGAAGGGTGGACAGGAGGTAAGTGCCATTCCTGGCTCAAGTTGGCATCGCATGGCATGAAACACCTCTGGAACTGCCCCCACAGAGCTGAAAGAATCTTTACTCTGGTGTGGCTCCTGTCCCCTAGACAGACCAGCTGAAGCACTGCATGGCATCTTTTAGCCTGACTCGTTGAATAGCCCCTTGACTGCTTAGAGGGTACTGTTGGTTTATAGGACAATTCAGCAGAGAAGGGCATGGGGAGGAGGAGGCAGTGAAGCTGACAAATCTCGCATCATCACCACCAGCTGTATGGAGATGTAGTAGCAAAACATGCTCCAGCACTGAGCCCTGTCCTGCATCCTTCCTAGTTGCAAGCATAGTTACCCAGTGTGCTGTGAACTAAATATATCTTCCCTGACCATGCTTGCTGGACCACGTGTCAGTAGTAACGTAGACCTTGCTGCTGGGTGCCTTGCCCAATGAAGCCACAACATTGCCTGTACAAAGCTAGAATGGCCCTATGTGTAAAGAAATAGTGACTGGGAACCTACCATTGTGGTACAGCACATTCTGAAAATTCACCGAAGGGGGCAGAATCCACCAGATGGAAAGTCAGGACTCAGGAGTAGTAAACCCAGAAATTTGCACAAGCTGGAATTTAGATGCTGGGCATCATCAAGGAGCAAGTGGCTGACGCTGTGTTCAAAAAACTCAACTGACTCTTCCATGCATGATGCTGGGGCTATGGTAGGAGTAGCTGTGGACAAGGAGGCAGAATAAGCATCTGGCAGGTGTGGTGGACTGCGCATTAATCTCTGCTTGGGTAATAAAGGATGAGGAGGATGAGGATGGTGTAGTAAGCCAGGCCACCACCTCCTCTGCATGCTGTGGCTGAATAGCACGGGCAACATCACTAAACAGAGAAAATGGGGCCCTGCCTGAGGACAGACCACGTCTACATTTGTCTGTGGACACAAATGCTGCAGGCCCTCTCACAGTGGCACGGGAGCACCTGCCTCTCCTTGCTGGCCTCTCAGACATGATGGGGGGGGGGGCATATTACCGAAATCTAATAGACATGGGGAAATGTGTAATTGGATGCACTTTATTCAATGGAAAGTAGTGTTTGATACACTTTAACATGAGGACTGCCGCTGACAGATAACATGCAGTAACCCCAAAAAAAAAGAAGGGCGTACAGCCCTGTATACAACGCTAAATGTTATGTACTAGATTATAATCATAAGTGGTGCTGTGCTCTTAAACCAAAAGGTATTATTATCTCTTTAAACCTTCATTCACACCTATGCATGTTTTAGTGAATTTTGCAGTTTGCAGAAACACACTACAGTCCATTTAACATAATTTGCTATGGTACGCGTTCACATCTATGCCTTTTGCAACATGCACATTTTAGGAAAGGGTCTGGGTCTTTTTTCCCAGGTTTTGCGCGTAAAAGACTTCAATGGAATCGCACCAGAAACGCAAGTGTTGTGTTTGTGATGATTTTTTAAGTGTGTTTTGCATTCTTTATTTTTCCCCTTTAAACACTGTATAAAGCTGGTTGCTAAGAAAAGGGCCGGGATGCCAGCTTCCGCGTCCTTAACAACCGGTGAGTAGGGTTGAGCGAACACCTAGATGTCCGTGTTCGACGGGTTCGGCCGAACTTTAAAAAAAAGTCCGGGTCCGTGTCCCGGACTTTTACCGAACTTTTCCCGGACACCGAACCCCATTGAAGTCAATGGGGACCCGAACTTTAAGGCACTAAAATGGCTCTAAAACACCAAAGGAAAGGGCTAGAGTGCTGCAAATGGCAGCAAAACGTAATTAAGAGCATGGCAAGTGCTCTGCAAACAAATGTGGATAGGGAAATAACTTAAAACAACAAAAAAAACCAGAAAAATAAAACAATGTTCTTCTTCATCTCTGAAGGACGAGGCCCATATGGAGTAGGAGGGAGGTTGAGGTGGTGGTGGATGTGGCGGTGACTAGACATATGCCGGTTTTCGGTAATTCGATATATCGCGGTATTGCATAGCCACGGTATTGTTATTGTGGCATTTTTAAAATACCGAGTTTCTCTGTCAAGTCTGCCTGACTTGTGAATTGATACATTTCAGTGAGCTGGATGACTCATTCACTCACTCAGCTAACACCTTTCAGCATTAAGTCTCCTAACTATAAACAAAAATGATTACATTTGTATCTTTTCCTTCCCTCTGCCAGGGAGAAAGGAAGTTTAACCTCTTAAAGACTGGATCTTTTTCTGACACTTGCTGTTTGCAAGTTAAAATCAGTTTTTTTTTTGCTAGAAAAGTACTTAGAACCCCCAAACATTTTATATATTTTTTTAGCAGAGACCCTACAGAATAAAATGGCGATTGTTGTAATATTTTATGTCACACTGTATTTGCGCAGCAGTCTTTCAAACGCAATGATTAGACTTTAATGAATAAAAAAAAAAAAAAAAAACGTAACAGTAAAGTTATCCCAATTTTTTTTTTTTTTGTTACACAGAGAATCGTGAGAGAATCGTGATCTTTATTCCAAGCTAAAAAATCGTGATTCTCATTTTGGCCAGAATCGTGCAGCTCTAATAAATATATATATACACACACACACGCCTAGCAGCCCACATTACATTATTATATAGCCATCAAGCAGTGTCTGGCCTACCTGGTGATGACTGGTCCTGGCGCTCTGATCCGATGGCCTGGTCTTTAAAGGGGCAAATCCTTGCGATCCAGAAGTGGTTAAACCTGCAGGAGGACCGGTGTTTTTATCTATTAATGACTTTACTATTGCTTTAGGCCTGGTTCACATGTATGCGGGTTGGTGGTTCACATGTATGCGGGTTTGCGGTTCACATGTATGCGGGTTGGCGGCCCACATTTGCACAGGCATAGCAGCCCATTGATTTGAACGGGCTGCTATGCCCTCATTTTCCGCAGAAAAAAGGTGCATGCAGCATTTTTTTTAAATTCAGTGGCCTTGAAATCCATCCTGCTTTTGCACCATGCGACTAACCTGCAGTTCCTGCTCTGGCAAGCTTTCTGCATTTTTTGTATACGTGGGCACGGCATTTAAAAATAAACAGTTTGCGTGTGCAGCAACGGCAGGTAAGTCGCATGGTGCAAAAGAAGGATGGATTTCATGGCCACTGCATTTTTTTAAATTCTGCATGCACCTTTTTTCAGCTGAAAACGCAGGCATAGCAGCTCAAGCCCATTCACATCAATGGGCTGCTATGCCTGTGCAAATGTGGGCCCCCAACCCGCATACATGTGAACCAGGCCTAAAGCAATAGTAAAGTCATTAATAGATAAAAACACCGGTCCTCCTGCAGGTTTAACCAATTAATGACTTTACTATTGCTTTAGGCCTGGTTCACATGTATGCGGGTTGGGGGCCCACATTTGCACAGGCATAGCAGCCCATTGATGTGAATGGGCTTGAGCTGCTATGCCTGCGTTTTCAGCTGAAAAAAGGTGCATGCAGAATTTAAAAAAATGCAGTGGCCATGAAATCCATCCTTCTTTTGCACCATGCGACTTACCTGCCGTTGCTGCACACGCAAACTGTTTATTTTTAAATGCCGTGCCCACGTATACAAAAAATGCAGAAAGCTTGCCAGAGCAGGAACTGCAGGTTAGTCGCATGGTGCAAAAGCAGGATGGATTTCAAGGCCACTGAATTTTAAAAAAATGCTGCATGCACCTTTTTTCTGCGGAAAATGAGGGCATAGCAGCCCATTCAAATCAATGGGCTGCTATGCCTGTGCAAATGTGAACCACCAACCCGCATACATGTGAACCAGGCCTAAAGCAATAGTAAAGTAATTTATAAACAACACCTCCTTCAGGTTTAACCACTTCTTGACCACAAGGATTTGCCCTCTTAATGACCAGGCCATCGGATCGGAGCCGAGCGCCAGAACCAGTTATCACCAGTTAGGCCAGACACTGCTTGATGACCTATTTTAGGCCTGGTTCACAGAGTCTGTACTGACTGACTATATAATAATGTGCATAAGTGAACCAAAGCCCCTAAATTCAGCAATGAAATTGAAGTGAGGTGGAAATTTAATAATTTAAATTTAATAATAGAATACCGTGATAATACCGTATACCGTGGCAAAACCTTAATCAATTAATCGCAGCATGAAAATCTGATACCGTCACAAGCCTAGCGGTGACATAGGCGTGCGCACAGGGTGTGCTGGGTGTGCCTGGGCACACCCTAATCACCTAGGGCACATAGCATTGCCAGTGAGGAGATGGGAAAGATCTCCCTGGGACCTGCTCTGCTCTATTTCTCCTTGCCTACAGGTACATGGCCCCGATACATTACTCTCCCTGCTGGCAAACACATGCATGTGTATTTCAACTTTGGGGTGCACACCTTAATGCAATAGGCTGCGCACACCTATGGGCGGTGTAGGTGGAAGCGGCGGTGGAGGAGGACCAGGGCCGGATTAACAGCATCATGGGCTTGGTGCTGAGGATTTTGAAGGGCCTTAAGGGCCGTGCCTTGCCATGCACCCAGAGGAGGAAGGGTGCAGCCATGCATGCCTAATTCAACATGGGATGCTGTCTCTGAAGCCCATAAACACATCCATGCATCGCCAACTGTCCCTCCTTGTCCGGCCTTCACGCTGTGTGGGGAGGTTCTGAGGGTGCTGCCTGGGGAAGCGAGCATAGAAGCCAGACTTCTGTGTTTACAAGTGACAGAAGAGCGGTAACAGTGAATATGGCCAACCCGGGGCCTATATAAAAGGTAGGGGCCTGGAGCTGCAGCTCCAATAGCCCCTACATTAATCTGGCCCTGAGGAGGAGGACGAGGTAGCCAACACTGCTTCTTTTCAAAAATTTTAAATGAGGGTACACCCCAAAAGAGTGAGAAAGAGCAAAAATGGAACAATGGGTGGGTAAGGTCGGTATCCATTGCTATTCTGCATAAGGTACGGAAAAGTCCCGTGGGATCCATGCCTGGTTCATTTTAATGAACGTGAGCTTGTCCACATTGTCTCTGGACAGGCGGCTGCGCTTGTCTGTTATAACGCCCCCAGCCGTGCTAAATACCCGTTCAGATAATACACTGGCTGCAGGGCACGCCAGCACCTCCAAGGCGTAAAGGGCAAGCTCAAGCCATGTGCCCAATTTGGAGACCCAGAAGTTGAAGGGGGCAGACCCGTCATTCACTACATGTAGGCGTGTGCACACATACTGCTCCACCATGTTGGTAAAATGCTGCCTCCTGCTAAGACGTTCCATCTGAGCTGCTGGTGCTGCTGTTTGTTGTGGCGTGCTGACAAAGCTTTTCCACATTTCGGCCATGCTAACCCTGCCTTCTGAGGTGCTGGCGGTGCCCTGGTTGCGTTGGCGACCTCCTCCTCCTCCTCCTCTGCCTTGTGCTTCCACTGTGGCCCCGCTGTCAGATGGGAATGCCAGCAGCATGGCGTCTACCAGCGTGCGCTTGTACTCGCGCATCTTGCGATCGCGCTCCAGTGAGTGAATTAAGGACGGTACGTTGTCCTTGTAACGGGGATCCAGCAGCGTGGCCACCCAGTAATCAGCACAAGTTAGAATGTGGGCAACTCGGCGGTCGTTGTGGAGACACTGCAGCATGTAATCGCTCATGTGTGCCAGGCTGCCCAGAGGCAACGAAAGGCTGTCCTCTGTGGGAGGTGTATCGTCCGTGTCCTCTGTATCCCCCCAGCCACGCACCAGTGATGGCCATGAGCTGGCCTGGGTGCCACCCTGCTGTGAACATGGTTCCATCTCCTCCTCCAGCTCCTCCTCCTCCTCATCCTCCTCATCCTCCAGAACTGTGCCCCTGCTGGACAATTGCGTCCCTGGCGTTTGCGTGTGCAGGAACCCACCCTCGGAGCCCCTTGCGAATGACTGCCCTGAAAGCCTTGGAAATGTTACCTCTTCATCCTCCTCCTCCTCCTCATCCTGTGCCACATCCTCTTCCATCATCGCCCGAATTGTTTTTTCAAGGAGGCATGGAAGTGGGATAGTTAAGCTGAGAACGGCGTCATTGCCACTGGCCATGTTGGTGGAGTACTCAAAACAGCGCAACAAGGCACACAGGTCTCGCATGGAGGCCCAGTTAAATTAAATAGCGGAATAGAAAATATGATCCAAAAAAAGTGTATGTATATCACACGTACACAACCACACTGGGCCCCAATTACTATTGTTTGTACCCCTAAAAGGCTAGATGAGGAGTAGGGGGAGTATGGAACAGGCAGCACCCTCAAACCTTCAGAAGTATGAGATGAACCCCAACAACTTGGAAAGGTGGATCTCTCTCACACGTACCGACACAGACTATCCCGCAATTCAATTGATCCTCAAAGGTTTTTATTGAATAGCGGAATAGGAAATATGATCAAAAAAAGTGTATGTATCTCGCACGTACACAACCACACTAGGCCCCAATTACTATTGTTTGTACCCCTAAAAGGCTAGATGAGGAGTAGGGGGGGTATGGAACAGGCAGCACCCTCAAACCTTCAGAAGTATGAGATGAACCCCAACAACTTGGAAAGGTGGATCTCTCTCACACGTACCGACACAGACTATCCCGCAATTCAATTGATCCTCAAAGGTTTTTATTGAATAGCGGAATAGGAAATATGATCAAAAAAAGTGTATGTATCTCGCACGTACACAACCACACTAGGCCCCAATTACTATTGTTTGTACCCCTAAAAGGCTAGATGAGGAGTAGGGGGGTTATGGAACAGGCAGCACCCTCAAACCTTCAGAAGTATGAGATGAACCCCAACAACTTGGAAAGGTGGATCTCTCTCACACGTACCGACACAGACTATCCCCCAATTTAACTGATCCCCAAAGGTTTTTGATTAAATAGCGGAATAGAAAATATGATCCCAAAAAAGTGTATGTATATCACACGTACACAACCACACTGGGCCCCAATTACTATTGTTTGTACCCCTAAAAGGCTAGATGAGGAGTAGGGGGAGTATGGAACAGGCAGCACCCTCAAACCTTCAGAAGTATGAGATGAACCCCAACAACTTGGAAAGGTGGATCTCTCTCACACGTACCGACACAGACTATCCCGCAATTCAATTGATCCTCAAAGGTTTTTATTGAATAGCGGAGTAGGAAATATGATCAAAAAAAGTGTATGTATCTCGCACGTACACAACCACACTAGGCCCCAATTACTATTGTTTGTACCCCTAAAAGGCTAGATGAGGAGTAGGGGGGGTATGGAACAGGCAGCACCCTCAAACCTTCAGAAGTATGAGATGAACCCCAACAACTTGGAAAGGTGGATCTCTCTCACACGTACCGACACAGACTATCCCCCAATTTAACTGATCCCCAAAGGTTTTTGATTAAATAGCGGAATAGAAAATATGATCCCAAAAAAGTGTATGTATATCACACGTACACAACCACACTGGGCCCCAATTACTATTGTTTGTACCCCTAAAAGGCTAGATGAGGAGTAGGGGGAGTATGGAACAGGCAGCACCCTCAAACCTTCAGAAGTATGAGATGAACCCCAACAACTTGGAAAGGTGGATCTCTCTCACACGTACCGACACAGACTATCCCGCAATTCAATTGATCCTCAAAGGTTTTTATTGAATAGCGGAGTAGGAAATATGATCAAAAAAAGTGTATGTATCTCGCACGTACACAACCACACTAGGCCCCAATTACTATTGTTTGTACCCCTAAAAGGCTAGATGAGGAGTAGGGGGGGTATGGAACAGGCAGCACCCTCAAACCTTCAGAAGTATGAGATGAACCCCAACAACTTGGAAAGGTGGATCTCTCTCACACGTACCGACACAGACTATCCCCCAATTTAACTGATCCCCAAAGGTTTTTGATTAAATAGCGGAATAGAAAATATGATCCCAAAAAAGTGTATGTATATCACACGTACACAACCACACTGGGCCCCAATTACTATTGTTTGTACCCCTAAAAGGCTAGATGAGGAGTAGGGGGAGTATGGAACAGGCAGCACCCTCAAACCTTCAGAAGTATGAGATGAACCCCAACAACTTGGAAAGGTGGATCTCTCTCACACGTACCAACACAGACTATCCCCCAATTTAACTGATCCCCAAAGGTTTTTGATTAAATAGCGGAATAGAAAATATGATCCAAAAAAAGTGTATGTATATCACACGTACACAACCACACTAGGCCCCAATTACTATTGTTTGTACCCCTAAAAGGCTAGATGAGGAGTAGGGGGAGTATGGAACAGGCAGCACCCTCAAACCTTCAGAAGTATGAGATGAACCCCAACAACTTGGAAAGGTGGATCTCTCTCACACGTACCGACACAGACTATCCCCCAATTTAACTGATCCCCAAAGGTTTTTGATTAAATAGCGGAATAGAAAATATGATCCAAAAAAAGTGTATGTATATCACACGTACACAACCACACTAGGCCCCAATTACTATTGTTTGTACCCCTAAAAGGCTAGATGAGGAGTAGGGGGGGTATGGAACAGGCAGCACCCTCAAACCTTCAGAAGTATGAGATGAACCCCAACAACTTGGAAAGGTGGATCTCTCTCACACGTACCAACACAGACTATCCCCCAATTTAACTGATCCCCAAAGGTTTTTGATTAAATAGCGGAATAGAAAATATGATCCCAAAAAAGTGTATGTATATCACACGTACACAACCACACTAGGCCCCAATTACTATTGTTTGTACCCCTAAAAGGCTAGGAGTAGGGGGAGTATGGAACAGGCAGCACCCTCAAACCTTCAGAAGTATGAGATGAACCCCAACAACTTGGAAAGGTGGATCTCTCTCACACGTACCAACACAGACTATCCCCCAATTTAACTGATCCCCAGAGGTTTTTGATTAAATAGCGGAATAGAAAATATGATCCCAAAAAAGTGTATGTATATCACACGTACACAACCACACTAGGCCCCAATTACTATTGTTTGTACCCCTAAAAGGCTAGGAGTAGGGGGAGTATGGAACAGGCAGCACCCTCAAACCTTCAGAAGTATGAGATGAACCCCAACAACTTGGAAAGGTGGATCTCTCTCACACGTACCAACACAGACTATCCCCCAATTTAACTGATCCCCAAAGGTTTTTGATTAAATAGCTGAATAGAAAATATGATCCCAAAAAAGTGTATGTATATCACACGTACACAACCACACTAGGCCCCAATTACTATTGTTTGTACCCCTAAAAGGCTAGGAGTAGGGGGAGTATGGAACAGGCAGCACCCTCAAACCTTCAGAAGTATGAGATGAACCCCAACAACTTGGAAAGGTGGATCTCTCTCACACGTACCAACACAGACTATCCCCCAATTTAACTGATCCCCAGAGGTTTTTGATTAAATAGCGGAATAGAAAATATGATCCCAAAAAAGTGTATGTATATCACACGTACACAACCACACTAGGCCCCAATTACTATTGTTTGTACCCCTAAAAGGCTAGGAGTAGGGGGAGTATGGAACAGGCAGCACCCTCAAACCTTCAGAAGTATGAGATGAACCCCAACAACTTGGAAAGGTGGATCTCTCTCACACGTACCAACACAGACTATCCCCCAATTTAACTGATCCCCAAAGGTTTTTGATTAAATAGCGGAATAGAAAATATGATCCCAAAAAAGTGTATGTATATCACACGTACACAACCACACTAGGCCCCAATTACTATTGTTTGTACCCCTAAAAGGCTAGGAGTAGGGGGAGTATGGAACAGGCAGCACCCTCAAACCTTCAGAAGTATGAGATGAACCCCAACAACTTGGAAAGGTGGATCTCTCTCACACGTACCAACACAGACTATCCCCCAATTTAACTGATCCCCAAAGGTTTTTGATTAAATAGCGGAATAGAAAATATGATCCCAAAAAAGTGTATGTATATCACACGTACACAACCACACTAGGCCCCAATTACTATTGTTTGTACCCCTAAAAGGCTAGATGAGGAGTAGGGGGAGTATGGAACAGGCAGCACCCTCAAACCTTCAGAAGTATGAGATTGTGTTCACTGTACCCCACAAAGATTGAGTTCACTGCACCCCACAATGATTGTGTTCACTGCACCCCACAAAGATTGTGTTCACTGCACCTCACAAAGATTGTGTTCACTGTACCCCCCAAAGATTGTGTTCACTGCACCCCACAAAGATTCTGTTCACTGTACCCCACAAAGATTGTGTTCACTGCACCCCAAAAAGATTGTGTTCACTGCACCCCAAAAAGGATGTTGTTCACTGCACCCCAAAAAGGATGTTGTTCACTCCACCCCAAAAAGATTGTGTTCACTGCACCCCACAAAGATTGTGTTCACTGCACCCCAAAAAGATTGTGTTCACTGCACCCCAAAAATGATTTTGTTCACTGCACCCCAAAAAGGATTTTGTTCACTGCACCCCAAAAAGGATGTTGTTCACTCCACCCCAAAAAGATTGTGTTCACTGCACCCCAAAAAGATTGTGTTCACTGCACCCCACAAAGGATTTTGTTCACTGCACCCCAAAAAGATTGTGTTCACTGCACCCCAAAAAGGATGTTGTTCACTGCACCCCAAAAAGGATTTTGTTCACTGCACCCCAAAAAGATTGTGTTCACTGCACCCCACAAAGGATTTTGTTCACTGCACCCCACAAAGATTGTGTTCACTGCACACCAAAAAGGATTGTGTTCACTGCACCCCAAAAAGATTTTGTTCACTGCACCCCAAAAAGATTGTGTTCACTGCAGCCCAAAAAGATTGTGTTCACTGCAGCCCAAAAAGATTGTGTTCACTGCAGCCCAAAAAGATTGTGTTCACTGCAGCCCAAAAAGATTGTGTTCACTGCAGCTCACACACAGAAAAATGGATGTGGATCACTGACACCTGCCTATCTCCAATCCCACACCACACAGCAATATCGATTGTAGTTTGTAGAACACAGTTTCCCTAAAATTCAGCAGACTCTGTCCCTAACAGGATTGAGAAGAGATCGTAGATCAGGATTGAGTGCAGACCCCACCCCCCACACAGCAATATCGATTGTAGTTTGTAGAAGACACTGACCCTATATAATTCAGCAGACTCTATCCCTAAAATGCCTACAACTCGCCCTGCCTAAACACTCCGACCTGTCCCTCAATTCTATCCGGACACAAATGGTTTTTTCCTGCCTATCTTTCCCTAATCAGCAGCCAGCACGTTGATGTGTGCTCTGTCCCTGAATCTAAGCAGCATAATGACGCCGCTGCGGCTGCCTCGAACTTATAAAGACTTGGTCACATGCTTCAGACGGCCAATCACAGCTACTGAGACATTTGCAGGCATGGCTGGGATGGCTTAAGGCACACCAGTTAAACGATTGTTGATTGGCTGTTGAAAGCCCGCCATGAAAAGAGCGCCAAAGCATGCAAAACCCGGAAATAAAACGACCGAACACGGATTTTTACCCGAACATACAGTAAAGTGTCCGTGTCCGTGTTCGGGTACAAAAAATCCAATTATTCGGTACGAACACGAATAATACAGTCCGTGTTCGCTCAACACTACCGGTGAGTCCTCAGATATCAGTGGGCCAGTCAGGTCAAGAAAGGGAGGGCACAAACGAGCGCCCCCCCCCCAAAACCATACCAGACTGCTTGCCCTCAACTTGGGAGGGTGCAGTATTCAATATGCTCTCCATGCATGCCTCAGTGTGATGCCCCAGAGGAGGGGCCAGTCTGACATCACACTGAGGTGCGCACGGAGAGCATACTGCGGTAACTCACTGCTTTATCTGTATCATGAGGATTGCATGCTGTTTACAATCTAAAAAATGTGAGTGTTTTTATACCTTAGCATTTAAAAAAAATGGTTATTTTAAAGGATGTGCACTATGTTCAGCTTTTTCTTTTTATGACATGGATGTATGGAGATAAGCATAAAGGAGGATTTTAACTCTAAGGCTGCCATCAGAGAAATGCAACTGCAACATAAATCACAAGAGAGGGACAAAAAGCACATTTAGATTATGGGTTGGTCTTTTCCCCAGGTGAGGGCACATCAGATGGGAGCATAATCACCAATACATGCGGATGATTGGATCACACAGTGGTGAACACTAATTAAGGAAACACAAGTTTGGATGTGATTACAAGTTTTACTGATGAAATATCAAGTGCAAGCAAGCAAGTATGCACTAAAAGATGATTTATAGACTGATTTATCGATGTATTTTCACTGATATGTTTTTGATTTGTTGTCTTTATGCAAATAGTTTTTTTTGTATATAGATTTAAAGAGATATTAACACTGTTTGGTTTAGGAGCGCTACACCACTTATGATTATAATCTAGTACATTGATATACGTATTGAGAGTGTGTATAGATGTCAGCAATCTGTCTATTAACACATAGATGTTTTAACTGTTGTTACAGAAAATTAATTTAGTATAACATAGCAGTGTGCAATTACACTTTTTGTTTATTTTTAAAACTAAATGTTATATAATGCGGTGTAAAACACTGCACTACACAGACAAACTCCACTGACACTACAATATACTGCAGTAAAACTGCACTGATGCACATCAATATACTGCAGTAAAACTGCACTGACGCATTACAATATACTGCAGTAAAAGTGCACTGACGCACCACAATATAATGCAGTAAAAGTGCACTGATGCACTACAATATAATGCAGTAAAAGTGCACTGACCCACTGCAAAATACTGCAGTAAAAGTGCACTGACGCACCACAATAAAATTCAGTAAAAGTGCACTGATGAACCAGAATATAATGCAGTAAAATTGCACTGACACACTACAATATACTACAGTAAAAGTGCACCAACGCACCACAATATACTGCAGGAAAAGTGCACTGATGCACCACAATATAATGAAGTAAAAATGCACTGACGCACTTCAATAAACTGCTGTATATGTGCACTGACACACCGCAATACAATTCAGTAAAAGTTCACTGATGCGCCACTTTATGATGCAGTAAAAGTGCACTGGCGCACTACAATATACTGCAGTAAAAGTGAACTGAAGCATTACAGTATACTGCAGTAAACGTGCACTGACGCGCCACAATATAATGCAGTAAAAGTGCACTGACACACTACAATATAATGCAGTAAAAGAGCACAGACGCACTACAATATACTGCAGTAAAAGTGCACTAATGCACTACAATATAATGCAGTAAAAGTGCACAGATGCACTACAATATACTGAAGTAAAAGTGCACTGATGCACTACAATATACTGCTGTAAAAGTGCACTGACACACTACAATATACTGCTGTAAAAGTGCACTGACGCACTACAATATACTGCTGTAAAAGTGCACTGGCGCGCTACAATATAATCTGGTAAAAGTGCACTGACGCACTACAATATAATTCAGTAAAAGTGCACTGACGCACTTTTTTGTACAAGCGTCTTTCTTTATGGGCAAGTAAGTATGGCGCCAAAAGCTGGTCATTGAGGTCCACCCCTCCCATATTAAGGTGATATTCGTGGACACAGAGGGGCTTCTCCAAAACACTAGTTGCCGTATAAATTTGGACCGTTGTATCTGTGTGAATGGAGGACAGAACGAAAACATTCCGTGTATCCCTCCAATTCACTGCAAGCAATTTGTCAGTTTTCAAGCAGGCTCTCACCCCCCCTGACTAAGTTGGGAATCTACAAGCCGTTGGGGGAAGGCCCGGTGATTAGGTCACACAGTGCCACATGCGCCAATTTGAAATTCAAGCAGGTGACTAAAAAGTGGCACACTTGAATAAAAATTGTCTACGTACAAATGGTACCCCTTTCTGAATAAGGGTGACACCAAGTACCAAACTATCTTGCCACTGCTCGCTATGTAGTCTGGGCAGTTGGGGGGCTCCACAGTGCTATGTTTACCCTCGTAAACACGGAAACTAACTGTATAGCCTGTGGCCCTGTCACACAGCTTATACAGCTTGACCCCATATCTGGCACACTTGCTGGGGAGATACTGCTTGATAGAAAGGTGGCCAGTAAACTTAATTAGGGACTCATCAACGCAGACAACTTGTTGGGGGTAAACAAGGCTGCAAACTGCTGATTGAAGTGGTTTACAAGGGGCCAATTTTGTGGAGCCGGTCATATCCAGGGTCTCCCCCCGAGGACGGCATAGTTCATTGTCACTGAAGTGCATGAACCGTAGAATTTGCTCGTATCTCACCCTGGCGATGGAAACAGAGAACACGGGTATATGGTGAATTGGGTTAGTGGACCAATATAACTGCAACTCACTCCTTTTAGTTATACCCATGTTGAGGGAAAGGCCCAGAAAAGTCTTAAATTCTGAAACCGCTATAGGTTTCCAGCTGAATGGTCTGGCAAGGGGCGAATTTGGATAGGCGGCGATGAATTGACCAGCATATAAATTGCTTTGGTCCACAATAGATCTGTAAAGATCTTCCATGAAAAACAGCTAAAAAAAATTAAGTGGAGTAAAATTTGCTGTTTCCACGTGAATTCCGGGTTGGGCAGTGAATGGGGGAAATACGGGCGCTGTAGAATCTGTGGGCTGCCAGTTAGGATATGCCAGCGCTTGAGGGAGGGCACTATGGACTCTGCGGGCCTGTCTTTGAATTCTCGGTGGCTGCGGGCCACTACTTGTGCTAGCCACCGCACCAGCTTCAACTGCACTTATTGGACTCACCACGTCACCAAGTCTTACTGCAGTGCTGGGCGGAGGGGCTAAACGCAGCTGCTGGCAGGTGTCGTGGCCAATCCTGCTAACGCTGCGTTTTGGGAACCCTAAACTAATGGGGACACTAATAAAGTTCTGATCAGATCAAAGATATTGATCCGTTCCTATACTATACTAGAAATGGAGGTGTATGTGTTACTGGTAATCAAGGGATTAACTAATATTTATAACTATGCGGCGGGGATCTGCGCTGTAACAGACTGATGCTAAACCTACTTGGGACAGAAACTAACTCACTAGCGCTAACTGAAGTCACAATCACACTATTACAGCTACACAGAAAACCACTATATACCTGTATCTAGTGTGCAATGTGACAGGGGGTGAAGGGGGTTAACTGGGGGTGATCAGGTGGTTAAATCTTTATGGGGGAGTGGCGGGTATCCTAAGCCTAAAAGTAATGGTCGCTAGCACTAAACTAAGTCACAAGGTACACTATAACGGAAATATAAAAAAACGATATATACTGTGTATAGTGTGCAATGTGACAGGGGGTTGTAGGGGTTAACTGTGGGCGGGGGGTGTTCGGGGGTAAATGTGCCTATCTACATGTGTGTGTGTGTGCTTGGTGCAGTATTCACAGTTTGATCCTCTCTCCTCTCGCGCTGGAATTAAAAAAGGATTTGGGGAGGGAAGAGAGGGTCATTTCTGTGCCTGTTTACATTACACAGGCACAGCTAGGTCTGTGATTGGTCAGGACAGATCAGCAGGTCCAGACCAAAAATCATCGGTCTCCTCTATGGGTGGTAGGATGTAAACGGACTGCCTGTCAGTTTACATCCAACTGCCATCCGATCCTCTAGATGGATGGGGGACAGATCCCATCCATCTGTTTTTAGCGGATTGGATATCACTGGGTGTAAACAGGCACATGTTCCTTTACATTCACAGCTCCATATAAGATAGAGAGCCTGATCAGGTAAGCCTGAAAACTGATAGGTGGACTCATTCAGTCTGCAAATGGGAAAGGGGTCTTAGCAAGTATGTTTCTGAGGCTTCATACATGCATGTGTAAAAATATATTGTCTAGAATCTGTTCATAATGCCCATTACTGCCCCTGAAATATGGATTTTCAAATGTATCTAAACTCAATAACTTATCTGTGCTATGTTTTTTTCTTTATTTCCAACTTTTGTTTTCTCCAGTAACACACTTTCTGTCTTAGGGTGACAATGCTCTCTTTCTGTACTGTATCTTTGGAGAAGCAGCATTGTGACCTTAGGACAGGACTACAAAAACTCTCCTCTCCTCGTCTCCATAAAATAAAGAGGAGGCATTCTGTAGTTCTGGAAATAATGTAAATGTATTGTTTGTGTTTTCTGAATTTAATCTAAAACTTTGAGGTATTTATGCTGTTCAAAAATGTTTTACCCACACATCGTAAAATGTAAACATTTTTTATATGTTTATCTGATAATGAATAAGATTTAAAAATATATATTGACCTGATGCTAGCTAGTTTCCTTACCATGAAAATAATGAAATTAAATTGGACATATACCTACATGCCTTTCCCTTGCTCTTTCTGTTTTATACTTCTAGATGTATGTTCTGTAAGGTAGCAAGACTTGTAGACTATTTCACATATTTGTGAATACACAAGGAATATGATATATTAGAGGAGTAGATTCTGAAGTAGACAGTGGTGGCCACAAGTGCAACCCCCAGCGTCATGAAAGGGCCACACAAATAAAATCAGGTGAATAGTCAGTCTCAGAGACAGCAGACACACAAAAGGTTATTGTCTATAGAAATTGCACTCCGTGTAGAAATTCAGTGCCAAACATATATCCCATCAAATGTACAAGTCCTGCAGCCACAATCACAAATACTGTACCTTAACACCTTAGCATATAAATAACAAATAGTCTTTTTAATGTGTTGCACTAATAGTATCCTAATTATTCAAACAAATAATCACAAGTCCATAAAATAAATAATGACAATGGCTACTAAAACTTTCTGAGCTACCTGTTTTCCTCCTCCTACCTAAACCAACACTGTATCTTGGCCTAGGCCAACAAAGCCCAGGCCTAGGGTGGCACTTTGCAGGGGGGGGGTGACAAAAAAGTAGCCCCCGCATGAAAAAAAAAGCCTCTCTGATGTCTCTTGCATGAAAAAAAAAAGTCCCCACTGCTTGCGCTACACTTTTAGTGGGTCAGACTGGGCCGGGTGGCATTGCCTAGGAACATGAAGCAAAAAGAAATGACCGCACTTCCGATAAAGATCAAAAATGGAGTGTATTTATTCCACATCAAGCAATCGGCAAAATATAATACATACACACTGTGAGTGCAGGACAAAACGGTAGACGCTAGTACTAGGAGGCAAATCGGTCTGACGCCCCCATAAAGCGGCTGCACTACAGCCAGTATGATAACACTGGCTGGTGGCCGATGACAGGCCTGACATTTGGACAGAATGGCGACCGTACCTATTACAACTGCCGGCCGCCAATACTAGTAAGTGTGGCACTGGCAGCATGTCTTAGCAGCCTCTGCATACCCTCCTCTGCGGCATACCAGGCTTTTGTAGTCTTCTGGATGAGAAGTAAAGCTGGAACATATAGTTTTTTTTGCTCATGGTTTTTGCCATCTGCTGATTTGTCTTAGGTTATTCTCTATAGGAAAATCTTAATGTCAGTTAATCCTGTTTTATTTAGTAAAATGTATTGTAATTAAACATACACAGGTAAAAGATCTTTCAGTCTGTGTGCTGACATATTTTGGGGTAATTTTTGGCCTGATTGAATCCTAATGCTTTGACTTTTAAACTGGTTTGTGAATGTCACATGACCACCTTCAAATGGAACTGCAGTTGGGCAGATTCCCCATCCCCTGTGTTACGCCTAGGATAAGTGGCACTGACAGCCAAGAGCAGTACATGTGTTGTCAGATCAGCATTGTATGTCCAATAATCCACAAATATGGATTTAGCCCAACCCTATCAGCTGGCCCAATGTGATGTCATTTAGGGGTATTTTAGCAGGTGAATATGAGCACTTCCACCACTGGAAATGCTTTTATTAACACTGGCAGTTGTTCTGACATCCATTTGAGATGTTTCAGTGATCACTCAGAATTCATTGAGAGGTGCACTTGACTTCCTTCTGACCTGCATTTACCTGTGCTTAATGCAAATTTTGCATTCCAATAGACTTGCATAGGTATGGAAAGCCTATTTGAAGCAAGCAAAAGTCTCTCAACACCATTTACACCAGCGGCTGCATTAGTGAAGCCTAAAGAGGAAGGGGTGTGGTTTTTAGATGATGGTGGGGGCCTTAATAGGATGGGGTGTGGCCTTGGCAGAAAGAGGTGGGTCATGTTTGAATTAGGGGGTGCACGAGTTTAGTCAGGCCTACTGACCTGAACATATGAATACAGTGACTCATATAAACACACGCCCTCACTCTACATACTGCAAACTCTCACCTCACTCTTCTCATTGCACCCTCAACCCCCCCCTCTCTTTTAATGATACAATTAACTCACAAAGTGCCACAAACTTCGACTTCCCTTCAATCACTTAAACTGAGCCCTACTCCAGTACCTGACACCACTCACATGACCCTATAACTTGTCAAGACTGAATATAAGGGCTAGACAGAAAATAACACAAACTAGCACTTATGCTACCCCAAATACAACCCACTCTTCTCATGGCAATGAAAAACTCACGAAACAAGGTTTCTTCAGTATCGGTTATTTCTCTATGTGTTATTATAGCCATTGAAATGTCATCCTACTTAATGCTACTTGGCACATAGATGTCAGCCATTGTTATCCCTCTCATTTTATTTTATTTGGATGTTGTTCTATGCTTGCTTATATACAGAACTCCATTTTTGTACTGACTTCTTTTTTCTCTGTAAATTCCAATAAAATACTTTGGGGAAAAAATAAATAAATAATGACAAGTCCATTAAATAAATAATAGTGTTTGTGTCCATCCATAAAAAATGTATCCATTGGTGTGATGATATTTCTAAATTTTCACCAACTATGCAGTGAACACCTCCACCAACAGCATGCTCTTACCAGATATTCAGAACCCACAAACGTGAAGGTCAAACCATGCCAGAAGCCTCAATCCTGTCAATGAATGGTTCCACATGCTCGACTGCATTAGGGAACATCCACAAATCTATAAGGGTGAGAGACTGACATGCCAAGAAAGACTTTTCTCCAATGTCCAACATTCACCGTATGTGACTCAGAAAAAGAGAATGAGACGATCCGTTTATTGATTAATAAAACTTTACTCACAATTTAACACAGCATTCAAAGCATTTACAATTCAAAAATACTGAGTCATTCCTGCATGATGACACCACTGCTACAGACCCCACCCTGACATGTTTGGTTTACAAAAACGTCTTCAAAGGGATGCCAAAGATGTTCTAGTGAATGAAAGATGTCAGGGCGGAGTCTGCAGTGGTGGCTTTGATACAACGGATGGTTAGAGACTACAGGCATGCCACTAGAGATAGTCAGAGTCTGCAGACATGATACAAGAGATGGTTAGACACTAGAGGCATGATACAAGATATGTTCAGAGACTACAGGCATGCTGCAGAAGACTGTCTGTGAACATATTATATTATATTATTTTATATTATAGGAGTTGCTGGAGACATGCTTCAGGAGACGGTAATAAACTTAAGACACATTACAGTAGACTGCTAGATATCTTTGTTATAATATTGCAATAGGGAAACACAAATGTGTGCCTGAAGGGACCCTGAGGGTGGCCCAACAGGGTTCCAGGATGCTCTAATGAGCTGAATTTTGAACATTTAATTACCTTAAATAATAATTAACTTTAATAACAAAAAATAATTGTAAAAATTAATCAAGGAAAACACTAGCCTGTGTACAAATTGTACCTTTGATATTTCCAATATAGTTTCTGTCAGTTTTACTATATTTTGCCAAGTCCAAAAGACCTGCAAAAAATGCTACAGAATGAATCATAATGCACAATGTTGCACATGTGTTTGGCTGCACGTCAGGTTTAGAAAAATGGTTAAATCCCTTTCTGTTCTTTATTCTACCCAAGTACTTGAAAGAGAACCTGGGATTCTTGAAGGCACTGAAAGAAAGATTGACTAGCACCAGCTTGTGTTCTGAGGTTTCGCTTTAGCTATTGGAATATTTTGATAGATACCTTATAGAGTTGGAGTCTATTATTATAATCTTTAATCTGCAGTATTCACCCATGTTGTAGGCAGAAGATGAATTTTCCTCTTGCAGCACATTTAAATTTTTTAGGCTTTCTCGACCAACTCTTGGATTCCTGTATATTTAATACAGAGAAAATTAGAAGCATTATTTTTCCGATATTTTTAAAGCACATGTAAGCTGTTTACAAATGCTTTTTTTGCTAAGACTAAAGTAATATAGTATTGAATGTTTAATAATATTAGCCCAAGCATTTTATATTGATTTATCAATAACAAAAATAAAAAATTTACTATACACTTTAAACTAGAAAGTTTATTAATATATATTAGGTCACTTACAAAAGTTTACAAGGTAATATTATGTCTGGAGGTATGTTTTGATGTATGTATTTGAATCACAAATCATTTATAAATTTCAGATATAGAATACAGTGGTTTGCTTTCCTCTTCTTTATCATAGGTAAAGAAAGGCACATTTAATATAAAGTATTAATATGCTGACAGCTATAAAAGTACAAGCTTGGGTGCTATTGAACAAGCATGGGATGGTCTCTGTCATTTAAATATAAAGCATACATGTACTATCTGCTGTGCCAAGCCACCAGTGGGACATAAAGCTAATAATAATAATAATATCCAAAAAAAGGAAAACATATATTTTTAAACCACTGAACTAGAATTCTGATTAAAGGTATCGCTTGAATAAATAAGGTTGCTATGGCCACCACTCTCCAGCCTGACAAGTAGCACTTCTTCAGCAGAAATGAGAGGCGTGAGAAACCATTTCTGCTTTGTGTGAAAGGAATAAATTGCACCTGTTTAGAACAGGACTGGATTTCATCATAGGTTTCTACTCAAGCCACTTTTTATGCTTGACTTTATAACCAGAAATATGTATGGCTTCAGTATGATATAGCTTAGATATAGAACAAGCAGATAAAAAAAAAAAAAATAAAAAAAAAAAATAAGGTGGACTATAAAATATTAGGAGCACATTTACACTTTTATGTTGCTGTAATGTACCTGCTATACGATGCATTAGTGCAATATGGGACAATCAGAAACATGGCTCACAGTGGAGTTTTGAACCAAGGTGGCCCATAGATGAGTTTGTTTTTTTATTTAACCAGCGTGTCAAATGACAAAAAAGTGACCCATTTCCACTATTTACATATCTGCGGTGGATGAGGTTATCCTACCCGCTGCAAAATTGTCTTCTGACAGTGGGGAGAATTTCACCTTCAGAATATACAGATCAGCGTTGCAGGCTATAGTCTGATGAAGCTGGGAAAATCTGACAGAGGTGTTGTACAGAAGTCAATCGGTAGATCAACATCTGTACAACCACAGTGCTTATACATCATTACCCCTGCTGAACCGGCCTAATTTTGATCCATGTATGGCTGGCGTAAATAGATTAGGATAGGTGGAGCTAATAACACAGGAGTTTATTTATTTTATTTATTTCAGGTACTTATATAGCGCCGTCAATTTACGCAGCGCTTTACATATACATTGTACATCCACATCAGTCCCTACCCTGAAGGAGCTTACAATCTAAGGTTGTACTTTTTTTTTTTTTTTTTTCAGAAAGCTTGGTACCTGTTTTCTTTTTTTGTAGTGTTTACTATTAACTTTTTACCCTCTTAATTTTTTATCACTTTTTTCTTCCTTTAAAGGCTAAGTTCACCTTTCTGAACATGAACATAGCTGTTTCACCCATATTTAGGGTGTAACATGTGTAGCCCCCCCCCTTTGTCAGCAGCGGGGCAATACTCTCTCTGCATCCAATGTCACAATTTGAAAACAGCGCAAGGCCACATCATTCATTCACAGTTTCCTGTGAATGAATAGACTACAAGTACTACAGGTCATTGCAGCAGACAGCTAGTAGTTCTCAATGAACATTGATGGTGCTGGTGAGTGCTCTTGTAGTTCACTGATCTTCTTGCTCTCAAGTAACTACTGCCCGTATCGGAAGTACGGGCAGACACCGATTCCGAGAGTATGTGGGTGCAATGCTCTGCAGACTCTTTAGAAAAAAATATAAATAAATACACATTTTTTTTTAACCTGCAAAAAAAATCTGCATTTATTATTTTTGTTTCAAAAGGTAAACTTACCCTTTAAGTTTGCTAATTAGGATTTTTAGGTGTTTACAGGTGTGATATAGGTAGCAGTACATTTAAATGGATAAGCTTCAGGTCACACTTGATGCAGTGCGAATTCACAGCAAATTCGCTACGGATTCTTTACCACATCTAAATGGCAACTCATTTATGCAAACCAATTGTGGAGTGTATGTTAAGTTATCGACAACCCGAAATCAGTTTGCAAAATGCAGTGCGATTTACAGAATCAGATCGCATGGGTGTTCACACCTACAGTATGTGATCCAATTCTGGTGCGTTAAAAAAAAAGGTCCTGCACGGGTTTGGTGCGAATGCGGTGCGATTTGACCCATACAAATCTGTGGCTCAAATCACACCACAAAGACACCGCATGTAGTTCCCAAAGTGCTACGATTTCTGTGTGAATTACATGTGGTGTCCCGCACCGCATCAGTGTTAACCCAGGCTCAAAGTAAAACCTACAAAGCTCAAAAAATGTAAAACAATTATAAAAAATAGGAAACGAGCATTAAGAAAATTAAAAAAGAAAGAAAAACTTTTAAGACAAAGAATAAAACAAAAGATTTAAAAAGAAAAACAAGATTGCAAAAATTCTAAACGAATGACAGGATGCGAAAGAGAGCTGTGCAGCTTATCAGTGCCCATCAGTGCTGCCTCATTAGTGCCCATCAGTGCCACCCGACGCCTCACCAGTGCACATAAGTGCCACCTCATCATTGCCCATCAGTGCAGCATCATCAGCGCACATTAGTGAAGAAGAAAAATTACTAATTTGCAAAATTTTATAACAGAAAATAAGAAAAGGTTAGTGTTGAGCGAACATGGACTGTATTATTCGTGTTCGTACCGAATAATTGGATTTTTGTTACCCGAACACGGACACGGACACTTTACTGTATATTCGGGTAAAAATCCGCATTTGGTCGTTTTATTTCCGGGTTTTGCATGCTTTGGCGCGCTTTTCATGGCGGGCTTTCAACAGCCAATCAACAAGCGTTTAACTGGTGTGCCTAAGCCATCCCAGCCATGCCTGCAAATGTATCAGTAGCTGTGATTGGCCGTCTGAAGCATATGACCAAGTCTTTATAAGTTCAAGGCAGCGCCGCAGCGGCGTCATTCTGCTGCTTAGATCAGGGAGAGAGCACACATCAATGTGCTGGCTGCTGATTAGGGACAGACAGGCAGGAAAAAACCATTTGTGTCCGGATAGAATTGAGGGACAGGTCGGAGTGTGTTAGGCAGGGCGAGTTGTAGGCATTTTAGGGCGAGGCTGCTGCTGATTTTTAGGGTCAGTGTGTTCTACAAACTACAATCGATATTGCTGTGTGGGGTGGGGTCTGCACTTAGTCCCGATCTACGATCTCTTATCAATCCTGTTAGGGACAGAGTCTGCTGATTTTTAGGGAAAGTGTGTTCTACAAACTACAATCGATATTGCTGTGTGGGGTGGGGTCTGCACTCAGTCCCGATCTACGATCTCTTATCAATCCTGTTAGGGATAGAGTTTGCTGATTTTTAGGGAAAGTGTGTTCTACAAACTACAATCGATATTGCTGTGTGGGGTGGGGTCTGCACTCAGTCCCGATCTACGATCTCTTATCAATCCTGTTAGGGATAGAGTTTGCTGATTTTTAGGGAAAGTGTGTTCTACAAACTACAATCGATATTGCTGTGTGGTGTGGGATAAGAGATAGGCAGGTGTCAGTGATCCACATCCATTTTGCTGTGTGTGGGCTGCAGCGAACACAATATTTTTGGGGTGCAGTGAACACAATCTTTTTGGGGTACAGTGAACACAATCTTTTTGGGGTGCAGTGAACACAATCTTTGTGGGGTGCAGTGAACACAATCTTGGTGCAGTGAACACAATCTTTTTGGGGTGCAGTGAACGAAATCCTTTTGGGGTGCAGTGAACACAATCTTTGTGGGGTGCAGAGAACACAATCTTTTTGGGGTGCAGTGAACAAAATCCTTTTGGGGTGCAGTGAACACAATCTTTGTGGGGTGCAGTGAACACAATCTTTGTGGGGTGCAGTGAACACAATCTTTTTGGGGTGCAGTGAACAAAATCCTTTTAAGGTGCAGTGAACACAATCTTTGTGGGGTGCAGTGAACACAATCTTTGTGGGGTGCAGTGAACAAAATCCTTTTGGGGTGCAGTGAACACAATCTTTGTGGGGTGCAGTGAACAAAATCCTTTTGGGGTGTGTGAGATGAACCCCAAAAACTTGGAAAGGTTGATCTCACACGTACCGACACAGACTATCCTACAATTTAATTGATCCCCAAAGGTTTTTATTGAATAGCGGAATAGGAAATATGATCCAAAAAAGTGTATGTATCTCACACGTACACAACCACACTAGGCCCCAATTACTATTGTTTGTACCCCTAAAAGGCTGAATGAGGAGTAGGAGGAGTATGGAACAGGCAGCACCCTCAAATCTTCAGAAGTATGAGATGAAATTAAAAAACTTGGAAAGGTTGATCTCACACGTACCGACACAGACTATCCCGCAATTTAATTGATCCCCAAAGGTTTTTATTGAATAGCGGAATAGGAAATATGATCAAAAAAAGTGTATGTATCTCACACGTACACAACCACACTAGGCCCCAATTACTATTGTTTGTACCCCTAAAAGGATGGATGGAACAGGCAGCACCCTCAAATCAAAGTATGAGATTGTGTTCACTGTACCCCACAAAGATTGTGTTCACTGCACTCCAAAAAGATTGTGTTCACTGCACCCCAAAAAGATTGTGTTCACTGCACCCCACAAAGATTGTGTTCACTGCACCCCAAAAGGATTTTGTTCACTGCACCCCAAAAAGATTGTGTTCACTGCACCCCACAAAGATTGTGTTTACTGCACCCCAAAAGGATTGTGTTCACTGCACCCCACAAATATTGTGTTCACTGGTTTTTATTGAATAGCGGAATAGGAAATATGATCAAAAAAAGTGTATGTATCTCACACGTACACAACCACACTAGGCCCCAATTACTATTGTTTGTACCCCTAAAAGGATGGATGGAACAGGCAGCACCCTCAAATCAAAGTATGAGATTGTGTTCACTGCACCCCACAAAGATTGTGTTCACTGCACCCCAAAAGGATTTTGTTCACTGCACCCCAAAAAGATAGTGTACGTGTGAGATACATACACTTTTTTTGATCATATTTCCTATTCCGCTATTCAATAAAAACCTTTGGGGATCAATTAAATTGTGGGATAGTCTGTGTCGGTACGTGTGAGATCAACCTTTCCAAGTTTTTGAGGTTCATCTCATACTTCTGAAGATTTGAGGGTGCTGCCTGTTCCATACTCCCCCTACTCCTCATCCAGCCTTTTAGGGGTACAAACAAAACCTTTGGGGATCAATTAAATTGCGGGATAGTCTGTGTCGGTACGTGTGAGATACACCTTTCCAATTTTTGGGGCGCATCTCATACTGCAGAGGTTTTGAGGGTGCTTCAGTCTGCCTCCTGCCTGCTCCTCCTACTCCTCTTCCTCATCCTGCCTTTAGGGTACAAAAAATTGTAATCGGCGGGGCCTAGTCTGTGTTTGTACGTGTGAGATACACCGTATTATGAAATTTTTCCTATTCCGCTATTCAATATACACCCTTTTGGAGTGTAAAAAATTAAATTACGGCATAGTCTGTATCGATACGTGTGAGATACACCTTTTAAATTAGTTTGGCGCATCTCCTTCCCCCGCCAAAGATTGCAGGGCGCTTCAGTTTGCCTCCTGTTCCCAACTCCTCCTACTCCTCTTCCTCATCCTCCCTTTAGGGTAGAAAAAAATTTAATCGGGCCTAGTCTGTGTTTTTACGTGTGAGATACACAGTTTTTTATCCTATTCCGCTATTCAATATACACCCTTTTGGTGTAAAAAACATTAAATTGCGGCATAGTTTGCATATTTGACTGTGAGATACACCCGTGTGATACTGTTGTTGTTTTGTTCCGCTATTCAATAAACACCTTTCTAGGGCAAGATCTTAAATTACAGAAATATGAGGAGACCGTCAAATAAGGGCCGTGGCCTGGGTCGTGGTGCTGCTGGTAGAGTTGCTGTTGCAAGGAGAGGACGTGGTCGATCTGTGTCAGCTACACGCACAAGTCAAACACTTTCCTTAAGTGTGAGTAGGCGACAGAACCTGCATCAGTATTTGGTAGGGCATCATACGCATCTAGAAGTGATGAGGCCAGAACACAGAGAGGCGATAGTAGATTGGTTTGCTGCTGACAGTGCCTCCAGTTCCTTCACATTGTCTCCCACCCAGTCTACTGCAGAAAGGTCAGAGTTGGCACCTGAAGCCGATGTCCAACCGTCTTTCACCTCACCCCCTTGCAAATCAGGCAAGCAGTCTGAGCCCCAAGCCATACAGCAGTCTCTTCTTCTTTTTGATGACTCTGTCAGCAGGGTTTCCCAGGGCCATCCACCTAGCCCTGCCCCAGAAGTGGAAGAGATTGAGTGCAGCGATGCCCAACCACTTATTTCTCAAGATGAGTACATGCAAGGACCATCGCAGCACGTCTCCGATGATGACGAAACGCAGGTGCCAACTGCTGCGGCGTTCAGCATTGTGGAGACCGACAAGGAGGGCAGGGGTGAAGACTGGGTGGAAGATGATGTGGAGGACGATGAGGTCCTCGACCCCACATGGAATGAACGTCATGCAGGTGACCTGAGTAGTTTGGAGGAAGAGGCGGTGGTCGCACAGAGCCACCAGCACAGCAGAAGAGGGAGCAGGGTGCAGAAGCGGAGCGGCCGTGCCCTAGACACTACGCCTGCTACTGCCCAACGCAGCAAGGGAACGAGCGCACCAAAGTCAGCTCAAAGGAGTTCTCTAGCGTGGAAGTTCTTTAGAAAATGTGCTGATGACAGGACATGAGTGGTTTGCACCCTGTGCAATCAGAGCCTGAAGCGAGGCATAAACCTTCTCAACCTGAGCACAACCTGCATGATCAGGCATCTAAGTGCAAAGCACGAGCTGCAGTGGAGTAGACACCTTCAAAACCAAGAAACGTCTCTGGCTCATCCTGCTTCCTCTTCTGCTGCAGTCTCGGCCGCTCCAGCCACATCTGTAGTGATACCGGCACCTGCCACCCCGCAAACAGACGATCTGTCAGCAACACCGCCACCTGGGTCACCAACAACCATCTCCACAATGTCCCGTGGAAGCGTTCAGCTTTCCATCTCCCAAACACTTGAGAGGAAGAGGAAGTACCCCCCTACCCACCCGCGATCCCTGGCCCTGAATGCCAGCATTTCAAAATTATTGGCCTTTGAAATGCTGTCATTCCGTCTGGTGGAGACGCACAGTTTTAAAAACCTTATGTCGGTGGCTGTCCCACAGTACGTCGTGCCCAGCCGCCACTACTTTTCCAGGCAAGCCATCCCTTCCCTGCACAACCAAGTGGGGGAAAAAATCAGGTGTGCACTGCGCAACGCCATCTGTGCCAAGGTCCACCTAACTACCGATACGTGGACCAGTAAGCACGGTCAGGGGCGTTATATCTCCCTAACGGCACACTGGGTAAATGCAGTGGCGGATGGGCCTGAGGCGGATAGCAATTTGGCGCATGTCCTTCCACCACCGAGGATTGCAGGGCACTTCAGTTTGCCTCCTGTTCCTAACTCCTCCTACTCCACTTCCTCATCCTCTACCGCCTCCTCATCCGGACAGCGTAACACCTTCACCACCAACTTCAGCACGGCCAGGGGTAAACGACAGCAGGCAGTTTTACAACTTGCCTGTTTGGGGGACAAACCACACACCGTGCAGGAGTTGTGGAGGAGCATGGAACAGCAGACAAATGAGTGGTTGCTGCCAGCGAGCCTCAAGCCCGGCCTGGTGGTGTGCGATAACGGGTGAAATCTCATAGCAGCTCTGGGCCTAGCCGGTTTGACGCACATCCCTTGCCTGGCGCATGTGCTGAATTTGGTGGTGCAGAGGTTCCTTAAAAACTACCCCGATATGTCAGAGCTGCTGCAGAAAGTGCGGGCCGTCTGTGCGCACTTTCGGCGTTCTCACCCTGCTGCTGCTCGCCTGTCAGCGCTGCAGCGTAACTTTGGCCTTCCCCCTCGCTGCCTCATATGTGACGTACCCACAAGGTGGAACTCCACCTTGCACATGCTGCAAAGACTGTGCGAGCAGCAGCAGGCCATAGTGGAGTTTCAGCTGCAGCATGCACGCGTGAGTCGCTCTGCGGAACAGCACCACTTCACCACCAATAACTGGGCCTCCATGCGAGACCTGTGTGCCTTGTTGCGCTGTTTTGAGTACTCCTCCAACATGGCCAGTGGCGATGACGCTGTTCTCAGCTTAACTATCCCACTTCTATGCCTCCTTGAAAAAACAATTCGGGCGATGATGGAAGAGGATGTGGCACAGGATGAGGAGGAGGAGGAGGATGAAGAGGTAACATTTCCAAGGCTTTCAGGGCAGTCATTCGCAAGGGGCTCCGAGGGTGGGTTCCTGCACACACAAACGCCAGGGACACAATTGTCCAGCAGGGGCACAGTTCTGGAGGATGAGGAGGAGGAGGAGCTGGAGGAGGAGATGGAACCATGTTCACAGCAGGGTGGCACCCAGGCCAGCTCATGGCCATCACTGGTGCGTGGCTGGGGGGATACAGAGGACACGGACGATACACCTCCCACAGAGGACAGCCTTTCGTTGCCTCTGGGCAGCCTGGCACACATGAGCGATTACATGCTGCAGTGTCTCCACAACGACCGCCGAGTTGCCCACTTTCTAACTTGTGCTGATTACTGGGTGGCCACGCTGCTGGATCCCCATTACAAGGACAACGTACCGTCCTTAATTCACTCACTGGAGCGCGATCGCAAGATGCGCGAGTACAAGCGCACGCTGGTAGACGCGATGCTGCTGGCATTCCCATCTGACAGCGGGGCCACAGTGGAAGCACAAGGCAGAGGAGGAGGAGGAGGAGGAGGTCGCCAACGCAACCAGGGCACCGCCAGCACCTCAGATGGAACGTCTTAGCAGGAGGCAGCATTTGAGCAACATGGTGGAGCAGTATGTGTGCACACGCCTACATGTAGTGAATGACGGGTCTGCCCCCTTCAACTTCTGGGTCTCCAAATTGGGTACATGGCCTGAGCTTGCCCTTTACGCCTTGGAGGTGCTGGCGTGCCCTGCAGCCAGTGTATTATCTGAACGGGTATTTAGCACGGCTGGGGGCGTTATAACAGACAAGCGCAGCCGCCTGTCCAGAGACAATGTGGACAAGCTCACGTTCATTAAAATGAACCAGGCATGGATCCCACGGGCCTTTTCAGTACCTTGTGCAGAATAGCAATGGATACCGACCTTACCCACCCATTGTTCCATTTTTGCTCTTTCTCACTCTTTTGGGGTGTACCCTCATTTAAAATTTGTGAAAAGAAGCAGTGTTGGCTACCTCGTCCTCCTCAGGGCCAGATTAACGTAGGGGCTATTGGAGCTTCAGCTCCAGGCCCCTACCTTTTATATAGGCCCCGGGTTGGCCATATTCACTGTTACCGCTCTTCTGTCACTTGTAAACACAGAAGTCTGGCTTCTATGCTCACTTCCCCAGGCAGCACCCTCAGAACCTCCCCACACAGCGCAAAGGCCGGACAAGGAGGGACAGTTGCCGATGCATGGATGTGTTTATGGGCTTCAGAGACAGCCTCCCATGTTGAATTAGGCATGCATGGCTGCACCCTTCCTCCTCTGGGTGCATGCCAAGGCACGGCCCTTAAGGCCCTTCAAAATCCTCAGCACCAAGCCCATGATGCTCTTAATCCGGCCCTGGTCCTCCTCCACCGCCGCTTCCACCTACACCGCCCATAGGTGTGCGCAGCCTATTGCATTAGGGTGTGCACCCCAAAGTTTAAATACACATGCATGTGTTTGCCTACATGTACATGGCCCCGATACATTACTCTCCCTGCTGGCAAAGAGAAACAGAGCAGAGCAGGTCCGAGGGAGATCTTTCCCATCTCCTCACTGGCAAACAGAGTGATAATGCTATGTGCCCTAGGTGATTAGGGTGTGCCCAGGCACACCCGGCACACCCTGTGCGCACACGTCTATGACACCGCCACATCCACCACCACCTCAACCTCCCTCCTACTCCATATGGGCCTTGTCCTTCAGAGATGAAGAACATTGTTTTATTTTTCTGTTTTTTTTTTGTTGTTTTAAGTTATTTCCCTATCCACATTTGTTTGCAGAGCACTTGCCATGCTCTTAATTACGTTTTGCTGCCATTTGCAGCACTCTAGCCCTTTCCTTTGGTGTTTTAGAGCCATTTTAGTGCCTGAAAGTTCGGGTCCCCATTGACTTCAATGGGGTTCGGTGTCCGGGAAAAGTTCGGCAAAAGTCCGGGACACGGATCCGGACTTTTTTTTAAAGTTCGGCCGAACCCGTCGAACACGGACATCCAGGTGTCCGCTCAACTCTAGAAAAGGTGTTTTTTTTTTTTTTTTTTACATTTTTTCTTTGTTTGTTTAGCAAAAGATAAACAAGAAAACCTAGTGGTAAATACCAAATTAAAGCTCTATCTGTCTAAAATAAATGATAAAAATGTCAAATGTGTACAGTGTTACATGACCGCTCAATTGTCATTCAAAGTGCAACAGCACTGAAAGATTACAATTGAGCTGGGCAGGAAGGGGGGTGACAGTGCCGATTAGACAACTGGTTAAGGTCCATAGGCTTGGAAAATTCAGACTGTGATTAGATAGAAAACTGGTTTAAAGGCCGTATTCAGAGAATATTTAATAACTCTGAATGGTTTAAAGTTGTTTGTGAAGTACCCCGAGGTTCAGTGTTGGATCCCTTATTTTCTACCTATTTATAAATAATATAGAGTTTGGAATTAAAAGTGCTACTTTTGTGTTTGAAGATGGCACCAAACTATGTAATGAAAATCAATACATCCATGTAGTGAACTTACAAGCAGGTCTGAATGCAATGTTTGAATTGGGTAATTATGTGAGAAATAAGATTTAATGTTTCTACATATAATGTTATACAATGCAAGCCAAAAATATATATGTATCAAATATCTAGATGGAGTACATGTTCTGGTAGATCATAGACTTATTACCAGCTTACAATGCCAATCTGCAGTTTTTAAAGCAAGTAACATTAATTAGAGGAAGGGGGATTTTTTGAAAAACTGGGAATGGCCGGTGCTTGACAAGTATATCGGCTTCAATCCTTGAAATAAGGATTAATAAGTGCAATGCAGTGTTTGCAAACTAGATGGCCTTGCTGTAAAATTCAGTTGTTCAAGTACCGAAGGCTTTAAAATGGTAAGCACTGACCATGGATCTCTTAAAATGCTAGCCAAGTAGAACGTATGACCACACCATCAGTGGAAGTTGTAATGATGAAACACATCAGGGCGCGGCCATGTGTCAACCGATGCACACTGTCTGCAAGTGAAGAGGACCGCTGGAGCTGCAGCAAGGGCAGATATGGTGAGACGCTGTCGTCACAAGCCATGTTGCATGATTAAATTACAATGTATATAGAGAGAATAATGAGCATTTTTTATTTGAATTTTGTGAGTGTTTTAAAACCTAAGTGCAAAATATAATAAAGTGTCTGAATGGGATTACACCATGTGGACCATTTTGTTTGAGCCTTAGAAATGAAGATGTTCTCCAATTAGAAGTGATTGTATTGGCCTGGAAGATCCCCCTACAAAAGTTGTGCAAACAAAATGAGATATACCGATCAGCAAAATGAGAGGTAACTTCATTTGGTGAGTGTGGTGTATTGAGGGTGGTGGTGGTCACCGTTAGCACCGAGGTAAAGATTTTTGATTGGATGTTGGGATAGCTTTGTGGAGGCACTTTATTCTGTGTATTAAGGATAATTTACCCAATATTCATATATTCTGAGGTATTTAATAAGGAGCATGGCAAGGTTTTTGAAGTCGTAATTTTTTGGAAAACTAAAAAAAAAAAACTTTTTTTTCTACAATTTTTTTAAATGCTGCCACCAGTGCAGTTCAGAATCATCAAATGACTGGTGTGATGGTAATCAGAGATACAACTGGTTACAGTATGTTAATAATAATAATCATATTAATTTTTAATTTCATTTTTTAAACATTTTTTGTACTATTTTTTTTTTGTTCATCCTGTCATCAGAGTAGTTCAGTGTCACCATGGTGACACTATACTACTCTGGGGGGATGATCATGGATTTTTATTTACAATGTTATTGCTTATACTGTTATGAACACTGTATAAGCAATAGAATTAGGTGTCACAGGTGTGATCTGTGGTTGGCTATAACTAGTGACATGGTACAGGTAGCCAGGTTTGTTGTGGGCCAATCACAGATCACAACTGTAAGCAAGCTGTTCATGAATGGAAATCCAGTCATGATAGTTGTTTACATTTGGTATTATGTGATCGCTTTGACCCATCATAGCGATCACATGATACCCAGTTTGCGGCAATTGTGATCAGCTGAGTCCAGTGGACACAGCCTTTACAGGAACGGTACGCAATGTGCCCCTAACCCTGAACAGGCTGGATGATGTACAGGTATATGATCCAGCCGGACCATGCCACCTGCCTACAGTAAATTGGCTGCAAGCTGTCCTAAAGTGGTTAAAAAAGGGGAAGGGATAGCACTGACATTACGGACTAAATATGGCCACTGGACCAGAGTTGTGTGGAAGAGCCTTTGTCTTCACTAACATAGGGACAACAGGCTATGCCAGGGGATCCCTCCTGACAAGGTTCCTCTCTATTTTGAGGGCATGTGGCCTGGTATGGTTCAGTAGGGGGAGGGCATCACGCTTGTTCCTTCCTTTCCTGGCTTTCCAGGTTGCATGCTCAGATAAGGGCCTGGTATAGATTTTGGTGGTGGACCCAAAGCTTTTTTCTTGTTTTCTTTTTACCATACCCATATGATCTTATATGAAATTTTGGGGGGTACCACAGCATTTTCTTTTTGTGATGGTTCCCCTTAACATCCATACCAGAACCTCCATCTAGGATAAGATCTGAAATCACTGACTAAATATGGCCACTGGATCAGAGTTGTGTGGAAGAGCCTTTGTCTTCATCAACATGGGGACAACAGGCTATGCCAGGGGATCCCTCCTGACAAGGTTCCCCTCTATTTTGAGGACATGTGGCCTGGTATGGTTCAGTAGGGGGAGGGCGTCACGCTTGTCCCTTCCTTTCCTGAATTTTCAGGTTGCATGCTCAGATAAGGGCCTGGTATAGATTTTTGTGGCGGACCAAAAGCTTTTTTCTTGTTTTTGTTTTCACCATATGATCTCGTATTAATTTTTTTTTTTGGGGGGGGGGGGGTACCATGGCACTTTTATTATTTTTTTATTTTTTTGTGATGCTTCCCCTTAACATCCATAACAGACCCTCATCTAGGATAAAGGGCTGGTATAGATAGGTTATTTTTAACTAAGAAAAAAAAATTAGACTTTAGTATTACTTTAAGGCCGTGTCCGAGGCATGTTATAATAAAGGATTTTGCAGATTTTACCCAGCTATGGGCCATTTGTTTGACAATCCCTTGTTAATCGATATAAAAAAAAGGTTATCACTCTTTTTTTAACATTTGGCTCTGATTAATTTAATTGTGGTAAAAATTTTGCAGCCAAACTTCAGTAATGTTTAGGGAACCTCCCTTCAACTGAACCCAGGTATGTTTGACTCATCCCTGTTTTTCACAATAAGTTCTGTGAAAAGTAACATGATTGTAGCCGTATTAGTGCACTTGTGGCAGAGACAATTGAGTACTGTCCGTGATACTTTTTTATTTGCACTAACATAAACAATTTTCAGGACAAGCTTTCTTTCGGGGTATGTCCCCTTCATCAAGGTCGAATCAGTACTTCTTGAATCTTGAGGAAGGGGACATACCCCAAAAACTTGTCCTAAAAAATTGTATGTTAGTGCAAATAAGAAAAGTATCACAGGCAGTACTCAATTGTCTCTGTGAAAAAGTAGAAAAGACTCTCTCAGGAGCTATTTCTAGCCAGTTCAATCGGCTGTTTTTTTTTTTTTAAGCTGGATGCACTAAATATACCGTACTAGCTATCAACATTTAAAAGTAACAACACCAGAGATTTTTGATCCAAGGATTTTCTGATTTACTTAGTGAATCAAGAGGGAATTTTTTCCCATTACAGCAAATTGGACCATGCTATGTAAGGTTTTTTTTGGCTACCTCTGAATAAATTGTGGGTCTAGGGTTCTGTATAGGGAGTTTTATACTTTATTTATTTAAAAATTTTTGCCAAACTTGTCACAAAAATTGAAAAGAAGAATTGCAAAAGCTAATGCTTCCATTCTCCTCATTTTCAAAGCTAAAAGGCACACTTTGAGCACTTACAGTGGTGATCGAAAGTTTGGGCACCCCAGGTAAAAATTTGTATTAATGTGCATAAAGAAGCCAAGGAAAGTTGGAAAAATCTCTAAAAGGCATCAAATTACAGATTAGACATTCTTATAATATGTCAAACAAAAGTTAGATTTTATTTTCATCATTGACACTTTCAAAATTACAGAAAACAAAAAATTTGCGTCTGCAAAAGTTTGGGCACCCTGCAGAATTTATAGCATGCACTGCCCCCTTTAAATGCCCAGACTCATCTGACCTTGCCCCAACAATCAGCACCATGGGATCTTCTAAGCAGTTGTCTAGAAAACTGAAACTGAACATAGTTGACGCTCACAAAGCTGGAGAAGGCTATAAGAAGATAGCAAAGCGTTTTCAGATGTCAATATCCTCTGTTCAGAATGTAATTTAAGAAAGAAATGTAAGAAATGGCAGTCATCCAACAGTGGAAGTTAAAGCAAGATCTGGAAGACCAAGAAAAATATCAGACAGAACAGCTTGCAGGATTGTGAGAAAAACAATTCAAAACCCACGTTGGACTGAATCCCTCCAGAAAGATCTGGCAGACACTGGAGTTGTGGTACACTATTCCACTATAAAGAGATACTTGTACAAATATGGTCTTCATGGAAGAGTCATTAGAAGAAACCTCTTCTACGTCCTCACCACAAAAATTAGCGTTTGAACTTTGCAAATGAACATATAGACAAGCCTGATGCATTTTGGAAACAAGTTCTGTGGCCCGATGAGGTTAAAATTTAACCTTTTGGCCGGAATGAGCAAAGGTACGTTTGGAGAAGAAGGGGTACAGAATTTAATGAAAAGAACCTCTGTACAACTGTTAAGCATGGGGGTGGACCAATTATGCTTTGGGGTTGTATTGCAGTCAGTGGCACAGGGAACATCTCACGAGTAGAAGGAAAAATGGATTCAATAAAATTTCAGCAAATTTTGGATGGTAACTTGATGCCATCTTTGAAAAAGCTGAAGTTAAAACAAATGGATAATGACCCTAAACACACCTCGAAATCCATGGGGAATTACATCAAGAGGCATAAACTGAAGGTTTTGCCATGGCCTTCACAATCTCCTGACCTCAACATAATTGAAAATCTATGGATAGACCTTAAAAGAGCTGTGTGTGACAGACAGCCCTGAAATCTCAAAGAACTGGAAGACTTTTGTAAGGAAGAATGGGCAAAGATACCTCAAACAAGAATTGAAAGACTCTTGGCTGGCTACAGCGTTTACAAGCTGTGATACTTGCCAAAGGGGGCAGTACAAGATATTAACTCTGCAGGGTGCCCAAACTTTTGCAGACACCATTTTTTTGTTTTCTGTAATTTTGTAAGTGTAAATGATGGAAATAATATCTAACTTTTATTGACATATTATAAGAATGTCTAATCTGTTATTTGATACCTTTTGGAGATTTTTCCATCTTTCCTTGGCTTCTTTATGCACATATAGGTGTACGTTTAATAAACTTAAAACTTTAAAGTTTTCTCTCAGTTCACTTCTCAGCAGTTCTCAGAGAAAAAATATCTCCTCTGGCACCCAGTTTAAAAGGCGGAGAACTTCACTTCTCACAGGGTGATCAGAGGAGACTCCTCTGAAAACGGCCGAGATCCCTGTATAACTGGGTGGACTGCCTGTAATCTCACGAGATATTGTGAGATTACAGTGCCGCTAAGTTTAAAAAGTATAACCAAAGTTTAAAAGAACTCGTAATAACATGTTCTGACACATGAAAAAATATATATACACACACACATGCACAGTATATATATATATATATATATATATATATATATATATATATATATACACACATATATATATATATATATATATATATATATACAGTATATATATTATATACACACACCAGGTAATATATATATATACACACACCAGTACGTTCAGTATATATATATATATATATATATATATACATACACACCAGTACATACAGTATATATACACCAGTACATACAGTATATATATATATACACACACAAACACACCAGTATATATATATATATATATATATATATATATATATATATATATATATATATATATATATACATACATACATACACCCACAAACACACATACATACATACATACACACAATAAATACACATATATATATATATATATATATATATATATATATATATATATATATATATATATATATTATTAATTTTGAACCCACCAGTGCTGATATTTGGGAAGAAAGAAGTCTTCTTCCTCTGATCGCACCAGCTTCTCCCCCTGATTCTCCACCTCTGAGCTGGAGAATCTGAAATGGAGATATTTCAGAGAAACGGCTGTGAGATCTTCAGATCTCACTTTTCTAAACTGGCCGTTTGTGTCAGAACGGTCATGTACTGTGATGAGAAGTGAAGAAAATGTTCTTTGCTCCTCATCTCAGCTACCTGAACCGGTACTCACCAGAGATTAGTCCTGAGGATCACGGCTTTTCTCTGTTTATTAAAAGTACACCTAATACAATTTTTTACCTGGGGAGCCCAAACTTTCGATCACCATTGTATATTTGTATTACTATAATGGTATAACTACATTTTTATGGGAATAATACAGAGGAAAATAAAGTTTGTGGGGTTTTTTTGCCTCACTTTTAGCTCCCAACTTTCCTGTGATTTAAAGTCTTACACATGTGTCAGTCACACCTAAAAAAAACTATTTAAAGAACACATTTAAAACTTCATAGCGTTCATATAAAGAAACTATGAATTAGGGGGTAGTAGTTTTAGGTTACAAGTTTAGCTTTATCAATAAATTAAGGACAAAAACTAAGCAAGATTTAAATAAATATTTTCTGTGAGATGTAATATTATTGTGCATAAATGGCGCTTTCAGTCATTGAATTACCATCTCAGTTTTAACTATGTTTTTTCAGATGTCTTTCTGATTATGATAATCACAGCAGATTAATTGAGACTGTTTCTCACAGACAAAATACCCTGAACAATTGTTAAGACAAATGCTTTCATACTTTGGACATAATGATAGCTGACACAAGCACTGAAATTGGGTGCTGTAAAAGGAGAAAGTCCAACCAAAACATGATACATAAATCCAGCAGCAGCAGATGTTCCAAATTTAATTATTAAAGTAAGCCGATATTCCCAGCGCACAGCCACTGAAGAATAATCTAGACTGTACAACCCTTTTTCATTATAGCATAAAATAATGTGAAACGGACAGCAAGTGACAATAACAAGTATTTTCCAGAAACTTTCATAGTAACAGGTTGCTTTTGACCAGATTCCAGATGTTTTCATTATAGAAAAGGACAGTTTTCCACCGTAATGTAATTGACTGAAATGTCTTGTTCTGTCTTCCAGAAATTCCAGAGTTATTAATGTTCTAAATAGAACATTTATACTTTCTACACAGTTGGGGGAAAAAATGTGTTTTATTAAGGTGAATGTAACTCATTACTGAACATAACCATTGCTGACAGATTTATATTACTGACCATACATACAGACATGGCACAAAACCTCTGTTACCCTAAAGTGAGTCTCTCTAATCTTAAAGAATGTCAACATAGTGGTACCTTGATGTTTTGCTTCAGCAACTTTTTAAAAACATTCTTAACATCTCCAAGACATGCATGTAGCCTAAGCACATTAAGCAGCAGTGTTGCTATCATGCATAATTTGACAATTACCAAAAGTCAATAAGCAGATCACAGTGGCACATGAAAAACAAAAAACTTACTTTGTAGTTTGGTTTGTTAGTGACAGCTTGGCTTCATCTACTCAAAACTGGATCAGAAGTAAGATGGCAGTTCACATTGTGGTAATAACTGGGTTGCAGGTAAGCGTCTGAGCCAAATTTCATGAAACTTACCACCATGAATTTGGAGATACTTCCATTGTTTTCCCCCATAGTAAAATCCTTAATAAACCTGCAAATGTGAAAAATGCAGTTTAGTAAAAACTTATATATGTGTAATTTACCCATTTCAAAAATGGACAATTATTAAAAGTCAATATCCGTTTTTAACCACTTTCCCCCAGCCTGCTGATGACTGCAGAGCACAGTGGCACACAACTGTCACAAGAAGAACAAAATTTAATTAGTAGTATGGGTTGTTAGTGACAGCTTGGCTTCATCTTCCTAAAACTGGATCAGAGGTAAGATGCCAGTTCACATTGTGGCAATAACTGGGTTGCAAGGAAGCGTCTGAGTCAAATTTCATCAAACTTACCACCATGGACTTGGAGATACTTCCATTTTTCCCCATAGTGAAATCTCTAATAAACCAGCAAATGTGAAAAATGCAGTTTAATAAAAAATTATATTTCTGTAATTTATCCATTTCAGAAACTGGTGTAATTATTAGGGATTGATGTTAAATTTAATTTGTGGATGCCTATGTATTGCAGTTTGGTTAAACACATTTTGCAGATCTCACATGCTGTAATATATGTACTGTCTATTAACACACTTAAGTAAGGTGCAGTCTTAAGTTTGTACGTAGATAGCATGGGCCTTTTTTTTTCAATAATTAAAAATATAAACTTTGGTAGTACTTTGTCCAAAAAAGGCAAAGGAATAGTCATCAGTAGTGATGAGTCAAATTGCCCTGAGTTCAGTTCGGCAGTGTTCACCAAACTTCAAGTTTCAAAATGCATAGGAATGCGTAGGAACTACCCTGAGGAACCCATGTACCCATGTAAAAAATGCCATGTTTTTTTAGCACTGACATTTACAAACAGTTTTAAATTGCATGCAAACAACCTCTTGCTTCTTTTTTAAGAGAAACAAATGGCACACAGACCCCTAGGGTCCCCCAAACTGTTATTTATGGTGTGGGAACTTGGAGGGTGTCTGTGTGCTGTTTTTTTTAATTAGGCAGCAATAAAGTTCCTACAGCAATTTAACTGTCATTTTTTTCTTTGTGAATGTTGTTTTTACTGTAGCACATTTGAAAAATGTCATCATACATTTATTAGACTTTTTAGGTGCAAAAATGACTTCAGGAATGGACAGCACACAAAATATAAAATCCCCACCTTTTATCATGTACAAGGATTAAAAACATATAAAAGATAACTACTACTGTACTACTATTGACAGCATTTGTGATATCAGACACCATTGCACATCTAATACCCTCTCATAAGTATGAAACAAATTAAAGCCTTCCAGAAATGGAGAGATTAAGATTAATCTTTAGCACAGCTATTTAATACGGACGCGTTTTGCGAACGGAGACATTCTAATGTGCTGGCAAAGGACATCAGCATACCAGTAAGGGAGAAACCTACAGCAGAGCAAAAAATGCCAAGGAGTCCACACAATACTTATGCACCCACCTGGAGGGGCAATGTTTTAGCAAAGGCAGCCCAGCCCAAGTGCCACAAAGATATGTATTCCAAAGTAGGAGTCCCCAGAATGAGAGAGAGATCACCAGCCAGGAAGGCTTCCTCATTTATGAAACAAAAGGCACCATTTACCAAGTCCTTAAAAAAAAGCTAAAAAGTCCCTCGTCCTAAATCCATCATCAATCATGATTCCCACTTCTGAGGAAAAAAAAAAACTCAATGACCCACCAAAGATGACTGATCCCCAACAGTGACACTAGCCAATTGACAGCTGCCATTGGCCTCATAAAGGAAGAGACAGAAAAAGTGGCAAAATCATGGACCAAATATGGCCATGTGGCCATATTTAGACAATGATGTAGGGCCCTATTCCTTACTCATTTGCTTCCATGGCAGGGGATGGCCAAAGTAACAAGAGGGCCTTGCTTACACCTCTAGATCAAATACGTATGGAATGGCAGCAGGGAGGTAGCAGGGAGTAAAAGGGCATAAAGTGGCATGGGTGCTAGTGTTCAGTTCAGGTAGACAATTTGAACTAGGAACCAGGTGAAGTGAGCATGCAACAGAGAAGCAAGACCTTGGTGAAGGTGAGAAGCTCCCAGGCAGAGGATCTGGCAGGAACAATGGAACTCATGACAGGCTGAAAGTGGAGCCTGCAGTAGAGAGCAGTAAGCCACCAGACAGGTATCAGGCAGGACAGAAAGCAGTGTCATGGTCAGGAGGCAGGCCAAGGTCAGAACCAGGAAATCTGCAGAACTGTGGTCAGGAGGCAGGCCAACGTCAGAACTGGGAAATCTGCAAAGATAGGCAAAGAACTATTCAGGTCAGCAATGGGTAGGCAGATGAGACAAGATCAGCATTAGGCCAGATCACAAAAAGAGGTTAGAGAGGAGAAGATTCCAGACCAGAGGCAAGCTGGGTAAGCAACAGGTTAGCAGATCAAAGGAACAAATGTAAATTTGGATCACAAGGAAAAAGCTGAAGATCATCCAGCAACTTCCAAGGTCAACTCTGTTCTTTTGGCCATTTAATTGCAAGTCTGGAATTGGGCATGCATGCCCATGCACCGGCATGCTCAGACATCTGTACAATGTCCCTGCGTGAGTGAGCAAATAAGAAACTGACCAGCAAAGATCCTTCTGAACAGGTCCTAACACCAGTATTGCCTGTGATCTTCGTGCAGCTGATAGTGTTCTCATTACTGACTTCCCATACTTTGTTCTGCACTGTCTTTTTGTGGAGGCACCAATCTTAGGCAGGCCAAACATAGTTTGAATCTTGGGTGGTACAGCAAGAACCGGTTGAGAATCAAACAGTGTATGGGCAGGTTGAATGTACCAAGTTGATCAATCGATCAACTTGAGTACAACCAGCATGCTAGGTTTTACCTGTGATTATCACTAGTGGCTGCTATAGCCACTAGCAATAATCACTGTCTGTTCTCGCTGAGGATGGCTCCCCCCCAGCCAGGAGAAGAGAACAGCTTGGCAGGCGGGATTCCTGCATCAACACTGTCCGTGGTTGCAGGAAAGAAATTTGCTCCATGTATGGCCTTCCTTAGTAAAGGTAAGGTTTTGTTTCCTCTTTTCAAAGATAATGATTGGTTGTGCTTAGGACACAATAAAAGAAGAAGAAAAGATATAAACAGTCTTCCAAATGCTACATCCAGCATTGCTTTGATATTTATGTCAAAAATTGGCATTCAAATACCTTGTTTTGATGTTTCCTCTTTGCGGCCAGTTGACCACTACTGATCACTGTTGGCTTTGCCAACAGTGGGCAGAGCTTTCTCTTTTCACTGTCAAGAGGGAAGTAGCTGTTGCTTTTGGTTGTGGAGGGGAAGCGATTGGCTTTAAACAAAGGCTAGGATATATTGGCACCTTCCCCATAAATGTCAAACTGTGGAGAACCGGGGGGGGGGGGGGGGGGGTGTTCTAAATCCACCCTAGGCGGGTGGAGTTAGAACCAAAGGGGATTTGAGTGTGCCTCTGAAAAGACCATATCAAACATAAAACTCATTTTTTTTAAATGAATAACAAAATGTATTAAATATACATTAAAAACAAACATACATATAAAGACATGACAATAATCTGTGATTGTCACACGAAATACAGAGATTTTCAAGAAGACCATTTGCTCATTGTATTTGGGTAAGCCCACATGGGCTGTATGTAGATCAAACTGTTGCTGGAACTACGCGTTTCGCTAAAAGTAGCTGTTGCCTGCACTGTTGTGAGCTATGCGGAGCAAAACTAGCACATGCACACTAGCTGTAGGTCTGCTCTTCATTAAGCGCATGCAAAACAAACAAAAAGCCCAGCAGCTATTAATGGATAATGAAGCACCACAACCCCCATGTCCCAACACAGCTGGGGGAATAAGCCATTTCAAAAGCAGCTGAGTAGCATTATCACACTGGGGCTGGAAATATGGGTCTTAGCAGGGAAACAGTAGAATCACAAGGTAATTGCTTTGCATGTCCTTAAGCTGTGAAAAATGAACTTATATGTAATGTCCACATTTTATCTGAAACTTGCTCATGATTTTTTCTTACTTTTGCCTTGAGAGACACTTTGATATTTCTAGATGTTCCCTATAACATATCAAGTATTCACTTTTCTAATTCAGGTCCACTTTAATGATGTTATTCATTCTTCTCAGTGAATATCCAATACAACTTTACAAAATCATATAATGAGTACAGGATTTGACATTAATATAGAAGATGAAATAGAGATGATGAATATAATTAAATAGGCTCTGATCCCTCAACTCAAACTGTATTAAATATAAAAAAAAATGTAACTGAAATAAATAGATGTCTAAAAAATACACATAACATAAATATGGGACAAGGCTTTTATGTGTTGAATTTATGCATTTTAGCCTATAGATAATTTAAACATTGTGGGCTTGTTCAGTCTTTGTGGGGACAAGAAATCAGGAAAATAATTATTGCATCTAAGTAGAGTTGAGCGGACACCTGGATGTCCGTGTTCGGCGGGTTCGGCCGAACTTTAAAAAAAAGTCCGGGTCCGTGTCCCGGACTTTTGCCGAACTTTTCCCGGACACCGAACCCCATTGAAGTCAATGGGGACCCAAACTTTCAGGCACTAAAATGGCTCTAAAACACCAAAGGAAAGGGCTAGAGTGCTGCAAATTGCATCAAAACGTAATTAAGAGCATGGCAAGTGCTCTGCAAACAAATGTGGATAGGGAAATAACTTAAAACAACAAAAAAAAAACAGAAAAATAAAACAATGTTCTTCATCTCTGAAGGACGAGGCCCATATGGAGTAGGAGGGAGGTTGAAGTGGTGGTGGATGTGGCGGTGTCATAGGCGTGCGCACAGGGTGTGCCGGGTGTACCTGGGCACACCCTAATCACCTAGGGCACATTAGCATTATCGCTCTGTTTGCCAGTGAGGAGATGGGAAAGATCTCCCTTGGACCTGCTCTGCTCTATTTCACTTTGCCAGCAGGGAGAGTAATGTATCGGGGCCATGTACATGTAGGCAAACACATGCATGTGTATTTAAACTTTGGGGTGCACACCATAATGCAATAGGCTGCGCACACCTATGGGCGGTGTAGGTGGAAGCGGCGGTGGAGGAGGACCAGGGCCGGATTAAGAGCATCATGGGCTTGGTGCTGAGGATTTTGAAGGGCCTTAAGGGCCGTGCCTTGGCATGCACCCAGAGGAGGAAGGGTGCAGCCATTTTAATGAACGTGAGCTTGTCCACATTGTCTCTGGACAGGCGGCTGCGCTTGTCTGTTATAACGCCCCCAGCCGTGCTAAATACCCGTTCAGATAATACACTGGCTGCAGGGCATGCCAGCACCTCCAAGGCGTAAAGGGCAAGCTCAGGCCATGTGCCCAATTTGGAGACCCAGAAGTTGAAGGGGGCAGACCCGTCATTCACTACATGTAGGCGTGTGCACACATACTGCTCCACCATGTTGGTAAAATGCTGCCTCCTGCTAAGACGTTCCATCTGAGCTGCTGGTGCTGCTGTTTGTTGTGGCGTGCTGACAAAGCTTTTCCACATTTCGGCCTAACCCTGCCTTCTGAGGTGCTGGCGGTGCCCTGGTTGCATTGGCGACCTCTTCTCCTCCTCCTCTGCCTTGTGCTTCCACTGTGGCCCCGCTGTCAGGTGGGAATGCCAGCAGCATGGCATCTACCAGCGTGCGCTTGTACTCGCGCATCTTGCGATCGCGCTCCAGTGAGTGAATTAAGGACGGTACGTTGTCCTTGTAACGGGGATCCAGCAGCGTGGCCACCCAGTAATCAGCACAAGTTAGAATGTGGGCAACTCGGCGGTCGTTGTGGAGACACTGCAGCATGTAATCGCTCATGTGTGTCAGGCTGCCCAGAGGCAACGAAAGGCTGTCCTCTGTGGGAGGTGTATCGTCCGTGTCCTCTGTATCCCCCAGCCACGCACCAGTGATGGCCATGAGCTGGCCTGGGTGCCACCCTGCTGTGAACATGGTTCCATCTCCTCCTCCAGCTCCTCCTCCTCATCCTCCTCATCCTCCAGAACTGTGCCCCTGCTGGACAATTGTGTCCCTGGCGTTTGTGTGTGCAGGAACCCACCCTCGGAGCCCCTTGCGAATGACTGCCCTGAAAGCCTTGGAAATGTTACCTCCTCATCATCCTCCTCCTCCTCATCCTGTGCCACATCCTCTTCCATCATCACCCGAATTGTTTTTTCAAGGAGGCATAGAAGTGGGATAGTTAAGCTGAGAACAGCATCATCGGCACTGGCCATGTTGGTGGAGTACTCAAAAAAGCGCAACAAGGCACACAGGTCTCGCATGGAGGCCCAGTTATTGGTGGTGAAGTGGTGCTGTTCCGCAGAGCGACTCACGCGCGCATGCTGCAGCTGAAACTCCACTATGGCCTGCTGCTGCTCGCACAGTCTTTGCAGCATGTGCAAGGTGGAGTTCCACCTTGTGGGCACGTCACATATGAGGCGGTGAGCAGGAAGGCCGAAGTTACACTGCAGCGCTGACAGGCGAGCAGCAGCAGGGTGAGAACGCCGAAAGTGCGCACAGACGGCCCGCACTTTCTGCAGCAGCTCTGACATATCGGGGTAGTTTTTAAGGAACCTCTGCACCACCAAATTCAGCACATGCGCCAGGCAAGGGATGTGCGTCAAACCAGCTAGGCCCAGAGCTGCTATGAGATTTCGCCCGTTATTGCACACCACCAGGCCGGGCTTGAGGCTCGCTGGCAGCAACCACTCATTTGTCTGCTGTTCCATGCTCCTCCACAACTCCTGCGCGGTGTGTGGTTTGTCCCCCAAACAGGCAAGTTGTAAAACTGCCTACTGTCGTTTACCCCTGGCCGTGCTGAAGTTGGTGGTGAAGGTGTTACGCTGTCCGGATGAGGAGGCGGTAGAGGATGAGGAAGCGGAGTAGGAGGAGTTAGGAACAGGAGGCAAACTGAAGCGCCCTGCAATCCTCGGTGGTGGAAGGACATGCGCCAAATTGCTATCCGCCTCAGGCCCATCCGCCACTGCATTTACCCAGTGTGCCGTTAGGGAGATATAACGCCCCTGACCGTGCTTACTGGTCCACGTATCGGTAGTTAGGTGGACCTTGGCACAGATGGTGGCGTTGCGCAGTGCACACCTGATTTTTTCCCCCACTTGGTTGTGCAGGGAAGGGATGGCTTGCCTGGAGAAGTAGTGGCGGCTGGGCACGACGTACTGTGGGACAGCCACCGACATAAGGTTTTTAAAACTGTGCGTCTCCACCAGACAGAATGACAGCATTTCAAAGGCCAAGAATTTTGAAATGCTGGCATTCAGGGCCAGGGATCGCGGGTGGGTAGGGGGGTACTTCCTCTTCCTCTCAAGTGTTTGGGAGATGGAAAGCTGAACGCTTCCACGGGACATTGTGGAGATGGTTGATGACCCAGGTGGTGGTGTTGCTGACAGATCCTCTGTTTGCGGGGTGGCAGGTGCCGGTATCACTACAGATGTGGCTGGAGCGGCCGAGACTGCAGCAGAAGAGGAAGCAGGATGAGCCAGAGACGTTTCTTGGTTTTGAAGGTGTCTACTCCACTGCAGCTTGTGCTTTGCACTTAGATGCCTGATCATGCAGGTTGTGCTCAGGTTGAGAAGGTTTATGCCTCGCTTCAGGCTCTGATTGCACAGGGTGCAAACCACTCGTGTCCTGTCATCAGCACATTTTCTAAAGAACTTCCACGCTAGAGAACTCCTTTGAGCTGACTTTGGTGCGCTCGTTCCCTTGCTGCGTTGGGCAGTAGCGGGCGTAGTGTCTAGGGCACGGCCGCTCCGCTTCTGCACCCTGCTCCCTCTTCTGCTGTGCTGGTGGCTCTGTGCGACCACCGCCTCTTCCTCCAAACCACTCAGGTCACCTGCATGACGTTCATTCCACGTGGGGTCGAGGACCTCATCGTCCTCCACATCATCTTCCACCCAGTCTTCACCCCTGCCCTCCTTGTCGGTCTCCACAAGGCTGAACGCCACAGCAGTTGGCACCTGCATTTCGTCATCATCGGAGACGTGCTGCGATGGTCCTTGCATGTACTCATCTTGAGAAATAAGTGGTTGGGCATCGCTGCACTCAATCTCTTCAACTTCTGGGGCAGGGCTAGGTGGATGGCCCTGGGAAACCCTGCTGACAGAGTCCTCAAAAAGAAGAAGAGACTGCTGTATGGATTGGCGCTCAGACTGCTTGCCTGATTTCCAAGGGGGTGTGGTGAAAGACGGTTGGACATTGGCTGCAGGTGCCAACTCTGACCTTTCTGCAGTAGACTGGGTGGGAGACAATGTGAAGGAACTGGAGGCACTGTCAGCAACCCAATCTACTATCGCCTGTACTTCTTCAGGCCTCATCACGTCTAGAGGCGCATTATGCCCTACCAAATACTGATGCAGGTTCTGTCGCCTACTCACACTTGTGGAAGGTGTTTCACTTGTGCGTGTAGCTGGCACAGATCGACCACGTCCTCTCCTTGCAACAGGAGCTCTACCAGCAGCACCACGACCCAGGCCACGGCCCCTATTTGACGGTCTCCTCATATTTCTGTAATTTATGATCTTGCCCTAGAAAGGTGTTTATTGAATAGTGGAACAAAACAACAACAGTATCGCACGGGTGTATCTCACAGTCAAATATGCAAACTATGCCACAATTTAATGTTTTTTACCCCAAAAGGGTGTATATTGAATAGCGGAATAGGAAAAAGGATAAAAAAACGGTGTATCTCACACGTACAAACAGAGACTAGGCCCCGATTAAAAATTTTTGTACCCTAAAGGGAGGATGAGGAAGAGGAGTAGGAGGAGTTGGGAACAGGAGGCAAACTGAAGCGCCCTGCAATCCTTGGCGGTGGAAGGAAATGCGCCAAACAAATTTAAAAGGTGTATCTCACATGTAACGATACAGACTATGTCGTAATTTAATTTTCTTACACTCCAAAAGGGTGTATATTGAATAGCGGAATAGAAAAATTTTTATAATACGGTGTATCTCACACGTACAAACACAGACTAGGCCACGATTACAATTTTTTTGTTTTCTAAAGGCAGGATGAGGAAGAGGAGTAGGAGGAGTTGGGAACAGGAGGCAAACTGAAGCGCCCTGCAATCCTCGGCGGTAGAAGGAGATGCGCCAAACAAATTTAAAAAGGTGTATCTCACATGTACCGATACAGACTATCCCGCAATTTAATTTTTTACACTCAAACATGGTGTATATTGAATAGCGGAATAGAAAAAAATTTATAATACGGTGTATCTCACACGTACAAACACAGACTAGGCCCCGATTACAATTTTTTGTACTCTAAAGGCAGGATGAGGAAGAGGAGTAGGAGGAGTTGGGAACAGGAGGCAAACTGAAGCGCCCTGCAATCCTCGGCGGTAGAAGGAGATGCGCCAAACAAATTTAAAAAGGTGTATCTCACATGTACCGATACAGACTATCCCGCAATTTAATTTTTTACACTCAAACAGGGTGTATATTGAATAGCGGAATAGGACAAATTTTACAAAACGGTGTATCTCACACGTACAAACACCAACTAGGCCCCGATTACAATTTTTTGTACCCTAAAGGCAGGATGAGGAAGAGGAGTAGGAGGAGTTGGGAACAGGAGGCAAACTGAAGCGCCCTGCAATCCTCGGCGGTAGAAGGAGATGCGCCAAACAAATTTAAAAAGGTGTATCTCACATGTAACGGTACAGACTATCCCGCAATTTAATTTTTTACACTCAAAGAAGGTGTATATTGAATAGCGGAATAGGACACATTTTACAAAACGGTGTATCTCACACGTACAAACACAAACTAGGCCCAGATTACAATTTTTTCTACCCTAAAGGCAGGATGAGGAGTAGGAGGAGTTCGGAACAGGCAGGAGGCAGACTGAAGCACCCTCAAATCCTCGGCAGTATGAGATGCGCCCCAAAAATTGGAAAGGTGTATCTCACACGTACCGACACAGACTATCACGCAATTTAATTGTTTATACCAAAAGGTTTTGATTAAATAGCGGAATAGAAAATATGATCCAAAAAAAGTGTATGTATATCACACGTACACAACCACACTAGGCCCCAATTACTATTGTTTGTACCCCTAAAGGCAGGATGAGGAGTAGGAGGAGTTTGGAACAGGCAGCACCCTCAAATCTTTAGAAGTATGAGGTGAACCCCAAAAACTTGCAAAGGTTGATCTCACAAGTACTAACACAGACTATCCCGCAATTTAATTGATCCCCAAAGGTTTTTATTAAATAGCGGAATTGAAAATATGATCAAAAAAAGTGTATGTATCTCACACGTACACAACCACACTAGGCCCCAATTACTATTGTTTGTATCCCTAAAGGCAGGATGAGGAGTAGGAGGAGTATGGAACAGGCAGCACCCTCAAATCTTCAGAAGTATGAGATGAACCCCAAAAACTTGGAAAGGTGGATCTCACACATACCAACACAGACTATCCCGCAATTTAATTGATCCCCAAAGGTTTTTATTGAATAGCGGAATAGGAAATATGATCAAAAAAAGTGTATGTATCTCACACGTACAGACGCAGACTAAGCCCCAATTACTATTGTTTGTACCCCTAAAAGGCTGGATGAGGAGTAGGAGGAGTATGGAACAGGCAGCACCCTCAAATCTTCAGAAGTATGAGATGAACCCCAAAAACTTGGAAAGGTGGATCTCTCTCACACGTACCAACACAGACCATCCCCCAATTTAACTGATCCCCAAAGGTTTTTGATTAAATAGCGGAATAGAAAATATGATCAAAAAAAGTGTATGTATATCACACGTACACAACCACACTAGGCCCCAATTATTATTGTTTGTACCCCTAAAAGGCTGGATGAGGAGTAGGGGGAGTATGGAACAGGCAGCACCCTCAAATCTTCAGAAGTATGAGATGAACCCCAAAAACTTGGAAAGGTGGATCTCTCTCACACGTACCAACACAGACTATCCCCCAATTTAACTGATCCCCAAAGGTTTTTGATTAAATAGCGGAATAGAAAATATGATCAAAAAAAGTGTATGTATATCACACGTACACAACCACACTAGGCCCCAATTACTATTGTTTGTACCCCTAAAAGGCTGGATGAGGAGTAGGGGGAGTATGGAACAGGCAGCACCCTCAAATCTTCAGAAGTATGAGATGAACCCCAAAAACTTGGAAAGGTGGATCTCTCTCACACGTACCAACACAGACTATCCCCCAATTTAACTGATCCCCAAAGGTTTTTGATTAAATAGCGGAATAGAAAATATGATCAAAAAAAGTGTATGTATATCACACGTACACAACCACACTAGGCCCCAATTACTATTGTTTGTACCCCTAAAAGGCTGGATGAGGAGTAGGGGGAGTATGGAACAGGCAGCACCCTCAAATCTTCAGAAGTATGAGATGAACCCCAAAAACTTGGAAAGGTGGATCTCTCTCACACGTACCAACACAGACTATCCCCCAATTTAACTGATCCCCAAAGGTTTTTGATTGAATAGCGGAATAGAAAATATGATCAAAAAAAGTATATGTATATCACACGTACACAACCACACTAGGCCCCAATTACTATTGTTTGTACCCCTAAAAGGCTGGATGAGGAGTAGGGGGAGTATGGAACAGGCAGCACCCTCAAATCTTCAGAAGTATGAGATGAACCCCAAAAACTTGGAAAGGTGGATCTCTCTCACACGTACCAACACAGACTATCCCCCAATTTAACTGATCCCCAAAGGTTTTTGATTAAATAGTGGAATAGAAAATATGATCAAAACAAGTGTATGTATATCACACGTACACAACCACACTAGGCCCCAATTACTATTGTTTGTACCCCTAAAAGGCTGGATGAGGAGTAGGGGGAGTATGGAACAGGCAGCACCCTCAAATCTTCAGAAGTATGAGATGAACCCCAAAAACTTGGAAAGGTGGATCTCTCTCACACGTACCAACACAGACTATCCCCCAATTTAACTGATCCCCAAAGGTTTTTGATTAAATAGCGGAATAGAAAATATGATCAAAAAAAGTGTATGTATATCACACGTACACAACCACACTAGGCCCCAATTACTATTGTTTGTACCCCTAAAAGGCTGGGTGAGGAGTAGGGGGAGTATGGAACAGGCAGCACCCTCAAATCTTCAGAAGTATGAGATGAACCCCAAAAACTTGGAAAGGTGGATCTCTCTCACACGTACCAACACAGACTATCCCCCAATTTACCTAATCCCCAAAGGTTTTTGATTAAATAGCGGAATAGAAAATATGATCAAAAAAGTGTATGTATATCACACGTACACAACCACACTAGGCCCCAATTACTATTGTTTGTACCCCTAAAAGGCTGGATGAGGAGTAGGGGGAGTATGGAACAGGCAGCACCCTCAAATCTTCAGAAGTATGAGATGAACCCCAAAAACTTGGAAAGGTGGATCTCTCTCACACGTACCAACACAGACTATCCCCCAATTTAACTGATCCCCAAAGGTTTTTGATTAAATAGCGGAATAGAAAATATGATCAAAAAAAGTGTATGTATATCACACGTACACAACCACACTAGGCCCCAATTACTATTGTTTGTACCCCTAAAAGGCTGGATGAGGAGTAGGGGGAGTATGGAACAGGCAGCACCCTCAAATCTTCAGAAGTATGAGATGAACCCCAAAAACTTGGAAAGGTGGATCTCTCTCACACGTACCAACACAGACTATCCCCCAATTTAACTGATCCCCAAAGGTTTTTGATTAAATAGCGGAATAGAAAATATGATCAAAAAAAGTGTATGTATATCACACGTACACAACCACACTAGGCCCCAATTACTATTGTTTGTACCCCTAAAAGGCTGGATGAGGAGTAGGGGGAGTATGGAACAGGCAGCACCCTTAAATCTTCAGAAGTATGAGATGAACCCCAAAAACTTGGAAAGGTGGATCTCTCTCACACGTACCAACACAGACTATCCCCCAATTTAACTGATCCCCAAAGGTTTTTGATTAAATAGCGGAATAGAAAATATGATCAAAAAAAGTGTATGTATATCACACATACACAACCACACTAGGCCCCAATTACTATTGTTTGTACCCCTAAAAGGCTCGATGAGGAGTAGGGGGAGTATGGAACAGGCAGCACCCTCAAATCTTCAGAAGTATGAGATGAACCCCAAAAACTTGGAAAGGTGGATCTCTCTCACACGTACCAACACAGACTATCCCCCAATTTAACTGATCCCCAAAGGTTTTTGATTAACCACTTTACCACCGGAGGATTTTGCTGTCTTCCGTCCAGGCCACTTTTTGCGATTCGGCGCTGTGCGACTTCAACTGACAATTGCGCCGTACCCAAACGAAATTTACGTCCTTTTTTTCCCACAAACAGAGCTTTCTTTTGGTGGTATTTGATCACCTGTGCGATTTTTACTTTTTGCGCTATAAACAAAAAAAGAGCGTTTATTTTGAAAAAATAACAATATTTTTAACATTTTTTTATATGAAATTCCCCCCAAAAAAGATGTAAAAACCAATTTTTTAAAACATTTTTGGCCAATTTGTTTTCTGCTACCTATGTTTGGTAAAAAAAATCACAATAAGCGTATTTAGATTGGTTTGCGCAAAAGTTATTGCGTTTACTAACAAAGGGAAAGATTTCTGTCATTTTTGGTGTTTTTTTTTTTAACGCGTAATGGCGGCGATCTGCGATTTTTTTTGTGGGACTGCGACATTGCGGCGGACAGATCGGACCCTTGACTGACATTTTTGACACTTTTGGGGTTACCAGTGACATTACTGCAGTAATCAGTGCTATATATATGCACTGTTACTGTAAAAATGACACTGGCAGGGAAGGGGTTAATTTTATTGGAGAGGGAGGGGTTAATGTATGCCTGGTGCTTACTGACGTGTAGGGGGGGAGGTGACTGAGTGAGTCATGGACAGATCGGATGTCCAGCTATGCTGAACAGTCCGATCTGTCAGTCCCTGTCACTATGGAGATCCGCCCGCTGTGTTTACACACAGCGGGCGGATCTCCACACTAGATCCCCGGCGATCGGGGCAGAGCAGCGGCGATTGCCGCTGCTCCTCCCCTGGCCCGACTCCCGCTGTGAATGAAAACAGTGGGAGCGAGCCTCCGGCGGCGCGCAAGCGCCGCCCAGAAGGGGGAGTGTCTGACGACGTTAATACTACGTCGTCAGACGATAACGAACCACTTTGCCGCAGTACTATTACCGTACTCGGTCGGCAAGTGGTTAAATAGCGGAATAGAAAATATGATCAAAAAAAGTGTATGTATATCACACGTACACAACCACACTAGGCCCCAATTACTAATGTTTGTACCCCTAAAAGGCTGGATGAGGAGTAGGGGGAGTATGGAACAGGCAGCACCCTCAAATCTTCAGAAGTATGAGATGAACCCCAAAAACCCCAAATATCATTCAGCTCTGCTGCAGGCCACAACTTAATTTTTTTTAACCCAAGGCTGTATATTGAATAGTGGAATAGAAAAAAAGTGTATGATTTTTGAACCAACTCAATATTAGCACATGTGAACTGAACACAGCAGTGTATGATCAGTCAATCAGCACAGCACAGCTGAAGGAAATAGGCTGCACACAGTGCCTGATAGAAAAATACTTTTCTCCCTCCTCCTCAGTGGGCAAAAAAGATTGTGTTCACTGCACCCCAAAAAGCTTGTGTTCACTGTACCCCAAAACGATTGCGTTCACTGCACCCCAAAAAGATTGTGTTCATTGCACCCCAAAAAGATTGTGTTCACTGCAGCCCACACACAGCAAAATGGATGTGGACCACTGACACCTGCCTATCTCCTATCCCACACCACACAGCAATATTGATTGTAGTTTGTAGAACACACTTTCCCTAAAAATCAGCAGACTCTCTCCCTAACAGGATTTATAAGATCGTAGATCGGGTGACTGCAAACCCCACCCCACACAGCAATGTTGATTGTAGTTTGTAGAACGCACTGTCCCTAAAATCAGCAGACTCTCTCCCTAAAATGCCTACAACTCGCCCTGCCTAACACACTCCGACCTGTCCCTCAATTCTATGCGGACACAAATGAGTTTTGCCTGCCTGTCTGTCCCTAATCAGCAGCCAGCACGTTGATGTGTGCTCTCTCCCTGATCTAAAAAGCAGAATGACGCCGCAGCGGCGCTACCTCGAACTTATAAAGACTTGGTCACATGCTTCAGACGGCCAATCACAGCTTCTGATACATTTGCAGGCATGGCTGGGATGGCTTAGGCACACCAGTTAAACGCTTGTTGATTGGCTGTTGAAAGCCCGCCATGAAAAGCGCGCCAAAGCATACAAAACCCGGAAATAAAACGACCGAACACAGATTTTTACCCGAATATACAGTAAAGTGTTCGGGTAAAAAAATCCAATTATTGGATTTAAAACAGAGTCCGTGTTCGCTCAACACTACATCTAAGTATTAAACATTGTTAATCTACTTAGTCATATCATGAGATTCAGGTGTAGAGTTGAGCGGACACCTGGATGTCCGTGTTCGGTGGGTCCGGCCGAACTTGAAAAAAAAGTCCGGGTCCGTGACCAGGACTTTTTCCGAACTTGACCCGGACACCGAACCCCATTGAAGTCAATGGGGACCCAAACTTTCAGGCACTAAAATGGCTCTAAAAAAACAATGGAAAGGGCTAGAGTGCTGCAAATGGCAGCAAAATGTAGTAAAGAGCATGGCAAGTGCTCTGCAAACAAATGTGGATAGGGAAATAACTTAAAACAACAAAAAAAAACAGAAAAATAAAAAGATTTTCTTCATCTGTGAAGGACAAGGCCCATACTGTATGGAGTAGGAGGGAGGTTGAGGTGGCGGTGGATGTGGCGGTGTAGGTGGAAGTGGCGGTGGAGGGGGACGAGGTAGCCAACACTGCTTTTTTTTAGTCATTTTAAATTAGGGTACAACCCAAAAGAGTGAGAAAGATCAAAAATATAACAATGGCTGGGTAAGGCCGGTATCCATCTCTATTCTGCACAAGGTACAGAAAAGTCCTGTGGGATCAATGCCTGGTTCATTTTAATGAATGTGAGCTTGTCCACATTGTCTCTGGACAGGCGGCTGTGCTTGTCTGTGATAATGCCCCCAGCCGTGCTAAATACACGTTCAGATAATACACTGGCTGCAGGGCACGCCAGCACCTCCAAGGTGTAAAGGGCAAGCTCAGGCCATGTGCCCAATTTGGAGACCCAGAAGTTGAAGGGGGCAGACCCGTCATTCACTACATGTAGGCGTGTGCACACATACTGCTCCACCATGTTGGTGAAATGCTGCCTCCTGCTTAGACGTTCCATATGAGCTGCTGGTGCTGCTGTTTGTTGTGGCGTGCTGACAAAGCTTTTCCACATTTCGGCCATGCTAACCCTGCCTTCTGAGGTGCTGGCGGTGCCCTGGTTGCGTTGGCAACCTCTTCCTCCTCCTCCTCTGCCTTGGCCTTGTGCTTCCACTGTGGCCCCGCTGTCAGGTGGGAATGCCAGCAGCATCGCGTCTACCAGCGTGCGCTTGTACTCGCGCATCTTGCGATCACGCTCCAGTAAGTGAATTAAGGACGGTACGTTGTCCTTGTAATGGGGATCCAGCAGCGTGGCCACCCAAGTAATCAGCACAAGTTATTATGTGGGTAACTCGGTGGTCATTGTGGAGACACTGCAGCATGTAATTGCTCATGTGTGCCAGGCTGCCCAGAGGCAACTAAAGGCTGTCCTCTGTGGGAGGTGTATCGTCTGTGTCCTCTGTATCCCCCCAGCCACGCACCAGTGACGGCCATGAGCTGGCCTGGGTGCCACCCTGCTGTGAACATGGTTCCATCTCCTCCTCCATCTCCTCCTCCTCATCCTCCTCATCCTCCAGAACTGTGCCCCTGCTGGACAATTGTGTACCTGGCGTTTGTGGGTGCAGGAACCCACCCTCGGAGCCACTTGTGAATGACTGCCCTGAAAGCCTTGGAAATGATCACTCTTCCTCCTCCTGTGCCACATTCTCTTCCATCATCGCCCAAATCATTTTTTTAAAGGAGGCATAGAAGTGGGATAGTTAAGCTGACAACGGCGTCATCGGCACTGGCCATGTTGGTGGAGTACTCAAAACAGTGCAACAAGGCACACAGGTCTCGCATGGAGGCCCAGTTATTGGTGGTGAAGTGGTGCTGTTTCGCAGAGCGACTCACGCGTGCGTGCTGCAGCTGAAACTCCACTATGGCCTGCTGCTGCTTGCACAGTCTTTCCAGCATGTGCAAGGTGGAGTTCCACCTTGTGGGCACGTCACATATGAGGCGGTGAGCGGGAAGGCCGAAGTTACGTTGCAGCGCTGACAGGCGAGCAGCAGCAGGGTGAGAACGCCGAAAGTGCGCACAGACGGCCCGCACTTTCTGCAGCAGCTCTGAAATATCGGGGTAATTTTTAAGGAACCTCTGCACCACCAAATTCAGCACATGCGCCAGGCCAAGCATGGGATGTGGAGAACCGGGGGGGGGGGGTTCAGAGCTGCTATGAGATTTTGCCCGTTATCGCACACCACCAGGCCGGGCTTGAGGCTCGCTGGCAGCAACCACTCATCGGTCTGCTGTTTCATGCTCCTCCACAACTCCTGCGCGGTGTGTGGTTTTCCCCCAAACAGGTAAGTTTTAAAACTGCCTGCTGTCGTTTACCCCTGGCTGTGCTGAAGTTGGTGGTGAAGGTGTTATGCTGACCGGATAAAGAGGCGGTAAAGGATGAGGAAGCGGAGTAGGAGGAGTAAGGAACAAGAGGCAAACTGAAGCGCCCTGCAATCCTCAGTGGTGGAAGGACATGCGCCAAATTGCTATCCGCCTCAGGCCCAGCCGCCACTGCATTTACCCAGTGTGCCGTTAGGGAGATATAATGCCCCTGACCATGCTTACTGGTCCACATATCGGTAGTTAGGTGGACCTTGCCACAGATGGCGTTGCGCAGTGCACACCTGATTTTTCCCCCCACTTGGTTGTGCAGGGAAGGGATGGCTTGCCTGGAAAAGTAGTGGCGGCTGGGCACGACGTACTGTGGGAAAGCCACCGACATAAGGCTTTTAAAACTGTGCGTCTCCACCAGACGGAATGACAGCATTTCAAAGGCCAATAATTTTGAAATGCTGGCATTCAGGGCCAGGGATCGCGGGTGGGTAGGGGGGGTACTTCCTCTTCCTCTCAAGTGTTTGGGAGATGGAAAGCTGAACGCTTCCACGGGACATTGTGGAGATGGTTGGTGACCCAGGTGGTGGTGTTGCTGACAGATCCTCTGTTTGCGGGGTGGCAGGTGCCGGTATCACTACAGAGGTGGATGAAGAGGCCGAGACTGCAGCAGAAGAGGAAGCAGGAGGAGCCAGAGACCTTTCTTCGTTTTGAAGGTGTCTACTCCACTGCAGCTCGTGCTTTGCACTTAGATGCCTGATCATGCAGGTTGTGCTCAGGTTGAAAATGTTTATGCCTCGCTTCAGGCTCTGATTGCACAGCGTGCAAACCACTCGTGTCCTGTCATCAGCACATTGTCTGAAGAACTTCCACGCTAGAGAACTCCTTTGACCTGGCTTTGGTGCGCTCGGTCCCTTGCTGTGTGGGCAGTAGCAGGTGTAGTGTCTAGGGCACGGCTGCTCTGCTTCTGCACCCTGCTCCCTCTTCTGCTGTGCTGGTGGCTCTGTGCAACCACCGCCTCTTCCTCCAAACTACTCAGGTCACCTGCATGACGTTCATTCCATGTGGGGTCGAGGACCTCATCGTCCTCCACATCATCTTCCACCCAGTCTTCACCCCTGCCCTCCTTGTCGGTCTCCACAATTCTGAGTGTCGCAGCAGTTGGCACCTGCGTTTCATCATCATCGGAGACGTGCTGCGATGGTCCTTGCATGTACTCATCTTGAGAAATAAGTGGTTGGGCATCGCTGCACTCAATCTCTTCCACTTCTGGGGCAGGGCTAGGTGGATGGCCCTGGGAAACCCTGCTGACAGAGTCATCAAAAAGAAGAGACTGCTGCATGACTTGGGGCTCAGACTGCTTGCCTGATTTGCAAGGGGGTGAGGTGAAAGACGGTTGGACATCGGCTGCAGGTGCCAACTCTGACCTTTCTGCAGTAGACTGGGTGGGAGACAATGTGAAGGAACTGGAGGCACTGTCAACAACCCAATCTACTATCGCCTGTACTTGTTCTTGCCTCAACACTTGTAGAGGCGCATGATGCCCTACCAAATACTGCTGCAGGTTCTGTCGCCTACTCACACTTGAGGAAGGTGTTTCACTTGTGCGTGTAGCTGGCACAGGTAGACCACGTCCTCTCCTTGCAACAGGAGCTCTACCAGCAGCACCATGACCCAGGCCACGGCCCCTATTTGACGTTCTCCTCATATTTTTTTAATTTATGGTCTTGCCCTAGAAAGGTGTTTATTGAATAGCGGAACAAAACAACAACAGTATCCCACAGGTGTATCTCACAGTCAAATATGCAAACTATGCCGCAATTTAATTTTTTTTACCCCAAAAGGGTGTTTATTAAATAGCGGAATAGAAAAACAGTATAAAAATACAACGGGTGTATCTCACAGTCAAATATGCAAAGTATGCCGCAATTTAATTTTTTTCACCCCAAAAGGTTGTATATTGAATAGCGGCATAGAAAAAAGTATATAAAACGGTGTATCTCACACGTACAAACACAGACTAGGCCCCGATTACAATTTTTTGTACCCTAAAGGGAGGATGAGGAAGAGGAGTAGGAGGAGTTCGGAACAGGAGGCAAACTGAAGCGCCCTGCAATCCTCGGTGGGGGAAGGAGATGCGCCAAACAAATTTAAAAGGTCTATCTCACACGTACCGATACAGACTATGCCGCAATTTAATTTTTTACACCCCAAAAGGGTGTATATTGAATAGCGGAATAGAAAAAAGTATATAAAAAGGTCTATCTCACACGTACCGATACATACTATGCCGCAATTTAATTTTTTCACCCCAAAAGGGTGTATATTGAATAGCGGAATAGAAAAAAGTATATAAAACGGTGTATCTCACATGTACAAACACAGACTAGGCCCTGATTACAATTTTTTGTACCCTAAAGGGAGGATGAGGGTGAGGAAAAGAAGTAGGAGGAGTTCGGAACAGGAGGCAAACTGAAGCGCCCTGCAATCCTCGGCGGTGGAAGGAGATGTGCCAAACAAATTTAAAAGGTGTATCTCACACGTACCGATACAGACTATGCCACAATTTAATTTATTTCACCCCAAAAGGGTGTATATTGAATAGCGGAATAGAAAAAAGTATATAAAAAGGTGTATCTCACACTTACCGATACAGACTGTGCAGCATTTTAATTTTTTTCACCCCAAAAGGGTGTATATTGAATAGCAGAATAGAAAAAAGTATATAAAACGGTGTATCTCACACGTACCGATACAGACAATGACGCAATTTAATTTTTTTCACCCCAAAAGGGTGTATATTGAATAGCGGAATAGAAAAAAGTATATAAAAAGGTGTATCTCACACGTACTGATACAGACTATGCCACAATTTAATTTTTTTCACCCTAAAAGGGTGTATATTGAATAGCGGAATAGAAAAAAGTATATTAAATTGGTGATTTTTCAATAGCACTTGTGAACACAGCAGTGTCTTATGTTTTATGTCACGGTCAGCAGCAGGCTATGAAGGGGAAAAAAAAATTCCCCTTTAAATTTGTAAATTTAAGCCCTCAGTGGGCTCAAGTGAGGGCAAAAAGATTGTTCACTGCACCACCCCCCACACAGCAAAATCGATGTAGATCGCTAACGGACGATTGTTCTGTCCTGTGTCTCCAAATCTCTCCCTGCCTACTCTCTCCAGCCTGTCCCTAAAATGCTTTTCTATCTTTCCCTGCCTACACTCCGACCCGTCCCTACATTCTTTTAGCCACAATGTTTTTTTTCCTGTCTCTGTCCCTAATCAGCAGCAGCCAGCACTGTTGTGTGTGCTCTCTCCCTACACTAGACAGACTGACGCACACCACGCTCTCTCTCTAGCTTATAAAGACCTGGGTCACATGCTTCAGCTGGCAAATCACAGCCATGCCATTAGTAGGCATGGCTGTGATGGCTTCTATGGCACACCAGTTAAACGCTTGTTGATTGGCTGTTGAAACCACGCCATTAAAAGCGCGCCATTACATACAAAACAGGAAATAAAATTACCGAACATGGATTTTAAACCCGAATATACAGTAAAGTTTTCGGGTGCGTGTCCGGGTAACAAAAATCCAATTTTCTGGTACGGACCCGAATAATACAGTCCGTGTTCGCTCAACCCTATTCAGGTGTTTTTGGCCAAAGTACTTTATTGTTATTGACCCAGAGTCTTGCATTTATCAGATTATCTCTTATATTTTAATTATTATACGCTAAACTGATCCATTCTGTTCTAATATATACTGCAGCAGAAAAAAAAGAAAAAAACAGATGCGGGGTTGCATGCGTGGAGGCGGCAATGTCTTGGTGAAGCTCTGCTCCTGACAGGAAGATAACGACATTGAACAGAGGACTACTGATTGCAAAATTCAACTCAATTTGCCCTAAAAGGTAGCTAAAACAGTCAATACGGTGATATGGTTTTAGTTGGGAACCGGCACAAAATTAAAACGAAATCCCTTAAAGAGACACTGTCCCGCTCTCCTGTTAAAATGGCAGCGGCTATAGCTAATACCTCAGCTGCTGCAGGTGTGCCTGTACGCTCTGTGAGGCCTGCCCAGTGTTCCATTTCTCCTCAGATCTCTGGGTCACTCTCTCATCAGTTTAACCACAATTTATCCTCACAGGGAAATGCCTCGCGACATTATTGCTAAGTTCCACTATTATCGCACTAAGGAACAACTCATGTCTGCAGCAAGGGAAAAAAAATTCCGAATTTTTAAGGTTATACTTATCAAATCTTCGCAGACATCTCTCCAATCACCATTAACAGGCGAAGAGCCCTGAAACCGCATCTTCTAATACTGCAGCAACACCACATTCCTTATCAATGGGGTTTCCCCCTTTTCCATTCGCTTCACTTTCCAAGGTACTAAATAAGTATGCCGCACAGCTGAAGACCTACAATCCACGCTTCATGATCTACAGTTAATTGAATCACCACCTGTCAGTGATAACTCTCATCACAGATCATCTTCGAATTCCCCACAGAATCATCCCAGAAAGAATTAGAAGAAAGGCAAACAAACTCCAAACAAGCGCGGCCGCTTCATCTCTCATACACCTGATCCAGCAGACTCAGAGTTATTTCAATCTATCTTGTGGCTACACCCTTTTGATAGTGCTCCTGCTTGTTTAAATTTCTTGCATAAATGCTTGTCATTTTTCAGTAACCCTTTGTTTGAAGGATCCTTTTTTCTCTTTTTTTCTTCCCACTATTTTTTATAGTGAATATGCAACACTTTTTGTTTTACATCATTCGCTGATACTAGCTTTGACTTCTTTAAACCCACATTTTTGGTTACATTTTAGGGTTTTTTTTAAAGCTATTTGTTATACCCCAGGTCAATAAACCCCATGCCACACCACCCTTTCTCCAATTTTACTAATATTATTTTTTGTATAGGCCCTTAGACCCCCGTTAACCTGTTAAGCCCTCTTTGGGATCCTGAGGTGATATATCAAGGTCTATAGGCATAGTTTGGGTGTTCTCTTTTGCTTTGCCTTCATAGCTTATCATTGGTATTGTTTATCACGGTTCGGTTATCTGTCTCTGCCAGGGTTGCTCCGTGTGCTCCCACCGGTTTCCCTCAGGAGTTTGCAATTTACACGGAACTCCTGACGTTGTCCTCCTTTCCCTTAGTGGGGGACCATTGTTCTCCCACTAATGGACATCTAATTTTCTTCTTATTTTCTTCTTTTTTCTTTGTAAATTTATATATGTCTTTATTTTTCTATATGCTTTTATTATCACTTTTTGTTCTTTTCTCCTTTCTGCTTCTTCTTTTTTTCCTCCCTTCTCTTTTGCTCTTATCTTTGACCTTGGGAATAAAACTTTTACCTTTTGGACTTGTTATAAATGTACATTTTAATGTCATAATGTTTACTAATACAAAATGGCTCCGCTGACTATTTTATCCCTGAATGTGCAGGGATTAAATAATCTGCATAAACGTACCAAAGCCTCCTTGAAATCCCATATTCTGTGTCTTCAGGAAACCCACTTCTCAATCCATTCTACTCCCAAATTTTTCAACTCTAAATTTCCACAGGTTTACACAGCCTCTGCAGATACTAAACAACGCGGGGTTCTTATAGCCTTTTGCCACAATACACCGTTTTTTAGTCCTTAAAGAGATAAAAGATCCTGAAGGTCGATACCTGATCTTAACTGGGCACCTTCTAGACACTGCTGTCACCATTGTCTCTTATTATGCTCCCAATAAGAACCCTTTACCCTTTCTATCACAACTTTTACAAATAATAGACTCCCATAAAATAGGTACACTTCTGTTGGCTGGCGACTCAAACCAGGTCATTTCACCTTTTCTAGATAAGGCACCACCTGCTCCTTCATCCCCTTCGAGAACACTATCTTTGTCCAGTTTACTTTCTCAATATAGCCTTGCTGACTCTTGGAGAGAATCCAATCCAACTAAAAAAAATGTCACACATTTTTCTCATCCCCCACAACTCCTTTTTGCGTATTGATCATATTTTCCTTTCCATTGGTATGCTCCCAGAACTCCTCTCTTCTAACATTATCCCCATCCCTTGGTCTGATCATAGTGTGGTTGGCACCACTCTTGCTTCTGCCATCCCTAAAGCTCATCATGACCCTACTTGGTATTTGAATGACATCTTACTTAAGAATCCGACTCACTGCTCCGAAATAGCTAATGCCTTGTCAGACTATTTAGCTCATAATTCCCTACCTGAAACCCCACCCTTAACCCTATGGGAAGCACATAAACCGGTACTAAGAGGTATTTGTATGCGACAGATGTTGCGTTTGAAAAAATAATGTAAAACCTTTAGGGATAAATTGGAATCTACTTTTAACAAATGCTATCTTGCGTTCCAATGTGACCCCACACCTGCCCGGAAACATGATCAGGATAACACTAGGCTTGAATTTGATTTATTTCTTACGAAACGGCTGACAAAACAATTCGTAGAGCTAGACACCACTTCTATCTTAAATTTAATAAGCCTGATACCCTTTTGGCATGCATGCTAAATAAAGCTCACAATCCCTCCAAACATATCAAACTCAAGATTGCGGACAATTCCTATTCTAGCAATCCTGTTAAAATTCTAGCTAACTTTAGATCTCATCTTGCTGCCCTTTATAACTCCAGAGGTTCTCTCGACCTTGACCGAGCAAATTCCTTTTTCTCTGACCTAAATCTTCCTACTATCCCTTCTCCACAACTAGATTTTTCACAAGATGAAATATTAGCAGCTATCAAACCTAATAAAAGACTGGGTCCAGATGGGTTTTCTACATTATATTACCAAACGTTTTCCTCTACTTTGACTCCTCTTTTGGCTAATGCTTTTAATTCCCTTCTATATGGTGCATCCTTTAGAGGAGAATCTCTCACAGCCTCCATATGCATGATACTTAAACCTCATACTCATGACACTACCTGGTCTAACTACCATCCTATATCCCTCTTAAATTTGGATATTAAAATCTTGGCAAAAATTCTAGCCTTAAGATTAAATAGTATTATCGGAAAACGTATTTACAGAGACCAAGTAGGTTTTATTCCTGGCCGTCAAGCAGGTGATAATATTCGTCGAGCGTTACTACTTTCCCACATTGCTAGAAAGAGACACATCCCCACTTGTTTCCTATCTTTAGACAATAAAAAAGCTTTTGACTCGGTCTCCTCCTGGTCTTACATGGATTGTGCCCTACTTAAATGGGGTTTTGGCCCTCATTTTTTAACATGGGTGGCTGCCTTATACTATGAACCTAGAGCATGCATAAAATACGCTGGATACAAATCTGAACTTTTTCCTGTGAAAAGGGGTACACGACAAGGTTGTCCCTTGTCACCCCTACTTTTTGCCCTATTAATTGAACCACTCGCCCAACACATCAGACTAAACCCTTCTATCATAGGGATCGAATTGGGGGGCCATATTGTTCTTCTATTTCTCTCTTCCCCTCATATCTCAGCACCCAACCTAATTCATACTTGCACAAATTTAGTAACATTTCAGGCCTATATGTGAATCTTCATAAGTCTACAACATTGAATATTTCCTTATCCACAGAAGGACTCCACTTGACCCAGTCCACATTACCCTTTTCTTGGTCCTCACACCACCTTCCTTATCTTGGAATCAAACTTACAGCTGACATATCTAGTTTGTTCTCGGCCAACTACCCCCCCCTTGCTGAAAAAGATTTATGATCTCTTTAAATATTGGACATCTCTTCCCCTATCCTGGTTTGGAAGGATTGCAGTTATTAAAATGTCGATACTTCCTAAATTTCTGTATCTATTCAGAGTCCTTCCGATACCAATACCAGCTCATTTTCTCCGTATTTTACAAAGGGAAACTTTGAATTTCCCTTGGGGTGGTACTAGACCAAGGATTGCTAGTAAGACTTTATTCCTTCCGAAAATTGGAGGTGGTTTAGGGTACCCTAACTTTAATACCTTCTATATAGCTGCTCAGATTGCACTGGTCACCAAATACCATGCAACACAGGAAATACCATTGTGGGTTGCTATTGAATCTACTGAAATTGATCCTCTCTTGATCTCCAATCTTATATGACTAAAATCCAAATCTCGTTCACTTATTCGCAACCCTATTATCAAACACACTCTTTCAATCCAGACAGAATGAAAACACCATACAGCCTCTAATCAACACATAACCTTTTACTCTCCTTTCTTAGAAATCCTTACTTCTACCCAGCCTGGGTATCCCCGTCATCTTTCCGCAACTGGGTCACATCGGGACTAACTAGACTTTGCAATTTGGACTCTGCATCCGATTTCATATATTTTCCGGATTTAAGTGCTTCAACTTCTCTCACTTCCTCTGAACGTTTTCGATTTTTACAAATTAAAAACTTTTTTTCCCCACTTCCATCTGGAACTGGCCCTCTGAATCAGCTTTCGGCATTTGAACGAGTTTGCTATAAAGAACCCCACGTTAAGGGCCTTATTTTGCAACTATACTTGTAACTTCTTGTTAAACCTGAAGAAGGACCCCCTGATTATGTAGTAAAATGGGAATCTGATCTGGGTTGCCTTTTGAACAACACAGAATGGTTTGATATATAGTCTAATACAAAATCCTCTTCCACCAACATTATTGCGTTAGAGGCTTCTTATAAAGACTTCATGCGTTGGTATTTGGTGCCCTCCAGAATGGCTAAATTTTCACCACAACTCTCAGCACTCTGTTTTCACGACTGTTCGGAGGTTGGTACCCACGTTCACACCTGGTGGCTATGCCCGATTGTTTCCTCGTTTTGGGGAGAAGTCTTTTGATTGACCTTTAAGCTGTTTGATATACCACTACTGCCAGACCCAACGATTGCACTTTTAAATGCAAAACCAGACATTCTTACACGCACTCAGTTTAAACTCCTTATGCAACTCTTAACAGCCGCTAAACAGACTATTGCCAAAGCATGGAAATCCTCTTCCTTAAAATTTTGTGAAACTAAACAACGAGTTAACATTTCGATGATACATGCCAAGATATCGGCCTTGGATAATGGCACTTTGAATAAATTTGACATTCTTTGGAAACCTTGGATTTACAAGATGCTTCCCCCAGACTTCAATGAAGCTGTTTTACTTTCTTGGTAACATTCCTACACAACCTATTACATTGTTTCCTTCTGCCTTGCCTTATTCCCGATAATTGTTCCCACTTCTTTTCTCTATCTTCCACTCTTTTTCCTTTCTGGCATTCTTGCCTTCTGTTTTCTTCCCTCTATTTATTTTTATTTTTTATTATTATTTGGTGTCTAGTAATCTTTCGATACAACAATTTACTTTCTCTACTAGGTTTGAGTCCTCGTTTATTTTGAACAATTGCATGACTATGTGCCATGCTATATTAGGCTGTTCTCCATATGTTCTATGAGATACTTTTATTAGTCAAGATATGTAACTTTTTCGAAGATCCTTTAATTGTAAAAGGTTCCCATTACCTGTTCTCCTTCTGGGTCACAGCTTGAACCCATTAGGGGTGACCCATAGGGAGGACACGGACACGCTATTCCTATTATTGCAACCCCATTGACTTCCACTTCTACATTATTTATTATACTTATTAACTTTTCATTATTTCTCATTGACTCTCTCTATATCTTGTATACCATTTGCCCACTCTATATTTGGACTCTATCTTCTTTACATTTTTGTTGTATCCTTTTTACACTTCTGTTGTATCTATTGTATGTACATAACTCTAATAAAATACTTTGAACAAGAAAAAAACAGATGCTTGAGAAATATCATGCTTTTCTTGGTGTTTTGTGTGGACAGCTTCAGGTCGAGAGGTAATACAGATGCCAAAGTGTGTTTAAGGGCTTCCTGTTCATGCTTGTTCATCAGCATTGCAGTAAACACACCCAAAGAGATTCCCTTACAGGGGTAAGTAATCACAGCTAAATAAACAACAGATAGTTATTTAGCCTCCTCTCTAGTTATGAGACCACATTGGGTCTGCTCAGACTTGCAGACATGTTTCTGCACAGCCCACATGCAGTCTTTTCCAGTACACCCTTGCAGTTCATCACAGGGGAAGAAAACCTATGTCCAAAGTGAGGGGAAAAGGTGTGGTCAATGCTAAGCTCCCTGTATACCGCTAAAGACTTAATACGGCAAGCAATTAATCTTATGAAACTCCACAACCTAGGCAGCATGTAAACTCTATCCATGACCTTATCCCTGGACTGCCAGGTGCTGTTTGTTTAAGTGTGTATCAGCATAGACCACATAATGCATAATCTAGGAATAATTGCTAGTTAGGCACAAATATTTATTATGCTTTCTAGCTCGGGTTTACATTTGAGGAAAATAAAATACACATCATAGTGCACACATCACGTGCACTCCAAAAGAGAAGCAACATGCACCAAATTCATGTACCTGTCTAGAACTTGTACAATCAGATTGTATTATATATAGTGAATTTAATGTAGAATTATAGGTAAAACTTTTATTTATTTTTTGGATAGAGTAAGGGAGGGTTATAACCCCTGGCAGATTTTTATTTTTTTTGCCATCTGTGTTCTATTTAGGAGATCTCCCTTCATGTCCTGTCCCATAGGCAAACAGGCAATGGGACAGGACATTGGGGATCCCCAGGTCACTAGAACTAGTGTCCCCATTGGAAGATTTCCCCTCTATTATTTTTCTGGGGACAATTCAAAATTTGTGATTTTCTTTTACTTTCACTTTCATTGATAATTGTAAGCAGGACAAAAAGAGAGGGCGAATCTCCTTAACGTGTTAATAAGACCCAGAACCTGCATTCACTATATCTGATCTCCCACAATACACAGAACATGGAAATGCAGTTATTTTAGTAAATTTAATCTGCTAAATACCTTTTCTCATCAGCAGTTAGAGCAGTGACTTCTATCAGTGTCCAGCCAAGCACGGGTTAAAGCTTGTAGGAGGAATTTTCTGACTGTCCTATGAGACTGAAAGACCACTGACCCTCTGTCTGGACAGTGCTTATTGGTCCTGTGCTGATCACATGCACTCTCCCAAGAAAAAAACACTTCACTAGTAATACACACCAAACTGAGCATGTGCAGCCTGACTCCATAGACTGTGTGTTATCAGGAAATTATCAGGGGACAGTGGAAGAAGGGGAGGATCAGAGAAGACATGATCAAACAGCCTTTTTACACAATGTGTAGGATTAACCCCTTAGGTTTCATAGTGAGTATAACAAGCATGCTGTACTGCAAATACAGACCGATTTACTGTTGTGGGTTTAGGAACACATTAACGGCACAGACAGCAATAAAAACTGGCAGGTGTTCTAGTGCCTCTTCACTCTGTCCAAAAAAAAAAAAAAGAAGAAAAAGTTTATTTTTGCCTACAGTTATACTTTAAGTTTTATCAAAACAGCTGGACTGCACTGTATTTGTTCAGTGGTACTTGCAGCTACATCGGGGGTTCTGCACATTTTTCATGATTAGGGTGGGGATAAGAGTTTTTGGTAAATATTAGGGATAAGCCAACTGGTTCAATGATTCATCTGAAATGGGGTATGGGGATAAGAGAGACCTCAAGCTCCCCAGATCAAGAGGTGCTCAATGGGGTAAGGGAAGGGGGATGGGAATTGTTACTGGATTTTTGGGTACCGGTATCTATTGATTGTAATTCAACATAACATATAGATAAAAACAGTCTTTTATTTCATAAAAAAGTTGATACATAGACATACATAATGAAAAAACAAAAACGAGATTGGTATACAATCAAAATTAACTAAGGTTCATCTGACAAAATATTGAACTGTGGAGAGTAGTCGGGATGTCTCCACGGTTGATTCTCTACATGTTTTGCGGGCTGAGACACTTCTTCAGGAGAAACAATAATTAATTAAAAACGATTCTATGGAATAGAACAAAATTGAGTAAGTCACAGCATAATTTGTATAGATATTCACATCAACATCAAGATATGGGAGCCCATAAAAAAGTGGGAAGAAATGTCCAAGTTACCTGAGGTCACCATAGGGCAGGATTGGCCAATGGGGGCGGCAGGATCATCACAAAGTCTCACCGGCGAGTATGGGAGACCTTAATATTATTGTATGAAATAGATATTTAAGAATATAAATTCGATATTGCTGTAAGTTATATCAATGTATAGGAAAAAGAGGGGGGGGGGGGGAAGAGGAGACAGAATAGAAAGGGGAAAGAACCAGGGAAGAAAAGAAAAGGAAATGGATAGGGGTTGGAGAATAGGAAGGAGAGAAGAAGAAGAAAATAGGGGGAAAGGGGGAAAGAAGAGGGTAGGAGAAGGGAAGGGAGGAGGGGAAGGGAGGGAAAAAAAGGGGGGGGGGAAATGGGGGGGGGAATGGGGGGGGAAATAAGGGTGAGGATCAAGGGCAAGGAAGGGAATAGAGGGGGAAGCAGGGGAGAAGACAGAGTATACATTGACAACTCATATTAGAATATGATAATAATCAAAAGATATCACACAAGTTACAACCATGCAGAGAGGGTGTGAGGACTTGATAGCCGTGAGGTATAAGGGGTAGTTTAGTGTTCCAGCTTGAGAGTCTGGTCAATAGAAAGGCCTGGGGGGGCCCCCGTGGACTAAGTCCAGCTAGGAGTGACCCCTGAAAATAGCCTATTCTTTGTCAGCCCAAATAGCCATACAATGGTCCACTAATTTTCACAATATCCCAAATAATTCAAAGAAAAGGGGATAATCCTGTAGAGAAATAGGTACACCGAGAATTAGTGGGATATCCCACAGTAAGAGGATGAAGGCAGCATGGGCAATGTCTATATATTATATTACCTGATGGACTGCCTCACAGTCGTCCTCTCCGCATGGTGCATAAGAGGCCGACGCCACCATGATGGCCGCGTCGGCCTCTTATGTGTCTCCAAGCGTCTGTGACGTCATGACGCCGCGATCGCTGTGTCTCGAGTCACGCACCAAGTCCCTCCTAAGTGCGCATGCGCATTGGCGCAATCGAACTCCGCTGGATATCCGGCGGGACCAGCGACTGTCCGCTGGTAAGGGGGGACACATACCCGCCGAAGAGACCGGATCCAGCCGCAATGTCCCCAGGGCCCCATATCCAGGCGGCAACAGGAAACATCATAAACCATAGAAAAAGTTTTTAAAACAGTACAGCCCACAATACAACAAAATCATATGGATATGAATATGTATATAAGTGGATATAACATGCGTTAACACTTGAATTAGTCCAAATACCGAGGTACCGATATTTGAAATTGACATTATTACAATGTGCGTAGTTAAGACGTATATAAGGGCTCATTGAAAAAACAAAACACATATATTGTGTTTAGACATCCATAGGAAAAGACAATAAGGGAAAACGAAAAGGGGGGGGGGGAATATATATATAAGAGATACATATATATTTTTTACAGAGGCAGGGCGTGGCCATGGGGACCACATGTGCACCGTCATATGCAAATCTCTACCTGGGGGGCTGGGAGAGGTTCATTTTTGCCAATGATAATTATGCAGACTACCTGATATTTGTGCCCTTTTGGTACAGATATATAGACGATCTGCTCCTGGCTTGGACAGGCCCTACTGAGATGCTACATGTATTTCTGGAGAAGTTAAATAGAAATGATTGGAATCTACGATTTACATATGTATATCATACATCTCAAATCACTTTTTTGGATCTCACCATCTTAAAATCCGAGGATGGGACTATTTTTACGGACCTCTACCGAAAACCATCTGCAGGTAATACTTTATATTACATGCATCCAGCGCACATCCTCAACCATTAATACAAAGTATTCCTTTCGCTCAATATTTACGCCTAAGGCGAAACTGTACGAGAGATGATGATTTCCATACACAAGCCAATGCCCTTCGGGAGCACCTCCTTCAAAGGGGTTACTCCCACACTATACTTAGGAAGGCCTTTAATAAGGCCCGAGCCAGGAGCAGATCGTCTTTACTGTACCCATCCAGACAACCTAATACACCCCAAACAGTCAAACTGATTACTAAATATTCAGCCCATCATCAACAACTACGCTCAGTGATTACCCGTCACTGGCACCTACTCACTGACCATCACATTTTAAGGAACTACGTTAGGGAAACCCCAAAACTGGTCTTTAGAAGGGCTACATCACTTCGTGACCAGTTGGTCCATAGCCACTATACCATTGACAGACCTCGTTCCATAGGCACTAGGGGCACCTTCCCTTGTCGGACTGCCCCCGTTGCCCTTGGATACTAGAGGGTTCCACATACCGACTCCCCAATGGGGAACTGTGGACACCTCATTGCCACAATGAATGTGGGACAAGAGGTGTCACTTATCTAATGATCTGTCAGTGTAGTTCTTTTTATGTTTGAAAAACAAGACGAGAACTGCGCCAGAGAATAGGAGACCACCTGTATTATTCCTTAGGGGGCAAATTGACAGCAGTTGGGCTCCATATTGGCCTATATCACAGATACCACCCTGAGATAGTTAAATTCTTTGTTCTTGATGCCATACCAGAGGATCCACGTGGGGGCAATTGGGACCAAAAATTGCTCCAACAAGAGACCCAGTGGATTGAAAGGTTGAACGCCACTACCCCCCCTGGCTTGAATGAAATTGTTTCATACAAGCCCTTTCTTTAAATACCTTATTAGGTTTTGGGACCAGACTTGATTCTCCACCTTTTTCCCCCCTTTTCCTCCCTCTTATCTTCTTCCTCCTTCCGTCAAATATATATGTATCTCTTATATATATATCCCCCCCTTTTCGTTTTCCCTTATTGTCTTTCCTATGGATGTCTAAACATAATATAAGTGTTTTGTTTTTTCAATGAGCCCTTATATACGCTTGTCTTAACTACGCACATTGTATTAATGTCAATTTCAAATATCGGTACCTCTGTATTTGGACTAATTCAAGTGTTAATGCATGTTATATCCACTTATATACATATTCATATCCATATGATTTTGTTGTATTGTGGGCTGTACTGTTTTAAAAACTTTTTCTATGGTTTATGATGTTTCCTGTTGCCACCTGGATATGGGGCCCTGGGGACATTGCGGCTGGATCCGGTCTCTTCGACGGGTATGTGTCCCCCCTTACCAGCGGACATCCGCTGGTCCCGCCGTATATCCGGCGGAGTTCAATTGCACCAATGAGCATGCACACTTAGGAGGGACTGGGCGCGTGACTTGAGACGCCGCGATAGCGGCGTCATGACGTCACAGACGCTTGGAGACACATAAGAGGCCAACGCGGCCATCATGGCGGCGTCGGCGTCTTATGCACCATGCGGAGAGGATGACTGTGAGGCAGTCCATCAGGTAATATAATATATAGACATTGCCCAAGCTACATTCATCCTCTTACTGTGGGATATCCCACTAATTCTCGGTGTACCTATTTCTCTACAGGATTATCCCCTTTTCTTTGAATTATTTGGGATACTGTGAAAATTAATGGACCATTGTATGGCTATTTGGGCTGACAAAGAATAGGCTATTTTCAGGGGTCACTACTGGCTGGACTTAGTCCACGGGGGCCCCCCCAGGCCTTTCTATTGACCAGACTCTCAAGCTGGAACACTAAACTACCTCTTATACCTCATGGCTATCAAGTCCTCACACCCTCTCTGCATGGTTGTAACTTGTGTGATATCTTTGAAAGGTGATTATTATCATATTCTAATATGAGTTGTCAATGTATACTCTGTCTTCTCCCCTGCTTCCCCCTCTATTCCCTTCCTTGCCCTTGATCCTCACCCTTATTCCCCCCCCCCCCATTCCCCCCCTTTTTTCCCTCCCTTCCCTTCTCCTACCCTCTTCTTTCCCCCTTTCCCCCTATTTTCTTCTTCTTCTCTCCTTCCTATTCTCCAACCCCTTTCCATTTCCTTTTCTTTTCTTCCCTGGTTCTTTCCCCTTTCTATTCTGTCTCCTCTCCCCCCCCCCTCTTTTTCCTATACATTGATATAACTTACAGCAATATCGAATTTATATTCTTAAATATCTATTTCATACAATAATATTAAGGTCTCCCATACTCGCCGGTGAGACTTTGTGATGATCCTGCCGCCCCCATTGGCCAATCCTGCCCTATGGTGACCTCAGGTAACTTGGACATTTCTCCCCACTTTGTTATGGGCTCCCATATCTTGATGTTGATGTGAATATCTATACAAATTATGCTGTGACTTACTCAATTTTGTTCTATTCCATAGAATCGTTTTTAATTAATTATTGTTTCTCCTGAAGAAGCGGCTCAGCCCGCGAAACATGTAGAGAATCAACCGTGGAGACATCCCGACTACTCCCCACAGTTCAATATTTTGTCAGATGAACCTTAGTTAATTTTGATTGTATACCAATCTCGTTTTTGTTTTTTCATTATGTATGTCTGTGTATCAACTTTTTTATGAAATAAAAGACTGTTTTTATCTATATGTTATGTTGAATTACAATCAATAGATACCGGTACCCAAAAATCCAGTAACAATTCCCATCCCCCTTCCCTTACCCCATTGAGCACCTCTTGATCTGGGGAGCTTGAGGTCTCTCTTATCCCCATACCCCATTTCAGATATAGTCTATCATCTGGAAGCTGGTACCCTGTAATAGTTGACTATTTATAGGCTTTCAACAATCTGGTTCAATGATTCAGTCTAAACCTAGGCGAGGAACAAACTTTGGCTTTTTCAGTTGTTTGAACAAACAATGTTTTGAATGTTTGCCCCCCTAGTCAGCGGGAGCCAAGCATCATATATAAAGCAGATTTTCTATCACTTCCACATTTGGCAGCTTTCAGCCTAATGAAATTATTATTTTTATTTTTTTTTGTTCAGTTTGACTGCTTTAGGAAGAGTCAATTCCTTAGTACAGCCCCTTTGCAAATCATGGCCCTTTTTTCTTTGGAGAGTGCTGGCCCAGTTTTTCTGGCTCTCCCTTCACCTTCCTACATAACATTTTATGCGGATGTGGGGAGGGGGGGGGGGGAGAGCAAAGAGAAATACTACAGATTGTTGCTTAAGTAGCAGCTCTAAGTCTGCTTGGACTACTGACATCACATCTAAGATATCGGCACCCAGCAGTAGTCTCATAGCTTTTGAATATCTAAGCAAGTGAGGCTTTCACAGGTCGATATCATGCCTAAATTGAGTTACATGAGCATATAGTCTTATGAGAAAATTGTTGCTGAAATGAATCTTCTGGAATAAGGATTTTTCAAACCCTACATCTAGTTGTGCATCTATATTTATTTGGACAACAGTTGACAAAGGGTAGATAATGCTCTCATACCGGTATGTTGATATATCTGACCATAATACAATTGTGTTTCCTGGTCATTCCATTTAATAATATTTTCCTTCTTGGTTAAAAAAATAATTTAAATAAATACCATAAACAATCACCTTGCTTTAATAAACCAAATCGGTTTTGAGCTGGTCAGGGTTACATTTCCATGCAACTAATCCAGAAGTTTCTAAAAAGTTTTAGTAATGCGAGACTGACTAAAGAAACCCTGCACTGACTTTCTTTCTGGAATATTATAGAATCTTTTTTTTTTTTTTATAATGAATTTTCAGTGTAGAGAAAAGGAGTACCATCAGTACAAAAGCATTCAGGAACATGTTTTCAAAAAATCCTTACATTATACAATATGTAGTTGGCTGCAGAGCTAGAATTTCTTCTTAAGCATACAATACCTTGATCTACTTTTATAGTTACCACATGTATGGGCACCTTAAGATGTGCCTGTAGCTTATTCCAGTTTTTATTTAATGCTTGAAACGTATACTGTACAAGTATTCCAGTACTGTTATGGAGCCCTATAATTTAAAACAGTTTTTCTCTAGAACACACTCTGCTTGCTTGAGGTATGTGAAAGAAACATTTATATAGCTCTTTTGAAGAATGGCAGCATTTCTGTGCAAAAAATATTTCTTTGAATATAAAAAATGCAATGTAAATGTAGATTCAGGTTTGTAAAGTGACTTCACGGTTCTCAGTAAACACATGCTGCTTATCATTTTTTTTTTTTTTACTTTTTTCTAGAATGAAGAAAATCCTTGCTGATATTCTGAAAGTATATATTTATAGCAATGAGCTTAACAAGTTAGGCTGCTGTTAACATAGCTATTAAAATACATACAGCCTATTTAAAATGGTATTTTGCATTTCAGACAGAAATTGAATTTATAATGTGGTGTTAGGAAAATGTTTTAATATTATTATTATAATTATTATAATTATTATTATAATGATAATCTGTAATTAGTTTACATGCATGCGTATGTGTTTTCTATATTATGTACTGTAGATAGCATGCATATTTTATAAACGTGCCTTAAACTTGTAGATGTACAGCTTTCAGTTTCCATAACCTACTGTAGGGATGGACCTAGAGACGTCATAATGTCCTCAAGTATGTAACATTTCCAGAATAATTTTTTAATCCTAATAAGTTAGCAATATTTGGGTTTCAGATCTGTTCATAGGTCAGCATATTTTTTATTTACCAACAAATGATAATAAAAACAAGTAGAAAAACAAAAATACAGTGTTAAGGCCCCTTTTACACTAGCGGACCGTCTGCAAAACTGACATGCATCTCTATGGGGCATCGGATGTCAGCGGAGACATGTCCGCTGACATCCGATTCGTTCCAGTCCGTCAAATCTGGACGGATGGAAACCCTATTTTTCATCCATCCAGCGGATCAGATGGGATCGGATGAGTATGGACAGGCGGTCCATTCTCATCCAATTCCCCCATAGAGAACAGCGGGGCACAGCGCAGAGACAGAGCTGCCATCCGCCTGCTCAGCGGGGTATCGGCGTATCGATCCCCCGCTGAGAAAAACGGAGTCCACCGACAGACTCCCGTGTGTGAAAGAGGCCTAATGCTTTTGTTATAAAATATGACCACCTCTGGAAGTATTTAATTGCTGTCTGCCCTGATTTACCTCCATACATAGCTTTTCATGCAACTACAGAGTGTGGAGCAAAGTGGAATACTCTGAAGTGTCACTTGAATGACAGCTCTGGGTCAGCAGGGGCTGCTGACATCACTAGCAATGAGTGAACTGGCTGTGTTTGGTTTGCAAGAGGATCAGTGCACCCAGCCTGAAATTCCCAAACACCCGTACAAAGTGCCCAAAACCAGCAAAAGTGTATGGGAGTCACATCTTGTAGTTGTAAGGCCAATGTCAAGCTTTCAGTAAAAAATGACATGGGTAGATGATCACTGCCATAGGTGAAATATACCAAAAAAAAAAAATAGCAGGTCTTTTAATAGAGCTTAAAGTGTTTGTTACCCTAAAAAAATAATAATTCTGTTCCATTAAAGTATGTTATACAGCACATTGCTTGTGCTATATAACTCAGGCCTTTGTGTAACCTAAACTACCTAGATGATCCTGCATGGTTGTCCCCTCCCCCTGTAAACTGACCACTGTTTATCATGGCTGCTGAGCCCTAAAGCCGTGGTCATTTTACGTGCCTCCATTATCTGCATCACCTGCTGGAGCTGTCAGCCCAGGAGAGGAGAGCGGCGAGCCGTTACGTGAGCGCCTGGAAGTGCTCTGAAATCAAGTAGAAATCTGCATATTTTTTTTTATAAAACACCTGCAGTGGGGCACATGTCCTTATTTAACTGAGAGGATTGCATCATTATAATAAAGTGGTTTTACAACCACTTTAAAGGACAATATTCAAACCACAAATTTCCTTTTACTACATGAGTACGAGTCTGTGATACCCTTTATTAAAGGGCCATTTTTCCATTGCTGTTACATTTGACTGACAATTACTTCATTATGCAACATGGTCTACAAATTATTTTTCTCTTACTTTCTGTAAAAATAATAATGCTAGGGCAGTGCAAAATTCACACAAATTACCCTTTTTTTTTTTTGGAAAGAAGATGCTCTAAGTTTATCTGTTTTGCAAACTGCGAACAGCCTGGGTTGATTAGGGGTGATTAGCCTGGCTGTGATGTTTGGTGCCTGTATGACAAGCATGTTTAAAAAGCATTAAAAATTATTTATATATATTTTGATCTGAGGTAGCTCATGAATGGTAGCCAGCTGGTTGGTAAAAGCTACTAGTTCATTTATTTTAAAAAATGGTTAACCAAAAACAGCTTTGTTCAGCAAAAACAGGTTAACAATCCAAAGTCCAGATAAAACAAACTAAACAGCAGTCTGACCGCCAAACCTTTAAACCTGAACTGGGGTAGGGTTCCTCCATGACAAGGGTGCCAGACAGACCACAAGGGGGGTCAAAAACCAGGGTCTCAGCTTGTATGAGAGCTCATGCTTAAGGCCCTTTTCACACAGGCGGACCGTTCAGATCCGCCTGTCAGTTTTTTTGGCGGATCTGAACGGATGCCCCATGCATCTCTATGGGGCATCGGATGTCAGCGGAGACATGTCCGCTGACATCCGATCTGTTCCAGTCCGTCAAATCTGGACGGATGGAAACCCTATTTTTCATCCATCCAGCGGATCGGATAAGAATGGACAGATGGTCGGTTCCCATCTGATTCCCCCATAGAGAACAGCGGGACCTGACAGCTCTGTCTCCGCACACAGAGCAGAGACACAGCTGCCATCCGCCTGCTCAGCAGAGGATCGGCGGATCTATCCCCGGCTGAGAAAAACTGAGTCCCCCGATGGACTCCACTGTGTGAAAGGCCCTTACTCACAGCTTGTGAGCCTCTCTCTCCACTCTGGTTCCTTGAAACAGGTGCTGATTTCCCACTGCTGCCTTTCAAGCCTCTCCTGCCTGGGATTTAACTCCATTGGAACCAGAGTCCTGGTAGTCAGGGTTTGAAGGTTCTTCCCACTCAGATCTCTCTGAACCTCCAAATTTTTTTCAAAACAGACAAAAATCATATAGGATATCTGCGCTAAAACATAAAATAAAACAAATGAGAAGTTGCTTAAGCAATCTGTGACACTAGATGCAAGAATTGTGATAAATATATGAAGCAGCGCTAAAAAATGTAACTCAATATTGGGAAAACACAAAAAATAATCAATATAATAACATCAACTTTTTTAGGTGAAAAATGTGTATAAAGAAATCACACCAAATATATAAATAGTGTCCATAAGAACCCATATAAAAGGGCTGAAAAGGAAAAATATATGTGAAATGAGAAAGTCCAAAGGAAACAAATTGTCCACGATTTACTTGCTCCACCAGTGTCCCCACAATCAAAATTCGTAGTGGTTCCACCACCAGGTGACACCAAGTATTAAAGCCTCTTACCAGAACCTGTGGACCACCATATAGTATGGTCAAATGCCCGTGTTACATCTCCTTATGAAGGGAATCTCCAAAGCACCGAACGCGATCCAGTCTGGGTTGGTTCATCAGCAGGATGAAAAATAATGCCCATGTTAAATCTCCTTATGAAGGGAATCTCCAAAGCACCAAACGCGATCCAGTCAGGGTTGGTTCATCAGCAGGATGAAAAATAAAAAGCATATACGCCCATAGTGTAACCCATAAAAAAGTGTAAATTGCAAAGGGAATCACACTAAGCAAATCCTTGGGCAATAGGTTTAAAAACTTGCATATAACAATAAAAACAGATATAATTGCTCTACCAAAAAGCAGCAAGCTGTGTGGCTGCACCGGACTCTCCTGCCGATCAACAAGTGCGCGTGATGACGAAGCATAGTAGCCCGTGACTAACAACACAGACACATCAAACAAGATAGCACTGAAAATCAGTCCTCTCTGTTAACCATACTTCCTGGTAACACCTCACCCTGCATAGGTGAGAACCCCTTAGTACATCAATGACTCCACATTTGAGTCGGTTTGATCGGATGCCTTCACAAGCTAGTAATGTTTTTTTTACAAACGAAAGCAGTAGTGACAAATTCCTTGTCACTTCTTAGATCTTAGAGATGATCGGGAAAGTTTCAGTCCTTGGTCATCTCTATGGTAAGATGGCAGAACCACTGGCTCCAGTCCCGGGGGGCTCCCTGGTGGAACAGGATAGCTCAGAAAGGCATCAGAAGGCAGTGGGAGTGGGAAGATCCCTTCCAACACATATACCTGTAAAAGAAATGAAGCAGCTTTTTAGCTGCTAGGATCACTTTTAATCAATTCAGCAACTCCGGCTGAAAACACTCATACTGGGGTCATGACTGAAGCTGCAGCCATGGCCCCAGTATAACCACTTCCATCAGGATCCAGGATGTACAGGTATGACCTATGGATGGGAAGTAGTTAATTTTTTCTGTTGGATTATTGTTCTATAATTTTGTCCGTATGTGTGATGTATACAAGTTTGCTCACATAGTCCAAAATGTATGACAGGACAATTTCTTTCTAGTCCAAATTATCCCTAGTGTGTATGTCTATAAGATTTTGGTTAAAGACAGTACATTTTTCCAGGGGAATAAATTAATGTGGATAATTCATTGTTCTCTACAGAATGTTGTGGAATGTTGTAAGATGTCTTAATATCAATGATAGGGGGAAAAAATGCATCCTTTCTGTACTTATTCATGATCATATCATAAGTCTCTATATGATACATCTATGCATTAAGAACAAGCCAGGTAAGGTATGTATTTTTGCTGATAATACCAAGGTGTGTATTAGGGTTGATATCCCTGGAGGTGTCTGTAACATAGAACATGATTTGGCATTGCTGGAAGATTGGTCCAATAATCCCCTGAGAGAGGATAACATTGTGGGAATACTGTTAGCCAGCACTACACAAGAAAAAGATTTGGGGGTACTTATTTCAGATGATTACAAAATGAGCAAACAGTGTGGCCAGGAAGTGCGGAAAAGCAAATGCAGTAGACGTCTAGGTTGCATTACTAGAGGGATCACCAGCAGAAGGAAGGAGGTTTTGATTCCACTATATAGATCTTTAGTGAGACCTCATTTAGAATACTGAGTCCAGTTCTGGAGACCTCACTTACAGAAATTGATAAGATAGAACGAGTCCAGAGATGGATAGCAAAAATGGCGAAAGGTCTGGGGAATAAAACATATCAAGAGCGATTTCAGGAACTTAACATGTATAGTCTGGAGGGAGGGAGGGAAAAGGGAGACATGGTTGAAACCTTTAAATACATCAAGGGGGTGAATAAGGTTCAGGAGGGCAGTTTTTTGAATATGAAACCAAAATCAAGAACTCGGGGACATGACCTCAAACTAACTGGAAGAAAGTTCAAAACTAATTTTAGAAAGTATTATTTTACTAAAAGGGCAGTTGATGCTTGGAATAAACTCCCAGCAGAAGTAGTGAAACTGTCCACAATAAATGGCTTCAAACATGCTTGAGACAAACATACTGTAGATCTATACTCAGACAAAAAAGTTACAAAAGACAAACAAAAAAAAAACAAAAAAACAAAAAGAAAAAGCAATCAAAAACAAACTGGCAGACTCAATGGACTACTCATTTTTTTTCTGTGGTCACTGTCACTTACATCATTTTTCTATTTATATAATTAACAGCTCAATCAATGTAATTTACAGTAATCTGTATAAAAATTATGTTTTAAGAAAGGACTAAGACTAGACCTAGGTGACTTACTTTAACCATTTGGCTTGAGGTGCATTTTTGATGTTTCATACCAGAAGGTTTTCCCTATGTTAGAGAGTTTGGGCTATCATACACAACCTACAGTCAGTAAATGACTAGGTCAGATTCACACCTTTGTGTTTTTGCTTCATGTGCTTTCCATAAAAAAAAAAAAAAAAAAAAAGAAATGCAAGTGCATGCATAAAGACACACCTCTCACACCTCTAAACATATCATGGTTAGTGTAAACCAGGGGTGGGGAACCTACGTTTCGGGGGCCGTATGCGGCCCCCGAAGTCATCTGGTCCGGCCCCCCATGCAGCTGAGTCTGTGTCTCTCAGCTGATCTGTCAGAATGGAGCCGATGCTTCCTATAAAGTTCCTGCTCCGTTATTACAGTCTGAGTGAGTCACAGGCGGAGTGATATCAAATGCACTCCGCCTGTAACCAATATAGGAAACATCACCTGTTCCTCCAGCGTGGCGCTGCTACACTTCTCCTATCCAGCTTTACCAGCCAGAACCAGCAGTACACACAGCAGAACCAGCAGTACCAGCTAGAGTCAGCAGTACCTACAACAGTACCAGCCAGCAGTACCTACAGCACAGTACCAGCCAGCAGTACATGCCAGCAGTACCAGCCTGAGCCAGCAGTACCCACCTGAGCCAGCAGTACCCGCCTGAGCCAGCAGTACCCACAGCACAGTACCAGCCATCAGTACCAGCCTGAGCCAGCAGTACCCACAGCAGTACCAGCCAGCAGTACCTACAGCACAGTACCAGCCTGAGTCAGCAGTACCCACAGCAGTACCAGCCAGCAGTACCCCCAGCAGTATCAGCCTGAGCCAGCAGTACCATCCAGCAGTACTCGCAGGCGCAGCACAGTACAAGCCAGCAGTACCAGCCTGAGCCAACAGTACCTACCAGCAGTACCTGCCAGCAGTTCTTTTCAAAACTTACAACCACAAAAAAGTTGACTGCGCTCCAGACTGACTGACGCAAACCTGGGAAACCTGTTGCGAGTAGCAACATCATCAATACCAGCTAACCTCACACACCTCACCAAAGAGAAGCAGTTGCAGCCATCACATTAGGGGTGAGTTAATTAAATGTTTGACCAAATATAACAGGCTAATTTTTAAGGTGATAATTTTGTACAGCCCCCGAATGGTTTTATAAATACCCAAATGGCCCTTGGCAGAAAAAAGGTTCCCCACCCTTGGTGTAAACACATGTGTATGTTTATTGATATGCATAGGTGAATGATCTATGCATCTAGGTTCTGCAAAGATTGTACACTTCCAATCTTGGCAACATATGCAAAGTCTCAGATGGTAAGAAATAGTACCAGCAGCAGGACAAAGTAGTGCAATTGTTGCAAGTTACATAAAACGTGTTTTGGTAAAAGTGGTACCCAAATTGTTATGCGTCAATTATCTCCATCTATTTGACCAGTCTGATGTTTGTATACTTGGTTAGTATCATTGCACAGGGGCATGTAATTGATGCGATGCCTCATGTTTTCAGCAACTGAATCCCTCATCAATGGAGGGGACAACATGGATTTCCCATTCTTTATAGTATTGAGCTTAATGGGAAAACACAATCTCTAGGCAATATAATTGCCACACAGGACTTTACTAGTGCTAATCATTTTTTTTTATTTAATATTTCTTTATGGTGGTATTAAACCCAAAACCAAAAATGTAATGCAGTATGTTGCAGCTTATCAACCATTAGATGTGGGGGGCTGCATCAGTTTTCCTTTTCTTATGCTTTTTTCCCTCTGTTTTCCCCTGGTGATCTGGCAAATAACAAACCTCTTGTATTAGAGTGGCCCCACTCTGGATGAGGAGCACAGGGGCACCTTTGTACAGCAGCATTGTCAGTCTGGGGGAGGGGAACATTGAATGTACTAACAGATTTAAATACAGTAACAGACTGATGCTCCATCTAATATTTTAACCACTTTGCCGCTGCTCACTAGAGCTCTACTGCGGCAAAGTGGCTCGATAACGTCTGGCGACGTAGACCTACGTCGGCAGACATTCCCCTCTCTCCGCCAGAAGCTCGCTCCCGCTGTATTCAGTCACAGCGGGAGTCGGGCCAGGGGAGAAGCGGCAGCGATCGCCGCTGCTCTTCCCCGATCGGCGGGGAATGGAGTGTGGAGATCCGCTTGCTTGTGTAAACACAAGCGAGCGGATCTCCAAAGTGACAGGCAGGGTCAGATTGCAGGATTCAGCTTAGCTGAACCTGCGATCTGTCCTTGTGTCACATAGTCCCCTCCCCCCCACACACGTCAGTAAGCACCAGGCATACATTAACCCCTTGATCACCAATAAAAATTAACCCCTTCCCTGCCAGTGTCATTTTTACAGTAACAGTGCATATTTATAGCACTGATTACTGTAGTAATGTCACTGGTACCCCCAAAAGTGTCAAAAATGTCAGTCAATGGTCCGATCTGTCCGCCGCAATGTCGCAGTCCCGCAAAAAAAATTGCAGATCGCCGACATTACTCGTTAAAAAAATACACCAAAAACGACAGAAATCTTTCCCTTAGTTAGTAAACGCAATAACTTTTGCGCAAACCAATCAAAAAACGCTTATTGCGATTTTTTTTTACCAAAAATATGTAGCAGAAAACAAATTGGCCAAAATGATAAACAATTTAGATTTTTACATTTTTTTGAGGGGGAATTTCATATAAAAAAATGTGAAAAATATTGTTATTTTTTCAAAATTGTCGCTATTTTTTTGTTTATAGCGCAAAAAGTAAAATTCGCACAGGTGATCAAATACCACCAAAAGAAAGCTCTATTTGTGGGAAAAAAGAACGTAAATTTTGTTTGGGTACCGCATTGCATGACCGCGCAATTGTCAGTTAAAGTCGCACAGTGCCGAATCGCAAAAAGTGGCCCAGACGTAAGACAGCAAAATCCTCCGGTGGCAAAGTGGTTAAATTAGTTACAGCAAACAGTTTATTTTCCTTATTTATTTGAATAAATTAATAAAAGCTGATCATCCAGTGCTCAGCACATTTTGCAACGGTTTATATTCTTTTAAACAAAAATGTACTGACAGATATCTACTGTTCACACCTTCCGTTTACCTACTGCACCACGTGGTAGATCCCACATCCTTACAAGAAATCGGTGGTGAGACATTTGATTACATCTGCTAGAGTGTGTATTCTGCTCCTCTGGAAATCACCTTATCCACCTACTTTACGGCAATACCTTCTTAAAGTGGAAGATATCGGGCAAATGTAAAGTCTAACCATTTGGTTACATAACACAAATGAACGATTTACCAAAACATGGTTTTACTGGATCTAATTTTCTGTGTTGCAAAATGGAGTGACAGCCTTCCTTTTCCCTTTTACCTTGTACAAATCTCCCACTTTACCAGCACATTACCTCCACCATACTTGACAGATGGCGTCAGGCACTCCTCCAGCATCTGTTCACTTGTTCTGCTTCTCATAAATGTTCTTCTGTGTGATCCAAACACCTCAAACTTAGATTTGTCAGTCCATAAAACTTTTTCCAATCTTCCTCTGTCCAATGTCTGTGTTCTTTTGCCAATCTTAATCTTTTCCTTTCATTGACCAGTCTCAGATATAGCTTTTTCTTTGCTACTCTGCCTTGAAGGCCAGCATCCCGGAGTCACCTCTTCACTGTGGATGTTGAGACTGGGGTTTTGTAATGAAGCTGCCAGTTGAGGACCTGTGAGGCTTCTATTTCTCAGACTAGAGACTCTAATGTACTTGTCCTCTTGCTTAGATGTGCATCTGGGCCTCCCACTTCTCTTTCTATTCTGGTTAGAGCCTGTTTGTGCTGTTCTCTGAAGGGAGTAGTACACACCGTTGTAGGAAATCTTCAGTGTCTTGGCAAGTTCTCACTTGGAATAGCCTTCATTTCTCAGAACAAGAAGAGACTGTAGAGTTTCAGAAGAAAGTTTTCTTTTTCTGGCCATTTTGAGAGTATAATCGAATCCTCATTGAAAAGAACAGTGCTTTTCTTTAAGAAATAAGGATATTTCTACATGACCCCAAACTTTTGAATGGTAATATATATATATATATATATATATATATATATATATATATATATATATATATATATATATATATAGATATTCACGCCCTGAACAGGAAACAGTTTTATCAGGATTTTGGTTGCAGCTGCTGCCATGATCCTTGTATTGTTATTTTTAGAGCCAGCAATTGGCTTTCATGAAAAAGTAATCAAAGCAATTTTACAGCATCCATATCACCCCCTATCACCACTATTTCCGGGCTCTCCCATGCCCCCAGGGAGCCTGGGACCACTATAAGTGGTCAGTTTGGCTGCCCACAGAGGAAATGGAGGAAACATCCATTACATGATCTCCTGTGTGATGACTATAGGGACAAGGATTTTGTCACTGCTGGTTTCAGTGCTGTGTTACCAGCCAGGAAAGCAGCTAATCAAACAGATCTCTGTTTAACCACTTCAATACAGGGCACTTTCACCCTCTTCCTGCCCAGGCCAATTTTCAGCTTTTAGTGCTGTTGCATTTTGAATGACAATTGTCAAGCAACACTGTACCTAAACCAAATTGATGTCATTTTTTCCCCACAAATAGAGCTTTCTCTTGGTCATTTTTGATCACTGTAAGGTTTTTTCTTTTTTGGTACACAAATAAAAAAAGACCAAAAAGTTTGAAAAAAAAAAGTTTTTTGTTTATGTTATAAAATTTTGTAAATAGACACGTTTTTTTCCTTGCACTGATGAGCACTGATGAGACTGCACTGACAGGCACTGATGAGGAGGCACTGATAGGGTGGCACTGATGATGAGGCACTAATATGCAACACTGATGGGCACTGATATGAAGCACTAATGGACACTGATATGTGGCACTGATAGATAGCACTGATATTCAGCATTGGTGGACACTGATAGGCAGCACTTATGGGCACTAAATGGCGGCACTAATGGGCACTGATTGGTGGCACTGATGGGCACTGATAGGCACTGATAAGCGGGACTGATAGGCACTGATAGGCAGCACTGATGGGCAATAATGGGCACTAGTGGGCGGCACTGATAGATGGCAATGATGGGCACTGGTGGACGACACTGATAGATGGCAATCATGGGCAGCTCTAATGAGGAGGGCACTGAAAGGGTCCCTGAGCCCTGATTGGCATCCCAGGAGTCCATGGGTGGGCATCCCTGGTGGCCATGGGTGGGTAATCCTTGGTGGCCATGGGTTGGCAATCCTTGGTGGCTCTAGTGGCATCCCCCCAAGGGTCTGCACTGGTAATCAATGCTCTGATTACCAGCACAGACCCCCACCCTATCAGGAGAGCTGCCGATCGGCTCTCTTCTACTCGTGCCTGTCAGGCACAAACTGAGGAAAGCCGATCAACAGCACTTCCTATTTATTATGTGACCAGTTGTGATTGGATACAGCTGGTCACATGTTAAAGAGCCTCTGTCATTAGGCTCTTTACTGGGATTGGAGATGCGGTGTGTCAGAGTAACACACCACACCACCGATGGCCGCTCTGCACGCCCCCGGGGGCGCGTAGAGCGGTCTATCCTGCTGGATGTCATATTTTCCCGGCCGTCATTTTGCTATATGGCGGGAAGTGGTTAAACAGCTGCCTTGGAAGGCAGAGGACTTCATAAAGAGTACAAGTCACTGCACAAAGCTATCATAAGGGTTGTGTCCACCCATTGTGGTGGCAATAAAGTTGAATAAAGAAAAAAAGTGTAAAAAAATAAATAAACAAATACAATTTAAATTAAATCAAGTAAAAAAAAAATAAATGTATCACCCCGTGCTCATGCGCAAATGCAAACACGCACATAGGTCAGTTCATATGTACACAGTGATTGCACCACACATGGAAGGTATCACCACAAATGTCAGAGTGAGAGCATTAAATCTAGTGCCAAAGCTGACATTTAATTTTAAACTAATAATCTGTAAAACATTTTAAACTGTTGCCTATGAACATTTTTAGGTAGCATAGTTTGTCACCAATTCACATGTGGCATGTGGAATTTTAAATCTTGACATGTCTGGTGTCTATTTACTTTGTGCAACATCATCTTTTATGTTTTCAGACAGAAAACAATCAACGCCAACATACACCTATGGAGAAATTTTGAGTAATATTGCAAGCTGAAGGATAACTTCACATAATCTCAAACTAAAAATAAAATTCGGGAGGAAGAGCTACAACGTCACCTGCTGCTATCCTGACTTGCTGACCCGAGATCGGCACTCTGTTTACAGCTACATGCATTTTATAAAGAGGATTATTTGTGAGTGTTTTACCTTCTTTTAAAATCTATGATTTTATATTAGGCGCTTTGTTTTATTTATCTTTTTACATGTGATTGGGATGTGTGTAAACCTCAAGAAGCTTCTCTTTCCTATGTGCATACCCCGAGGTGGGACAAGCGCTTATTGACCATCCTTGTTTACTCAGGGGTCAACCTTATGGGGTGAGCAAGCCATTTGCCTCGTAGTCACTCTGGGTGCAAGTGGATTTCTTTACATTCATGCGGATATCTCTACTAAATTACGGACTGTTACACTCTGATAATCAGTTCTGGAAGGCTTTTTTTAACTAGTGCTCAGGCATTTGGAATGTTTTTATATAGCATGAAAATATTTAATTGTGCTGCACTGTTTTTCACTATGTTTTTTTCTTTTATTTATATATATATATATATATTTTTTTTTTTTTTAAATTGAGCATTATTTGGTGTATATGTGCACTAAAATTCATTTAAGTGTATTTAATCTTGAAAATTTGCATTTGATAAATGGCTGCGCAAAAATCATGCAACATAAAAGATTACAACATCAACACTTCTATTCCCCAGGGCCTCTGCTTTCAGAAACGTAAATATAATGTGTGGAGGTTCTAAGTAATTTTCTACTAAAAAATGTATAAAAAATAAAATTGCCCCAGAAGGCAGGTGGTTATTTTGTAATGTAAATCTACCACCTCGCTATGATTATTTGATATGATCTACCCTGCCACCCAGATCTGCAACATCATTTTGAATCTTCCTCATTATGGACATCATGTCAGCATAAGAAAGCTTTTAGGAGACAGAAGCATTCTATCCAAAGTGGCTGATTAGATTGGGGGATTTCCGGCTTGTAATTTAACCCCTTAAGGACCAGAAGGTTTTACTCCCTTAATGACCAGACCATTTTTTGCGATACAGTACTGTGTTAATTTAACTGACAATTGCGCAGTCATGCAACGCCAGTACCCAAGCAGAATTGATGTTCTTTTTTCCCCACAAATAGAGCTTTCTTTTGGTGATATTTGATCACCTCTGCGATTTTTATTTTTTGCGCCATAAACAAAAAAATAGCGATAATTCTGAAAAAAAAACAATATTTTTTACTTTCTGCTATATAACATTCCCAATAAAAAAATAAATAAAAAAATAAAATCAATTGTTTTCTTAATTTTAGGCCAATATGTATTCTGCTACAAATGTTTTGGTAAAAAAAAATCCCAATACGTGTATATTGATTGGTTTGAGCAAAAGTTATCGCGTCTACAAACTAGGGGATAGATTTATGTCATTTTTATTTATTTAATTTTTTTTACTAGTAATGGCGGCGATCAGTGTCAATTATTTTTAGCGGGACTGCAACATTGCGGCGGACAGACCGGACACCTAACTGACACATTTGGGGGATCAGCGACATTACTACAGTAATCAGTGTTACAAATATGCACTGTTACTATACTAATGACACTGGCAGGGAAGGGGTTATCACCAGGGGCGATCAAAGGGTTAAATGTGTCCCTAGGGGGTGCTTTCTAAATGTGTGGGGGATGGGCTTGCTGGATGAACACAGAGACCTGTGTTCCTAAATAAGAGGAACACAGGATCCCTGTGTACATTACTGACAGAACAGCGGTCTCAACGGGGAGCAATCGCGGGTGCCCGGCGGAAATCGAGGCCACTGGACCCACTGATTGGCTCCCCCTGTGGGCAATTGGCGCTCGTGCACCCCCACTAGAAGTCCTGCAAAGCGATGTACAGGTATGTTGTTTCGCGGGACAGAGCCGACCTGCCACTATAACGCAACGGTGGCTGGTTGGCAAGTGGTTAAATCTCTAGTATCATCTAGGGAGTTATATAAATTACTCACTTCTAGTCCCAAAGGATGCTTTGCAGTCCTGGATTTAGACTTTGCAAAGCTGTTGCAGAGTAGTGCAGCCTGGAGTCTCTGTGTTTTGTGCTGATTGTGCAGAGCTGCCATTCCCTTAGGGAGATTGTAACTGTTAAAGTGCCACAGGGATTGCAGCACCATCATTGATACTCCACAAGGTGAGCTCTTGCATGAAACCCTGGACCGAGGAGATTGACAGTTATTTTGTGTTTCTTCAATTTGCAAATAATCGCACCAATGGTTGTCAACCTCTCACAAAGCTGTTTGGTGATGGTCTTGTAGCCCATTCCAGCCTTGTGTATGTCTACAATCCTGTCCCTGATATCCTTGGATAGCTCTATGGTCTTGGCCATGGTGGAGAGATTGGAATCTGATTGATTAACTGCTTCTGTGGACAGGTGTCTTTTATACAGGTAACAAGCTGAGATTAGGAGCACAGCCTTTAAGTGAGTGCTCCTAATCTCAGCTCATTACCTGTATAGAAGACACCCGGGAGCCAGAAATCTTGCTGATTGATAGGAGGATTAAATACTTATTTCACTCATTAAAATGCAAATCAATTTATAACTTTTTTTAAATGCGTTTTTCTGGATATTTTTGTTGTTATTAAATCTCTCACAGTTAAAATAACCCTACCATTAAAATTATAGATTGATCATTTCTTTGTCAGTGGGCAAATGTATAAAATCAGCAGGGCATCAAATACTTTTTTCCCTGACTGTATTTACTTGATGTGCCCTCATTTATATTTTACCAACAAATAGTGCTATATTGTGTATGTGTGTGCTAATGTTTTTTTCAGTGTTCTTTTTCCTGACAATGGATGCATAAATATCGAGTGAAATTAAAACATTGCAACAGCCACCATTTTATTTCCCTAGGCCCTGCATTTAGAAACTATATAATGTTTGGTGTTTATTAGTAATTTTCTGGCAAAAATGCAGATTTTAATATTTGTGTGATAATTTTTAAGAAATTGATGCCTTGCAGCAAGTGTTTAAAATTCAAGGTCCCCCCCATTCGAAAATGCAGCTTAAAGGTTGACTTTATGTTAGGAGCTCACTTAATGGGTTAAATGTTAGTTGTGTTTTTTGCAAAGGATAAAATACTGGTCAGCTCCATTATTTGCATGGTTTGCCAGTGACAAGAACCTAATTTTGAAAAATATCAGTGCCAGTCTTCCAACTCTAACACAAGTTTATAAAAATTTAAATTCCCCATTTTCTGTGACAGCTTCGCCTAATTGTACTCACACAATAATAATATACATTTTCACATATTTCTACTAACATTGTATGCGTATTTATGGGGTTGCACTTGCAAGGTGATCTATAGTTCTTTTAATGTACACAATATTCTATATAGCACAATTCTCCTTAAACAAAAGGTTTCCTATCACGTGAATGGAACAAAATAGGTTTTGTTTTATTGGACATAAATGGAAAAAAGTTTCTTTGAGAAGCAGAAATAGAAAGTAAAATTACCGAAAATCCTGGGGAAAAATTGAGCAGTCACACGTTTTCAAGACCGACACAATACTTAAATGCAGTAGCATTAGATCTAATCACTGTTTGCAAGCAAGCTTTTCTATACTTCTTAGCACACAAAGCATTCTTTTTTTCTATTGTGGCTCCAGTTGCTATTTCAGAAACAGAAAAAAAAAATCAATAAGCCTTTACACCTTTCCATCTTTTGCCCCAAAAGGTGTTTTTTTTTTTTTTTTTGGGTAGTGGTTTCTCATTCATAAGCTGTAGCGTCAAATCCTTGACATCATTCCTGGGCTGTATTGATCACATCTTCTGTTGTGCCAAAGGACAAATAGAAATGATTTATCTGTCTGCAGTGCAAAACTGCAAAAAGACAAAAGGATCTGTCAGACTTCCACAACAATCAGCAGCTGAAGGTATTAGCAAGAGGCCAAGTTCAAAGGTTAAGGTTCAAACAGGTTGTCATCAGTTTCTCACAGCTCTCCAAGTAGGGCAAAACAGCTGGTTCTTATTAGCTAACTCAAGTTCTTTGTAATAAGAGACGACTGGACCAGATAGGGTACAACTTTTAATCAGAATGCACAAATCCAATATAATGAAAGCAAATAAAACACCTGTGCCTTCTAAATGCGGTGTTTTCCTTACTAGCTACTAAAATGCTATCTGTATCATGATCCATAACAGCAGCTTTGGAGAAAGACTATCTGCTACCAAAGTTACATTCAAATTTCATTATAAAGCATAAAATCTTGGGAAAATGATATTATTGCCATGGCATAGTGACAGAATATCTAATTAAGTTAATCTATAGTTAATTAAAAATAGCATTTTTAATGTTTTTAGATTTTTATTTACTTTAAAATAAATTGCAATATATGTTGTGTTATGCATCTACCTTTACATTTTAAATCATATTGTAAGTGCTGAGAGTGTAATGAAAGAGATCTGCATTGAGAGATTTTATGGGCTTCCACTTCTAGCCTTCTTCTGAAACTGCTTGTTTTCTGGCGGTCTCTGGCTTACATTCTTTTTAGGTCACTGAACTGGAGCAAAAGTGCAATACATCAGTTAGAAGTATGTCGAAATTTCTTAACTATACTTCAGTCACTTAAAAATTGCTGAAGCCTCTCGAGCTTCTAGATATCTGAGCTATAGACGAAATACCATTGCCAGACTCCGCAATGCTATTTGTGTTAGCATCTACTGTATGTATCCCCCTACTTAAGGTTCTAGTTCATAATTCTCAAGGTAACGACAGAGGAAATCTGTAATAATTTTTGTGTATCTCCCCTTGTTGTTCCTTCTCACACCATTGTAATGTTGTTGTTATCAAATGCTGGTTGACTTGTTATCTATGTCTTCATTTTGAAATTTCAATAAAATGTTTTGGAAATAAAAAATTGTTGAAGCCTTTGGATTAGCCTGGCAATTTATATATGTCTTCATTTTGAAATTTCAATAAAATGTTTTGAAAATAAAAAATTGTTGAAGCCTTTGGATCAGCATGGCAAACAGGGAGGTTAGCAAAGATAGTCTATGTAGTCCACTCAGTGTAGGTTTGCCTTCAGGGATTATGTGTTTTTCTTTTATACTCTATTTATTCAGGCAGTATATTTTATATTGAAAAGATCAGATAACCTAAAACACACAACAAGAGAAATGTTTTGGAACATTCATTGACTGAAACAGTATAAAGAAAGGCAGCTCATACATTAGACTCTTTTTTCATTCAATCAATGGGTTTACTGAAAAAAATTACACCATACACTTGAGGTGGATGGGGGAATCACTCCTGCTGAGCTATTGTGTTCAGATGGTGAGAAACCTTCCCACCATCAAAAAACACAGATCAGCACTGCTGGCTATAACCGGGGGCATTGATAGTAAGGGAATTTTCCAAAAGGCTGGTTGTCAGTAGATCGACTTCTGTATAACCAGCCTGACCATACATGGATCGAAATTTGTCTGGTCCCTGCTGAACCAGCCAAAATTAGATGCATGTATATCCGGCTAAATTCTTCCCTTCTGTGCACTTTTACATTCTAAACTTAAGTTTGCTTGGCCTCCTGTATTTAGGATCATTTTAATGTCCATGTATTCTTGGAAGTTAAGACCACAAAAGCCACCTGCTTCAATACAAATAGATATATCTATTACAGCACTTTTTTTATACTTAAAAGAGAAGTAAGGGATTTATTTTAAGTACTATACTTGCCTAGGGGGATGCTGCATCCCTCCAATGCTGCCTCTGTCCCCTGCTGGCTCTAAGACTGAGAACAGAGGGATCAAACACCGCTGATCGCTTGGTTCTCAGAGCTCCATGAGCAGAGAGCTGGTGACTGTCAGTTTCACAGGATCACTGGGCTTTGGAGCGGGTGGGAACGGCTGGCTCAGGCTCTCAGTGGATCGCTTACCCAGCCTGGACCTGTTCTGTGACATCAGCCATAAGTGGGCTTCAGCCCACTGTCTGCTGAACAAGCTTTGGGGCTGTACTTCTCCTTTAATCTTAACCAATTGCCTACTGGACACTTTTACCCTCTTCCTGTCCAGGGCAATTTTCAGCTTTCAGTGCTGTCACACTTTGAATGACAATTGCGTGGTCATGCAACACTGTACCCATATTAAATTTTTAGCATTTTTTTTACATATAGAGCTTTCATTTGGTGGTATTTATTCACCACTGGGTGTTTTAGCTTTTGCTAAACAGATAAAAAAGACCAAACATTTGGAAGAAAAAAAATGTCTTTGTTTCTGTTAAAAAATGTTTGCAAATAAGTAATTTTTCTTCTTCACTGATGTGTGCTGATGAGGCTGCACTGATGGGCACTGATGAGGCTGCACTGGTGGGCACTGATGAGGCTGGACTGGTGGATACTGATGAGGCTGCACTGATGGGCACTGATGAGGCTGCACTGATGGGCACTGATGAGGCTGGACTGATGGGTACTGATGAGACTGCATTGATGGGCACTGATGAGGCAGCACTAATGAGCACTGATGGGCACTGAAGAGGCTGCACTGATAATGCAACACTGATGGGCATTGATAAGTGGCACTAATATAAACTGATATGCTGCACTGATGGACTCATATGATGCACTTATATGCTGCATTGAAGGGCCTATAGCAAATTGACGGCCGGGCAGGACGCTCCTCCTACTGGGTGGACATCATATGACATCCTCATGGCACTCATGTGTGCCTCCGGGGGGGGCACAATGCAGCAATTAGTGATGAGCTGCGTCCCTCAGACACAATACATCACCAATCAGGGTAAAGAGCCAGTGATATTTCCTCTTTACCATGTGATCAGCTGTGTCCAATCACAACTGATCCCATGTAAACAAATGCTGATTATTGGCATTTCCTTTCCTCTGCGCTGTCAGTGTGTAAGGAAAAGAATGAGAAAGGCCCTCTGATTCCTCCTTTATTAAATTGTATTGTAATTGTACTGTCTGCCCTTCTGTGTTAAAGCGCTGCGCAAACTGTTGGCGCTAAATAAATCTTGTATAATAATAATAATAAGCGGCTTTCCTTTGACAGGGGAAATTTACAGTACACTAATAATCAGGGCAATGATCATGAGTGCCCTGATTATCAGTGCAGCCCCATCAGTGCAGCAAATTAATGCAGCATATCAGTGTAGCATTTCAGTGGCTATCAGTGTAGCATATCATTAACTGGTTAATGATGACTTTAAGTAGTCATGAGCTATTTGGCTGTTAACCAAGCAAATCAGCAAATACTTTTTGGTTTTCTAAATATATTGGGAATGATAGCCTAAGTTAGTCAAGGGCATGGTCATGTATGTGTGACCCAGACCTTTGTGTTTTATCAGGTAAACTAGTTGACCCCTTGCAATTTGGCTTTTAGCAGTTGATGGGGATTAACAGCTGAACGCCCCTTTACATACCTGATTAATATAGTGTAATAGTGAGAGTCTGGAGAGGGAGAGCTGATCTGTGCCAGGAACAAGCTGTGACTCGGAGCTGACAGTTTAATGAACCTTTAGAAGGTCAGGAATTTTGTATTATAATATTCTTTGAGAGGGTGGACTTTTGTGTTTTTGTTTTGGGGACAAATAAAGGTGGGCAATAAGCCTTGAAATGCCACCTGACATGCAGGTGCACTCCTTTCAAGCTCTGATCACTACAATATGAATTCAGTAATGGAAATGGCCCATTTGCTAAGAATTCTACAATTTATAAAGCGTGATTAGGTGTAATTTGTATCATTTATTTAAGGGACTCTAAAAGCAATGAATCAATGGTTCTCTTGATTCATAGTTACATAGTGAGGTTGAAAAAAGACACCAGTCCATCCAGTTCAGCCTTTGATTTGTGTCTGTGTATAATAAGTGTTTATGTCAATAGGACCTTGTATATCCCTGTATGTTGTGATCGTTAGGTGCCATCTAATAGTTTTTTCAAACTATCAATGCTCCCGGCTGACACCACTGCTTGTGGAAGAGAATTCCACACCCTTACTGCTCTGACTGTATATAACCCTTTATGCAATTTAAGGTTAAACCACTTTTCTTCAAATTTTAGTGAATTGCCCTGTGTCCTTTTATATTCCCTTTCGCTGAATAGTTTGATCCCTATGCTAGGGTTGCCAGTACAGTATTTGTACATTGATATTATATCTCCTCTCAAGCTCCTCTTCTCCAGAGAAAATAAGTTCAATGCTTGTAGTCTTTCCTCATAGCTGAGATCCTCCAGTCCCTCTATCAGCTTTGTTGCCCTTCTCTGGACTCTCTCCAGTTCCAGCACGTCCAGAACTGGGCGGCATACTTGAGATGCGGCTGGTCCAGAGTCTTGTAGAGTGGGAGAATTATCGTTTTATCTCTGGAGTGAATCCCCTTTTTAATACATGCCAGTATTCTGTTGGCTTTGCTTGCAGCAGCTAGACATTGCATGCCATTGCTGAGCTTGTCGTCTACTAGGACCCCCAGGTCCTTTTCAATCTTAGATTACCCCAAAGGCTCTCCCCCTAGTGAGTAACTTGTGTTCGTATTTCTGGCACCCAAATGCCTTACCTTACATTTTTCAACATTTAACCTCATTTGCCATGTAGATGCCCACCCCATTATTTTGCTCAGGTCTTCTTGTAAGGTTTTCATATCCTGCGTAGAAGTTATTGACCTGCCTAATTTAGTATTGTCCGATACTCACAATACTCAGGAACTCACCTTACTCAGGCACTCACACTATTCAGGTACTCACACTACTCAGGTACTCACAATACTCAAGTACTCACACTACTCAGGTACTCACAATACTCAGGTTCTCACACCACTCAGATACTCACAATGCTCAGGTACTCACCTTACTCAGGTACTCACCTTACTCAGGTACTCACACTACTCAGGTACTCACAATACTCAGGTACTCACAATACTCATGTACTCACAATACTCAGATACTCACACTACTCAGGTACTCACAATACTAAGATACTTACAATACTCAGATACTCACAATACTCAGGCACTCACACTACACCGTCCTCAGCCAGCGTCCCCACTACACACAGTCAGTCTTCACAGTCACAGTCTAAGTCTTTTTTACTAGTTTGTGTCTCTGTGTTCCTGCTCAGCCACCCCCATAAACAGACACTTGCAGGGCTTGTCAACGGATTCCTTCTCCCTCAGTCAGCCTGCTTTTCTGCTCCCGCCACCTTTGCCTGTCACTATTCCACACTCCCCTACTCAGCAATATCACTTACCGGCCGCCCCAGTCAGCTTTTCACCTCTTGGCCTCCCAGACCCCGCTGTCACTTCTGCCGCACTTGATCCCAAGGTCTCCTGCTGCCACTCCTGGTCCTCTGGTCATCCACCACTGCTGCCTCCCCCGGGTCATCAGCCACAGCCACTGCCGCCTCTCAGTCTTGGTGGGGGCTCTCAGTGGGGGGGGGGGGTCCGGCAAGCAGCAGCTCTCACTCCACACCACACTGTCTCAGTGACAGAACTTCTGCTTTCCTCTTGGCAAGTAACAGTGCCACTTACTGTTAGGTTGTTGGGTCATATGTGTTTGGGTTGATTTAAATATTCTGTATTTTAAATGTAGGTATTGATCCTTACAGATTTTGTATTTTGCAGAAACATTAGATCTGATTCACAAAAGAACTTCAGCACTGGCCAATTTCCACTTGGCACACTCAAAAAGGACTATTTTCATTGTCTTAATTTTTTTTATTTCTTTGAACCATTGGTATGTGTGGTCACAGACTACAGTAATGTAAAATGTTTTTTTTTCCCCTTAAAGTATTAGAATATCCAATCAAAATCTCATGCAAGCATTAACATGTTAATGTAATTTCAAAAGTATTTTCCAAATATTTGAAAAAGCAGTTTATTAAAATAATACATGGTGATCCCTCCATAAAGGGTCTTGTTTTGGTATGTCCTGCATAGGGTAACAACACCCAATTGTGCTCCTGTGTTGTCTCCCTTTCTCATCACTTTGAGACTAAAAAAAAGCTTGTTTAACACACATTGGGTAAGAAAGTGCATAAAATTACACATTAAAATAACAATATATAAGAGCTGGTGCATCCCAGTCCACTTATAAGGAGACAGAATCTCCAATATGTCACATAACAGGTGAGTGTAAAAATCTTCAACACATGAACTGTAAAGTGCAGGGATAAATGTAAGGAAAGTCCTTCCTTAGGTTTAGGAAGCAGAGACCAAGGTGCTGTTGACAAATTCATGCAATCAATATTTTATGTGCTCATATCATCCCACCACCAAGGCATTCTCTGCCTCTCACCTTCAAACACAGACCCCACAGGGTCAAACAGCATTGAACCAGGTATCCTGATAAGACTCCTCATCCACTAGGGATAACTATCCCGGACCTCTTCCTCAGTAGGTATATGCAGGGGAAAAGAGAAGATCTAACGCTCTCCGTATATTGAAGGATTTTTTATTAAAGTAAAGGTTGCACTTACATTAAAACATTGAATATAAGCATAAAACCAGCAGACAAGGTGTGCATCAACGTGTTCCTGGATTTCTTCCTTGTGTGGGCAGGATTTCATCAGCCTGATGAAGTCCCTGGTGAAGTCAGGCTGATGAAGTCCTGCCCACACAAGGACGTAACGCATACGGGGGAAGTCAAGTGACACCGCGGCCATCTTGGAAGGACTTTCCTTACATCTATCCCTGCACTTTACAGATTGGAGTTCATGTGTTGAAGATTTTTGCACTCACCTTTTATGTGATTTATTGGAGATTCTGTCTCCTTATAAGTGGACTTGGATGCACCAGCTCTTATATATTGTTGTTTTAATGTGTAATTTTATATGATTGCGCTGCACTTTCTTACCTATGTTCCATTGGAGGTTTTATGTGATTGCCCTTGAGTGTTCAGCTGGTAATCTTTATTCAGATTTTTTAATATATTTATATTTAATTCAATTTTTTCTAAAGGATTGTCTTCCCTCCTATATAGATGTACTTATACAATTCTTTACCACTATGGCCCATATCCACATACTTAAACCATACCTCTTTTTTAATTTTAATATTAATTTTATACAAATAATAAATAATTTTAATATACAGTGGGTACGGAAAGTATTCAAACCCCCTTAAATTTTTCACTCTTTGTTATATTGCAGCCATTTGCTAAAATCATTTAAGTTCATTCTTCTTCCTCATGAATGTACACATAGCACCCCATACTGACAGAAAAACACAGAATTGTTGACATTGTTGCAGATTTCTTAAAAAAGAAAAACTGAAATATCACATGGTCCTAAGTATTCAGACCCTTTGCTGTGACACTCATATATTTAACTCAGGTGCTTTCCATTTCTTCTGATCATCCTTGAGATGGTTCTACACCTTCATTTTAGTCCAGCTGTGTTTGATTATACTGATTGGACTTGATTAGGAAAGCCACACACCTGTCTATATAAGACCTTCCAGATCACAATGCATGTCAGAGCAAATGAGAATCATGAGGTCAAAGGAACTGCCTGAAGAGCTCAGAGACAGAATTGTGGCAAGGCACAGATCTGGCCAAGGTTACAAAAAGATTTCTGCTGCACTTAAGGTTCCTAAGAGCACAGTGGCCTCCATAATCCTCAAATGGAAGATCACTGTGGCTGAGCTCCAGAGATGCAGTCAGGACATGGGAGAAAGTTGTAGAAAGTCAACCATCACTGCAGCCCTCCACCAGTCGGGGCTTTATGGCAGAGTAGCCCGACGGAAGCCTCTCCTCAGTGTAAGACACATGAAAGCCCGCATGGAGTTTGCTAAAAAACACCTGAAGGACTCCAAGATGGTGAGAAATAAGATTCTCTGGTCTGATGAGACCAAAATAGAACTTTTTGGCCTTAATTCTAAGCGGTATGTGTGGAGAAAACCAGGCACTGCTCATCACCTGTCCAATACAGTCCCAACAGTGAAGCATGGTGGTGGCAGCATCATGCTGTGCGGGTGTTTTTCAGCTGCAGGGACAGGACGACTGGTTGCAATCGAGGGAAAGATGAATGTGGCCAAGTACAGGGATATCCTGGACAAAAACCTTCTCCAGAGTGCTCTGGACCTCAGACTGGGTCGGAGGTTTACCTTCCAACAAGACAATGACCCTAAGCACACAGCTAAAATAACCAAGGAGTGGCTTTACAACAACTCCGTGACTGTTCTTGAATGGCCCAGCCAGAGCCCTGACTTAAACCCAATTGAGCATCTCTGGAGAGACCTAAAAATGGCTGTCCACCAACGTTTACCATCCAACCTGACAGAACTGGAGAGAATCTTCAAGGAGGAATGGCAGAGGATCCCCAAATCCAGGTATGAAAGACTTGTTGCATCTTTCCCAAAAAGACTCCTGGCTGTATTAGATCAAAAGGGGGCTTCTACTAAATACTGAGCAAATGGTCTGAATACTTAGGACCATGTGATATTTCAGTTTTTCTTTTTTAATAAATCTGCAACAATGTCAACAGTTCTGTGTTTTTCTGTCAGTATGGGGTGCTATGTGTACATTCATGAGGAAGAAGAATGAACCTAAATGATTTTAGCAAATGGCTGCAATATAACAAAGAGTGAAAAATTTAAGGGGGTCTGAATACTTTCCGTACCCACTGTAAATAATAAATAATTTTCATATACATATATATTTTATATGTGTCTATATTTGTTTTTTATTCTTTATTTATTGATCATGTGATTATATCAATGTATGGGGTTAATATTATGTGCGCTGCATTAGTATATTATATAACTATGGGCTGTCTATATTGATCAGGTGTGATCCTTCTTTCTTACACCTTTGATCTCTTTTGCAGAAATTAGCCATTTCATTTTCACATAAATATGCACCCAATATGTACGATTATAGTATATGGCCCCACTTCCGTGTTTACGGATACCACGGACTCACGAAACTCCACTTGGTTAGTTGCCGGGCATCCGCAGCGTACATATAGCAGCGACCAGGAAGTGAAGTGACGCTGCTGAGGACATCTATGACGAAACGCGTACAGCATAGTTACATCACTTCCTGATCTCATCGTGGAATGCACGGCGTTCCGGAGTTCTACACTTCTGACTGATCTGTCACTGTTCCCTATTTATTTACGCTGTAAACTACTATCTATATGTGGGTACCCGACTTTGCTTCTTCAATAAACACTATATGTTGCAGTATTACACTATTTGTCCCCTCCTTGTTCATTTCATATACACCATGGCTGGAGTGGCTGGAGTTTAACCTTTGAACATATCGGTTGTTGAGGAATATCTTCCCCCCCTTCTGATTCCAGATTTTTATGAAGGTAGGAGCATCACCCAGGACCCACAGGACCAGTCATCATCACACTGTTTATACAGTGTATATTTAACCCCTGCCCAATACCCCTGTGTAGGGTTGGGCACTCTGGTGAGTGCAATCTACAATAGAGCTATCCCGGGTACCCTCCTTTGTATCACGTTTAACGTTGGGATTGCCGCATGAAGATTGAACACCCCCATTTATGGACTTTATTTCCATGATTTATGCACTATATATTTCACTGTGCATTTAATCACCCCACCTGGAGTGGCTATTGATTAGATATTGGATCATATGCACATGCCACTTTTGTATGTTATTCACTTGGCACTTATTCCTTTGTGAATTGTTTGAGATATTAATTATTGGTGCTGCACTGGTGCACTAGTCACTTTATATTACTATCCAACACTGGATATATTTCCCCTCCATTCCTCTTTGTTTTGTCACAGTTTTTTGCCACATCAATTTTTGAGCTAGTATTATTTATTACTATACCTCCCACTAGCTATTTTTTGACACTATCCATTTTTAATTTATGTCACACATTCACCTTACTGGGCTGACCTTCCAGTCTACTGCACTAGTCCACTGCACTAATCACTTAGTCACTTTACTGGGCTGATCTTCTTGCAGCTCAGACCATGGCACTTTTCACCTTCTTGTATTTATGCCTTGCAAGTACTACATGTGATTTATTTGATTTTATGCATTGATTGTTTTTCTTTATTATTCATTTAACATTCTTATTGCACTACCATATTGATGTACTAAGTTATTAACCACTTAAGCTCCGGAGGATTTGGTTACTCAAAGACCAGGCCCTATTTTGCGATTCGGCAATGCATGACTGTAACGGACAATTGCGCGGTCGTGCGACGCTGTACCCAAATTAAATTGACATCCTTTTTTTTGCCACAAACAGAGCTTGGTGGTATTTGATCACCTGTGCGATTTTTACTTTTTGCGCTATAAACAAAAAAAGAGCGACAATTTTGAAAAAATAACAATATTTTTCACATTTTTTATATGAAATTCTCAAAAATAAAATTTAAAAATCTAAATTTTTTAACATTTTAGGCCAATTTGTTTTCTGCTACATATTTTTGGTAAAAAAAATTGCAATAAGCGTATTTTGATTGGTTTGCACAAAAATGATTGCGTTTACTAACTACGGGAAAGATTTATGTCATTTTTATTGTTTTTTTTTTAACTAGTAATGGCGGCGATCTGCGATTTTTTTGCGGGACTGCGACATTGTGGCGGACAGATCGGACACCTGACTTACATTTTTGACACTTTTGGGAGTACCAGTGACATTACTACAGTAATCAGTGCTATAAACTGTTGCTGTTACTGTAAAAATGACACTGGCAGGGAAGGGGTTAACTTTATTGGTGATCAGTGGGTTAAATGTATTCCTAGGGGCATGATTCTAACTGTGGGGGGGCATTGCTTGTGATGTAACCACAGAGACATACGATCCTACATAGCAGGATCGTATAGTCTCTGTACTTACATCAGGGAGAATGACAGATGGCTGTGTTTACATCAGTCATCTGCCTTTCTCCCTCTCCTGCGGGAGATTGCGAGTGACCGGCAGAACTTAGAGCCGCCGGTCACACGCGCGGGGATGTTAGGGAATGAGCGGGGGCAGGAGCGTGCCTCCGGCGGCCCGCGCTCGCCCCCTACAGGCTCGTGGGGAGTGACGTACCGGTACGTCACTTTGCCCAGGAGGGGCTGACCGCCGCAGTATATAGTCGTGCGGCGGTCGGCAAGTGGTTAATATTACCCTTTTGTGATCTACATATGAGGTTCCATTACTCCAACATTCTGATCCTACACTTTAGTTTTATGCATACTTAGTCCTATCATTCATCCACTATTTACTTTATTTATCCTATACCTAGCAGCACCATTTTTCCTTTTCCCCCCTTTTTTGGATCCACGTTATTCAGATACGTTTTAGTGTAAAGGTCAGCGATGAATATTTATTTATCTTTTTAACACACATTAGACAGACATTGCCCACTTTTGTCTTAATGAGGAAACCACATGATACAACAAAAGATAAAAAAGAGAAAAATAGCATTTTATTTAAAAAAAAAAAAAAAAAAGCAATGAAAATGTGTGTTTTAACAAATTAAATACCATGTACTTTAAGTAATTCAGCACAACTGAATAAGCTGAAACAATGAATAGAATGATCAATATAATAGATGTAACATATATACCCAAGGGAGAGTTTGTTGTGGAAAATATAATTGAATTATATAATATAAATATCAATCTAAAACATTCTGTGTCACATACAACGTGGTTCAGATTTCACAGCAGTTCCCTGTTCATCCTAAACAGCAGTCACTCCCTGCCTAACTTATGAATATGAAATAGATTTGAGCAGAGAAGTGACATTTTCAAACTAACAACAACTGCAAAGATTGAATTCCTCACAAGCTAGGATTAAATATTTTGCAATGTGTTCTTAACCTGGGATTAAAATGACGAAAAACACATTTATACTTGGTTCTATACATATTTATTCTCATGAATGAGCTCTTTCTTTCCACAGATCATGCATATATTGCAGTGTAAAAACATTTGTATCTACATCTATACAAAAATCAGGCACGGAATCTCACTGATTAATTCAATGTAGAATATAAAAAATACATATATTTGCCAATGACACAAACAAGGTCATAAGGAACCCTGATGCTCCACAGAGTACATCAGGGATACAAACCCATTTCACAAGACTATTGTTGTATGTATCCTCCTGTGCAACCAACTTCATTTCCACTTCAATTTTATCAACCTTCCGCTCGAGACTCAAGGAGATTGGAAACAAGCACTGACATGAATTAGTCCTGAGATTGACTGATATAGCTTAACCCGGGGAATTATGGGTAGAACATTTACTAGCTTTTCTATTTTTTTAAAGATCTATTCTTTGTCAGTCACCTGTCAGGATGTTACCAACCAGTTCATGATGACAGAAAAAAAGAAGGTATTTTGATGGAGTAAATTGCCATATGTTCAGTAGTGTGGTTCATCAAAATTGCCAAGAACGTCAATATAAAAAGAAAGAATAAAAAAGTTTTGCCTAAAAAAAAAAATAATTTTAAGTGGCACAAGCTTTAAATAAAAATGGCTGCAAAAACTCACAATGCTGTTTATGAATTAAGCAAAAACAAACCTGTTGATAACTGTATACTCAATTAAATGTGCAATGCTAATTGATTGAGTATATTGGTTACAAGGGTTGTATAGTCACCTTGACTGCTAGCTGCTTGTAAATGTGGTGCACTAACTATTAGGGATGATCGAACTTTTGAAAAGTTCGGTTCGACCAAAACACCCGAATTTCCCGAAAGTTCGGTTCGGATTCCAGAACCCCATTGAAATCAATGGAACCCAAACTTCTGGAATCAAAAAAACACAATTTTGAAGCCCTAAAACCCAACAAATGGCCCTAAAAAGTGCCTAGGGTTCTGGGTCATGCCCCAGGGACTATTAATCACACAAAAAAAAGTTCTTAAAAATTGTCGTTTTTGATAGAGAGCCAATTATTGAAAAAATTATTGAAAAAAAAAAAAGAGATTTCTTTGGATTTAGTGTCTGGGGGGGGGGGGGGTCTAAAAAGTGTACCTGTGAAGTTTCAGCTCTGTAGCATGTCCAGAACCAGAAAAAAAAAATGATAATTTTCTTAGAATTGGGGCGTTTTTGTTTCAGGCATTTATTGGGTGTTTTTTGGGCGTCTTTGGAGGCAGGCATGACATCTGAACTTCTGTATAGGGGTGTATATATATATATATATATATATGTGTGTGTGTGTGTATATATACATATATATGTGTATACATATATATATATATATATATATAAATATATGTGTGTGTGTGTATATATATATATATATATATATATATATATATATATATATATATATATGTATATGTATATATATATATATATATAATCAAAAAACAAAATTTGAATCCCTAAAACCCAATAAATGCCCCTAAAAAGTGCCTCGGGTTCTGGGTCATGCCCCGGGGACTATTAATCACACAAAAAAAAGTTCTTAAAAATTGTCGTTTTTGATAGAAAGCCAATTATTGAAAAAATTATTGAAAAAAAAAAAGAGATTTCTTTGGATTTAGTGTCTGTATATATATATATATATATATATATATATATATATATATATATATATATATATATATCCCTATACAGGAGTTCAGATGTCATGCCTGCCTCCAAAGACGCCCAAAAAACGCCCAATAAACGCCTGAAACAAAAACGCCCAGGTGTGAAAGGAGGGTAACACCATCCCTGCGCTACTGAAATTCTAAGAAAAATTATCTTTTTTTTCTGGTTCTGGACATGCTACAGAGCTGAAACTTCACAGGTAAACCTTTTAGACCCCCCAGACCCTAAATCCAAAGAAATCTTATTTTTTTTCAATAATTTTTTCAATAATTGGCTCTCTATCAAAAACAACAATTTTTAAGAACTTTTTTTTGTGTGATTAATAGTCCCTGGGGCATGACCCAGAACCCTAGGAACTTTTTAGGGACATTTATTGGGTTTTAGGGCTTCAAAATGGTGTTTTTTGATTCCATATATATATATAGTTCAGTCACCCTGGCATAGCAGAGTCAGTTCACCTTAAACTACATTACAGTCACCCTGACATAGAAGAGTTCAGTCATCCTGGCATAGCAGAGTCAGTTCACCCTAAACTACATTAGGGTCACCCTAATATGGAAGAGTTCGGTCACCCTGGCATAGTAGAGTCAATTCACCCTAAACTACACTATGGCCACCCTGACACTTAACACTTTCCCTACAAAAACTAGATTATTGAATCTAACTATAGTGGTATATAGTACCCTAACTACACTGCATATCCCTTTCCTCACACTAATAATTGCAAAATGACACTGGAGCAGCAGGAGTAACAGAAATGCTTCCACTCTATTCCACAGCCTCTCTATTTCACTGCTAGAGATTTGGCGGGGCTATGTTAGATACTGGGGGGTGTATGGGGGGCATATTCACTCGTTATTGGCCTCTGGACCCCCTAGTCACTCCAATCGGCTTTTACTGATGTTTCTGGGCCAATCACGGGCTTTTAAAGCCCAGTTCCTGTCCCATTGCATTTTGGGCGGTTCTGGTGGCCGAATTCCGAACTTTTACCACAAAAAGTTCGGAATTCGGCCGAATTTCGACCAGCCAATGTTTGGGTCGAACCGATGGTCGACCCGAACCGTTTGATCATCCCTACTCACTATATACATTGTTAGTTGTGATAATAACTTTAATCATTATATTTTTTTTTTAAATCAGGCAAAAATTTTATTAAAGATGTCAAACAAAACATCAACACACAAAAAAAAAGAACAGAAATACAGAGTCCAGAACATGTACAATACTCAAGTGCATGGAAAAGCCCACAGTGATAGCATACATGTTTACCAACAGAGATCCCCATATGCAACAGGAAAATATACAATAATCCGACCCAGCAACCCCACCAGATACATCAACCATAAGCAGAGCAGACACTGATCTCTCGTGTAACAATGGTCCCCGGGCCTCACCTCATTAATCATTATATTTACTAATATTCAACAATATATCATTTGCAGCCCCTATCGTAATCTTCATACTTTCTTTTTAACACTTTTTCAATAAATACATTTAAACTGCCATGGACCGCCAAAGGTGAAAGAACAGTCTCATAAATGCTCCAGTGTTGAGCTAGTACACTATAAATGTATAGTAATTATCTTACCATGTAACTGTCTTGTATGGGTTATACTGCTTAACCACGTAAGGACCGGAAGGTTTTACCCCTTTAACCACTTACCGACCACCCGCCGCAGATACCTTCTATTTAGGGTCTCTGTGTTGATTCCACAAGTCCCTCCCCCATACAGTTAGAAAACACTTCCCTCGGCTCACACTTAACCCTTTATTCACCCCTGGGTTAACCCCTTTCCTGCTAATGTCATTATTACAGTAACAGTGCATATTTTTAGCACTGATTACTGTATTAATGTCACTGGTCTCCCCAAACGTGTCAAAAATGTCAGTTAGGGGTCAGATCTGTCCACCACAATGTTGCAGTCCTGCTGAAAATCGCAGATCGCCGCCATTACTAGTAAAATAAAAAAGATAATAGAAATGACATAAATCTTTCCCCTAGTTTGTAGGCGCGATAACTTTTGTGCAAACCAATCAAAATACCCTTATTGGGATTTTTTTTACCAAAAATATGTAGCAGAATACAAATTTGCAAAAAATTAGATTTTTAAATTTTTTTGGGAATGTTATATAGCAGAAAGTAAAAAATATTGTTTTTTTTTTCAGAATTGTCGCTCAACTTTTGTTTATAGCGTAATAAATGAAAATCGCACAGGTGATCAAAAACCACCAAAAGAAAGCTCTATTTGTGGGGAAAAAGGACATCAAGTTTATTTGGGTATAGCATCGCACGACCACACAATTGTCCATTAAAATAACAACGCAGTGCCGAATCTCAATCTCAGGTAATTTTTTGCAATTTGGCATTGCATGACTTTAACTGGTATTTGTGCAGTCATGCAATGCTGTACCTAAACAAAATAGATGTCCTTTTTTCCCCACAAATAGAGCTTTCTTTTGGTGGTATTTGATCACCTCTTTTGCAATATAAACGGAAAAAATACATTTTCTACTTTTTCTTATACAAGATATTCCTAAAACCCAAACCCAATTTTTGCCATACATTTAGGCCAAAATGTTTTTAGCTTCATATCTTTGATAAAAAAAAATCTCAGTAAGCGTATATTTATTGGTTTGCGCAAAAGACATACCGTCTACAAACTATGGTGTATATACTGGAATTTACGCAGCTTTTACTTTTTGACTGCCTCATTTCTTGAAGTGCTAAAATGGCAGGGCAGTACAACCCCCCCCCCCCCAAATTACCCCTTTTTGGAAAGTAGACACCCCAATTAATTTCCTATGGAGGCATGTTGAGCCCATCCAATATTTCATTTTTTGGTCACAGGTGTTTGAAAAATGACCAAACAAAAAATATGTTTTTTTTTTTACACCAAGCTGTCACTTAAATGTTATTATTGCTCACAAATGCCATGGGTATATGTGAAATGATACCCCAAAATACATTCTGCTGCTTCTCCTGAGTATGGGGATAACCCATGTGTGAGACTTTTTGGCAGTCTAGCGGTGTACAGGACCCCAAAAACCAATCACTGCCTTCAGGCTTTCTAAGGGCGTAAATTGTTGATTTCACTCCTCACTACCTATCACAGTTTCAGAGGCCATAAAATGCCAAGATATCACAACCACCCCCCCCCCCCCCCCAAATGACCCCTTTTCGGATAGTAGACACCCTAAGCTATTTGCTGAGAGGCATGTTGAGTCCATGGAATATTTTTTATTTTGCCACAAGTTTTGGGAAAATGACACAATTTGTTTTATTTTTTTCTACACAAAGTTGTCACTTAAATGATATATTGCTCACATATGCCATGGGTATATGTGAAATGACACACCAAAATGCATTCTGCTGCTTCTCGTGAGTATGGGGATACCCCATGTGTAAGACGTTTTAGCAGTCTAGCTGCGTACAGGACCCTGAAAACCGCCTTCAGGCTTTCTTTTTTGTATACAAACTATTTTATTAGGGTGAAAAAATTGTGGTACAAAAGCATATATTAACAGTGGGGTAAACAACAAACAATAGTCATTGTTACAGAAAGTATGTATAAGTTCTTATGTCAAATATAATTAAACAACAGGATCAAGAAAAAATAAGACTTTGTATGAGTGGTACAGAGTAGCGGACCTATGGCAATTTCAACAATACTGCATGAAGCAGTAAATATTCAAGAGTATATAGAGAACATATCGTTAAATACAAAATGACTACAAATTACCAACTACATCTTTCACATTCACGTCGTATAGATAGATTTGTGATTAGGAAGCCATTGGTGGAAATAGAATGTTAGAGTGATCAAACCAAGATTCCCATTTGTTATCATAGAATTTTGTTGAATTATAAATGACATGGAATTTTTTTTCCATTTGGTTAATCGAAGAGAGTCTAGCCTTTTGGGGCGATGAATTGATCAGCATACAAATTGCTTTGGTCAACAAGATCTTTAGTGAAAAACAGCTCATAAAAACCAGGGGTGGTAAAATTGTCTGTTTCCACCTAAATTATGGGTTGCCTAGTAAATGTGCGAAGTACAGGCTCTGCAGAAGTGGTGGGCTCCCAATCAGGATTTTCAAGCGCATTAGGAAGGACACTATGCATTCTACAGGCCTGTCTTCAAATTCTTGGTGGCTGTGGGGCACTACTTGTGCTAGCCATCGCACCAACTTGAACTGCACTTCTGGGACTTGCCACGTCACCAAGTGTTACTGCAGTGCTGGTTTGACTAGGACCAGGATGTACTCGGCCACTGGTGCTTGCCAGGTCACCAGAAGGTTGAGCGGCACTAGTACCGACACTCTGCTGCATACGAGAACCCTGTGATTGTTGCACCTCAGCAACAGGGTCAAGTATGCCTGACCTTTTCCAGGGACCACTTCTCTGTCGTCAGAGCTATCTGTCAGGGTGCCGCTGCTCTCTACAGGTTTGAATACTGAGCCTGATTCTGACAGTGAGGCTTCCCAATCACTCTCATCTGTCATGCTCAGCATCATGTAGGCCTCTTCACTAGTGTACCTCTGTTTAGACATTTTGGCCAATACATTTTATAGGTATCTAGTGTGACTCACAGGTAAAAAATCATCTGGTTGTCAAGGACTGTTTGAGCCACTACCAAAAAATGTAACTACTAATGCTAGCAGAGATCAGGCCTGACTCTGCTAACGCTGCGGTTTAGTGTGCTGTGTATTGGAAGTGACAGTAATCTGCTGATACTGCACTTTTGGGGGGGGGGGGGTTGGGGGCGGAGGGGCTAAACTTAGGTGCTGGCAGGTGTCGGGGCTGATCCTGCTAACGCTGCATTTTGGGAACACTATACTAAACTATTGGGGACGCTAGTATAGTTCTGATCTGATCAAGATATTGATCCGTTCAGACACTATACTAGTAATGGAGGTGTTTAGTGTGCGTGTGTGTAAATGGCAATTAAAGGGTTAAATTTATTACTAAATATATAGTGGGCATTTTGACACTGTTCTGGATTGATGCTAACTAACGTTAATGCTAACTGATATCACCTGTGACACTAATACAGTGATCAGAAAAAAGATCTGTACACTATAATAGTGACACTGTGACAGGGCAATAAAGGGGTTAACGGGGGTGATCAGGGGGTTAAATCTTTATTAGGGGATATATAGCGAGTACCCTATACCTATATGGGACTGCCGTTAACTACCACTAACTGCCTCTCAAACTAACTGATGTCACAAGTGACACTAATACAGTGAGCAGTAAATTATCTATATACTGTATATAGTGACACTCTGACAGGGAGTGAAAGGGTTAACTGGGGGGTGATCAGGGGTCGACAAATGTGCCTATGTGTACTGGTGTCAGTGTAGTGCTTGTGTACTCACTGTCTGATGCTTTCTTCACTCACGCTGGAACCAAAAAGGGCTCCAGGAGAGAAGATTGCATAATTTCCTGTGCCTGTGTTTAAATTGCACAGGCACAAGACGTTCTACAATTGGTCAGGATCGATCACCAGCTCCAGGCCAAAAATCATTGGCCTGCACCTGATGACTGATCGGTTCTAAACCGAATCAGCACATCGCGGGGACGGGCGCACACAACTGACGTACAGTTATATTGGTTGGCGCAGCCGAACCACCTTGCCACTGTAAAACTGTGTCAGGTGGTCGGCAACTGGTTTAAATTTGCTTTTTGATGTTTATTTCCCTTGTATTTTTCCATTAATGGTGTTGTTATAAGCTACAACTTTTAGAACTTCTCTCTTATTGGTCAAATTAAACACCCTCGTGATTTATGTTGTTTATCATGTGACTCTCCCCTGCCATGTGACTGTTCTTTGAATTGATTAGCAACTCTATCTGGCTCATCTATATTCCAATTATCCTAAGTAGAAACCAATAGAGGTGGATCAGTTCATGTATGACTAATGGAATCACATTATTCAGGATGCCACAGGTGATATTTGTATATATAAGGATTTATGTATGTACCCTGTTTCATTCTCTTCTCCATTTTTTACTTTTTTTCCTCCCCTTATCTTTATACTTCTTAGGCTCACAGCTAGCTGCTCCTCTTTAACAGTTTTCTCCTTGGACCTAAAAGATGCAGGCAATTGTATTTGATAGATAACCTCATGCTCCATGACATAGAATTATCACTTTTTATGTGTGGCTGTATGATGATTGGAGCTCTGAATGTTGGTTTGGACAATGTTATCTTTGTGTCTGTTTAGCCCCTTTTCCTAAAGTTTCCACTGATGACTCCCTCACTGGGAGATGAAATCTATTGTTTTGTTGTTATTGCAATTTACTTGTGTCTGTATTACTTGTATCTGTACCATCATAATAAAATGTTTAAGGGAAAAAAAATAACAGTACCATCATAATTAAATATTTATGGGAAAAAAAATAACAAGTTGCCTATGATCAGTTATTATGTGCGTAAGAAGTAAAAAAATTTAAAAATATGCAAAACATGAAGAAAAAAAATAAGAAAGGAATGCAACAAATGCAAATAATAATACCTTCAAGAGTTATAAAATGATGCTTCTCAAAAATGATGGTAGGTAGTATAGGGAAAAAATAAAAAAAATTGTTTAAAGGTGATGGCAAAGCCTGTCTCACTTAGTAAATAGTATTATTATTCGATTGTAAGCTCGCAGGAGCAGGGCCCTCCTAACCTTCTTGTATTGAATTGTATTGTTGCTGTATTGTCTCTCTTTATATTGTAAAGTGCTGCGCAAACTGTTGGCGGTATATACAGTATCTCACAAAAGTGAGTACACCCCTCACATTTTTTTAAATATTTTATTATATCTTTTCATGTGACAACACTGAAGAAATGACACTTTACTACAATGTAAAGTAGTGAGTGTACAGCTTGTATAACAGTATAAATGTGCTGTCCCCTCAAAATAACACAACACACAGTCATTAATGTCTAAACCGCAGGCAACAAAAGTGAGTACACCCCTAAGTGGAAATTTCCAAATTGGGCGCAAAGTGGCAATATTTTGTGTGGCCATCATTATTTTCCAGCACTGCCTTAACTCTCTTGGGCATGGAGTTCACCAGGAAAAGAACAAACCAATTAGCGCATTCACTACTAACCGTACCTAAATCTGCAAGCTGAACACTAACCCAGGTACATTACAGAAAAGCCCAGACTGACATTGTAGGAAAAACAGTGCAGCACAAAATATAATCTAAAAAGCTCATCTAAAAAGTTCATTCAAATTCTTTCTGAAGAATAACAGTTGAAAACCACAGTAGGGTGCCAGAAAGATGTTCACATACGGTGACAATCCCTTCACTAAGAAGCACTCCAATGCGCTCACCTCAATGTATGACCCCCTGTGTCACCAGTGGGTCAAACAGGCTCAGATAATCGTACAGGGAGATGTCCAGAAAACGGTAAAGCCTCCACTTTAATGAGGTATATTCCTCCACATTTCAGATGAGAAACCCAATGCATCAAAAAAGACACAAAGGAGAAGATCTAAGTGTATACTATATAAAGCTTCCACATTTATTGATGTATTGTTGCACTTACAGAACATTTCCTCATATTGCAGCATAAAAAGAAATTGAGCTGGGAGCCGATGCTTCCTCCTTCGGCCCATGAGACAGCAGCGGGTGATGTCACTAGCTCCACCTCCCGTACACGTTACATCCTATGGGACTTCATCAGCGGGGGTGGAGTCAATCAGTCACCCGTCTATTAAAGTAATAGAACCGCTGCCATGACTACAATGTGAACAGGAGAGAAACAAAGCACAGGTGTAAAAGACGGCCATCTTGTGGCCAAAAACAGGTACTTCACCTGATTATTTAAAATCAATGCCTTAAAAATTATATAAATAATAAAAAAAGAATTAGTAAACACCCGCTGTTGTGTCAAGCAATTACAATAAAATTCAGAAAAATAATATCCTTATAAGATAAATAAATTCATAAAATTCCTCCAATATTAATCAAAAAATGTATTACACAGATAAAAATCACACATTAAAAACAATTGAAACACACAAAATATTCAGCAAAAAAAGGCATTTAAAATGAACACAGAAAAGGAGACTCAATACAACATACTTATCTATCCGATATAAAGCAGTTCAGATCAAACTCAACATTCAATCCAACTGGAGTGAACATCTTAGTCTTATATATCCAATACGACTCCCTTTGGCTAAGGTGTCTGATAAAGTGACCACCCCGACCTTCTCAATACCCCGGAACCTTAGCCCTTTAGGGTCCCTATTATGAACAAGTCTGAAATGTTTAGAGACATTGTGGGTTTGTTTGCCTTTCTTAATATTGTTAACATGTTCACCAATGCGTACATGTAAGGCCCTTGAAGTTCTTCCTACATATTGGAGGCCACAATCGCATTCAAGCATGTATACAACTCCCTGTGTTTAACAAGTAATGAGCTCCTTTATCTGGTTCTTATTCCGTAGCTGCTACAGTAAAATCGTTTCTCTTCTTCATATTGCTATTAGACTGTTTACATGCTGGGCAATGTCCACATGCGTAAAAGCCCGAAAGGAAGGAAAAAAGTCTATTTTGCCTCTGCTCAGGGGGGGGGGGGGGTCAACAACCCCAGGGGCAATCTTGTCCCTCAAGGTTGGAGCCTTCCTATATATATAAAGTGAGGATGAGCTGGTAAAACAGGCCCCAACACTCTGTCCCTCAGCAAAATGTCCCAGTACTCAGAAATGATCCTCTAAACCCATGATGAGCGTAGCCCTATCCAATGATTTCACCTTCCCTATTTCTTTTTCTTTTTTTTTTTTTTTCACCTTCCCTATTTCTAATTCCAATTCCCCCCTCTTGTATCCTTTCTGCTCAAACCTTTCCGACAACTTATTACATTGTGACAAAAAATCTGCCTCAGAGGAACAATTTCACCTTAGGCAAATAAACTGACCTCTGGATATGTTGCAGAGCCACGTTTTATGATGACAACTGCTCAGAGGAATATATCCATTTCGGTCAGTAAAAAATCAAATTTCTTCATAAATGTAGGCCAATATGTATTTTGCTATATATTTTTGTAAAAAAAAATCCCAATAAGCATACACTTTCTTGTTTGCACAAAAGTTATAGCATCTACAAACTATGGGATATTTTTATTTATATTTTTACTGGTAATGGCGACAATCAGCGACTTCAAGTGGGACTGTGATATTGTGGAGAACCAATCGGACACCTAACTGACGCTATTGACACTTTTTGGGGACCAGTGACACTAATACAGTGAACAGTGTTAAAAAATATGCACTGTCACTGTACTAATGACACCGGCCCGGAAGGGATTAACAGCAGGGGCAACAAAAGGGTAAATGGTATGCCTAAGTTGTGCTTTCTAATTGTGAAGGAGGTGCTTTGACTAGGGGAAGGCAATAATCCGTGTTCCTGCTTAGCAGAAACACAGGATTGGTACCTTCCCCTCTGTCAGAACGGCGGTCTGCCTTGCTTACATTGGCAGACTACTGTTCTGCTTGTGTCCTGAATGATTGCCGTTGTCTGGAAAATCAATTGATTGACTCCCATGGTGTCCTATCACAGTGGGAGCAGATCACTGGCAGTGTTGGCGTGCACCCCAGACCCGGAGGTGTCAGATCATGTACTAGCGGCCGCCCTGCTGCAGTAAATGTATGTTTGGTGGTCCGCAAGTGGTTATAGTGATGGTAGAGACTGAAGGCTCTCTACCTTCATGCTGCTCCCCCCACAGCCCCCCCAAAATATTCATCTGATGCCCTCTCGATCCAGTGATGTGCACGAGTGTAAGATTCTGGTACCTTTGGTACCCTTATTTCCCATTTCTACCTTAATATTGCGTCCTACCTTGCTAACTAGGTGGAACGCATACACCTTTAAGAACGATGACATCATCGCCGAGCGCCGCTATGAGCGGCTATTTCAATCGCCGGTTTTCTCTCACTCATTGCTCGTTCAAACCGCATGCTTGACCAGTCTTGTCCTATGCTGCCGGAGCTTCTAGCTATTCCTTTGCCTGAACAAAACCGGAACCTCGCTACCGATCCCGTATCTCGCTACCAGATCACTCTCTTGCTACTGGACCTTGCTACTACTAACCCAACTAGTGATAAGTACCCCACAGGGGATTTCTTCCTAACTAACTTACACTATCTACCTCTGCATACTAAAGGACTGTTACTATGTAAGCACTATTTCTATCATCTGCATAACTTCATAGATTGCTAGCTCTTGAGCCTACCATCATCTACATCATTGCACTAGGTTACTCTCTCTTGTATACTTCATCTGCTGTCCCCTACCACCTGTTACTATACATGATTGCTAAACCTATCTGCATACTACCTATCATCACCTACCACTCTCCTGAATATTACTACTGAGTGCTCACCATTTCTAACGCCTGTCTCTCACCTCTATACTATCATATACATCCTATCACTCCAGGAACATCATATTGAGTGTATGTATATTTGCATAAAGCAGGCTGTGTACGGTGATGAGTCCTGAGAGTTGGATATGTTTGTTCAACACATCTCTACATGACTACTGAGTGTAATAATTCTGCAGCTGCAAATCCATTCACTAACAAAAAACGCAAGAGCGTTACAACGAGAGACTCAGCTGTCCTGGGGCTCCCTCTCCTCATTGGCTGAGACAACAGCAAATGTCATTGGCCCCCACTGCTGTCTGTCCCTGGCCTCCCTCTCCTCATTGGCTGAGACAACAGTGAACATCATTGGCTCCCACTGCTGTCAATCATAGCCAGTGAGCCAATGAGGAGAGAGCAGGTATGAAGCCGAGCTGCAGCTCTTTGTGTCTCATGGATAGAAAGAGCCAGGCTCAGGAACAAGCACACACCAGTGCCCTTATAGCAAGCGATTTGCTGTTGGGGGACCCTAGCACCGGCGGGGGACCCGAGAAGAGGAGGATTGAGGCTGCTCTGTGCAAAACCACTGCACACAGCAGGTAAATATATCATTTGTTTTTGTTCTTAAATCTGAACCTTTAATGGTACTTTGAGAAACCATGGTTTGGTAGGTACTCATAACCAATACAGGTTGCTAAAGAAAAAAAAAACGTAAAATGATTTAAATCTGAATTTCAGGCAAACAGCTTAATTAAACAATGAGAAGGGGAAAGCCGCTCAGGTGTGTATTCCAAACCCGGTGCAGGTCAGATCCGTCATCCGAGAACTGAAGAAATCCAAAATTCGAGACCGCACTCAAGGTATATGATGACATCAAAAAGGTTTCTTTATTCCTCATGTATAAAGTAGACAGACAGTGTGCAAACAGACGTGCCTGGTTGACGCGTCAACCAGGCACGTCTGTTTGCACACTGTCTGTCTACTTTATACATGGGGAATAAAGAAACCTTTTTGATTTCATCATATACCTTGAGTGCAGTCTCAAATTTTGGATTTCAAACAGCTTAAATACACAGTTGAAACTTTCGTATGTGAACTGTTTTATTTCTGCCCAGCCACAATTGTGATTTATACACCTCTGTCAGCATGCCCCTAATCACTCAGCACATATGCATGTAGTGTAGCTTCATTGGTTCCTAATGCTATTCCTCCCTCTCCTAGTCTAAAGCTGGATACACACTATACAACTTTTGTTGTTCAATTTCCTACAGATTTGCCTTCAACTATGTAGTGCAAGAGCCTGTCTAATTGTATACAAAATAAAAGTGTTTAGGTCTGATCTCATATTATATGGTTTGGTGAATCTAAAGGAAAAAAATCTAAAGATAATTGTATAGTGTGTATCCATCTTTAGATGTGCTGTTCGGGGAATAAGAGGAGGCTGATATCAAGAGTCAACTTTAACTTTTTATATGAACATACCCCTGCATTAAAAGAGTTGTATACCTACCTGGAGTTTAACTTTAGGTAGGTTTGACAGCCAAATACAAGGTCCTAGTACCTGCATAAAATGGCAATGTCAAATTGGTTGCTGGAAAAAAAAGGCAGAGATTCCTTACCTATGTGTGTTTGAAGGAACATGGTGATGCTGAATTCAATATGAAGTTGATATAAACACTAATACAAACACACCAATGTAATCATGAATCTAAGTGACAGTAGCATAACTATTAAGTGACAAGCTGAATCTGGAGAGGAGAATAGAGCTGGGAGGAGGTGCAGGCTGTGCTCTCTGTCTCCTCCAGCTCCTCCTGCTGCCACTGCTGCACTCCTGCATCTGGACTGTTAAATCAGGTTTGCTCAGGGTTTTCTTACCCACCCCCATCTCCTCCTAGCAAAGAACGTGGGTGGGAGAAGGTAAGCAAACACTGTGAATTTCTGACCTGACAGTCAGTGGTGCCCTGAGCTGCGATCCCATACCCCTGCAGCAGCTGTCATCTCTCCCAGCCTGCTGCCTGTCAAAAGTTAGCTTGCCCTAGGCTCCTCCTCAACTCTGATATGCCAAAATGAGGAGGAGCCTAGCAGGAAGGACATCACACAGCCATCTGCAGTGCTGCATCTGAGGTCTGTGTGTTTGAGGGTGGGGGAATTGCACTGGGTACACGGGGGAGGGAGCAGAATAAGAAACATTTATGCTGAGGGATGAGAGTGTGCTAGATGGCAGTAGGAGAAGAGGATTAGTGCTAGGTGGGAGGTATCGAGGGGGTGGGAATATATTCAAGGTGGGGGATTGTCCTCCCAGAAGTGTGTGCCCCCTGGGGTGTGCAGGGGCGTAGTCTATGATCACTGTGTCTGATCAACACAGTGGTTCACCATTTATGGCACCAGGCTGGTGTGAGCTGACCTGGTACCATGTGACCACTAGTACCATGTGGTCACATTGACTAATCACAGTGATCACAGTTACAGTAGTAAACAAGGCTGTCATTCATGATGCCTTGCTTACTACTGTGTGATCTCTCTGATTGGTCACAGTAATCACATGGTACCAAAGTCGATCACAATGACCATGTACCTTGTGATAGTTGTGACCAATTACGAATGAATGAAACCTTTGAACAGTGTTGGTGATTGCTTATATAGCGATCATCACCATAATAAGAAATCAGAGTGTAAAAACACTGCAATGCACTGCACTGCTCTGCAGACAATGTGTAAAAAAAAAAACTGTACAAAATTTTTTTGTGAACATACTGTCACCAGAGCAAGTGCAATGTCACTATGGTGACAATGTACTGCAATGGCGGTGATCACGTACAATGGCTGCTGCCAGTCAGTGTCTCTAATCACTGTCAGACCAATCAGTGTTCCTAATCACCATCACCCACTCATAGTGTCCTAAACACTGCAATCCACACACAGTGTCCTCAATCAATGCCACCCACTCCTTAATAACCGCGGCAGAGGTGAGTGCCTGGGGGATCCGTGGACGGGCCTTATTTCTGTTTCAAGTTCATGTCTCCCCAAAACAGGCAGACTCTTGGAACTGGAGGTTCAATAGCCATATTTGGGGCCTCTGTGCCTCAAACCAGCAATGACTGTAGATGTTAATGTAATCTTCTCAAACTACTGGGGTCCCCTGTCATAATGTGTTTATTGTAAGTAGATCTATTGCTAGAGCCTGTTTATTAAGGTGTTATGTGTATTTGTCTCATTGAATCATTTCTCCATTATGTGCCTCTTCTGTGTGTTTTCCCATTGTCCTATTGTTTCTGTCTGTCTGCTACTATTGTCCCCACCACCTAGGTTGGTATAAGTGCCTAGTTAATTAGCTTAAGTTCACTGTCAGCTATTAGTTGCTAGAGGTGAATTAGCATAGTTTATGTTGGCTGTTTCCTAGTGTTGCCTTTTGTTATGTGTAAATGTGCATACACCCCAACCATTGTAGTAGCATGCACCTATACACATCTAGATCCTGAGAGATCTTTACACAAAAGAGGTAGTTCAATCCACAATACACATTTATTGAAAGGGTTACATATTATATATATATACAAATTACACACCAAACAGTATTTACAACACATTATTAGTATAAATCCCCTGACTTATATGATATTTACAAATTACCCACACTAGCCATATTTACAATACAATGTATGTATAAGCAGGGAGTCAGTTTACCTTGCCACTCCAGGTTGGGACATGATGCCTGTCCATATTTACCATCCCCATGAGAGTTTCATCCTAGTCTGCTTGTAAGAGAAATTTCTCCCCTTCCCATCTTCACTAATATGGATCCATATCGCCGTGCTGATTGGTGTAGCAACCCTACCCTTCTCCTCCCTCTGGGCGTATCTTATTCAGGATTGGACAATTTCCCCATCCCCTATATTGAGCATAACCCGGCCTCTCAATAGCCCTCCTCTCTGGGGGGGGGGGGGGGGTTAATCATGCTAGGTCAGCTGCTGGGAAAATTGCCCATCCCTGAACAGACAATCAACTTCATTGCATATCTAAAGACTGAGTCTTCGAAGATATATCAAGGGGAATGACATGGCCCACAGTATTATTACTATTGCCTTGGCCCCAGAATGTCTGGCTAACAGGAACTTAAGTACAGGTACTATTCTGCATATCAGTTTGTTTTCCTGTGTAAATAGCAGGCTGGCATTTCAAACGGACTTGTTAATCAAATTACTATTGCTGGTCAGACTTAAAAGTCTACACTAATATTCATCTATGTGTTTGACATCAACACTCAATATCTTGAAAAATAAATGACTATGAATAAATATTTACATCCATCTATTTACAATTACTATAGGAGATTTATACATAACTCCTCATCAGGCAACACTCTAATGGAGATTACATCTAAACCCCCTTTATAAGGCAACACTAGTTATGTTAATTACATTTCTGTATACAATTTCCTTTGCATACGATGTAATTAGGCTCACCTGACCTGGTATGGTATATAAATTCTGTGTGAGTTTTTAATAAACAGTTCCAGTTCTCATACAAGCCATTGCCAGGTAGTCTTGAATGCTGCAGCTATAATATCTGGTTCCTATGTCCAGCCTGGAGGTAGCTGTATACTGACGGAAACACCAAAGCAGGGTGCTGGACGGTTCCATCACAATAGGTAGTAAAACTGCTATAGGTGATGCTACACTACACTATATTCCCTGACCACTCATATAGAAGTGATCATTACAGTACATTGGTTTTGACACAATTGGTTGATTTGTGTGATATACAAGATACAATGTCCGGTACACAATTAGTGCAGACATTGAAGAAGTCTTACACATGTGGTATTGCCATACTCAGGAGGAGTAGAAGAATGTGTTTTGGGTGAAATTATATGTATGCTCATGATGTTTGTGAGAAATACCTTATTTAGTTGGCAACTTTGTTTAAAAAATTACTTTAATTTCCTTCCGCAATTTCCAGAAACTTGTGGCACTATAATTAAGTCTTCCAAAGACTCACCGTGCCTCCTAAAAAATACCTTGGGGTGTTTACTCATCACAATCCATTTGGTAATTTTGTGGGTGTTTTTACTATCCAGATGCTCCAGGGCCTCTGAAAATGTGTTAGGTAGTCAGGAATTTGGATGCTGTTCCTTAGATTTTGGGCCCCTCTATGCATCTAGGCTGTGAAAAATTCTCACACATGTGGTATTCTCATACTCAAAAGGCATAGCAGAATTTGTTTTGAGGTGTAATTCTAAGTATGCCTTTGCTGTGTGTGAGAAATAAAGACAACTTTGTGAAAAACAGAAAAAAAAAAAAAAAGCAAGTGTTATTTAAATTCTTTATTTTCCCATTTTCAAATATCTATACCATAGTTTATAGACTCTATTACTTTTACACAGAATAAATCATTTACACTGGTTTGGGTTATTTTTACTGAACAAATGTAGCAGAATACATTTTGGCTTATATTTGTGAAGACAGATTATTTATTTGCAAGGTGCAACAGCGCTCAAATTATATAATATTAGTTCGGTTACAGTGTTGCATTACTGAGTATTTGTCAATCTAAGGCCCTGTTTACACCTGAGCATTTTTCAGCTTGTCAAATGCTCATCTCTAAAATCTCAAAACACCCAACAACTGCAAAATCCTATTCATTTCAATGGCCCCTGTTCACATATGAGCGTTTTTGTCGCCTGAAGCAAAACGCCTGAAGCTCAAAAAAGTACATGAGCTTCTTTTTGGCAGATTACAAGCATTTTGTTAGATGTCAATGCCTTCCTCCAAACACCTGCAAAAAACGCCTGAAAAACGCCTGAAAAAACCCCTGAAAAAAAGCCCCAAAAAAATGCCTGAAAACAATATGATCAGGTGTGAATGGAGCTTTAGTGTGATAGCAAAGAAATTTGAAAATTGACGTGGGCAGGAAGGAGGTGAAAGTGTCAGGTACTGAGATGGTTAATTAGGGTCATATAAGGTATCCATTTGCTTATTTTTTTAGTTCAACAGGTCCAGTACATCTCACTGATCTCTAAATATAAATCTTAAACCCACACAAAGCTGTAAGGGAGTTTAGAGGAAATTGTGGAGACTAACTGGTACAACACCTAAAATGCCACATTTTTGGCTAGTATCTTGCAGGCAACCATTCTCAAAGACATACCTTATGATGATATTGTTTATTTAAAAATTGATGGTATATAAGAAATGGAGGCTTTAATGCTTTTGATAGGTCTCGGGGGGGGGGGGGGGGGTGTTTAAAGCATTTGAGAGAAGTACTTTAGGGGCCGTACCCCTTTGTGGGGCTGAGGAAAGGTGTACAGTATTTAGTATTTAGTATTTTGTTTAAACACCTATTTAAACTGTCTAGGATGTAGGCTAGGTAGAAACACAGGATTGTTAAAAAGTGGGGCTACTAGGTTGTGTAGTGATTTAACCAAGGATAATTTGCAAGTATTATTTGCAAGTATTATTCTAGAAGTGTAATGAGTGGGAAAGCATAAGGCATAAAATTGCTTTATGAAATTAGGGTGAAGCCAAATGAAGGGATCTATGAGGTGAGGAGTAGGGATGATCGAACTTTTGAAAAGTTCGGTTCGGCCAGAACATCCGAACTTCCCGAAAGTTCGGCCCGGATTTCAGAACCCCATTGAAATCAATGGGACCCGAACTTCGGTAATCAAAAAACACAATTTTTAAGCCCTAAAACCCAATAAATGCCCCTAAAAAGTGCCTAGGGTTCTGGGTCATGCCCCATTAACTATTAATCACACAAAAAAAAAGTTCTTAAAAATTGTCATTTTTGATAAAAAAGCCAATTATTGAAAAAAAAAAAAAAAGAGAGATTTTTTTTATTTTGACTTTGGATTTAGTATCTGGGGGGTCTAAAAAGTGTACATGTGAAGTTTCAGCTCTGTAGCATGTCCAGAACCATGAAAAAAAAAATACTTTTTCAGTAGAACAGGGATGTGGGACCCTCCTTTTACACCTATATGATCTTTTTTTCTGGTTCTGGACATGCTACAGGGCTGAAACTTCACAGGTACACCTTTTAGACCCCCCCCCCAGACACAAAATCACACAAAAAAAGTTCTTAAAAATTGTCATTTTTGATAAAAAAAGCCAATTATTGAAAAAAAAAAAAAAAAAAAAGAGATTTTTTGATTTTTACTTTGGATTTCGTATCTGGGGGGTCTAAAAAGTGTACATGTGAAATTTCAGCTCTGTAGCATGTCCAGGACCATAAAAAAAAAGATTGTTTGTATTAGAAAACTTTCAGCACAGGAGGTTGGCTTCGCTGCTGTAACACCTTGCCGGTTTAATAGCAGTCAGGAAAAACATCTGAACTTGTGTATAGTGGTACTGTGCACAAGTTCTGATGTTTTGCCTGCCTCCAAAAACCCCCAAAAAATGCCAGCAAAAACACACCTGGGCATTTTTTTTTGACGCTAGCGTTTTTTTGGGCATTTTTTGGGGTTCTTTTGAGGCAGGCAAAACATCTGAACTTGTGTATAGTGGTGTATATACACACATACATATATTTATATACACACCTAGACATATATAGGTGTGATAGCAGCAGAAATATATGCTTGCGCTAATGAAATCATTTACAGTAATATATTTCTGCTACTATCACACCTATATATGGCTAGGTGTCTATATACATATAATTATGTGTGTATATATACCACTATACACAAGTTCAGTTGTTTTGCCTGCCTCAAAAGAACCCCAAAAAATGCCAAAAAAAACGCTAGCGTCAAAAAAAAAATGCCCAGGTGTGTTTTTGCAGGCATTTTTTGGGGGGTTTTGGAGGCAGGCAAAACATCAGAACTTGTGCACAGTACCACTATACACAAGTTCAGATGTTTTTCCTGACTGCAAAGAACCCAAAAAAATGCCTGCTTTGAAACCGGCAAGGTGTGAAAACCGAGGAGAGAAGCTAACCCCCTGAGCTGAAAGTTTTCTAATACAAACAATCCTTTTTTTTTTCTGGTTCTGGACATGCTACAGAGCTGAAACTTCACAGGTACACCTTTTAGACCCCCCAGACACAAAATCACACAAAAAAAGTTCTTAAAAATTGTCATTTTTGATAAAAAAAGCCAATTATTGGAAAAAATTAAAAAAAAAAAAAAGAGATTTTTTGATTTTTAAAAAAAAGATTGTTTGTATTAGAAAACTTTCAGCACAGGAGTATGGCTTCGCTGCTGTAACACCTTGCCGGTTTAATAGAAGGCATTTTTTTGGGTTCTTTGCAGTCAGGAAAAACATCTGAACTTGTGTATAGTGGTACTGTGCACAAGTTCTGATGTTTTGCCTGCCTCCAAAAACCGCCAAAAAATGCCAGCAAAAACACACCTGGGCATTTTGTTTTTGACGCTAGCGTTTTTTTGGCATTTTTTTAACCCTACACTACACTACGGTCCCCTTACACTTAACACTTTCCCTACAGAAACTAAATTTTTGAAGCTAACTTAAGTGTAAAGGAGCACTCTAACTACACTAGATATCCCTTTCCTCACACTAAAAATAGCTAAATGACACTTTTAAAGTAAAATTAACAGAACTGCTTCCACTCTCTTCCATGTCCCGTACAAGAATGCTAGGAATATGGCGGGGGCGATCTTATATACTGGGGGGCGTATTCACTAATGATTGGTCTAGGGACCCCCTTGTCACTCCAATCACATTCCTAGCATTCTCCTGCCCCCTCAATTGGCTTTTGCTAATGGTTCTGGTCCAATCACCGGCTTTTAAAACCCATTTCCTGAAGCATTGCATTTTGGTCGGTTCTGGTTGCCGAATTCCGAACTTTTTGGGCAAAAAGTTCTAAATTCTGCTGAACCTCGAACACCCAATGTTCGGGCCGAACCGATGGTGGACCCGAACCGTTCGATCATCCCTAGTGAGGAGAATCTGCTTTAGATTCAATATTGGTCCAATCATATTTGTAGACAGTAGTATAGACCTGTGTTTATTGAGCCAGTTTTTGCCACCCTAAAATATTGTGGAAGATTTAGGATTCCCACAACTCCAAAAGATTTGGGGTCAAACAAGGGTCTTTAGGCAACGGGGGAATGTTGCTGGGTAAATTGTGGAAAGACAACACTCTTGATAGCAAAGTCTTTTTTTAGGATAGTGTTTCTGCCAACCCACAAATGAGAGTAGGTAGACCACAAGTTCATCTTCTCTTCTAATTTTTAAAAGTGGGTATAATTTGCCTTATAAAGAGTGGATATCGATAAGTAAGGCAGGGAGTGTTACTGACAAAAAAAGAAGCTTTAAGATAAATAAAGTAATAAGTAAGTAAGTAAATAAGTAAAGTATAAGTAAATAAGTAAGTAAGGTAATAAAGTTTGGTAGAAGTAATTTAAGGGCTTCTGAAACCTTAAGTTCCGAAGCTCTGTCAAGGTTTTAAACAAGTTGAGTTGATTGTTTCTAACAAACCAAGAAAAGCTCCAGGGTTAAAATAAAGATAATCGTCAACAAGAGGCACCCTTGTCTTGTAGGGTCTATAGTGTGATGGTCAACAATTGGCCTAAAGGGTTCAGTCTTATAAAGCTGACCCAGAGTCTCTGGTGTGGCTCGGGGTGTCCACCGCAAAACAAAAGAGGAAGGCAGGAGAGCCCTTATAGTGTAGTAAATTGCTTCAAAGAGAATAAATTGCTTCAAGAAAGCTAGATAAGTAGGCACGATTCAACAGTGGCAAGAAAAGAGTTGAAAAATGACTTACAACTGTTGATTCTGTGGTCACCCAAAGGGGTTGGAAAGAGGGTTGGAAAGACACAACCTTCTGATTGGACATGTAGAGAAAACCTGTCTCCAGCTAAAGATGCAAATAATAACACTCGCGCCTCTAACCATTTTAGAATCAAGCACAATAAAGATCCGAGATTACTCACGTTCTGTGGAATAGATAGAATAGAGAACAATTGGAGAGGAAAAGATATGTGTAAGGCCGTATCGCAGAACTAAACATATTGGATTTATGAGTTGGGCACACTTCAGCCGCAAGGTATGGACATAGATGTTGACATAAATTGTTTTATTTCGGATTTTTAATATTTTTATATATTTTAATATTTGAATATTTGGTTAAAAATAATCTATAATAATATTATATATTTTACTGTAACGTATACACCTCCCTGTCCTATTGGGAAATAATAATAATATTAATAATAAATAAATTAAAATAATTATACTTAATACATACCCACTATCCACAGATGTAAGTAACATCATATACATAAAAGGTGCTACATAGCACAGGGTTAATTAACATCTTGTACATAGAGTGGTGTTGCTCAGCAACCAAAGATAATAAAAAATCACGCAATATAAAGTTGTCAGCAGAAATAGGAAGCAGATTATATTTAAATTTAGTTTTATAACTTGTAGAATTAATTCATAAATGATTGGTTTTAGATAATAAATTTTAAATGACATTATTATATGTAATTGAGTAAGTCAATATGATTCTTAAATATCGATTCCAAAATATTAATAACATATATATGCGTTAATGCAAACATATGTAATGCAATATATACAGATAGAGTGAAAGCCGTTTTACAACCCCTAATAGCTGCGTAATATGTAAAGGAATAAGTCCCAGATAGCTCTGTGAGGTGTATCTGCTGGTGGATGCCTCTATAGTAATAAGGGAGGAGATAGTATAATGAGGCACGGTATAAGTAATAGACTAGGGCAATGGCGTGTCAGCTTCCGAAGACGTCAACGTAATGACGAAACATGTCAAGCTGACACGCACGTCGCCTCACTGTGGAGTATAGCCGTGGAACGCACGCCGGGTGGTGGACTGCAGGCCAGAAGGGAACAACGTAACTTGTATCCTGACGAGCTCGCTACTTTCTTCCACCCGGTAATAGTGCATGCGGCCTGTACAGCTTAATGCTACATAGGCATTGATACATTTTATTGTTGTGTATAAGATTTTAATAAATTTTTAATAAATGGAATGATTGTTCAAAATTACTACACCATGAGGAGTCCCTTGTTTCTTCTCTAAATACCCACCCCAAGATATACAGGTGACCCTGGTACCTAGGAAAGTGGACAAGAGGGCTATTTGACATCTGATATCCCCAAAAGCGTTACAAGATCCAGGTTGCCATAAGGTAACAGGGATCAGATTTATCTGGTAAGCCTATACTCTGGCCATCCCTGCATGAGTGAATAGGAGACAACCACCACCACTGTTCCCCTGTATGGTCGTGAATACCTCACTGGTACATTATTTAATATATATGCACTGGACTTTGAGTGATCAATCTAAGTTGCACAGAGCACATAAGCACTTTATTGATTGATGTGTATGCACTTTACTTTTTATTCATTTGAGTATTTATGCATTTAAGATTGGTATATCATTTGAGTTATAATAGAGCACTTTATTTGATTGATACACATGCACTTTATTATATAATTTTTAAAATGGATTGGTATCACAGATAGGAGATCACCCCGTTAAATGTCACTATAGCACTTTATTAACACATAGAGGTATTTATTTATTAAATTTAAATGCACATTTTTGTATGGTAAGATATGCGCTGCTTAAATTGAGGAATAGCTTCAAGGTAGTATTCCACCTAAAGATGTTCGCTCTCTATGCCACAGAGGTTCCCATCTTGGGTCCTCAGTGGGATTCTCAGGGGGTTGTAGGAAATTTGTAAGTGCTGTGAAAAAAGCCCCTTGATGGTCTGATCAGCAGAGGTGCCTGGAGATATGTGTCTACGAATGGGTAGGAGTCCTCTGCTTTAATGAACATGAACTTTTTTATTACACTTACACATTTCAGGGAGATCCATCCTCACTGGATGATATCACCGCTTCATGTGCAACATGAATTGTATCACCCTGAACTGAGAAAGTGGTGATTTAAAGCCATAAATCATGTTTTAGTTGTTGATATAAAGAAATGTGTTCATTAAAGAGGACCACTCCTACCCATTCTCAAACACCCATTCTCAAACACGTCAAATAAGTTTGGGCACCTCCATCAATAGAATCACCTGCTGATTTTTTTTCGCTGCACTTATGAACTATTGTCTTGTTCCATTTGAGATTGTAATAGCATTGAACAGAATGCCATTGACTTTAACATTTGTTTTTTGCCTGAAAAAGTGGAGTATTGCCAGCATGCTACCCTGCCGAAAGGTCTTCTCCATGTGTGTTGAGAGGAATGTTGTCTCCATTTTCTGATGACGGGACCAGAGAATTACAATTGTCCTGTGTTAAACTGTTAAATGATTTGAAAAAATACAGGGCCAGATTGTCTTCAAACATTTTAGTGTATTGAGAAATGAGTCAGTCTGGGTCCAGAATTTTCCAACAATTAGTTTGTTCTATTGCAAAGAACAGTTCTTCAACCATGATTGGAGTTTTAAGGGATTAAATAATGAGCATCTTTACTTTTTGCATCCTGTTTTTTGGAGAAATTGCAGGATATCCTCTCTTAGCTAGTAATTTGTGGAAGGGTCACTAAAAAGAGAAGATATAGAAAGGATATATAACGAGAACTAGTTATGAAATGCAGTCACAATTACTTAGGGGCACTGGGCCAGAATGTCCTTAGAGGTTTTAATCAATTAGACATGAGTTTGAATATGTTTTGATGTTATGGCCCTAGCTAGTAAGTATCCTCTTTTATTTCTCAATTTGTAATAAAGATGATCATGGTAGGTACGTGACCTGTGTATTTTCCTAGACAGTTGTTTCAAGTTCCTATCTAGTGTTAGTTAATTCAGTTAGGGTTGCTTACTCCAGGGCTTGTTTGAGCAGTTATTCTAAAGTGTCTATTTTCTTGATAAAGAGTCAAAGAGTGTTTCTATTTTTTTAAGCTGAATAGATTCCTCCCCTCTAATTTAACCCTTATGAGCTTCTCATACTCACTAGAGAAAATTTGGATGTGTCATTGATTTTGAAAAAGTGGTCACAGATTCTGAGATCTTGGGTTGGGCACAAGCATCTGTCAATAATGTTAGATTTAAAATGGAGGCTGAAGAAAATTGTGAGCATCCAGGCTCTTTATGCAGAAGAAACATGCAATGGCTCTTCTACAATAAAATACACTTGCCTACCTGTTTGTAATCCTCTGCAAAATTTACACGGAACTGCTCTTGTTCATCTCTGTTTACATTTCTGGCACAGTGCCAGTGCATGCACGGGGGTGACATCATCCTGCACCAGCCAGTCAAGTTGGGGAGAAGATGCCAGCTCTGGCAAGGGACCTTGGGAGATTGGACCATTAGAAAGTAGGTGAGTAGCCCTGACTGATGCTGTTACAGTGCTTAAACTCCACATTAGGGAAATTCAATTGTTGGGATACAGGTGCATCGTCTAAAGTAGTAAAACTACCTATCTGGGCCTGTGTATGTTTAGTGAAGTCCCTTTGAGAAAGAAAAATTTAACCTATTCTGGAATATTTTGCATGTAGATTAGTAATAAATATAATAATCATAATAAGTATACTAATTCCAAAGTTTAAGTCCAGGAGACCGTTACATAAATGTTCAGGTCAACATGATTATTAAATATTTGGCAATGCTTTTTTGCCAATGTGTTTATTTAAATATTGTGTAAAACATTCCTTCTTTGCCAAGTTAATTCTAGATCTATAAAAATGGTTCTTTAGAAAAAAAAGGCATTAAAACAAAATTTTCAGTGGTGCTTTAGAAAGTCACATTCTCTCAATTTGACATGAATTGTTACTATTAGAATTTTATGTGACAGACATTTGCCAAAACATTTTAGGTTAAGCATTCTGCTATAATATTATTAATTCATTTAATAGTCAGTGCAATATAACTATTGCTAATTAATCCATTTGGTATTAGTAGCACGTTTATATAAATTATATGCCATATTCCATTATATATGAGTGAGCTTTAAAACTCAGAGATTATGATCATAGACATACAACTACTGTAATAGCCAAGAAATTAGATGGTCAACCTAAATCAGGAGTCTTTTAATAAAACGGCTCAAATTTGCTTGTCTACATGTAGTAAATTTTGCTAGAAATAAATTCACCTACTTCCATATACCATAGAATACTGTATCTTAGTTTCCTTCATTGTTAATTTGAGATAGGGGTTCTCAAAAGTGAAAAAAAAAAAAAAAGCTGGAAAATGGACACTACAATTTAAATATTGTGCTATAGTTACCTATACCTTCTAACTGCAAAATAGAAGAACAGCTTGAAATGGACCACGACTGGCTAAAAATATGTAAATCTTTAATCGGTCACTTTTAAAGTGGCAATGCCTGAAACAAGCACATATTTTTTTTTAAACTAAATGAAAACTAATAATTTTTCCATCTTAGTGTGCATATTTTTCTATTTTTCTAAGATTGTCAAAAATGTTTAAATGTTACTACTCTGGCCTCTGAACTGTGGTCAGTTGACTTGTAAAGACCATGCATGGGGTTTTTCCAAAATGCCAGCCCCTCCCTATAAAAACCCATGTTTCAAAGAGCCTTTATTCATAGTGCACTGCAACAGATATGGATTAGATAAGAAAGCTCACAAAAGGAACCTGCTGGTGCTCAGTACTTGTGAAAAAAAATCAATGTTTACATGCAGTCACAGACACACAAAGTGTGTGTCGTACAAGTGTCTGGCAGATTGAAGAGAGAAATGGGCGCTTTATCTGGGAAAGTTAGAAACTGGAGAAGGTGAAAAAATGTATCTCTATTTCTACATGCAGTCAAAGACACACTCATAGAAATCTGCACTGTAATAACAGACCAGGGAGAGATTTTCAGTACTTTGGGAACAGTTAGTTAAATACCAACCTCAGTTGCTGCCTGGCTAGTTTAGCCCCCCCCCCCCCCCATACACATTTTTTTATGGGGGGTTTTCCTTCGTTAATGTTTGCATTTTTTACATGCAGTCAAAGACACACTTACAGTACTTCACACTGTAATAACAGATCAGGGAGAGAATTTCAATACTTGGGGACAGTTAGTTAGTTAGTTAGTTACATACCAACCTCAGTTGCTGCTTGGCTACTTTATTTTAACCCCCCCCCCACACACACACACACACACACACACACACACACACACACTTTTTGGGAGGGGTCTTCTTCTGTTACTGATTTCATTTTTTTCACCTAGATTTTAAAAAATGGGGGTGGGGGTTGTAGTTTTTGAAGACTGCATTTACGCACAAAACCATTTTTTTTTTGTCAGTTAAAAAAAACACTGGGACTTAATTTAGTAAAAGCTAGCTGATGTGTATCCTTTGCTAACAGTGCAGTGTACTCAGTACAGTATTTGGGTTTGTGAATGTTGGGGGAGCAGTTTAAATTGGGGGCCTAGTCCCAATAATATTATAATGCAAGTGTATGTAATACATTCCTTTGGGGCATTTTTTTATTTACATAAATGACACTCTAAATTTGATTTATAGATTTAAAAATGACTGCTGGGAGTCCTATTCAAATATGGGCTTGAGGGGACATGTTTTAGTTTTTTCCTAGGAATAAATCAAAGTTTAATGTTGATTTGTAGATTTAAACATGGCTGTTGGTGGTTCTATTTGAACTGGGGCTTAATTGTAAAGACATCAAATTTGGAAAAGTACTTACTAAAAAATTTAGGGTGTTTTCTTTCTGATAATAAATGAAATTGTAATAATTCATACATTTAACAGTGGCTGTTGGGAATTTTATTCAAACTGGGGTCTGGCACCAAAACTGTAATACTGAGCATAGGCAACATTTTTGCAGTGTTTTTTTATGCTAATATTTGACAATAGAAATTTGGATTTCAGGAATTAAACATAGGAAGTCCTATTGAAACTGGAGCTAGAGTACAAATAATCAACCCTGGAATTATACTCACTACAATATTTGGGGGGGAGGGTATTTTGTAAGTAAATTAAGTAAGTTGGGGCCCTGTTTAAATTGGAACATGTGTCAATAACTTACTACTGTGAGTTTAGGTAAAACAATCATTTGAGGTGTTTTTTTGTATACATAATAACACCTAATATTTAATTTCAACATTTAAAGGTGCCTGTTGGCGGTCTGATTAAAACTGGTGCTTGGTTGCCAATTAATTAAAACTTAGAGCATGCTCACTACAATATCTGGTTGTTTTTCCTGGGAATAAATTAGACTGCAATGTTGGTGCCTATGTTTAAAAATTATACATACATATACACTAAAAATATCATAAAACATGCCCAATATAAATATTAAAAATAAAAAAAATTAAGGCTCCATGTACACGGGACGTTAGAAAGAACGTGCTGCAAAGCCAGTTCTGACGCCAAGAAAAAGCAGCTGTCAAACGTGCTTTCAGTAGCTTTTTCCACTGGCGTTATTGCACGTTTGGCCACGTTGCTTTTAGCAGCGTTTTTTCTGCCTCCATTCAAAATCAATGGTTCCCTATGGGAGCCTATTGATTTAAATGGAAGTCGCACTGCAAGTCGGATCAGGATGATCCGACCTGTGGCGCGACTTGCGCTGTGAGAATCTTAAGGGGGAACTCCACGCCAAAAATGGGAAAAAACGGGGTAGGGGGCCCCCCCCAGGTTCCAAACTAGGCCCTTCGGGTCCGGTATGGAATTTGAGGGTAGCCCCACGCCGAAAAAACGACGTGGGGGTCCCCCCCAAAATCCATACCAGACCCTTATCCGAGCATGCAGCCTGGTAGGTGTGTGTAAATAACGACAGGAGACGTTTTGGAAAGTTTATTAAAAATCTTCATCCGGTCTTCTCCTGCTCTGGTCTTCTGCTCTTTTGCTGTCCGCTCTTCTGCTGTCCAATCTTCTACTCTTTTACCTCCTCTGGTCTTCTTCTTCCTCCGGTCCTCCTCCGACGATGTCACCGGTGATTATGCCGGTCTCTGCAGCTTGTTATATAGCCATTGTGGGCGTGGCCTCCCGATGACGTCACTGGGAGGCCCCGCCCCCTCGTGTCACAGATGACGTCATCTGTGACACGAGAGGGTGGGGCCTTCCGGTGACGTCATCGCGAGGCCACGCCCACAATGGCTATATAACAAGCTGCAGAAACCGGAGACCGGCATAATCACCAGAGACATTGTCGGAGGAGGACCGGAGGAAGAAGAAGAAGACCAGAGGAGGCAAAAGAGCAGAAGATTGGACAGCAGAAGAGCGGACAGCAAAAGAGGAGAAGACAAGAAGACCGGAGAGGGAGAAGACCAGAAGACCAGAGCAGGAGAAGACCGGATGAAGATTTTTAATAAACTTTCCAAAACGTCTCCTGTCGTTATTTACACACACTGCCTTTTATGGGGTGAATGGGTAGGGGTACAGTGTAAGGGGCCTGGGATCTGGGGGGCCCCCTTGTTAAAGGTGGCTTCCAGATTCCGTTGAGCCCCCTGCCCGCAGACCACCACAACCACCGGCCAGGGTTGTGGGGAAGAGGCCCTTGTCCTCATCAACATGGGGGCAAGGTGCTTTGAGGTGGGGGGTGCAGAGCTCCCCCTGCCCCAAAGCACCAACACCCCCCATGTTGAGAGCATGTGGCCTGGTATGGTACAGGGGGGGTGGGGCCGATCGCTCGTCCCCTCCCCCTTCCTGCCCTACCGGGCTGCATGCTCGGATAAGGGTCTGGTATGGATTTTGGGGGGGACCAAAATCCCCCTTAAGATTCTCACAGCGCAAGTCGCGCCGCAGGACGGATCATCCTGATCCGACTTGCGGTGCGACTTCCATTCAAATCAATAGGCTCCCATAGGGAACCATTGATTTTGAATGGAAGAAAAAAAAACGTTTGAAACATCGGGAAACACACGTTCGAACGCAAATAATTGCGTACCAAAAAACGTCCCTGAACTCAACTGCCTGCAAATGACTGTAAACGACCCTGTGTACATGGACAGATAAGATAACATGTACATGGGTTCAGGGGCTTCTAAAAAAAACTCCCAACTGCTCCTAAACGGCCATTTACAACGTCCCGTGTACATGGAGCCTTAGACCCGAACTAGAAAAATAAAAAATGCCCATTTTGAAGGCTTTTATGCAAGTTATTGGCAGTAAAAATGATATGGGGGCCCAGGTACTGCTCTGAGGGACATGTATTAATGCAAAAATATTTTTTTTAAAATATTGTTTTTAAAGGATCAGTGATTTTAATGATGTTTAAAGTTAAACAATAAAAATGAAAAAATTCAATAAACATAGTGCCTGGGGAATCTCCTTAGTCTGCCTGTAAAGTAGTGCATCTGTACTGTGTATAGAACCTGTTGTAGTGAAAATGACATTTGTAAAGAAATAAAATGACAATTTCTCTACAAGCTTTCTTTATTTTGTAAACAATGGCTTGGGGGGGCCAGTCTGTATGATGAGGCCACATTTTAGTGCACTTGGAATAAGATTAGAGATTTTTTGGATACAATTTGGTGTCTCTTTGACAGACTTTGGATGGAAATAACAAAGTTTTGCTCTTCACTCCACAGAGAGAAAGCCTTATGTGAAGAAGCCAAATTATATATAAAATCTGTTTATTTGTCTTAACAAATCATACAAAAACAATGTCCAACAATAACCTCAAAAGAGAGGTTTCAAAATAAATTTAGAAAACTAACTCTTCTACCCCTCGTATATACAATACGATATTACACCTTTTTAGAACTTCTCCAAGATATCCAGACAATGTCCCATCAATATACTCTTCTGTATTCGTGAGCTGCATGTTCATGTAGCCATCCGCAGAGACCAGGTATCCCTTGTATTCCATACCCCACTTCAGTTTACCACCAGTAAGGCCATTAAGGAATGGTTTTGGGTTTAGTGGCAAACTAATTCTGCCACTGGAGCTGCCTCGGAATTCTCGAGAACACACATGGAGAGAGCAGGAAATGACTAGAGGTAATCTTGATGAAAGCAAAAATTGGGCTTTGGGTATCAGTGGTGCCTTCACACTGATGGGTGGCACCAATAGGCACTGATGGGCGGCACTGATAGGTGGCACTGAAGGGCACTAATACATGGCACTGATAGATGGCACTGATGTTCACTGATTGGCACTGATAGATGGCACTGATGGACAATGGTAGGTGACACTTTTTGGCAGCACTGATGATGAGGCACTGATTGGCAGCACTGATTGGTGGCACTGGTGGGCATTGATAGGTGGCACTGGTGGGCACTTGTAGGTGGCACTTATAGGCACTGATAGGCGGTACTGATTTGCACTGGTAGGGGGCACTGGTGGGCACAGATGAGGTGGCAGTGCCTCTCTCACTTTGGGACCGATGTCCATCTGACACAAGCCGGTGATCGCCTTTTTTTTTTCTCCTCAAGAAAAAAAAAGCTGATTACCGCCTCTGTTTACATCACGTGATCAGCTGTCATTGACTGTGGTAAGGGGCCGGGATCATGGACTCGCTGATCACAGAGTGAGCCACACATGCCCTGCAGGGGTACCGCAGTCAGCTCATGCATGGGAGGAAGTACATGGACGCCCTCCTGGCAATTTAGGCCCGCACTGTAGCTGTCTTTTGGCTATAGCATGGGCAGGAAGAGGTTAAATGAAACTTTTTTGGTTTGAGATGGTCCGGTAGATTTGTTGAAGAGGTGTCTAGAATTTTTGAATTCAAATGCATATACTGTAATTTGTTTTGTACCATGTTATTTGATCAGCAAAAAACAACATTCCTTGATGCTGTAATAGAGATAAATCAGAAAGGTATACTTACCAGCAACATATTCTGCAAACTCACAGCAGGAAACACAATATTAAGGGTTAACAGTTTTAATCCCTAGCCACTTATAAGATCCATTCCATATTCGCAATACTTGAGATTGCATCGAAACTGTGATGGTGACTCTAAGTTTAAAGTGGTTGTAAAGTCAGAAGGTTTTTTTTTTATATCATTCTTTGCATTAAGATGAAAAACCTTCAGTGTTCAGCAGCCACCCTCAGCCAACCTAATACTTACCTGAGCCCATCTCGATCCAGCAATTGCTGGATTCACTCAGCTGCCCGGGACTCTCCCTCCTCATTGACTGAGACGGCAGCGCGGCGCCATTGGATCCTGCTGCTGTCAATCAAGTTCATTGAGCCAATGAGGAAAGAGAGAGGGGATCGGGCCAGGCTGCTGCTCTGTGTATGAATGGGCACAGGGAGCTGCGGCTCAGCTCAGGTGTCCTCATAGAAAGCTGCTCGCTGTGGGGGCACTCAACAGTAAAGAGGGGCCAAGAGTGCCAAGAGAGACCCAAGAAGAGGAGGATCTGGGCTGCTCTGTGCAAAACCACTGTACAGAGCAGGTAAGTATGATGAAAATTTTGGTATTTTTTAACAAAAAAACGGTACTTTATAATCACTTTAACCACTTCCGGACCACCCTATAGCAGATTTGCTGCTACAGGGTGGCCCTCCTGTGCAGGATCACATATATATACGTAATTCTGCACTTCTGCCTTCAGGAGGCATGCACACCACTGGCGGGGCCACTTGTGCTGTGATTATTACAGCAGAAGCCGATGTGCAGGTGCAAGGCACTGGATGTCTACCAGCACCTGCCAATCATCAGTAAAACTATGTAAACAAGGCAGATCTCCATTCTGAGGGGGGGGAAAGGGATGGATTTTTTTCTCCCTGCAAAGGGAATAAAATGTATCTCTTCCCCTAGTAAAAACAGCACATACAGTACACAAAAACACTGGCTAGGCACACAGTTAACCCTTTGATCACCCTAGATGTGTAACCCCTTCCCAGCCAGTATCATTAGTACAGTGCATATTTTTAGCACCGATTACTGTATTAGTGTCACTGGTTCCTGAAAACTGTCAAACGTTTCAGTGTCTGATTGTCTGTCGCAATATTGCAATCTTGCTATAAGTCGCTGATCCCCACCATTACTAATATAAAAATTTCATAAATATTTACCATTGTTTGTAGATGCTATAATGTTCATGTAAACCAATCATTATACGCTTATTGCTATTTTTTTTACCAAAAACATGTAGCAGAATACATATTGGCAAAAATATATCAAGACATTTTATTATTATTATTATTATTTTTTATTATTGAATGTGTTTTATAGCAGAAAGTATTGTTTTTTTTTTTTATAATTGTTGGTCTTTTTTTGTTTTGTCAAATACCACCAAAATAAAGCTATATTTGTAGAGAAAAAAAGACATACATTTTATTTGGGTACATTGTTACATGACTGCCCAATTGCCAGTTAAAGTAGCACAGTGCTGTATCGCAAAAATGGGCCTGGTCATTAAAGGAGGTAAATCTTCCAGAGGTCAAGAGGTCAGAGGCAGCTTATGAACTAAAACTTTAGCTGTTAGAATGTGGATAGTGTAAATCAAGTCTTTGCATGGCCTTTCACAGATCCTGAACCAAATTGTTTGGTGCCAAAACCAATACTGGTGCCAGGCAACCATTACATATCATTATAACAAACATTCCTTGGTCATCAAATGCATTCATAAATATTGTAATTTTTTAACATCTGTTTCCTGAATTATGAAAGTAATTCCGCTAAGACCTCAGTTTATATACCGACGAGCTCCTTCCTTGCCTGACCAGTTGGTGCCTAGTGTGTTCTCTTCAGAAAGAGACGAAAATGTAACCGATATGAAAGGAACTTAACCTTGTGGTGCCTGTAAATGTTGTTAATTCATTCGTTCAGCATGGCATCCCCGTTTACATAATGGCAAACTATTGCATCCTAAGCATTTTGAAAAATTGCTAAACTCCGGATTCATCTATATTATGAATTGCCCCTGCAGCTCCTTTTACATAAGCAAGACAAAAAGTTTTTTTTTGTGCAGGGTCAATGAGCACACTCAGGCCGCCCTGGACAATACATACTCCCCTATTGGGAGACATGTTGCCTTCACACACTATTAGGATATGCCAAAATTTGTATTTTGGGCCTTTAAATGTGTTCCTCCTCACATGCATTGTGGGACTTTGAATAAGGAGCCATTGCAAAAAGTAAACCTGCTGGATAAACACCTTGAGGGCCAAAGACCTGCCTGGGCTTAATGAGATATTAAGTTTTACAGTAGGATTCATAATGTCAAAGTATTAATATTGAATTGGTTTGCAATTATGTACTATTTTTGTATTCTATGTTGCTTAGTTTTTTTATTTTTGTTGTGATGTAAGCAGAGCTCCCTCTTCTCTTTTACCTGCTGGTCCCTAGGTGGTCTGATTGAGTGCCCGGCATGCACTGCCCCTGCACTGCGGGAAATTGCTTGGTGAAGTGGGGATTTTTCCTCCTGGCCTAATGGATGGATCTTTTTCCATCTCCCATATTTCTAGTTGGCATGCGGCAGTGGATTGGGATGTCCTACACATGACTGCGCCTCCTTTGTCGCATCTGCGAGTGCTGGGAAGGCAGGGGACACCAGATGGAGTTTGCATCTCCTGTATCAGACAGCAGTAGATACATATTCCTAAGCCTAATTTTTGCTGGGCTAATTATTTTACTTCTCGGATTGGCAAGTGCAATTTTGATTCTTGTTTCTATTGGTCAAATATAGACACCTGACTGGGATTTTTCCCATAAATGATCTGGGTGGTGCCTATGTACTGTGATATAGGTTGTCCCTCATGTTGTCTGTTGGAAGCATGCCATATTGATCCTAGACACTGGTAAGCCTTGATGCCCGCATGTGTTTTTAAGGACGCTTTACCAGTTTGCCATGTAGTCCATGTTTATTATGTAATTTCCCTGATAATAGAACAAAAACAAGTCTATTTGCACCCTCATTGATAGTGGGAACTGGAAACTGGGTTGGAATGTACAGTGCTTGCTCCACTGTCATATTCCTGTGGAAGGAGACGCTCTCAGCTCGCGGTCTGGATCTACACGTATCGATACAGAGTATGCCGCAATTTAATTTTTTTCACCCCAAAAGGGTGTATATTGAATAGCGGAATAGAAAAAAGTATATAGAATTGGTGATTTTTTAATAGCACATGTGAACACAGCAGTGTCTTATGTTTTATGTCACGGTCAGCAGCAGGCTATGAAGGGAAAAAAAAAAAAAATCCACTTTAAATTTGTAATTTTTAAATAGCAGATTAGTACAGACTATGCCGCAATTTTATTTTTTTTACCCCAAAAGGGTGTATATTGAATAGCGGAATAGAAAAAAGGATATAAAATGGTGTATCTCACACGTACTAACCCAGATTAGGCCCCGATTACAATTTTTTGTACCCTAAAGGCAGGATGAGGATGAGGAGTAGGAGGAGTTCTGAACAGGAGGCAAACTGAAGCACCCTGCAATCCTCAGTGGTGGAAGATGCTCCCCAAAAATTTGAAAGGTGTATCTCACACGTACCGATACACACTGTGCCGCAATTTAATTTTTTTACCCCAAAAGGGTGTAGATTGAATAGCGGAATAGAAAATATGATATAAAAAGGTGTATCTCACACGTACAAACCCAGACTAGGCCCCGATTACAATTTTTTGTACCCTAAGGGCAGGATGAGGATGAGGAGTAGGAGGAGTTCGGAACAGGAGGCAAACTGAAGCACCCTGCAATCCTCGGCGGTGGACGATGCACCCCAAAAATTTGGAAGGTGTATTTCACACGTACCGATACAGACTATGCCGCAATTTAATTTTTTTTACCCCAAAAGGGTGTAGATTAAATAGCGGAATAGAAAATATGATATAAAAAAGTGTATCTCACACGTACAAACCCAGACTAGGCCCCGATTACAATTTGTGGTACCCTAAAGGCTGGATGAAGAGTATGAGGAGTTCGGAACAGGAGTCAAACTGAAGCACCCTGCAATCCTCGGCGGTGGAAGATGCGCCCCAAAAATTTGGAAGGTGTATCTCACATGTACCGATACAGACTATGCCGCAATTTAATTTTTTTTACCCCAAAAGGGTGTAGATTGAATAGCGGAATAGAAAATATGATATAAAAAGGTGTATCTCACACGTACAAACCCAGACTAGGCCCAGATTACAATTTTTTGTACCCTAAAGGCAGGATGAGGATGAGGAGTAGGAGGAGTTCGGAACAGGAGGCAAACTGAAGCACCCTGCAATCCTCGGCGGTGTAAGATGCGCCCAAAAAATTTGAAAGGTGTATCTCACACGTACCGGTACAGACTATGCCGCAATTTAATTTTTTTTACCCCAAAAGGGTGTAGATTGAATAGCGAAATAGAAAAAAGTATATAAAATTGGTGATTTTTCAATAGCACATGTGAACACAGCAGTGTCTTATGTTTTATGTCACGGTGAGCAGCAGGCTATGAAGGGAAAAAAAAAAATTTCCCCTTTAAATTTGTAATTTTTAAATAGCAGATTAGTACAGACTATGCCACAATTTAATTTTTTTCACCCAAAAGGGTGTATATTGAATAGTGGAATAGAAAAATGTATATAAAATTGGTGATTTTTCAATAGCACATGTGAACACAGCAGTGTCTTATGTTTTATGTCACGTCAGCTCAGCAGCAGGCTATGAAGGGAAAAAAAAAAATTCCCCTTTAACTTTGTAATTTTTAAATAGCAGATTAGAACAGCAATTTTTAGTAAAATATAGCTGAACGCTGCACACAACAGACTGATAAAAATATATATATATATATATTTTTCTCCCTCCTCCTCCTCCTCAGTGGGCTCAAGTGAGGGCAAAAAGATCGTTCACTGCACCACCCCCCACACAGCAAAATCGTGTGTCTCCTATCTGTCTCTGCCTAGTCTCTCCAGCCTGTCCCTAAAATGCTCAAATATCTTTCCCTGCCTACACTCCGACCTGTCCCTGCATTCTTTTCGGGCACAATGTTGTTTTTCCCTGTCTGTCCCTAATCAGCAGCAGCCAGCACGTATGATGTGTGCTCTCTCCCTACACTACAGCAGATTGACGCACCGCGCTGTGTCTCTCGAGCTTAGAAAGACATGGTTCACATGCTTCAGATGGCCAATCACAGCTATTAATACATTAGTAGGCATGGCTGGGATGGCTTAAGACACACCAGTTAAACGCTTGTTGATTGGCTGTTGAAAGCCCGCCATTAAAAGCATGCCATTACATACAAAACAGGAAATAAAATTACCGAACACAGATTTTAAACCCGAACATACAGTAAAGTTTTCGGGTCCGTGTCCGGGTAGCAAAAGTCCAATTATCCGGTACAGACCCGAATAATACAGTCCGTGTTCGCTCAACACTATTTATGATATACCATTTATTCTGCAATACATTGCCTCCCTTGCATTCATATCATTTTATGCTGTGGGGGGGGGGGGGCAGTCTTTGAGGGAGAGCTCTAGTTTTATTTGTCTTTATCATTTCTATGATTGTTATATATATTATAAAATGATTCATGCAATTCATGTGTACTTTATTATGTTTGATCCTATGTTTGTATTTTAGAATCCAACATGTTGTTTCTCCGATGAACACTCCTTTGAGTTGAAACGCAATGGGATCTTCATGCTCTATACAAACAATGGTTGTAAAAGCCATGATTTTTTGTCACATGACGACAAAATTAGTGGTCTGTTTTTAACCAGATGTTGTATCGTTTGACATATCGTTGTTTTTAATTGCTTTGTATCAATAAAATGAAAGAATGTTTTATGAATTTTTTTGTTTTGGACCCTATAAAATCCCATTCAAGAATGTACTACACTGTTTGGGATGTGGTACCATTTTTTCCAAGTTTAGCATGAACCTTTCTTGTTTTCTAAAAATACATTTTCTTCCAGGAAATACTTCAACTCATAGTTACTTAGCAAGCCAGAAATTGTATCATCATCAGAGGGGATTTTACAACGTTCTTTCTCCACAAGTCCCTGACCTCCAAAACAACACCAATGTAGTCACCCCTGCAGAGGCTAACACCTCCAATGTTTATCTTATGTTACTTCCTGAAAGAAAATGACCATTACTAAATATATGGAAGCCTGTGTCAAAGTCTTTCAGTCATATTTGATGTTTAAACAATGCCCATCCAAGACCAATAGAAAGAGCTGGCTTCGGGTGAAAAAAGTAAAGTCTGTGAGAGTTTTTTTTAACCCAGTATGATACCTACATTAGGTTTTGGAGGAAGACAAATTTCTTTAGATTTAACAACAATTTCAGCTTATTACTAACAAATCTTGCAAGAGGTAAAATGCAGGAGATGCATGCCTTAGGGATGAACATGAGCAAGCACTGTAAATTCTAACCCAGTTTCCAGTTCCCACTATCAATGAGGGTGCAAATAGACTTGTTTTTGTTCTATTATCCAGGGTGCTATAATCACATGAATGCAGATTATGAATATTTGTAACTTTAAAAGTTCCTTTCATGAGCGGTGGGATGCAATACTCTGTGGTCTAAGCATGGTAGCTATATCACAGCTCAAGTTGTGTGGTGACACATAACACCAATAAAGCTCCTAGTCCTGAAAGCTGGTTTTTATAAATAATAATATATGAATAGTGCAGTGCGTTCCCTACTATTAATTTAGATCACCTATGTCCACAACATTATTCAAGCAAAAACATTTGTACACAGACACTATCAAAGTGAAGAACTATTAAGGACCGCCCACTGTACATATACTGCGGCAGGGCAGCCCTTAAGTGCAAAAGCACATATCTGTACATGATTTTGCTTTAAGGCTCAAGGGGGTGCGCACACGCACCGCCAGAGCCGTGCTTTTGCTGTTATTAAACACATCGGTAGCCAGTTCGCGAGACTGACGTCCGCGATCACCACCGGCCTCCTGCCATTGTCAAAGAGACTGACACAACGACCATTGGCCTATGTAAACAAGGCAGGTGGCTGTTCTCTCAGACAGGAAGGGAGAGATTGCGTGTTCCTAGTAATTAGTTAGTCCAATCCCCCCACAGTTAGAAAACTCTCCTTAGGAACACACTTAACCCCTTGATCGTCCCTGATGTTAACCCCCTCCCTGCCAGTGTCATTTATACAGTACCAGTGCATATTATTTAGCACTGATCACTGTATTGGTGTCACTGGTCCCCAAAAACTGTCACTCCCGTGTCAGATTTGTCTGCCGCAATGTTGCAGTCCCACTAAAAATCACTGATCGCTGCCATTACTAATAAAAGCAATTTAAAAAGTCCATAAATCCATCCGCTAGTTTGTACGCTATAGCGCTATAACTTTTGCGCAAACCAATTAATATACGCTTTTTGGGATTTTTTTTACCAAAAATATGTAGCAGAATACAAATTGGCCTAAATTGATAAAGAAATTCATTTTTTTACATTTTTTTATTGGGAATGTTTTATAGCAGAAAGTAAAAAATATAGTTTTTTTCAAAATTGTCAGTTTTCTTGTTTATAGCGCAAAAAATAAAAACTGCAGAGGTGATCAAACACCACCAAAAGAAATCTCTATTTGTGGAGAAACAAAGACATCAATTTTATTTGGGTGCAGCGTTGCACGACCGCGCAATTGTCACTTAAAGCAATGCAGTGTCGTATCGCAAAAACGGTCTGGTCATTAAGGGGTAAAACCTTCCAGGGCTGAAATGGGTAAACTGTGAATCAAGTGCATATATCAAGTCCACAAAATAATCCCTTTGTGTAGTTTCTTTCTTCCACAGTGCTTTACATAATCCAATATGTTTGCGCTCCAAACCGCTCAAAATGTCTCCTTTTGGTATCCCACTCACCCTCGTGCCTGGACATAAACAAATGTTTATTAGTTAGGTTAGGCATGTTTACAACTCCATCAGCAGTAGAATCATTTCTCAATCCAAAGTTACACTGATAAAGTAGGAAAATTTAAATTGCACCCACAAAATCAATGCTCTCAGCATAATGCACATTGCAGAGCAAATGCTAAATCTCATACAATTCAGTCACAACACTCCCTGCTGCTCGCTACAGTGTCCTGATTTTTATCCTACTTCTGGGCATCCAATCTCTGCATTATGTGATACATCCCCTACCCTTATTATGATTTATTATAATTATATACCGTATTTATGCTTTAAGGTGTAGTCAACAATTTCTTTCTATCAGAGTTTGTTTTTAATATGTGTTTTGTGTCCTTAAAACAATTCTACAAATAAAATAGAAAGAAAAGGGGTTTCATAAGCCCCTTTTCTATATGGGACAGTGACAGGCAGTTAGCTATGACAGGAATTCAGTTTGGCTGGTTTTTGTGAGGAGAATTGAGTTACTAGGGGGAATAATAAATTTACAGTTGCTGATTGGTTGAATAAGCCCCTATCATAGTTAGAGGTTTAGGTAGCTAGGGAAATTGTGTAAGGTACTTGTTTTTTCCAGATAAGTTTCCCGCCTTCTTTACCTCAGCCCAGCCTTATTTAAGGGGGCGCACAGGTAGCGGGACCCTCAGACCACCTCAGAAGCCTGGAGCGAGCGGTTCCCCTCCCCCCCTCCCCTTTTGTTTTTGTCGCGGCCAGTTTTATTATTTTGGGTCACCTTTGTAAGCTGCAAAGGGGGACGATATGTTTAAGTTATATGATTGATTTGATTTGGATATTTTTTATTGAATATTTTATTATTATAAACCTGGATCGTAGTGTCGGGTTTATTATTTATGAGCTGAAAGCTTTGATGAGTTTTAATGTTATTTAAATAAATAATAAACGGCCGCGGCCTTTTTCAATCCAACAGTTTGTCTGAGTGTCATCTTTTTTATATAAGATAAGTATTAGATTAAGTAAGAAAGTCCTGTCTACTGTCCCAATATGTTTGTTAAAAAAGTGGTTGCATAAAGAGAGAAATGCTTTTTTTTTTTTTATATTTGAACTTCTGTGGCAGCCCTGCAGAATAGATTTTTTTTACAGTAGTGGTTTTATTGATATTTCCTGGCTTTGTATCATTTAGAAAAATATTTTTTTTAAAAACAGTAAAAATTACTTAGAAGCCAGCTCTTTCAGGCCTTGTTATTTGCCTTACCAGGATGTGAAAATGTTGCTTAAACGGACAGCTGATAGGAGTGCAACATTATAATCCAAGTTGATCTCTCCGTGCCGGTTCACACTAGTGTGGCTGCGGTGATCGCATGTAATATCGGAGCGCACTGCTCCTTCATTACATGCGATCGGCTGTGCGGTGCGAATTCAGCCATACACTTTGTATGGCTAAATTCGCACTGCACTCGCAGCAAAGTCACACATGACCCTTTTTTTCAGCCGCATCAGGATCGGATCGCACAGTGGTTCACACTTGTGCGATCCGATCCTGTGCGAACTGTAAAGATCGCACTGTGATATGCGATCAAACTGGGGGTGTCCTTAACAATTCATTGACACCCCCAGCGTATCGCATATGGCAGTGTGAACTGCCAAGGGTGCGTTTGCGATGCGGGAACAGGCTGCGAATTCGCAGCCTTCCCGCATCGCATAAGTGTGAACCGGCACTAAAAGTCATATTTGTAATGGGTAGAGCTGCTGTGACCAATGTAGCACTGCCCCCATGGGAGCTGCTTAAAGTGGATTCCCTTGTCCCCATCAACATGCAGACAAGATACTTTGGTGTGGCCCCCCATGTTGAGACCATGTGGCCTGATATGGTTCAGAAGAAGGGGCCCTGCTCACCCCTCCCCCCCCCTTTTCTGGCCTGCCGGGCTGCATGCTCATGTAAGGTCCTGGTATGGATTTCAGATTTTTCTATTGCCAGCATTCTTTTGTTTACATTTCAGCTCTAAGCGGGGAAGTCTGCTGACAGCTGACGGGTCATCGGTTGTTAAAGATATGGCAGCTGGCTTCCTGATCTGCTGCTTGACAACTAGCTATTCTTCACAAAGAATTCAAATTGGTCAAACGTTTTTTGACCAAACCAAATTTGAATCATTCCGAAAATTTGAAATTAGAAAATGAATTATTAAAACAAAATTTAACAAAAATGAAACTAAACTAAACAAATCAACAAAAGGAAATTAGTAACATAACAAATCTATCCGAAACTAAACAAAACCGATTTTCCTGTTCTGCGCATTTCTACCTCAAATTGCTCAGGAAAATTTAAATTATTTCTCCTTTAACAGCTCTCCAGGTCATCTAAATTATGCTTACAAGTTGAGAGTTCTGTTAAAAGTATTTGAGTATCCTAAGACAACAGATGAACAGTGTTCTCTAGTAAATTAATTCTACCTTTTATTTCAGTAGCCCTTTCCCTCAAATGGTTTGGATCCTGTTTAATTATGGATAAATCAATATGTACTCTTTATATTGGTGAGGCTAGGGTGAAGTGTGAGGGGTTGATTTGGCAAATACTCTGGCAAATATTAGAGATGCTATCAAATACAGTGCAGTTGAGACAAATAGGCTGTTCACTTTGCAAGGAAATTCTGATGACTTCCATTATCCAATCATTTGCAAGCAAACACTGTGTTTTTTATATTCCTTGCACGTGATTGGGTATTCTTGTCAAAGTAAAATTTTACCACATTCAGTATTCTCTGGGGAATACAGTATTCCTTTACAAAGTGCAACTTCTCTTGAAAGCCTATTTACTTTATTTATTTTTAGGAAAATCAACTTCACAGTATTGGACTAAATCCATAATACCAGGTTGGGTTCTTCCTGGCACTCTGCAAGCTGGTCCTCCGGATCTCTGCAACTGGGGTCGCTTTCTGCATGTCAGCATATGGCAGTGAATAAAGTATGGAGGGCTTGAACTTTGGTGTTAGTGGAGAAGAAGAAGTAGCAAAGACGGTGAGGTGCAGGTATCCTAAAGAGACAAAGAAGGAGAAAGACTTCCCAGATGCATGGCTGACAGTGCAATCTTGCCTCACATTGTGAAAGCTTATTGTGTCTTGCCTTGGGCAATTTTGACCATATCTGGACTGGAGGAGTGTGCCCCAAGGGTAGGGAGGCAGGACTTTTTTAGTGAGACTCTCTCCACCTCTAAAAAGATACAGTCACGTCAAAAATAAGATTGCTCAGCTGATTATAATGAAGGCTGGCCTTACCATTCAGAAAGGACATGATATAAAGAGGAATTTCTTCAGAAATAAGTATTGATTGATAAAATCATTTTAATACCTTTTCGTTGCATATAGGGGGAGATTTACTAAAACAGAAGCATGCAAAAGCTGATGCAGCTCTGCACAGAAACCAATCAACTTCCAGATTTTATTGTCAAAGCCTAATTGAACTGAAATTAGAAGCTGATTGGCTACCATGCACAGCTGCCCCAGATTTTGCACTCTTCAGTTTTAATAAATCCCATAGTTTACTTATATAAGTAATATCTCTCTCTCTTAGCTAAAAAAAATGTATAAAACATATTAAATATTTTGTATGTAGACACAGCATGTCATTTTTTAACATTAAGGCTGATTGTCCATGTAAGTATATGTTTTATACATTTGTGATTGCATTGGTATAGATATGTATAAGGACATAGGCGTATTTACACAGAAATGAAGCTGTGGAATAACATGATTTATCAAAAAGGAAGAATATGTTTATAGTAGCTTTGTTTTTATTTTTCTAGATACCTACCATATACTTACACTATTCTGAAGGAGTGAATGCCTTTCATGTAACGTGTAGACAGTTACTACATTTCTATTAAATGAATACACACAATACATGCAGTCAGGGCTGGCCCAAGAATGAAATGCTGCCCCCCCCCCCCCCAACAAAAAAAAACAAACAAAAAAAAATGACGCCCACTAAAATGTCCACACATCTATTATTTTATGTCATGATAATTAAAAAAATTACACGTATCAGGAAGTCAGATTTACATGCAACAGCACCTTGTCTATATGCAAAATTATATGACCTACCATTATGTTCAATTCCAAACCACAAACTCCCTATCACAGACCCCTCTCCATCACAGAAGCCCTAATCACAGACCATCCCATCACAGATCCCCCCCCCTCCCCATCACAGACTCCCCTCCTCACAGACTATTCCATCACAGATCCCTCCCTATCACATTTACTCCCCTATCACAGACCCCTCTCTATCACAGATCCCCCCCCCATCACAGACCCCTCTTTATCACAGATCCCCCACCTATCACAGACCCCTCTTTATCACAGATCCACCACTTATCACAGACCCCTCTCTATCACAGATCCCCCACCTATCACAGACCCCTCTCTATCAGAGACCCCTCTCTATCACAGATCCCCCACCTATCACAGACCCCTCTCTATCAAAGACCCCTCTCTATCACAGATCCCCCACCTATCACAGACCCCTCTCTATCACAGATCCCCCACCTATCACAGACCCCTCTTTATCACAGATCCCCCACCTATCACAGACACCTCTCTATCACAGACCCCTCTCTATCACAGATTCTCACCTATCACAGACCCCTCTCTATCACAGATTCTCACCTATCACAGACCCCTCTCTATTACAGATCCCCCACCTATCACAGATCCCTCTTTATCACAGATCCCCCACCTATCACAGACCCCTCTCTATCACAGACCCCCCCCCAATCACAGACCCCCCCCCCCCAATCACAGACCCCTCTCTATCACAGATCCCCCCCATCACAGATCATCACTTTGATCAGTGGTAGTGCTGGGGAGTTGATGGGTTCAGTGACAGTGGTGGTGGGGGGAGGGGATGGGATCAGGGGCAGTGCTGGGGGGGGGTGGCATCAGTGGCAGCTTTGGTGGTGGGGATTGGTTGGCAGTGCTGGGTGCTAAGATCAGTGACACTTACTTTCTGTTTTACACTCCTTTTCCCCTGCAAACGTTGTCTCTCAGGCCCCTCCGCTCAGCAGATACCTATTAGGAGATTGGGTCTTTTACACAGCATCTGCAACCTTTTCCAGCTCCTCCCTCTTTACTGTATCTGGTGAACTGATTTGCGGTCCATCCTATGCGGTTCCCCTGGATAGGCTCACGACTTCCCGGGCAAGGAGATGCACCTGTCCGCCCCCCAAGCTGAGCCTTAGCCCTTCCAAGGCTTCTGACACCTTCCACAGCCACCCGATCCTCTGCCCGCAGCTCTGGGTTTCATGCCGGTAGCTTCACTCATCTAGTGAGTCTGGACTGTCCCCTGTGGATTCCCACTTCAGGAGTCCCAGGGTCTCTCGCCCCCCATGTCCCTCACTGCTGCCAGCCCTGGTACCTATACGTTTGACAGGACCGAGCGGTCCTCTGCACTTGTTCTGGGCGGGCTGGGCCAGTTCTCTCACCTGTCCTTCCTACTTTAGTTGGAGCTGTCAGCGGCATTTACTGGCTCCCCGCACCCTGCAGGGCTCCTCCAGCTTCTCCCCCTTTACTTTACCGGGTCTGAATGCAGATGAACAAATAACTGGGCAGACTCGGCGGAGAGGCTGTGTAAGCTGCCTGCTGTGCGGTGCAGTGTTTCCCTCTCCCAACCCGAGCTAACTAGAGAAGTCAGTGGGACCACCTGCCCTTAACGCTGTGTGCACCGCACGCATGAATGATACGCCACTGCTACTTGGGCATCAGTTTGCCACCCCTCTTAAAGTGCCGCCTGGGTCCAATGGACCCAGTGGGACCCATGGTAGGGCCGGCCCTGCATGCAGTTTGAAATGTCATTAGCATGTTGAATATAAGACATGTGGTAAATTGTATATGAGACATTTGTGACAGATGTTACCAGCCTTACAATGTATCTGTGTTTTTATATGGATAATATTTATTCAAGATAAAAAAAAAATTTTTGATTTCACAAGATTAGAATGTGTGAACTTCTATCTCAAAAATATGCAAATAGATATTTGTTTCCTTAACTTAGCAAAGGTAATAGTACAACCCCATGATAAAAATTAGCCATGGACGCCATTTATTAAATCTATGTTATTTTGTATGTAACTCTTGAATTGCTGTTTTTAGCCTTGCAAGTTAAGTTTTCAAGGCTAGTTAGCATTTTTCATTAGACATACTATTCAATTAGCATGTAAAGCTTGAAATCCAGTCTTATTCACTCAGCCAAGATATCAAATGAATGCCAGCAATCAATTCAACCTGTCTCCTTTAATCAATAGCTATCATATCTAAACTCTCTAACACACATGCTGCACATTTAGTATTTAGTATTTTTTTTTACTCTGTTGTAGACTATACCTAAATTTTGAGGTTAAAAAACACAAAAACCTGTAACTTAATATGTTTACTAAGGTTCTTATGGTAATGGCTTTGGGAATTTTGTTATCTTCATAAGCCTAAACAAAACACCCATGCATCTGTCTCTCATGCTGTATTTCAATCCTTACCTCCACTTATTACAGCCATGAGCCTTAAAAATTGTAAACTATTATTTTCTAATGCCCTGCACTATATGTGTTTATCACTTCTAAAAACAAAGGAAGAAAAAAATGATAGGTTTAAATTAGAAATATTTTTTTTGTTTCTGTTAGGTGGCCAGTATGGAAAATTGTTTTTCTTTTTTCAAGAACACTCATTATGCTGCTTATGCCCTAGTTTCTGTGTTATCTGGGAGAAATCCAATCACTTCCCGATAGGTGATACTGCTGTCCAAACAGGCCATCTGGGTTCTCAGTTACAATTGTAAACTCCTTTAAATATCTTGGACAGTGGCACAAGTACACTTGCAAATCCTACATTTATAATAATATCCAACCTTTGATGTCCTTATTACAGCAGAAAATCAAGCAATGGATATATCTCCCTCTAGATCACATGGGTAGGGCCAATTTGACAAAAATGATTTTCTTAATTAAAATGTTATACATCCTAGCAAATACTCGTTGTAATATACCTATACACATACTTTTTTAAAACATTGTCGCTATCTGTTCTACTTTTCATTGGCAGAAGCAAAACCCTAGGGTTGATTTCGAAATACTTAGGCTTTCCACTCACATGACAGGATTGGCCTTCCCAGATTTCCAAGCCTACTACCTGGCTGCATAATTAGTCAATATTCATGATTGGCTCAGTCCAACAACATCCAATGCAAGTACCACCAATGAAGCTGCCAGTTCTCCTATATGTCTCTTCACAACATAGATTACAGACGTACAGTTCTCCCCTTTCCCAGGAACTATGTTAAACACCTCTCTTTCTATATTTCTCTGCATATTGAAATGTTTTGGGGAACAATGGTCAAACTTGCCAATTTCCTGTGGTCAAATCCCTGTTTACAAGAACCTCAATCTATAGAGTGCAGAGATGCAGAGTCTGCATTTGGCATAACATTTTTATGCCATTTGTATGTCATACAAGAATTTGGGTAGTTCCCCCAACCGGAGGAAGAATTCAAACTCCCCTCCAATTTTTTTTATTTCAGTATTGTCAAGTTTGTTACACAACTTGTATACAACTTGGAACGTATAGGAACTTCTAATACCTGTGCAATTATTACCCCCTTTAAACAACTGTTGAGAAGAGAAGATATCATGAAACTAATCTCTGCTTACTACTCTACTCTTACTAACATCTCTACGGCCAAATATCAACAAGCACAACTCAAGTGGTCTTTGCCTGCTCTTCAGCTCATTAACCAAGGCTGATTGAAATTATAGGATACATATAAGGGCTCAGGGACTAAGTATTACAGCTGAAACGGTTCAAATGCAGCCACTTTAAACTTACTAGGTGGCAGAAAATGGATCTATTCCCTTCTGCACTTTGCTTCCAGTGATGCAGATACTGCAGATCCATTGCCTCTGGATCTGTCAATATGTCCAAAATTTGTGGATAAAGGTCAATTACTTTATTTCCTAAGATCTGGTTTATTATTTATGGGCAATATTAGAGACTTATCAATTTCTAAATAAGCTAAAGTACCACTTTGTACACTCTTTTTTTATTCTAGGAAGACAATCCTCCTAACCAGGGCTGAGAAAAGGGGTGGCAGTAGGAGCGGCTGCCCTGGGCATTGTGGTATCATGTGAGGTGGAGGGGCACCACATGGAGGTTGGGGGGAGGGGATTTGTGTTGGGAGGTGGAAATTGGGGGGCAGCAGGGGATAAGAATTGTTCAAGGAGGGAAATTTGAAGAGGTGTTCTAGGGGGGATTTGTGTTGGGAGGGGGGTGGGGTAAGAAAATTTGTGCTAGGAGGGGGAATGTTGGGAGGTGGTTGTGCTAGAAAAGGTAAAATGGTTGGAGGGAAGGGGTTTGTGCTTTGAGGGGAATTTTTTTTTGGGGGGGTGAGGGTATTTGTGCTAGCCGGATTAATTTGGGGTATTTGCGCAATTTTGGTGGGGATCTGTGCTAGGATTGGGGATTGGAAAGAATTCATGCTGGGGCGGATTTGGAGTGAGGGGAGAGGATTTGTGCTCAGAGGGAAAATTTGAGGTTTAGAGGATTTTTACTATGAGATTAATTTTGTTTTTTCGGGGGGGGGGGGGGGGGGCGAGGTGAATCTATGCTGGTGGCATAGATTCACAGGAAATGAGAGGATTATAGCTGGTGGGTTTGGGGGGCAAAGATTTGTGCTAGGAGGGGGGATTTGAGCAGGGGGTATGCATGAAGATTAGCTCTCTATTTTTTGGGGGGTTGGGGATTTTTGCTGACACATAATGCTCATACATCTTGGTGGGGATGCAAGTTGGCATGTTCACCCTAAGCTCTAGATCAGGGCTCTCCAAACTTCAGTTTACTGTCCTTTGTGTTTTAACTGTGGCAAGTGAAAGTAAACAATGCCCCATCAATGGTGTCAGTGGGAAGAATAGTGCCCCTTCGTTGGTATTGATGGGAGGAATAGTTCCCCATCATAGGTGTCAGTGGAAAGAATAATGCCCCATCATAGGTTTCAGTGGAAAGAATAGTGCCCCATCATTGGTATTGATGGGAGGAATACTGCCCCGTTATTGGTATTGATCGGATGAATAGTGCCCCATCATAGGTATCGATGAGAGGAATAATGCCCCATCATTGGTATCGATAGGAGGAATAGTTCCTCAACATGGGGGTTGGTGGAAGGAATAGTGCCCCATCGTTCGTATCGATGGTAGGAATAGTTACTCATCATGGGTGTCAGTGGAAGGAATAGTGTTTTAATCATGGTAGGAACTATGCTCCACTGTTGTTGGCAGTAGGGGTGGAATAATGCCCCAAGGGAAAAATAAAAGCAGGCAAAGGGCTACATTTGGCCCCCAGGCTGCAGTTTGGAGACCACTGCTCTAGATGAACTTGTCTCACTGCTCCTAACATGGAAGGGATCCTCTCCACCTACTTTTGAGATTTATAAAAAATGATCAATAACAACTTACCACTGCATAAGCATATTTACAAACTCAGGAACGAGCCACATGTCTTTGTTAATAGGTGGGTTTCAACCACGCATACACTTGTTTAACCACTTCCCGCCCGTTATATAGCAAAATAATGACCGCAAAGTGGTTGCTTTATCCTGGCTGGGCGTCATATGAAGGCGATCTGTGGTGCGGTGTGTCACTCTGACACACTGCATCTCCGATCCCGGTAAAGAGCCTATGCTGTAGGCTCTTTACCATGTGACCAGCTGTGTCCCTCAGTTCATGCCTGAAAGGCGTGAGTAGAGGAGAGCCGATCGGCAGCTCTAATGACAGGGGGGGGGGGTCTGTGCTGGTAATCAGAGCATTGATTGCCCACCCATGGCCCCCAGGGATGCCAATCAGTGCTCAGGGAGCCTGTCAGTGCCCTCCTCATCAGTGCTGTCCATCACTGCCATCTATCAGTGCTGCCCACCAGTGCCCATCATTGCCATCTATAGTTGCTGCCCATCATTGCCCATCAGTGCCGCCTAGCAGTGCCCATCAGTGCCCATCATTCCCACCTCTCAGTGCCACCTATCAGTGCCCACCAGTGCTGCATATCAGTGCTACCTATCAGTGCCCATCAGTGCTACATATCAGTGCCACCCCATCAGTGCCACCCCATCAGTGCCTCCTCATCAATGCCTGTCAGTGCGGCCTCATCAGTGCAGGAAAAAACTTATTTATTTACAAAATTTTATAACATAAACCAAAAAACTTTTTTCAAACGTTTCGGTCTTTTTTTATTTGTTTATCAAAAAATAAAAAACCTTGCGGTGATCAAATACCACCAAAAGAAAGCTCTATTTGTGGGAAAAATATGACATCCATTTGGTTTAGGTACAGTGTTGCATAACCATGCATTTGTCATTCAAATTGCAGCAGCTCTAAAAGCTGAAAATTGGCCTGGGCAGGAAGGGGGTGAAAGTGCCCTGTATTGAAGCGGTTAATAGAGATGGACGAACATCAGCCGGGGGGGGGGTTCGCAAACGTCAGCCGCAAAATTTCTCAAAAGCCTGCGAACCGCAAGTTCGCTGCGGGCCCCATTGACTTTAATAGGAGGCGAACTTTAAAAACCTTTAGGTCTTATTTGCAGCCACAAAAGATGTACTAGCTGTGCACAAATAGTCCTAGCACATGGGCAATGTCATAACAGAATTATTGCAATTAAAAAAGTTGCCCTACATTTTTTTTTTTACAGCAAAAAATATATATATATTTTTCATGAATCAGGCAGAACTGACAGCAGCCGGTAAATACATGTCTAATAAATATAGGGTCCATTCACACATCTGTAAAATGGGTCCGCATCCATTCCACAATTTGGCGGAACCTTTACAGACCCATTGATTTTCAATTCCAGTCTGAAAAATTAGGCATTCACAGGATAAAGAAGTAAGTGTCGGCCATTCCAGGCCCCAAAAATTAGCCCACATGCATTCTGTGGCTGAAGGTACATTAGGCATTCACAGGATACAGAAGTAAGTGTCAGTCAGTATAGGCCCCAAAAATTAGCCCACATGGGTTTAACTAACAGCTAAGAACGTAGTGAATTTGATGGCTAGAGGTACATTAGGCATTCACAGTATACAGAAGTAAGTGTCTGCCTGTATAGGCTGCAAAAATTAGCTCACATGGGTTTAACTGACAGCAAAGAACGTAGTGTATTTGATGGCTGGAGGTACATTAGGCATTCACAGTACACAGAAGTAAGTGTCGGCCTGTATAGGCCCCAAAAATTAGCCCACATGGGTTTAACTTACAGCAAAGAACGTAGTGTATTTGATGGCTAGAGGTACATTAGGCATTCACAGGATACAGAAGTAAGTGTCGGCCTGTCTAGGCCCCAAAAATTAGCTCACATGGGTTTAACTGAAAGCAAAGAACATAGTATTTGATGGCTAGAGGTACATTAGGCATTCACACAGTATACAGAAGTGTCAGCCAGTATAGGCCCCAAAAATTAGCCCACATGGGTTTACCTGACAGCTAAGAACGTAGTATTCTGTGGCTGAAGGTACATTAGGCATTCACAGGATACAGAAGTAAGTGTCAGCCAGTATAGGCCCCAAAAATTAGCCCACATGGGTTTAACCACTTAAGCCCCGGAAGATTTTACCCCCTTCTTGACCAGGCCCTATTTTGCGATTCGGCACTGCGTGATTTTAACGGACAATTGCGCGGTTGTGCGACACTGTATCCAAATGAAATTGATGCACTTTTTTTCCCACAAACAGAGCTTTCTTTTGGTGGTATTTGATCACCTGTGCAATTTTTACTTTTTGCGCTATAAACAAAAAAAGAGCGACAATTTCGAAAAAATAAAAATATTTTTCAAATTTTTTTATATGAAATTCCCCCAAAAAAATGTAAAAATCAAAATTTTTTAACATTTTAGGCCAATTTGTTTTCTGCTACATATGTTTGTTAAAAAAATCGCAATAAGTGTATTTTGATTGGTTTACGCAAAAGTTATTGCGTTTACTAAGGGAAAGATTTTTGTAATTTTTATTGTTTTTTTTTAACGAGTAATGGCGGCGATCTGCGATTTTTTTTGCGGGACTGTGACATTGCGGCGGACAGATCGGACCCTTGACTGACATTTTTGACACTTTTGGGGGTACCAGTGACATTACTACAGTAATCAGTGCTATACATATGCACTGTTACTGTAAAAATGACACTGGCAGGGAAGTGGTTAACTTTATCAGTGATCAAGGGGTTAAGTGTGTCCCTAGGGGCATGCTTCTAACTGTAAAGGGGTGTGGCTAGTGATGTAACCACAGAGACATACGATCCTACATAGCAGGATCATATGATCTCTGCAGTTAGATCAGGGAGAATGACAGGAGGCTTTGTTTACATCAGCCACCTGCCATTCTCCCTCTCCACCGAGAGATCACGAGTGACCGGCGGACATCAGGTCCGCCGGTCACACGCGTGGACATGTCAGGGAACAAGCAGTGGCAGGAGCGTGCCTCCAGCGGTGCGCGCTCACCCCCTAGAGGCTCTCAGGCGAGCGACATAGTACTATGTCACTTTGCCTGTACAGGGTTGACCGCCGCAGTAAATAGTCGTGCGGCGGTCGGCAAGTGGATAACTGACAGCTAAGAACGTAGTGTATTTGATGGCTAGAGGTACATTAGGCATTCACAATATACAGAAGCAAGTGTCGGACTGTATAGACGCCAAAAATTAGCCCACATGGGTTTAACTGACAGCAAAGAACATAGTGTATTTGATGGCTAGAGGTACATTAGGCATTCACAGGATACAGAAGTAAGTGTCGGCCTATATAGGCTCCAAAAATTAGCTCACATGGGTTTTAACTGACAGCAAAGAACGTAGTGTATTTGATAGCTAGAGGTACATTAGGCATTCACAGCATACAGAAGTAAGTGTCGGCCTGTATAGGCTCCAAAAATTAGCTCACATGGGTTTAACTGACAGCAAAGAACGTAGTATATTTGATGGCTAGAGGTACATCAGGCATTCAAAGTATACAGAAGTAAGTGTCGGCCTGTATAGGCTCCAAAAATGAGCTCACATGGGTTTTAACTGACAGCAAAGAACATAGTGTATTTGATGGCTAGAGGTACCTAAGGCATTCACAGTATACAGAAGTAAGTGTCGGCCTGTATAGGCTACAAAAATTAGCTCACATGGGTTTAACTGACAGCAAAGAACATAGTGTATTTGATGGCTAGAGGTACATTAGGCATTCAAAGTATACAGAAGTAAGTGTCGGCCTGTATAGGCTCCAAAAATTAGCTCACATGGGTTTAACTGACAGCAAAGAACGTAGTGTATTTGATGGCTGGAGTTACATTAGGCATTCACAGTATACAGAAGTAAGTGTCGGCCTGTATAGGCCCCAAAAATTTCCCCACATCGGTTTAACTGACAGCAAAGAACATAGTGTATTTGATGGCTAGATGTACATTAGGCATTCACAGTATACAGAAGTAAGTGTCGGCCTGTATAGGCCCCAAAAATTAGCCATTCAATGGACATGATATGCCTTTTATGCCGCTGTATTTAGCAAAGACAAGAACCAGGAATTGTTGTGGGTGGATGGCGATCTGGCAGATATTTGTGGCCTGTGATGAGGAATTTCAATGAAACATGGTCTACTGGTCACATGTGTTGAATTCTTCAGAGATCCATGCCTCATTCATTTTTATAAATGTGAGGTAGTCTACACTGTCATGAGCTAGGCGAGTGCGCTTATCGGTCACGATCCCCCCTGCTGCGCTGAACGTCCTTTCGGACAGGACACTGGACGGGGGGCAAGCCAACAGTTCCATTGCAAATTGTGCAAGCTCTGGCCAGAGGTCAAGCCTGCCCACCCAGTAGTCCAGGGGTTCATCACTCCTCAGAGCGTCCACATCGGCCGTTAACCCAATGTAGTCGGACACCTGTCGGACACCTTTTTTTACGCTCTACCATTTGAGCCACAGAAGCCTGCATTTTTCCAGAACAACGTGATGACGGCATTATGGAAGGTGGAGTATAGGACAACTGTGAGGAGACAGGAGAAGGAGAAGAGGCTGGACAGTGAGAGCCTGGAGTGTGGCTTTGTGGGTTCTGATGGTGTTGCTCCCATTGGGCTCGGTAATGGTATTTCAGGTGCCTTCTTAAGGTGGTGGTCCCTAGGTGAGTGTTGGGCTTTCCGCAACTTATGCGTTGACTGCAAAGGCTGCAGATGGCAACACTGTTGTCAGCAACGGACACATTAAAAAAAGCCCACACTGCGGAGCCATGTGACGACGTCCTGGTAGCGCCAGATGTGACTGTACATGGTTGATGGCTCGCTCCTGATACATTTGCAGTCTGCTTTTTACCTCTTGTGCAATGCAAGTTCTGCCTGCCTCTCCTCCCTATCTGCTGGTCCGTCAGTCCACCAGCTCTACAAATAATTGGCCAGTAACTGTTGTCACTGTGTGTAGCAGTTAACATAGCAAAAGAGGCCAAATTTTTGCAGGACTAAAATACAATCTTAGAAAATTATACTGTTACATAACACCTCACTATGTGGTATTGGGGGGCCACTAATCTATCACACCAGTTCAAAAATTGGCCAGTGAGTTTGGCATTGTGTTTACCAGACTTAACTCAGCAAAAGAGGCAATATTGTTGCAGGACACATATACACTTGTAAAGGTTTACTCAGATAACACCCCACTTCAATATGTGGTATTGGTGGGCCATTGGTGTATCACACCAGTTCAAAAAATTGGCCAGTGAGTTTGGCACTGTGTGTACCAGACTTAATATTGCCTCTTTTGCTGAGTTGTTGCAGGACACAAATACACTTGTAAACGTTTACTCAGATAACACCCCACTATAATATGTGGTATTGGGGGGCCATTGGTGTATCACACCAGTTCAAAAAATTAGCCAGTGAGTTTGGCACTGTGTGTACCAGACTTAACTCAGCAAAAGAGGCAATATTGTTGCAGGATACAAATACACTTGCAAAAGTATACTCAGATAACACCCCGCTTCAATCTGTGGTATTGGGGGGCCACAGGTTTATTACACCAGTTCTACAAATAGTTGGCCAGTAACTGTTGTCACTGTGTGTAGCACAGTTTACACAGCAAGAGGCTAAATTTTTTCAGGACTAAAATACACTCTTAGAAAATTATACTGTTAAATAACACTCCACTTCAATATGTGGTATTGGGGGGCCACTGGTCTATCACAGCAGTTCAAAAAAATTGGCCAGTGAGTTTGGCACTGTGTGTACCAGACTCAACTCAGCAAAAGAGGCAATATTGTTGCAGGACACAAATACACTTGTAAAAGTATACTCAGATAACACCCCGCTTCATTCTGTGGTATTGGGGGGCCACTGGTCTATCACAGCAGTTCAACAAATTGGCCAGTGAGTTTGGCACTGTGTATCAGACTTAACTCAGCAAAGGAGGCAATATTGTTGCAGGGCACAAATACACTTGTAAACATTTACTCAGATAACACCCCACTTCAATATGTGGTATTGGGGGGGCATTGGTCTATCACAACAGTTCAAAAAAATTAGCCAGTGAGTTTGGCACTGTGTGTACCAGACTTAACTCAGCAAAAGAGGCAATATTGTTGCAGGACACAAATACACTTGCAAAAGTATACTCAGATAACACCCCGCTTCAATCTGTGGTATTGGGGGGGCACAGGTTTATTACAACAGTTCTACAAATAATTGGCCAGTATCTGTTGTCACTGTGTGTAGCACAGTTTACACAGCAAGAGGCCAAATTTTTGCAGGACTAAAATACACTCTTAAAAAATTATACTGTTAAATAACACCTCACTTCAATATGTGGTATTGGGGGGGCCACAGGTTTATTACACCAGTTCTACAAATAATTGGCCAGTAACTGTTGTCACTGTGTGTAGCACAATTTACACAGCAAGAGGCCAAATGTTTGCAGGACTAAACTACACTCTTAGAAAATTATACTGTTAAATAACACCCCACTTCAATATGTGGTATTGGGGGGCCACTGGTCTATCACAGCAGTTCAAAAAAATTGGCCAGTAAGTTTGGCACTGTGTATCAGACTTAACTCAGCAAAGGAGGCAATATTGTTGCAGGACACAAATACACTTGTAAAAGTATATTCAGATAACACCCTACTTCAATATGTGGTATTGAGGGGACCATTGGTCTATCACACCAGTTATAATACATTATGTGCTTTTGTCACTGTGTGTAGTATTGTTACAGCAACGCTTAGTCACCACACCTGTCACAATGCTGCACAGTGCAAGGTTTTGTACTTGGGGACTAAAAACATAAAGTCACAATACACGGGTTAAACATCCTACATCTAAACAGTTTACCTTTTGCTCGGCAGCACATAAAATGCACTCCAGGCTAGACCACTTCTTTATCTCCTCCCCCCTGATCCCCTGTACAGTAAACTGTGAAATATTCCTGATTACCTGGTCAGACCATGCACCTGTGGTCTTAGACCTGTCTCTCTCCCCTACCTCCACGAGGGCTTGTCATTGGAGTCTGAATGACCACCTCCTCCAGACCCCGGTCATCCGTGATAGACTGACCACTGGACTGGCGGAATTTTTCACTCTTAATGAGGGCTCTGTGGATGATATTTCCACGCTTTGGAGGCGCACAAGGCTGTTTTCTGGGGCTCTTGCATTGCTGAGAGCTCCAGGATGAAGATGAGAGCTCCAGGATGAAGAGGGAGGCCGGATGCCTCCGGGCCTCCCTGCTGGCCGATTTGGGATCAGCAGAAACTCAGCTTGTGGGCTCCCCCTCGGTGTTGAAGCTTAGGAAAGTTTTGCACCTTCGGGAACGCATTAAGTCCCTAGACGTGTCAAAGATTGCCAAATCTTTGACCTGAGCAAAGCAGAAATTTTACGAATTCTCAAACAAACCTCATAGGATGTTAGTTAATAAACTTAGACCTCGTCCCTTTCACTCGGTCCCTGATCTCTTAGTTCTGCCGGACGGTACCCCTACGCACTGTCCCCATAGTATGGCTAAAGTGTTTGGTACCTTCTATAGGAAACTCTATAACTGACTCACTCCTGAGAACCGCTTTACCTTTGCCCAGGATCGTTTTGATGAGTTTTTTAAGGATCTGTCCCTTCCCAGGTTGTCCGCCTCTGCTCTATCTAAGTTGAATGTGGACATAACTGCGGAGAAACTAGCTGCTACGATTAAGAAGCTTCCTTCCCAAAAATCCCCTGGCCCAGACGGCTTACAGTACCTTTATTATAAAACCTTCCAACCCATTTTGGCACCTCATTTATTAGCGTTATACACCTCCCTGCTCCAGGGGAGAAAACCACACCCCCAATTCATCCATTTGTACATTTCCATCCTCCCGAAACCCGGGAAGGACCCTCACCGACAATTATCGCCCTGTAGCCCTGCTAAACTCAGACTACAACATTTTCACAAAAATCCTCGCAAATAGGTTGTCGCTCCTTATTCCCAAATTGATCGATAGAGACCAGGTAGGTTTTGTTTTGTCCCGGCAAGCGGGTGACAATACCAGGTGCACTATAGACTTGATCGACCTCCTTAACAGGTTCCCCTGCCCGGCTTTGGTGCTGAGTCTGGATGCCCAGAAGGCATTTGACCGCTTGAGTTGGCCGTATCTTTTTGCGACCCTGCAGCGATTTGGCTTTTATAGCTCTTTTTACAGGGCATTGGAGGCTTTGTACTCGCCTGCTACGGCTCAGGTACGAATGTCGTCTGCATTTATGTCTCCCACCTTTGTTATGCATAATGGTACCTGTCAGGGGTGCCCTTTGTCCCCCCTGCTCTTTATACTCTGCTTGGAGCCCCTGGCGGAGGCCATTAGACAGCACCCGGACATCAGCGGGGTGCTTATGAGACAGAGGGAGTATACTTTATCATTATTTGCAGACGACATTCTGCTTACCTTGACCAATCTGTTGCTGTCTTTACCATCCCTCCATGCTGTGTTGTCCTCTTTTAGCGCCATCTCAGGGTATAAAGTTAATACTACAAAAACAGAAGCACTGCCACTCCATATACCCCAGGATCTCCTGTCCCAATTTCAGGGGTCTTACCCCTATAGGTGGTGCACGTCCACTCTTTCATACTTGGGGATTAAACTTACGCCCTCATACGATACCCTATATAAGCACAACTTTGTCCCCTTGTTTCGGGAGATTTTGGGTTCCCTGCATCAGTGGATGGGATAACCCCTTTCGCTATTGGGCCGGATCAATGTCCTTAAAATGTCCATCCTGCCTAGACTGCTTTATTTCTTTGACACACTGCCGGTTCAGGTTCCTATGTCAAAAACCTTACAGCGTAGTTTCCTGAATTTTATTTGGAATGATAAGGTGCACAGAATAGCTAGTTCGGTAGTTTTCTCCCCACGACGGAGAGGAGGGCTGGGGGCTCTGGATATAGTTAAATATTTTTTTGCATCCCACCTCCGGGTGGCGGCCTCATGGTCTTCCCTGATGGCTCCCAACCGGTGGTCGGAGATAGAACGGGGTGCGATCTTTCCAGTCCATCCTTGCTCTTTATTGTGGTCAGCCACTCTGCACACGGATAAAATACTACGGGTATGTGCCTTGCACCCATGCTCTGTTCTTTAGATGTATGGCTCAGGTGTTATTGTAAGTTCTCTTTCTCTTCACCATGCCCACCGCTTGCTAACGTTTTGTTTAACCACTCTATACCTGATGGCTTGCAGATGGGACGGGTGTGGGCATGGACGCGGGCTCCTCTATATCAGCTCCGCAATCTTGTCCACCCGGTCTCGCGCACACTCTACTCCTTTGAAACCTTGAAGGAGAAATTGAACATCCCTAAACACACTTTTTATTTTTATCTGCAAGTTCGTCACCTTTTCCATTCCATGATGAGGTCCTTGACTCTGGAGCGGCCTAAGGCCTTTGAACAATTGGTGGCTCAGGGTCCCCACAAGAGACACATGGTATCTACTATATACAATATTTTACATGATGCTCAGCCATTAGCGGAGGATACTCACCTCTATATGCGCAAATGGTCTGAAATATTACAGAAACCCATTTCACTGCAGTTCTGGGACAAAATCTGGTCTGCGGCTTTCAAGTCCTCCAGATGTGTGGTGCAGAGAGACAACGTTAAAATTTTTGAGACCCTGCCTAAGTTGCATAAAATTGACCCATCATGTCCGGACACTTGCTGGCGCTGCAATGCTGGTTTGGGCACGCTGTATCATATTTTTTGGCAATGTCCTCTCATACAACCCTTTTGGGCCATGGTGGGGTCCAAGATACAATCGGTGATGGGCCTGTCCTTCCCGCTTGACCCTCTTCATTATCTCTTGGGCCTTCCTTTCCCCGGGTTTCCAAACACAACAGGCGCTTGATTTCTTACCTCCTGGTTGCGGTCCAGAGAGCAATCCCGCTATGTTGGCACCATACGGGGCCTCCTTACGCTGCTCTTTTTCATCGCTTGGTGATGGAGATACGGAGAATGGAATTCCTGACAGCCACAGTACACGATTAAGTTTTTCGCTTCAATGCTATCTTGGCAGATTGGGACCTTCAAGATTCAAATGTGATAGGATTGTACCTGTGTTCACTGCTGATTAGTTTCTCATTTCACCCTGTGAATTACCTATTTGTCCTTCTGGCCTGCTGCATGCTCTGTATTATTTTGTTCTCTTTTATGTGCATTTACCTACTGGGACTGCTATGGACTGCTTTGCAATGTTCTGTTTTTGGGGTAACCCACCCCTTGTCTGTTCAATGTACTTGTTTATACTTCAATAAAAATACCATTTATAAAAAAAAGTCACAATACACGTTAGGGGGGGAACCCTTGAGGGAATCAAAAATGGAGAAAGATCTGGGAGTCTTGATAGAGGATAGACTAGGCAATAGCATGCAATGTCAAGCGGCAGCTGCCAAAGCTAGCAGAATATTAGCATGCATAAAGAAAGGGATGTATTCCAGAGATAAAACTATAATCCTTCCACTTTATAAAACTCTGGTCCGACTGCATCTGGAGTATTCTGTCCAGTTCTGGTCGCCAGTCCTCAGGAGGGATGTGTTGGAGCTGGAGAGAATCCAGAGAAGGGCAACTAAACTAATTAGGGGATTGGAGGACCTTAATTATGAAGAGTGTCTGCAATTGCTTGATTTATTCTCCCTGGAGAAGAGACGCCTGAGAGGGGACATGATAGCAATTTATAAATATCTCAATGTTGATCTCGGCATAGAAAAAAAGCTATTTAGTCGAAGGGATTGCATGAGGACTTGAGGGCATACAATGCAATTCGAGGAGAAGCGATTTAACCTCAGGCAACGCAGGGGGTTCTTTACTGTTAGGGCTACACGATTGTGGAATTCTCTACCACGAGAGGTGGTTTCTGCGGGAAGTATGGTGGCCTTCAAAAGACTCTTAGACGTATATCTCAAGGATCAGAACGTTCAGGGGTATGTGAGATGATTAGGGTCACACACACCTACACAGGTTGAACTGGATAGACTATTGTCTTTATTCAACCTCACCTACTATGTAACTATGTAAGAGAGGCAGGAAAAGGAGGGCGATTCTAGCAGTCTTGGAGGCTTTAAAGCAGAGGAAGACATACGTCAAACCTCAGAGGAGTGCTTTAGGTCCTTAGAAACCTTGGGAGTAGCACGTGGCTTGGCGGAGGCAATTTCAGATACTGTAATCCTTAGTGACACTAAGGACTCTGCTTCTCATGCCTCCATAAACTTGCGGTGCACAGGTTCCCCCTACCCTTAAAGCCTGCAAAAGGACCCGAGAATTCCTATGATTTTTTTTTCTTTTCTGTATTATAGATAGATTGCTGTGTATTCGTTCAGGCCTCCTTGCTATTTACCAATAAAATTCTGTTGTTGTGTTAAAGCTTTCGCTCATGGTCAAAGGAACCTTTTTAACCCAAATCATATCTGAGATATAATAATCTCAAAATATACCCTACGGGTAACAGTTTTGTAAATGTATTTTGGAACTTCTCTTTTGAGGGTATTGTTGGACATTGTTTTTGTATGTTTTGTTAAGAAAATTAAACATATTTTTTTTTCAAGAGTACCTCTATAGGGTTACGGTGTGAAGACACCACTAACACCCAAAGCCCAATTTTTCTGCACCTGTTACTCCTATCCAAAGTCTGCCAAAGTGACACCAGACTATCTAAAAGGAAAATTGTTATTCTTGGCCTGAGTGCACTATAATTTGGCTTCTTCACATAAGGCTTGCTCACTATGGTGCAAAACTTTGTTATTTTCATCCAAAGTCTGCCAAAGACACGCCAGAATTCATCCCAAAAAACTCTAATCTTGTTCTGAGTGCACTAAATTGTGGCCTCATCATACAGACTAGCACCCCAAGTCGTTGTTTACAAAATAAAGAAAGCATGCAGGGAAAATCAATTTAGATGTAATTTTTTTATACATAGTACAAATGCACCACTTTATAGGCAGACTAAAGGGACCCCCAGGTACTATATTTAATGGAATTTTTCATTTTTATTGTTTCACTTTAGGCATTATTAAAATCAATGCTCCTTTAAAAAAATAAAAAATAATGTTGGTACATGTCCCCCAGGGTAGTACCCGGGCCCCCATGCCCATTTTATAGCCAATAGCTTGCATATAAGCCTTTAAAATGGGCACTTTTGATTTTTTTAAATTCAGGTCCCATAGACTATATTAGGGTTCCCAGTTTGGTCGAAACTTTGCGATGTTTGAGAGTTCTGACATGAACCGAACTGGGGGGGTAATTATTGCACCATACAAAATCTGGATTGTTTCAAAGTATCAAGAACTACAGTTTTAAATTCCACCTAGATGATAATTGGTTCCAACTTCCTCAAACCTGCTTAATAAACATTAATCTACAAAGTGTTGGAGATGAAGTAATGAAGGCATGTTTTATGCAAACATGGGTAAATATTAAAAATATAAAGTTTTTGCAGCTACTGATTTTCCTAGTGTTCAACAAATCAGTGTTAACTGATCAGAAGATGTATTTTCTACATGCATTTGTTGAGATATAAACATATCAAGAGCTAGCAATCAATAATGCAATGTTAATAGCAGATAAATAATTAATTCCTAAACACTGAAAATCGTCAAGGTACAAAACATTATAGGCTTTTATAATCAACAAGCCTTTCTAGAAAAAAAAAAGCGAATTAAAAAAGTCAAAGAAAACTTTGGGTCTCTGGTTTACAACTCATTTAACTTTGGTGGGAGCAAGATGATTGTCTTGGCATGTTTGGTCACACAATTACAAGATCTTTTAAACTAAGGACTATATTGCAATATCGTGCAGTGTATTTTTACTATGGCCCCTACACCGCATAATTTATTACTTGAATTTTTACAATTTTAAATAAAAGCATGACAGATGAAAAGCTCCCCATGAGACATCAACTAGAGTATCTGAAGTCGCTTCATAGAATCAATGTGCCTTCTGTGATGTCAGAACAATCTTCCAAGCAGAATTCTAGAAAACTGAGCAGGAAGGAATTAAGAGAACTATACATTGGCCGTTTTGAATTTTTGCCCATGAATCTTGTCCTTCAGAAAGAGGTTTTCTGCCCTCTACAAATTACTGAAGCAGGGATCTGGATATCACATTAGAGACCCCTCTCAATTTAAATTTGTGGACAGGTGAGTAAAAGGTATAGTCTTTAGTATTAATATTTTGAATATGCCACACTTACATCAACCTCTCTGAAGGGTTGATTTTTGATATTCTTCAAGTAATAGTACACTAGATTGGGAACTCTCCTTGAAACGTTGATCAGAGTATCCAAAGTCACATTGAAAACACCTCCCAGAATCACTGTGCCTGCTGTGAAGCCAGATGTTTGGTCTGTTCTTCCTGCATTAGGCTTTTCTTTAGTTTCCAAAGCCAGAGTTTACAAGAGCCTATTGTGAGTGCTACTGTAATTTTGATTCTACATAGACATAGAGGAACATGTTGTCTGTTTCTGAATCAGTAACCTGAAGTTTTGGTGTAGTAGTATGGTGGCTTTCAAAAGACTCTTAGACGTACATCTAAAGGATCAGAACATTCAGGGCTATGTGAGATGATTACAGCCACACACACCTACACAGGTTGAACTGGATGGACTATTGTCTTTATTCAACCTCACCTACTATGTAACTATGTAAGTAGACAGGCTTGATGCACTAGGAAATGTCTTGCAGGACAACTTCATGTGTCAATTGGTGGCTGCCCATCTAGATATAATGCATTGCTAGATCTACCACGGTGTGTCCTAAAAGGTATGTGACATGTTCAATGAGAATCTACGGACATATGCAGCATAGGTGGAGGAATGGGTGAATGCTAACCAACAGGCCCAAATCTTGTGCGCAAGTGGAGCAAAACCCCTGAAGTCCAAGAACATGTTTTCCAGGTGGTAGATTTCAACCATTGGTGTATGGGAGGGGCAATGGTTTGTTTCCAGTACTTAGGGATGAGAGCTTTAGCCGCGTTTAGCAGGCGGGGGGTAATAGACTTGCGGTAGCGGGCAGGTGAAACCTTGGTGTCGTGGAAAAGGACAGTCCATGGAACAGGGGACCAGCGTTTCCAAGACTTTGTAGAACTGTGATAGTAACCCCTTGCGGGTTTCGTATGAGCTAGGATTTGCTCAACTGGATTCAGAGAGTGTAAGGAATGCAGTGGTTGAGGGAGAACTCTAACAAACTGTTTCAGCTGATGATATTTCCAATAATCCATGAAAGACATGGATCAGATCAATTTGGTTGCAGGCAGTATCCCATCTGTGGAGGTGATATATTGCAGAGTGAGGGAGCCACTGTTGGAAAGATGGATTATGTAAACCCGGCAAAAAATACTGGTGGCCCAGTATTGGCATAAGAGGAGAGTTGTACAGGAGGTTATGGGACTTGTGGAGTGCATCCAAAATGCGGAAGACCGAACTGGTAAGAGGGGAGAGAGAAGCAGCGAAGGTTCTGGCCTTCGAGGGAATCCAGATCTGGGTGAACAGAGGAGCAGCCGCTAGCTCATGTTCCAGTTGGACCCAAAGTGGGAGGAGTGTTGCCAGTCAGCAATTACCCTTAGAGGATGCAGTCTCCTTTAGAGATGTCTTAGATCAAAGGATAGATGCTGATCTAAAGAAAGCATATCAGGCGGCCGGGGGGGCTTGCAAGCCGGCAGTGGCTCTAACCTTAGTATCCAGAGCAGCACGTGCCTGGACTGATAATATAGAGTTGGCCCTCAAGCAAGGCCTAGACACAGACCAGATCGTGAAAGCGCTGGATGAGTTGAAATTGGCGTCAGATTTTGTGGCAGAAGCAGCTTTTGATACTCTGAAATGTTCCGCCAGAGCCATGCTATATTCAGTCACAGCGAGAAGAGCACTTTAGCTAAAACCATGGGCCGCGGATCCCTCCTCCAAGCAAATGTGGTGCTGCATACCCTACGATGGAAAGGCCCTATTTGGCGAAAAGCTGGATACAGCAATTACCAGAGTTATGGGGGGCAAGAGCGGCCTGATTCCTCAGGATAGGAATAAGAGAAAGAAGTTTGCAGCAAGAGCGGTTTTCCAGCAGAAAGACAGAGAAGCCAGGACATACCGTCCAGGGAGAGAATATAGAAGAGGTTGGAAGGGCTCCCAAGCTACTTTTATGAGAATGGGGAAACAGAAGACAGCTACCTCTAAACAGGAAGGCCAGAAGTCCTTTTGACTTCTTGCCCACCCAAACCGGCCCAGTGGGTGCCCGTCTCATGGCATTCGCTCGGGTTTGGGTGGAAACCTGCTCGGATCATTGGGTCACCTCCACGATCCTTCAGGGCCATTTTTGGAGGTTCAAACGCCAACCGCCCCGGTTTTCCTTTCTACCCACCAGGATTCCAAAATCAGAGGAGAAGCGCAAGATTCTCCTACAATATGTCCAGACGTTAGTTCAGCAGCAAGCAGTGGTACCGGTTCCGGACTCAGAAAGACTCTTAGGCTTTTATTCCCCAGTTTTTTTGGTACGCAAAAAGTCTGGAGGATGGAGGCCGGTTCTAGATCTGAAGCAGGTTTATCCGCCTCGAACGGTTCAAGATGGAATCTCTCAACACGGTCATCCTAATGGTGCAACCAAACGATTGAATGGTCTCTATAGATCTTCAGGATGCTTATCTGCATATACCAATACATTGTGACTTCAAGTCATTCCTAAAGTTCAAGATAGGGAACTTCACCTGCAGTTTTGGTGTTTGCCTTTCGGCATATCCACAGCCCCCAGAACCTTCACCAAAGTGTTGGCGGCAATCCTAGCACCTCTCCGGGAGGGGGGGGGGTCCTTGTCTTACATTATCTGGACAATATTCTTGTCCTATCGCAGGACAAAGAACTCCTGAAGATCCATGTACAACGGGTCTTGGACACACTGAGGAGGTACGGATGGCCAATAAATTATACAAAGAGCCAGCTCATCCGACCCAAAAGATGACACAATTCTGTGTTTCAGTGGATCTGTGAACACTGGGGCAATCCTCAGTGGGACCTTTTTGCATCCCCACAGAATGCCAAAACACCTCGTTTCTTCACAAGATGCCCTGCCCAGAAGTCAGCGGGAGTAGATGCCTTGGTGCAACCATGGTCCTTCCAAGTTGGGTATGCGTTCCCTCCTACCCCACTTATTCTCATTTTCCTTCAGCGCCTAACAGAGGAGGAAGTGACCATCCTGGCAGTGATTCCCTATTGGCCGAAGAGGCCTTGGTTCACGCTGCTGACCCAGCTATCGCTTTGCAACCCTTTGGTCCTTTCAAAGTTACCCTGTCTCTTGTCTTAGGGGGACTACACCCACCCGCATCCTGAAATCCTGGATCTGAGGGCTTGAAAGTTAAGCGGAAGAGGTTGGAGGAATGCGGATGCTCTCATGATGTAATCCAAACGTTGCTCCAGGCCAGGAAATCGTCCACTAATAGCTCCTACTACAGAATATGGCAGAAGTTTTCGGAATTTGCCAAATCCAACAAATTTAACCCATTGAAGCCAGGTGAGCAGGACATTCTACTGTTTCTACAGAAAGGTCTGGATTTAGGTTTAGGGCTCAACACCCTTAAAGTGCAAGTTTCAGCCTTATCAGCCCTGACAGACATCAGATGGGCCTTACATCCTCTGGTAGAGTGGTTTCTGAAGGCAGTATTGAGGTTGAGACCACCTAGAAAAACATTGTACCCGAAGTGGGATTTGCCTTTGGTGCTGGATACCCTAGCAGCACTTCCATTTGCTCCTACTGAGGACTGTACTGTGGAAGATATTACCCTTAAAATGGTTTTCCTCGTAGCCGTCACTTCAGGCCATAGGGTTTTGGAAATCCAAGCCTTGGGGGCTCAAGACCCGTACATTACGTTCTTCCCAGACAGGGTCGTCCTACGACCAATCCATCAATTCATACCTAAAGTGCCAACCGCTTTCCACTGTAATCAGGAATGGGTTCTCCCAGCCTTTGAAGAAGATCCAGCTACATCAAAGCTGCATGAACTGGATGTTGCAAGAACTCTACGTCGGTACATTGATTTAACACAGTCTTTCCGTAAGGACCAACGCCTATTTATCATTCCAAACGGAGGTAGGAAAGGCTTGGCAGCTTCAAAAAGAACTATCGCAAGCTGGATTGTACGTCTGATTCAAAGGGCTTATCGGGCTAGCGGTCTTCCAGTGCCTAAAGCAATCAATGCTCACTCGACGCGGGGGATAGCCTCTTCTTGGGCAGCTCTAGCACAGGTCTCTCCGGAAATTATTTGTTGCGCGGCAAGTTGGTCCTCATTTAACACCTTCATGGTCCATTATAGCCTGGACCCAGCTGCTCTAACTTCCTGTGATTTTGGGAAGAAAGCGTTGCAATTAGCGGTCTTGTGAATCCTAATAAACTATATTTCTATGCAGTATCCCTTCCTATGAGTGAGTTATTTACCATATGTATGCTGCCATTGAGGCACTAGGAAAACGATCTGCTATCTTAACTCATTCTCATTCCGCTATCTGTAACGTATGAATGAAAATCTGAAAAATAATTGTCCCCTTAATTGGTGCTTGTTGAATAGCCGATTTGAAATGCAATGTCTGTCTAAACGCTGTAAGTCACAGTAAAATATGAAGGAAAAAAGCAGACACATATGCACTGAGCTTCCATTAAATGGCCGCTACACACCGCACGCCTAACAGGTTGGATACTGTTGTTGTTCTATTCCGCTATTGAATATAAAAAACCCATTTGAATGAAAAACTGAAAAATATTTTTTTTCCCTAAATACTGAAAATTAATTATTTTTCCCTTACATTGGTGCTTTTTGAAGAGCAGATTAGAAAAAGCTGTGTCTGTCTAAACACTGTATGTCAAAGTAAAATATGAAGGAAAAAAAGTTTTTTTCTTTTTTAAATGCAGATTAAGCAGACACATATGCACTGAGCTTGCATTAAATGGCTGCTACACACCGCACGCCGCCCACCTAACAGACTGATAAATGGATTTTTGTAAAAACTTACCGTAAAATCCTTTTCTCTTAGCTCATTGACAGACGTAGTCCTCGGTGATACAGCACCTTCGGGTTATGTTGCCTCCACAGGAGCAGGACTAGACAGGAAATTAAAAAGCTCTGGCCACACCCTAGGGGCAGTCCCAGAGGGTATATCCTCTCTCTCTCTGCCTCAGCAAATCAGTTATGTGAAAAAGCAGTCTTTAGAGATTTTAACCCAACCCAACTCAAAAAACAGAGGGGCGGGGACTACGTCTGTCAATGAGCTAAGAGAAAAGGATTTTACGGTAAGATTTTACAAAAATCCATTTTTCTCTAGCGCTCATTGACAGACGTAGTCCTCTGTGATACAGCACCTTCGGGATGTCCCAGAGCAGTATCACAAATGAGGGGTGGGAAAATGAAAATCAAATCCCAATCTAGAAGGCCCAACCGGTGCCAACTAGAAGTTTACAATGCTCATCCTTAATGATGAGACTCAACAAAAAAGAGAAAAATTTTTTATTTTTTTTTCAAACAGAAAAAAACCCTCGAGGTAGACCACCGGTCTCCTCAAATTGCGGCCTGCAAAACCTTGCGGCCAAATGAGGCATCCGCCGATGCCGTCACATCAATTTTATAGAATTTTGTAAAGGTATGTACCGACGACCAGGTGGCCGCCTTACATACCTGGACCACTGACGCCTGATGGCGAAAGGCCCAGGAAGTACTGAGCGCTCGAGTGGAGTGCGCCCTAACAGGGAACGGAGGACTCTGACCCTTAATAGAATAAGCCTGTACCACCGTTTGTCTAATCCATTTGGCAATGGTCGCGGCAGATGCAGGCAAACCCTTTCTGGGGCCATCCGTGATCACAAAAAGTGAATCCGTCTTACGGAATGATTCCGTAGCTTTCAGGTATACCCTGATTGCCCGAACCACATCTAAGGAATGCAACGCGTGTTCCCGATGATGCTTGGGCTGAGGACACAAGGAAGGTAGTACAATATCTTCATTCAGATGAAAATCTGAAACCACCTTAGGAAGAAAGGATGGCTTAGGATGAAGTACTACCTTATCCCTATGAATCACTAGGTATGGGGACTGGCATGATAATGCAGCCAGTTCTGACACCCTGCGAGCAGAAGTGATAGCCACCAAGAAGGCCACCTTCTGGGATAAAGTAAGCAAGGGAATCTCCCTGATGTTTTCAAAGGGAGGTTTCTGTAGAACCGACAAAACCAAATTAAGATCCCAGGGCGGTAAGGGCGCGCGGACTGGTGGAGCCAGGTGCCGCACCCCCTGGATGAAATTCCGCACCAAGGACTTGGTAGCTAAAGGCTTCTGAAAGAAGATTGCTAATGCTGAAACTTGACCCTTGATGGTGCTCAAGGCTAGCTTCTGCTCAACCCCTTGTTGCAAAAAGGCCAATATACGAGTCACCGAATAGGTACGTGGAGGAAATCCTAAAGATTCGCACCATGCAATATAAGTCTTCCATGTGTGATAATAGACCTTGCTGGAAGTCGCTTTCCTTGCTTTAATAAGGGTAGGAATGACTGAAGTAGACAAACCTCTGTCCTTCAGTACTTGGGTCTCAATGGCCAGGCCATTAAAACCAGCGACTGTAAAGCACGATGGTAAATTGGTCCTTGAGACCACAGACACTCCCTGAGACGAAGTTCCCCTTGGAACGTCTGCGACTAGCATGTCCAAGTCGGCCAGGCCGGCTTGACGAGGCCAGCCTAGAATTTCTAGGACCACTGGCGCTGATTGGATCTGAACCAGGCGTCCCTAGAGGTATCTGGCCCCGACCATCCGAGAAAGTCTGGTTGTTTTCTGTTCCCACACATTTATCAGATACCTGATTGTTATCAGGAAGGGTGATCTTTTCTGGTTGAACCTCAGGGACCGAAGTCACCCGACTAAAGGCTTCTTGGCCTATCTGGTCAACCAGATCCGATTCCTGTGAGGTATAGGGACTAATCTTAGGAAAAGGTAAAGGAAAAGATCTATTCAGGGAACGGTAACTACCGCTTCCTGTAGTACTTAAATGTTGGAAGGGAAGAATCGCACCGGTAGTAGTGGTTGATGCTCGATCTAATGTCCTGAATACCGGTGAAAACGTCCCCCCACCCTGAAACCGGGTGGGGGCGCACCTTCAGGCTGTGTACTCCTTTGCTTCGGGTTTGGCTGGGTTGGTCCTCTGTTTGTCCGACCAGCCCTTCTTGAACCCTCCTGGAGGAGTCTTGCCTTTCCCGCTTGTTCCAGCCGGGCGCCCTTTATGGGCGGTAAAGAAAGGTCCTCGCTTGTTGCGAGGTCCCTTAGCTTTAGCAGCCTGTGGCAAAAAAGTGCTCTTGCCCCCAGTGGCATCCTTAATGATTTCATCTAGGTTGGCCCCAAATAGACGATTCCCCTGAAAGGGGAGATTTGTCAAGGTCTTTTTGGAACCTAGGTCAGCTGACCAGCATTTTAACCACAGCACACGTCTGAGGATGACCGCTGACATAGATGCATGCCCTAATAGGGGAGTAGTGTCCAAGGCTTTGTCACAGATAAACTGTAGCCCTTGTATAATCTGTTCCATCAAATCAGATGTCTCCTGGGGAATATCTTTTCCCCTAAGGTCTTGGCGTACCATTCTCGCCCATTCCGTAAGTGTCTGGGAAACTAGACCAATAACAATTACTGGTCTAAATGCTGACCCTATCAGAGAGAAGATGGTGCGGGACTCTGCTTCCATCTTTCGATCCACCGGATCCTTAAAGGACGAAGTGTCCTCCACTGGGATAACCGTGGCTTTATTCAGCCTGGAAATAGGTGGATCCACCACTGGTGGTACCGTCCATTTCTTAATGATGGACTCCTCAAACGGATAGCGTCTAGCAATACGCTTGGAAATAGTAAAGGTACGTTTAGAATGCTCCCATTCTCCTTTAATCTTATTACCGAAACACTTGGGTACAGGAAAAACCTTCACCGTTTTGATGGGCTTATTAGTACCAAAAGGAATCTCTGTTTCAGTTGCCTCTGCCGGTAAAACCTCAAGTTTTAAGGTTTCCTGCACTGCCACAACTAGTGCGTCCACCAATGCTTCTTCCTGAATTATAGCGGGAGAAGAAACGTCCTCCTCACTGTCTGAGGGAGCTTTACCTGAGATAACAGCCCTTGCAGAGGGACCTGCAACTGCAGTGACCATCTCTGAATCTGAGTCAGAGGTGTCAGATAGTATAGGGGTAGGCGGGGGTCGCTTCCTTGACCCCCGTCCCTGACAGGCCGCCTCCACCCGAGCCACCATAGACTCCAAAATTGCTGTAAATGACTCTACACTCTGTGCACCGGCAGGTCCCGTGGCCCCCTCGAGGGAAACAGGTGGGGGAATATGTGTGGCAGGGTCCATGATAATTCCAGTCACTTCCTGGATAATATAATTCAAAATTAAAAAACTTTTCTTTTTTTTTTTTCAGACCCCCAGCGCCACAAAAAACCCCTTAGTGTTACCTGCTAGGGATCCCTATCGATCGAGAGAGAGAGAAATAGACCCCCAGGCTCACCACTTGATGCTCAGAGTTTAACTGCAACAGGTTACAGCGCTGTCTTGACAAACAGGAAGTCTTTTGGCTGGCTGCCCAGGAAGAAAGGAGGCGGCTCCGCCCCTCTGCACGCCTTCCGGCGCCTCCCCTAGCTCTACGAGGTGTTTGGATCACCTCAAACATGGCCGCCCCCATGCTGGAGACACGAGGCTACGCCAAGATGGCGGCTCGTGCAATCCAGCAAAAAAAAATGGCGGCGGCCTGTACTGAATAGCGGTGTGCTGCAGGGCACACAACACTCTCTCTGCATGGGGATTTGGCGTGGTTGGCGGTACCGGCCCTGGCGGACCGCATGGCCGTTCGGGAGGCCTGCTTATAGCTGGAGATCTGATTTAGGAAGGCAGTCTACATGTCCGTGACTTCTGACTGGTAGGTAGCTTATTCTTATCACAGTAAGATTCCCAGAATGCCACTGATTACAATCTTTTAAACATGTATACAATTAGATTGTTAGCTCCCAAACCAAGCCTCCTGGCTTTTTGCACATAAAATCACACTCAAAGTAGGAGGATCTGTGTCATGTTATAGGATAGAGAGGGACTCTATCTTACCATACAGAGAGGGGCCCGCGTTCACCACAAGACCCGTCAGGGGAAAAGGGGGAACATACTACTCACCATACCGGAACCAGGCGGGGACCAACTCCTGACAGTACCCCTCTCCACCGGGGCGGGAGGGCTGTCGACCGATATGGACGCCGTGACTCATGGTCTTTGGCGTTTCAGCGAGACGTTTAACTCGCGGGGTCAGTCCCTTAATGGGACTTTGTCGCGGCCGACCCAGCGCGGAGCTATGGCCTGCACGCGCTCGTAGGCTGAACTGGGGTGACCACCGGATCTCAACATCCAGCCCGTCGCCCAGTTCAGCTTTCTTGCTTGAAGATCTCACAGGAACACTGTGAAAAAGAGCTGTCTAAAAAATCTTTTAAGAAAAAAATCTTGCCAGGACCGAAGATCCCAGCAAGGTATCTAGGTCCTTACTCCTAACTAGACAGAAAATAACTGATTTGCTGAGGCAGAGAGAGAGAGGATATACCCTCTGGGACTGCCCCTAGGGTGTGGCCAGAGCTTTTTAATTTCCTGTCTAGTCCTGCTCCTGTGGAGGCAACATAACCCGAAGGTGCTGTATCACCGAGGACTACGTCTGTCAATGAGCGCTAGAGAAAAAAGTTTTTTTTCTCCTTTATGCTCCTCACTGGGCTCAGGTCAGGGCATAAAGATCATGCACTGCACCCCCACACAATACAATCAATGTAGATCGCTGTCTGATTAATGAAGATTCTTCCTATTCTTTCCCTCAAAGCAATCTCCAGCCTGACCGTACAATAATCTCCTATCTCTCCCTCAGCAGCAGCATCAGGAACCTCTCCCTAGTATAGTTTGAGCAGAGTGACGCGCGGCGCTATGTGACTCCAGCTTAAATAGAGGCTGGGTCACATGCTGCACGGGCCAATCACAGCCATGCCATTAGGCATGGCTGTGACGGCTTCTAAGGGTACACTAGTTAAACGCTTGCTGATTGGCTGCCTTGCACCTGTTGAAACCGCGCCATTAAAACCGCGCCAAAACATACCGAACAACGGACAGTATCCCGAACATACAGTGAAATGTTCGGGTCCGGGTACCGAATACCCAAAAGTCCGGTACGATCCCGAACAATACAGTCCGGGTTTGCTCAACCCTACTTACAATACAATTAAGGGTCTATATGATTTGTGACATATATGAATCATCATCATCTAACTGACAGGAATTAGTGTTCTGCGATTCCTAGTCACTTTATGCTTCTTCCGGCTCCTTTGGTCTCACCTTCCTTGTCCTTTTTATACTGTTTACAAGCAAAGTACAGAATTATGAACTCAAACTCCAGATAAGGCACATATGCGAAACATGTTGAGTGTTTTAGCTCACACGCTACTAATTATATGTACCTGCGATGACCACACCTACAGATCCCTTTGGAGGACAGCTATATCCACCTACATCACAGATAATTATTTCATTTTTACATGTTTTTTCTTGTGTTAATGTAACAATGTATTGTGTTATTGTTATATCTTTCACCAATCACAGAACTGCTGGCATATTGTTGCCTTATAGGCGATGTTCCTAAAAATGCTTGCCATATGATTTTTTTTGTATGTATAATTATCTAAATGTTTTTAATAAAAAGATTTCTGCGTAAATCTAATCGATGTGACACCTGATATGTCCCAGTGTCTATTCTTTCAATTGATGCCATGGCGGTGTCAATTAGGGATGGCCTTGCGGTTCGCCCGCCGGTCGGTTCGTGGCGAACTTTGCTTGTTCGCAGCCCATCGATTTTGTGAACACATGTTCGCGGTGGCCATATTAGTTTACATTGGGGAGAACTTTGACCCATGACACAGCCATCAGGTGGAACGGGACAGCCAATTGAAACATTGCAGCACATGGACATACCCCCTACCCTATAAATAGACCTGAGCTGGCGGCCATTTCAAATTCTGCTTTTTGTCAGTGTAGGGAGAGGTCTGCTGTGTGCACCAGGGACAGATTCATCAGTGACATGAATCGCTCTGTTAAGGTCCACAAAAGTCATTTTAAGGACTGGTTTTTGTTATAGGTGTGCAGTGCACTATATAGGGGTGTAATCCACTTATAATATACTTTGTAATATAGAAAGCATATTATAGTGGATTTGTTTTGTGCACTGTGCAGCATTGTGACTGGTGTGGTGAGCGTTTCTGCAGCAATACTACAAACAGTGACAAAAGCACTTTTAAAGTATTATAACTGGTGTGATAGACCAGTGGCCCCCCAATACCACATATTGAAGTGGGGTGTTATCTGAGTATACTTGTATAAGTGTATTTGTGTCCTGCAACAATATTGCCTCTTTTGCTGCGTTTAATCTGGTACACACAGTGCCAAACTCACTGGCCAATTTTTTGTACAACTGGTGTGAGAGACCAGTGGCCCCCCAATACCACATATTGAAGTGGGGAGTTATTTAACAGTATACTTTTCTAAGAGTGTATTTTAGTCCTGCAAAAATGGGGCCTCTTTTGCTGCTTCAACTGTGCTACAAACAGTGACAACAGTTACTGGCCAATTATTTGTAGAACTGGTGTGATAAACCTGTAGCCCCCCAATACCACATATTGAAGTGGGGTGTTATCTGAGTATACTTTTATAAGTGTATTTGTGTCCTGCAACAATATTGTCTCTTTTGCTGCATTAACTCTGCTTCACACAGGGCCAAACTCACTGGCCAATTTTTTGTACAACTGGTGTGATAGACCAGTGGCCCCCCAATACCACATATTGAAGTGGGGTGTTATTTAACAGTATACTTTTCTAAGAGTGTATTTTAGTCCTGCAAAAATTTGGCCTCTTTTGCTGCATTAACTGTGCTACACACTGTGACAACAGTTACTGGCCAATTATTTGTAAAACTGGTGTGATAAACCTGTGGCCCCCCAAAACCACAGATTGAAGCGGGGTGTTATATACATTGTTCCTCATATACTGCGCTTCTCTAGAGACTTTTGTCTCTAGAGACTTTTGGTAATTTAAAAAATGACAGGCAGAGGAAGAGGCAGGCCCTTACGCAGGGGTGGTAGGGGTAGGGCAGGAGCAGTAGGCCGGAGGCCGGAGGCAAAGTGTGAAGTTTCAGAAGGTGCGTTCGATTACGTCAAAGGACGCACCAGACTTGGTTGAGTGGCTCACTCAGCCTTCCTCTTCTGCACCCTCCTCATCCTCTCTATGTGCACCCTCTTCACTCTCTGCTGTGTGCACCCCCAAAGACACCACCACCAACACCACCACCATATACCCTCCACTTGAGTCACTGGAATTATTTTCCGATGCATCACAAGACATTTGCCATGCGCAGCCATTGTTGGCATCGGATCAGGAAGAGGAGGTAGCAACAGCCGCCACTCAGCAGCCACGACTATTGGATATGACACAAGGAACCCATAGCTTATTTCCACCCTGCCTCTACGCCACTCATCTGACCGGAGTGAAATACCCCTCTCTTCCTTCTGAGGTGCAGTCACTACACCCTCTTTTCCATATTTGGATCACAGGGTTGTCCTGCATAGTGCTCTTTATGGCATCCTATTGACTGGCCGTTATTTCAAGCTTTTCATATGTCTATGTCTACCCAGTCATCAAATTAGTTCTCGGCCCTTTTCTCTTTATATGCTTTGAGCCTTTTTACTTTTAGACTCCCATGGGGAGGCGTTTTTGATATCTGTCCTGGCTTTTGAGGCTGCTCCTCTCTACTCTTCCCCTGGGGCCTGACTGGCTCATTTTGGAATTTGGTAAATTCCAGGATCATAATCAAGCTATATATGAATACAAGCTCTCTGTATAAACTGTGAAACAAACTTTCTGTTAGGATAAGACCCCTGAAGAAGCGGACAGCGAAAAATGTCGGGCAAGACCTATACACATTGGACCTATATGTCTATTGTGGTAGCATGAGAGCATATTGTTTCATAAATGCTTGACTTTTAGATTTATTACTATATATTTGTCTCTTTTGTAAATTTTTTCTAAATATAATTTAATAAATGTAAATGATTTTATGAATTGATATCCCTACTTTACTGTACCTTCAAAGTCCTCCAGCCTCCTTCATTTTCCTTTTTTCTTTCAAAAATATTGGGAAGGTGGTACATTTATAATTTAGTGCTATCTAATTAATACTGACACCCCAATTTATGATCCAACGGTGCCAATCTGCCGAGCGTGCTGAAACAGGGTAAAATAACACACGTGCCATGCATGGCACACGTCCTGAACTTGGTCGTGCAGCGATTCGGTGCCAAATACCCTGGGGTCCAGGACGTCTTGTGGCAGGCCAGGAAAATCTCGGGCCATTTCAGAAGATCTTACACAGCCATGGCTCGCCTTGCTGACATTCAGCGGCGACACAATCTTATTTGTAACTGCCTGATGCGATGGAACTCAACGTGCTTATGCTTGATAGGCTGCTTCAGCAGAAACGTGCAGTTAACGACTACCTGTACGAACTCTGTGGCAGGACAGTTTCTGGGGAGCTTGGGTTTTTTTCACCTTGCCAGTGGCTGCTCATGCGCGACGAATGCAGACTTCTGCAGCCATTTGATGAGATCACCAAACTGGTCAGTCACGGCCAGGGCGCCATCAGTGACATTGTACCTTACGCCTTCTTTCTGGAGCATGCATTGCATCGTGTCATTGATCAAGCCATCGAGGAGCAGGAGCAGGAAGATGAGGAAGTCGCAATGTTGGATGAATTCCCAGGGGGTGCTACTCCATCTGAGTCAAGTCAGCAACAGGAAGATGGTGCCGGGGCGGATGAGGAGGAGCAAGAAGAGCATGCTTTAAACCTGTCTGGGATCCCTGGTGCTGTCCGTGGATGGGGGAGGGGAACGAGGACGAGATTATCCTGGATGATGAGCTGGAGCCAGGCCGCTTCACCGTGTCCAGTTTAGTGCGAATGGGGGCCTTCATGCTCCAGTGTTTTAAGGTGGACCCACGTATAAAAAGCATAAAGGGCAAGGACCAGTACTGGGTGGCAACGTACTTAGACCCCCGGTACAAACCAAAAATGGCGGAAATGTTACCACCATCACAGAGGGCTGTCAGAATGCAGCACTTCCAGGCCTTGCTGCGAAAAATGCTGCATTCTGCTTTTGCATGCACTGGCAGAGGAATTTCCAGTCACAGATAGACAGTTGTGGGTAGCAATCCAACGGCGCCTGCAAGAAGAGGGCGGTTTGAAGATGCGTTGGTCACTTCAGATATGAGATCCTTCTTTCAGCCGACCCATCGACAGCTGTACTCTGGATCCAGCATCAGGGAACGCCTAGACTGACAGGTGTCCGTCTACATCGGGTTAACGGCTGATGTGGATGCTCCGAGGAGTGATGAACCCCTGGACTACTGGGTGGGCAGGTTTGACCTCTGGCCAGAGCTTGCACAATTTGCAATAGAACTGTTGGCTTGCCAGTGTCCTGTCCGAAAGGACGTTCAGCGCAGCAGGGGGGATTGTGACCGATAAGCGCACTCCCCTAGCTCATGACAGTGTAGACTACCTCACATTTATAAAATGAATGAGGCATGGATCTTTAAAGGAATTCAACACATGTGACCAGTAGACCATGTTTCATTTAAATTTCTCATGACAGGCCACAAATATCCGCCAGACCGCCATCCACCCACAACAATTCATGGTCCTTGTCTTCGGCAAATACAAAAAAAGGGATTTCATGTCCATTGAATGCCTAATTTTTGGGACCTTTTATGGCAGACACTTACTTCTGTATCCAGTGAATGCCTAATTTACCTTCAGCCACAGAATACAACGTTCTTAGCTGTCAGGTAAACCCATGTGGGCCAATTTTTGGGGCCTTTCATGGCCAACACTTACTTATTTATCCTGTGAATGCCTAATGTACCTTCAGCCACAGAATACAACGTTCTTAGCTGTCAGGTAAACACATGTGGGATAATTTTTGGGGCCTGGAATGGCCGACACTTACTTCTTTATCCTGTGAATGCCTAATTTTTCAGACTGGAATTGAAAATCAATGGGTCTGTAAACGTTCCGCCAAATTGTGGAATGATGCAGACCCATTTTACAGATGTGTGAATGGACCCTATATGTATTTGACATGTATTTACCGGCTGCTGTCAGTTCTGGCTGATTTAGGAAAAATAATGTTTTTTGCTGTAAAAAATAAAAATAAAATTTAGGACAACTTTTCCAATTGCAATACTTCTGTTATGACATTGTCCATGTGATGGGTCTATTTGTGCACAGCTAGTACGTCTTTTGTGGCTGCAAATATGACCTAAAGGTTTTTAAAGTTTGTCTCCCATTAAAGTCAATGGGGCCCGCCGCAAACTTGCGGTTAACGGAAATTTGAGAAAGTTTGCGGCTAACGTTCGCGAACCACCCCGGCCGATGTTCACCCATCACTAGTGTCAATATTCAATTGCTTTTACTGCGTAGTCAAGTTTATACATTTTTTTAATGCAAAAAAAACAAATTCTTTAAGGGCTGGTTCACACCATGAATAGCACAGGAACGGGCTGGGCGATTCTGTGCGATTCACATGCAATCCGGGTTCAGTGCAATTTCAGCCCTTTCATTTAAAGCGTAACTCCACATTTGTGCACTACTTTTGCTGATTTCAGGTTTCGACTTCAATAGACATCTGTGCAAAAATTTGTGCAGATGTCTTTCAAGTAGCAACTGAAATTACACTGACCTGCTACCTTGAAATCATGCTACTTTGTGTGAAGTAGCATGATTTCAAAGTAGCATCAATGTGAACCAGAGCTAAAGACTGGTAGTAGAAGAAAGGGTGGAGTTCCAGAGTGCATTGGATGTGGAAGACAACAGTTAGGATGGTGGCGGCTGCACCCGGAAAGGACAAATGAACAAACAAAGAAAATAATGATAAGAAACATGCAATGGGGCTTAAATTTGCTGCACACTTGTTTAAAATGATTGACTTTAATTCCTTCTTTGAAATTTAGGTGGGATGGGTCAAAGTTTACTACTGCTCTAACTGCAAATGACTGTACCTGCCAGATACACAGGAATACCCACCCTAACTTGAGTGACTGCATATCATTACACAAGACATGTATGTACACACATACTCACAAAAACACACATGTATTTGCAAATCAGTTGGATTATATGTACTAACACACAGAACATATTCATGTCAACAGAATTTTAATTGTCTACTAATGTCTAGCATCCAAATAGTGTACATTTACATGATAGATAGATAGATAGATAGATAGATAGATAGATAGATAGATAGATAGATAGATAGATAGATAGATAGATAGATAGATAGATAGATAGATAGATAGATAGATAGATAGATAGATAGATAGATAGATAGATAGATAGATAGATAGATAGATAGATAGATAGATAGATAGATAGATAGATAGATAGATAGATATTGGTCTGCAGATGGATCGGAAGTATTAAGTCAGGGTAAATGACACACTATTGTTATTTCATTTGAGTGTTTTTTTCCATTTTAGCTTTTGTTCGGCACGTACAAAAGCTGATTGCTGACAGAAATAAATTCCAATCCTCTACAAATGACACTGTACATAAATATTCAGTAAATTAGCAGCATACTTTTATAGATGTATCAGTCATTGCAGGCAAGCAATGACAGGCAATGTTGTAGTTGAAATATTAATGCTGACAAATTAATGATTTCTGAGTAAATGATGTCATTTTTGCACTGTTTCATTAAAATTTACTCACTTTTGGTGCCAGCATCCTTCCATTGCCTAAAAAATTAAAATTATATTTTTTTACATTTGTACTTGTACAAAAGACTGAACTTTGGACATACACCAGTTTTCATTCTTTTGAAAGGAAAGCTTCCGACTTACCATTTTTAACTGCGTAACATGCGGGAACTGTAAATACTGTAGTAAAAAGTAATTTTTTTTCTAAGAGCTGCTGGAATCATTACGATTCCACTGAGCATACAATTTAGTTAGGGCAAATAGAAAAACACCATATAATCTAGTTTTGTATTTATTTATTTTATTAAATGTGTTTTTATATGGAGCTTATATTAGTACATGGGGTTTGTCTTCAAATGAGCTTCCTGCAATCCCCTGCACAGCAAGTATATTAGCCAAAAAGGGCTCCATTTCTTTGTCCACAGCTACTAATCTAACATTGTGAAAACACTTTGAAAAAAAAAAAAACAAGCACGGTTTGGATTCTACTCACTTATTGCTCAATCAACAAACTGAAAAAAAGGATTGTACTGATTTTTGTACCTGTATTCTAATTTGCAATAAATTGTATTGTGAAAAAAAAGGAGGGTTTATTAACCAAGCTTTGGTGCCTAAAGCCAAACTAAACCGCTATGTGCTTCATGCTGTACTGCCATATTGTGCACTGACCTTACAAGTGTGCTCTCTTCTAGCACTGTCCTATCCAGGCTGTCAATAACCAGTCCACCCCCCTCCACCACCATCATTTCTGTTACTCTTCATTTTTATTTTCTGAGTTCAACTTTAATTGCAACTGTGCATCAGAGATTTGGTTATATTGTCTGGCAGGGGTGCCTGCAAAATTAAAATAATTACAAACATTTTGGGTAATAAGATAGCTTACTTAAATGTATTTCAAATCCTTATTTATTTGTGTGTCTGGAGTTCAGCTCTAAATATATTCAGAGTTTAGGTAAACCTTTCCAAAATAAGAGACTGTACACTAAGATTGGACTAAAGTATAAGATTGGACTAAAGTATGCAATATTTATCTATCCCAAGTATTACTGGGACTGGGACTGTCCCTTTTTAAACTGATTTTGATATGTCTCTTACAGGACACTTAAGGCTTCACTTCACCAGCATATAGGCCCAAAAATTCAATATTGATTTTAGCCACTATGGGTAATTAGTTGTACATATTTGAGTAGATGCATTCAAGACTAGTGATGGGGTGAACAACCCCCCGGTTTGGTTCATGCCAGAACTCCCGAACATGGAAAAAGCTCGGACCAGAGCCATGAACTCTATTAAAGTCTATGGGACCCGAACTTGAAAAATTAAAAGTCCGCATTTTGAAGGCTTATATGTTATGTACTGTGTACTGCCCTGGGGGGACATATATCAATGCAAACATTTTTTAAAAAAAAAAGTTTTTTAGGAACAGTGTTTTTAATGATGCTTAAAGTCAAACAATAAAAATGAAAAATTCCTTTAAATATAGTGCCTGGGGGGTCCCCTTAGTCTGCCTTAAAAAAAAAAAAAGAACTTAAATAGATATTCCCAGCTGCATGCCATTGTCAGCGATACAAAAATGTAAAGAAAACAGTGTGGGCCCCCCTCAAACCATACCAGGCCTTTTGGGTCTGGTATAGATTTTAGGGGGAACCCCATGCTAAAAAAAAAGAAATGGTTTGGATTCCCCCCCAAAATCCATACCCGACCCTTCTCTGAGCATGCAGCCTGGGCGAGCGCCCTCCCCTCCTTAACCATACCAGGCCACATTCCCTCAACATTTGGGGGTGCTTTGGGCCTTGTCACCATATTGATGGGGACAAGAGCCTCTTCCCGACAACCCTCGCCTGTGGTTGTCGGGGTCTGCAGACAGGGGCTTATCAGAATCTAGAAGCCCCCTTTAACACGGGGGCCCCCAGGTCTCCCCTATGTAAATGAGTATGGGGTACATTGTATCCCTACTCATTCACCAGAAAAGTGTCAAAAAGAAAACAAAAGAAATAAAAACATACACACAGTTTTTGACAAAAAAACAAAAAACAAACAATGTCCCCTGATCACGATGCCCTTCGCAGCACCAAAAAAAAAAAAAAAAGCTCCGCCTGCGACAAAGGCTAAAGGCTAACCACAGTCTGCCTGCTCTGCAATCTGACAGTTCTTAATAAGGTTAGGGGCAGAGTCCCCGGGCGACATCACCTGGTGGCACCACCCCCCGTGTGATGTCACTAATCAGTGCATGCATGTGAGAGTAAAATAAACTTGGTGGTGTTAGTGACAGCATCAAAGCATTGAAGTCAGTGAACACAAAAAAAACCTCAGTATCAGTGTCAGGGCTCAACGAAAACCCCCAAAAATGGCATCAGTTGACCAAATAATACCCCCTAGCATTGGCGTTAGTGGACACAATGATAAGCCCTAACTGTGGTGTCAGTGGATGCAATAATAAACCCCAGCATTGGTGGCAGCATTTGTGACAGTGGACACAATATTAACCTTCAGAATTGGTGTTAGTGGACACAATAATAAAACCCTCAAACAAAGTTGTCTGTGGATGCAATAATAACCCCAAACAATAGGGTCAGTGGGAGCAAAAACAAACCACCATTCATTGGTGAGCAGTAGCAGCAATAGTAAAATTACCTTTTATTATATGGTCATGGCAGTAATATTAAACACACACGAACACACACACACACACACACATTGGTGTTGTTCAGTGGTTTTATTTACCTGATCACAAGCTCCCTCACTGTTGTCTCTCCCCCAGTGATGTCAGGCTGAAACTATACAATCATTGTGAGGGGGAAACGACTCCACCTCACAGTACTGGTGTTATTTAAGTGCCCCAGAGATTGTTCCAGCACCGAGCCTTATGCCCCGTAGACACGTTCCGATAATCGTACGACAAAACTCGCTTTCGACCTGATCGCACGATAATCTGATCGTTGGTACACAGCTTTCGACAGCCGATCCCGACAGTTCATCCAATAAAATCCAAAGGGACAAACAGGAAAACTTCTGTCCTACAACAGCCTCGCGAACGACAATCGTTTCATCAGTACACTATGCGTCCGCTAAAAATCGATCGACAAATACCGCGCATGCTCAGAAACACTAAAATAGCACGGAAAAAGCCTGGCTGCCATTGTTTTTGTTTGGCACCATCTGATACGTAGCTAAGCAACCAGAAAGCTTTTTCAGAATCGAATGACAAAAATCATACGGTATGTACGCATTGTTGAATTCGATGTTAGTATCATGCGACAAAATGCGAACAATAATTCGTCCGATTATCTGAACGTGTGTACGGGGCATTACTCTGCACTGTTGCCCTGAATCCTGCGGGACAATTTGTGGCACACTGCAAGAGAGTATCCAAAATTCTGGAACTGTGGGGTTGAATTAATAAACCTGGAGTGTGCAAAATCTGGTGGAACTGTGCATGGTAGCCTATAAGCTTCTAACTTCAGCTAGTTCAAATAGGATTTTGACAAAGCAAAAACTGGGTGCTGATTGGTTTCTCTCTGACATAGGGACATGGTGCTTTGGGATGGGGGGGGGCTTGCTCATCCCCCCATTTTCCTGACCTGCCGGGCTGCATGCTCGGATAAGGGTCTGGTATGGATTTTGGGGTGGACTCTACGCTTTTTTTTTTTAATCTTGGCATGGGGTTTCCTCTTCGAGATCCATACCAGAATCAAAGGGCCTGGTATGGATCTGGGGGGGATCCCACGCTGTTGTTTTTTTGTTTTAATAAATTTGGCGTAGGGTTCCCTTTCAAGATCCTCAGAGCACAAGTCGCATGCAAGTCAAATCCAAGTCGGATCAGTTAAGATGATGATCCCACTTGTATGAGACCTACATTCAAATCAATGGACTGAAATTCCGCCCAAGTCGGACCAAAGTAGTGCAGGAACTTTTTTCAAAGTCGGACCAATACAAGTTGGACCAGTTAACACGACTCTCATATGAAACCATTGATTTTGATATGTTATGTGACTTGTGCTCTCGAAGTCGGAGCTCATGCCATACCAGTGTGAACTGGCCCTAATACTGCAGTGCACCTAAATATTGTGTACTTTTAAAGTTGAGTATATTTTTGGATTTTATGGTTTTTATTAACAATAGTGGTACATATACAGAACGCACTATGAATATTCTTTTTTTTTTTTAGCATCTGTTATAAATATGCCTATGGATTACCTGGATGGAGAGGAATTGAGAAGGGCTGGGTATCCTTGGAAGGGAAGACCCCGTTTAAGCCCCTGTTCACATTGGGCCGATTTGACATGCAATTTGACATGTCAAACTACTGCTTTAGAGAATTTGGTGAAGTTTCAGATTTGCACTGATTATGTGGGATTTGATTTTACTGTGTGGCAATATTTGAAATATACAGTATGTGTTAACAATGTAGATGAGTCGGTAAAGGGTACTACTTAAACTCTAAACTGTCTGCATAGTCCATAGATTGAAATTCTCATTACACTTTTTTTTTTTTTTCCATTTTCATATATTTGTTCTCCTTATTAAGCTTTTGGATCAACAAAGAATCCTTCAATGGAGGCATTACAGCTTTGCGGACCATTGCCATGCTAGATTTTTCTTTTTGAAGATAATCAAGGGAAACTTCCACCCATTCTTTCCGTGGACTAAAACTTTTCCCAGAATTGTATTCAGTACAAAGCAAGTTGTAAGTGCATAGTCAGGAGCCAAAAAGTTGTGCTGCTAGAAACAGTTAACCCTTCATACTAGCTTTTTTCTGGTCCCTGCGGATAAAACTACAAATCCACAGTTTATAGTAAAAACATAGGTATACTTTAATTTTGACCAATTGGCTGAAGTTGATAGCAATGTATAGTATAAGCGGTGGTAATGCCTAACATGGTACAGTCAAGAAAATTACTCACTGCTGCCATTCCATCTTCCAGTGGTTTAGTTTTCCCCTTAAGCTCTTGTGTGGAAGAGATAATTATATATTTTAGAGTGAAACTCTGGGTAATATTACTGTATCACTGAGACAGAAAGTAATTGTAAATATTTGCAACCAAAGAGTATATTTAGGAGAATTTCATGTTTGAAGCCTGAAGATGGTAGAGATGACAGTGGAGGAAGCACTTTGTTTGGCCTAACAGTACATCTGGATATTGAGACACTACACGATAAGACCCCCACTGGCAGTTCTCATTCATCCATGGTGATAGAATCCCTACTGATGGTATATCCAGAGGAATCCAGGGAGGGAGGACCATTGAGGGACATAGGAACCCCATCTAACCCGGAATATAGGCCCATTACTCCTGTAGGGGTTCCCCTTTCTGGTAAGTGCGGTCCTGGGGGTGAGGGGAGCACAGCTGACCCATCACACTGGCCACACTTGAAGAATCACTGGAAGCACATAAGTCACCTTTGAAGCAATGCTGCACTGATTTAACCCTGCACTGGAGCACTTGTTGGGCGATTGGGACTATTATATATCAATGTTGGAGAGTTATACTTCACTCTAAGAGAGTGATCGATAACTTACTGGACATGTCCTGTTGTATTTGATTTTACTCACCTCTTCCGTTTATTTTGCGATTTTAGAATTGTGTCACATTGCACCATTAATTATTTGCTCTAATAGCACCTTCTTATTTATATACATTTATACTACTAGTTGGGATACTACTCAGTATTCACTTGCACTTGCCCCTTTGGGGCTTGCTCTTCTTGGTGAAACTTATTCACAACTAGTCACTGTAGCACTTTAAATCTGTATCCTGGTTGTTATTTGCACCTTACCCGGTTTATCAAGGATATTTGAATTGATTGAAGACACTCGGGGTGGATTTACTAAAAGTAGAGCACTCAGCATCTGATGCAAGTATTTATGGTAGCCACTCAGCTTCTAACTTCAACTTGTTCAATTAAGCTTTGGCAATAAGACCTGGAAGCTGATTGGATACTCTGCAGAGCTGCACCAGATTTTGCATCATGCAGGCTTAGTGTATAACCCTCACAGTCACTTTAAAAGCACCTCAATTTCTGCAGAAGGATTTCTTCTTTTTCTAATCACTACTGGTCACTCAGTCCTATGGTTATTTGCATAAGCATTTATTTGATGTTTAACCACTCTGCAACCGCTCACAGCAATACTACTGCGGCAGAGTGGTTCGTTATCGTCCAGCCACGTAGTATTAACGTGACTGGACACTCCCCCTTCTGGGCGGCGCTTGCGCGCCGCCGGAGGCTCGCTCCTGCTGTTTTCATTCACAGCGGGAGTCGGGCCAGGGGAGGAGCAGCGGCGATCGCCGCTGCTCTTACCCGATCGTCGGGGATCGAGTCTGGAGATCCGCCCGCTGTGTGTAAACACAGCGGGCGGATCTCCATAGTGACAGGGAGTGACAGATCGGACTGTTCAGCATAGCTGGACATCCGATCTGTCCATGAATCACATAGTCACCTCCCCCCCTACACGTCAGTAAGCACCAGGCATACATTAACCCCTCCCTCTCCAATAAAATTAACCCCTTCCCTGCCAGTGTCATTTTTACAGTAACAGTGCATATATATAGCACTGATTACTGCAGTAATGTCACTGGTACCCCCAAAAGTGTCAAAAATGTCAGTCAGGGGTCCGGTCTGTCCGCCGCAATGTCGCAGTCCCGCAAAAAAAATCGCAGATCGCCGCCATTACGCGTTAAAAAAAAAACACCAAAAATGACAGAAATCTTTCCCTTTGTTAGTAAACGCAATAACTTTTGCGCAAACCAATCAAAATACGCTTATTGCGATTTTTTTTACCAAACATATGTAGCATAAAACAAATTGGCCAAAAACTTTTAAAAAAATTGGTTTTTACATCTTTTTTGGGGGGAATTTCATATAAAAAAATGTGAAAAATATTGTTATTTTTTAAAAATAAACGCTCTTTTTTTGTTTATAGCGCAAAAAGTAAAAATCGCACAGGTGATCAAATACCACCAAAAGAAAGCTCTGTTTGTGGGAAAAAAAGGACGTAAATTTCGTTTGGGTACGGCATCGCACGACCGCGCAATTGTCAGTTGAAGTCGCACAGCGCCGAATCGCAAAAAGTGGCCTGGACGGAAGACAGCAAAATCCTCCGGTTGTAAAGTGGTTAATTTATTTGTGCGTCTATAGTATATTAAGTGCAGGAATTGCAGGAATTTGGTTTTACATCACAATCGCTCCAGTGCACAGCTATGTCTCTTAAGATTTCTAGTGTCCTCAGTCAGCCAAGGTTGTAATTGTCGGGGCCTGATACTTCATGTAGTGAGAGGAGCAAGAGAGTCCAGTGTGGATGAGAGTGAACTGATGTAGACAGAAATGGGCAGGAAAATTTTGTCATAAAGATGGGTGTTTGCAGAGTAGAAAAGAAAAGGATTAACGTGGCAAAGGTTTCTGCAGGTAATAGTTTGCTGCTTGGTAGACATGTCAAATTTGTTTTGGTTCTAATATAAATTTGGACAAATGAAAAAGAAAAAAAAAAACGTAGTGTATCCTTTGACTTGCTCCTGTGGCAAACACTATGTGGGAAGGACTACTCGTACCTTTTCAACTAGAGTAAACAAACACATTTACAATATTAAAAAAAGGACAAAAACAACATAGTGTATGCAAACACTGTACCTGTTTTCACAACCAAGACCCTAAGGAAGGTTCTTTTAAAAGGGGTGTGTCACAGTTAGAAACCTATTGGATACACAAACTTAAGTTCTATTTTCCCTTTGGCATGAATGGGAAATGGCACATCAATGCATTAATCAATATATCTTGATTGTCTCTTCCCTTTATTTTTTTTATTTTTTTTTTCCATTTTTCCTTCCTCTTTCTCCTTTCTTTTTTTTTTTCATAATGTTTTTAGTTTTATTACATACATAATTTTCACACTGTCACATTAATTTTCTTTGCAACGTCTTGATATAGAAATTTATATTGTCATTGGTTAGGGATATGTTTAATTCACCTAATACGATGGACATTTTCCACCTTTTGGTAATTTTATGCATTTTCCATTCTTTATGCCCCTTTTTATTATCAGGTTTTTGTGTAATATTTGCCTTTCGACCATTAGATGACAGTTCATTATATCTTTGCTAGTTGATAATACATCCAATTGATACAGTTTATAATTGAGTGTTAAACAGGCAAAAAATTTGGGGGAGCATACCCATATATTTCTAAAGCTGCTGCAGCTATGAACCAAAAGACATGTATATTAAAAAAGAATAGCGCGCAAATGCAAAAGAAATAACTACCAAATCTGAAGACAATCCATAAATAAAAATGGGGGTTTGGTCCCACCATATGGCCATATCGTGCTCAAGCCCACTACTGCGTCAAAGTACCCCATTATCAGTGGGTCCTATACTATCCATGAAAAAGAGATGAATCCAGCCTTTCTAACCCTTGGAGATAATACTCCTTGCTGGAGTCCCCTGTAGTGCATTTGCACATCCTTCCCAGCAAGGAGTATTATCTCCAAGGGTTAGAAAGGCTGGATTCATCTCTTTTTCATGTATAGTGTAGGACCCACTGATAATGGGGTACTTTGACGCAGTAGTGGGCTTGAGCACGATATGGCCATATGGTGGGACCAAACCCCCATTTTTATTTATGGATTGTCTTCAGATTTGGTAGTTATTTCTTTTGCATTTGCGCGCTATTCTTTTTTAATATACATGTCTTTTGGTTCATGGCTGCAGCAGCTTTAGAAATATATGGGTATGCTCCCCCAAATTTTTTGCCTGTTTATTATGTATTCGGTCTGACCAGACTATCGAGGTTGAGCAACCCTCCCCACCCCCCCGCACACACACCTGTACTCAATCAGTGTCCACCATCAAGTGGATATAGGAGGAGTCCCCTGTAGTGCATTTGCACATCCTTCCCAGCAAGGAGTATTATCTCCAAGGGTTAGAAAGGCTGGATTCATCTCTTTTTCATGTATAGTGTAGGACCCACTGATAATGGGGTACTTTGACGCAGTAGTGGGCTTGAGCACGATATGGCCATATGGTGGGACCAAACCCCCATTTTTATTTATGGATTGTCTTCAGATTTGGTAGTTATTTCTTTTGCATTTGCGCGCTATTCTTTTTTAATATACATGTCTTTTGGTTCATGGCTGCAGCAGCTTTAGAAATATATGGGTATGCTCCCCCAAATTTTTTGCCTGTTTATTATGTATTCGGTCTGACCAGACTATCGAGGTTGAGCAACCCTCCCCACCTCCCCACACACACCTGTACTCAATCAGTGTCCACCATCAAGTGGATATAGGAGGAGTCCCCTGTAGTGCATTTGCACATCCTTCCCAGCAAGGAGTATTATCTCCAAGGGTTAGAAAGGCTGGATTCATCTCTTTTTCATGGATAGTGTAGGACCCACTGATAATGGGGTACTTTGACGCAGTAGTGGGCTTGAGCACGATATGGCCATATGGTGGGACCAAACCCCCATTTTTATTTATGGATTGTCTTCAGATTTGGTAGTTATTTCTTTTGCATTTGCGCGCTATTCTTTTTTAATATAATTGAGTGTTATAATTTAAATTAACTTTTTGATGTGCCCAGGTTTTCTAGTAATGTTTTTTTTTATAAATATAGTTTTTCATCTGCTGATGCCCGCTTTTCATTGGAGTTGGTGCCTTGATTGTTTGTTGTGTGTCCTCGCTGGTTTAAGAGCCTCTATTAGGAGGATTGAAACGGGCGCTCCGTGGATGCAATTGGTCTCTGGAGTGAGACTTGAGATGCACGTTTACCTTATCTTAGATAATTACTATTTTTAACTGGAGCCAAAAGTGAGGCTTGACATGCACGTCTTGTGCCATCTTAGACTACCATTACCTCTATTGAGGGCCGAAAGCAAAGCTTGAAATGCATGTTCGGCACCATCTTTGATGACTATTGGGGAAACGGGATGATATATCCTAGTTTGCTATTACCGTCATACCAAACGGATGATTTCTGATTTCCATTGGATGCTAAATTTATATAAACCCAATGACTGGACACAATGCTCCACACCCCAGACGATGTTGAGTATGAAAAAAATGCAAAATATGACCGCGCCTAAGTGATGATTATTCTTAAAAAACAATAAATCACTGCGCTTGATCAATATCTAAAAGTATATAAATGGTTTTGGCAAATATTAGCAGCCGGCACATAAAGTTGTTGAATCCCAACTGAACACTAGAAATAATAACAAGGTGTGCAGCGCTCAATATAAAACCAAACAAAAGGTTAGTCAAGCTGTGCGCAATGACTATTAAATAATATACACATATGATCCCAAAATGAAATGAACACCATCTAAAGTAATATATTAAAATAGTGTGGCAGCTTACCAGAATATGTAGATCCCCATGACAGAGATCCACACCAGCTCCAATGGTAATTAACCTCAGGGCACAACTATCAACCATATAGATGTTGTCTCCTATCCTCAGACCCGCTCACACTCCAGGGATACTTTCCAAATTGAATCAATTTAAACCCTCATGGATGGTCTCACCAGGGCAGATAACATATGGGTTTATCAAAGATAAAGAAAGATAAACTCCTCATGGTGAAGTATGCAGAGACACTCAGTTTAATGAATAAGAGATTTTGCACTCACATGTCATGATAACATAATCAGCATAACCAATGTCCTGCAGAGGTGTTCCCTTTGAGTGGTTAGTAAACCGTGGATAGCTGATAACTCCAACCCAAGCCAATACACCGGAGAGATGCACGAGATGCCGGTTCCCCTACCGGTTTCGTCAGAAGGTGACGTCTTCAGGGGGCGTGGCTAGCCTCCGCAATCTGCTCACTTTTATTGGCCGATGAATCCGGAAGAGGGAGAGTGGCATACGTTCCAGCCAGCTCCTCCTCCTCCCTCAATAACTTTATCCACAACATTAACCACAACCAGGAAGTGCTTTAAACATCCATAGGACAACTCGGGGACATATACATCTTTCATAGAACTTCCCCAAATCTAACCTGGCTGCAGAGATTACAGCCATCCACTAAATGCAGCGCTATCAACAAGGCTATCAAACGAAAAGGAAGGAAAAGATATAAATAATCCTTCACAAATTAAATATAGGAAAAATCCCAATATTTGAGAACCCAAATTGGCTAGTCATCCAACGCATACCAAATGCATCAAAACTTCCCAATCCTTAGAGAAATTGGAGAAAAAAGACAAATACAGTGAGTCTCAAAAGAAGAGAAGGATAGAGAGGTAGGAGTAGGAAGGACTTTAAAGGTACTCAATAAGGATAGAAGCAAACCAACTTCACCTTCTTTCCATCCACTGAGTTTGGGTCAGTGAGTCCAGTGGAGGCCTCCACGGAAGAGGGCAGCAACAGAGAGGTTTCAGTAATTGTAAATAGGTTAAAGTTATGGAAGACAAAAAGGTCATGGACAGAGGGTAGCTTGTAATAATAGTGCAATGTGATCTGTCAAAGTATTGCTAGGTTTCACTATTACACTGCTTTCACACATCTGATGTGAACTTGCACTGATACCTTATACTCACCATAGACATGACTTGACATGTAAGGACAAAGTCATTTGCACCACAGACAAACACATATGCACTCCTCCAGGCAGCACTTGTAGTGCAGATATGTTGGATTGTGAAACAAAAAACATATGAGTAGATCTTACTCACAAATGCCAGGATTCAACACCCAGACAATATAAAAAACATGTTGGTCTTGGTCCTGTGCTTAGGTGTGCGCAGCTTATTGCATTAGTATGTGCACCTCAAAGCTCCAACACATATGCGTGTGCGACATATTTACCAGCCTCCTCCCGGCTCTCCATCCTGAAACAATGGGGGGAGTAAGGGAGCACACATGGGGACCCAGGTAGCAGAAAGAAGAGGAACAAGGACAGAAGGAGTTGTGAGGGGGGCATATATTTGTACAGATCTCCTGTATTTTCCTCCTGTGGCAGTTGAATGTCAGCGAGAGGGAGAGGAGGAGAAGCCTACTTTCAGCTGTGCCAGGAGGATAATACAGATCAGTTCCACTAAATTCCACCCTCACCGACAAATTGTGTTATATCTATTTTAAAGTTCTAAAAGAACCTATTAATTCTGCTAGAAATTCAGTAAATTTCTAACCTCTTGTGTTCCCTACCTCTAATGCACTGAAATCTCAAGCAACATTATCAGCCCTGAAAAAATTCTTCTGTGAACCACAAAACACCCACCCTCTATGTTATGGAGAGGAGGAGGTATGAAAATGTTCTATAGTCCTGTCCTATGGTGACAAGCCTGCTCCTCTATAGATAGAGTCAGTTCTGCTGTTAGAAATTATGGGGCCCAGTACAGCCTACCAGACAGACCCCCTCCCCCAAAAAAAAAATATCAAGATGATATTTTTACTAAAAATACACTAAAGACCTTATTAGCAGACATAAATATAACTTATTATACTTCAGTTATAAATAAAAACAATGGGGGATTGGTACCGATCACTCACTGTGTCCATTCAGAAAAGGAAGGGGTCCAATAAATTACATATTTACCAGCTCCTTTCCCCTACTCTCCCCAATTACCCCCTGAAACATCCCCCACAGCAGCCATCGGGAGAGGAGAGGAGGGAAGCCAGGCATGCTGGGGGGGGGGGGGCAGGGGAGCACACAGGGGCCTGGAACAGCAGAAGGAAGAGGAAGCTGGATAAGAGGGGGGACATTTTTTAGAACCAGTCACTTGTATTTTCCCTCTGCAGCGGCTGAATGCTTCAGGAGAAAAAAACAGCCAATTGGTTCCAGTAAATGCCACCGCCACTAACCCTCCTTTCAGGTGTGACAGGGAAGCCACACCGTTCCCCTAGAGCTATGCCATTGGTCTTGTCTTAATAATGTGTACAGGTTTCAGGCAGACTGAGACCTGGACATATGATTCAAAACTTGGATTGTCTGGGTGACAACCCTAAAGGAAGGAGAAAAAGCGGTCAGGGAGCTCACATCAGGACAGTGTTAAGGCCACAATACTGTACAAGTTCTATATACAATATATACAGAATATTGGTTCTATGGAAGATTAGCAGAAGTTAGCTAGGACTTGTGGTTCTAAAACAGTGTGAGCTGTGTTCCTGGGCCCCCTTCAGGAGGACCAGTGCTACCCCCTATCAGTGGCCCTGGATACAGTACAGGAAGGAAGCATGTTCAGTCTAGGACAGGAAGCATGTTAGCCGCAGGATCACCAGAAAATGTAAGGAAAAAAGGGAAACTAATGCAGCGTGGACTTGTATGCTTGAATATAAAACATTAATTGTTTTTTGTGTGTGTAAATACTTTAAATTATGTACTAGTCCTAATTAGGGATAAGCAAAATGTACCTGGGTTTGGACGTATGTTCAGCAAACATTACTGAAGTTTGGGTGCCTAATACAAACCCCATTATAGTCAGAGCTCTTAAGCTGTCAGTAAAGTGACGCATCTTTACAATGTATACAATCTACTACAGCAACACTGACATTTACAAGGAAAAAAAAATACTGTTTAACAATTTGACCTCTAAAAGTAGTTACCCCCTTCATGACCAGGGCATTTTTTGCGATTCAGCACTGATACAGCTACTTTAAACTGGCAATTGTGTGGTCATGCAATACTGTACGCAAAATACATTTTATAATTTATTAACACAATTAGAGCTTTCTGTGTGTGTTTTTGTTTATTTGTTTTTTGCGATATAAATGAAAAAATATTAAAAATGTTGAAAAAAAAAAAAATTTGTCTGATATACATTTTGCAATCAAACAATCTTTCTTCATAAATGTAGGCCAAAATGTTGTCTGCTACATTTCTTTGGAAAAAATAACCAATATCAGTGTATATTACATAGCCTATGTGAAAGTTATAGAGTCTACAAGCTATGGTAAATATATTTGAAAATTGATCAGTCCCAATGTATTGATGGCCTATCTTATTTCTGGAGGCCCTGCAATGCCAGGACAGTACATATACCCCTCAAATCCCCACTTTTTGGAAAGTATGCAGTCCAAGGTATTTAGGTAATTGGCATGGCAAGTTTTTTGCAAGTTGTAATTTTTGTCACTATTTTTTTTAAATGAAGAAAATAAATAAATGTTCACATTTTTTTTTGCATACTGTAACCAGTGCAATACATCATATGACTGTTGTGGTGAAAACCAGGAACACTGAATGGTGACAGTATTAAAAAAAAAAAAAAAAAAAAAACTTTTTATTAAACTTTTTTTTTGTTTTTTTTAACATTTTTTTTTGTTTTTTTTTTACAATTTGCCTTTACATATTTTTTTTTTTATCAGAGTAGTTCAGTGTCACCATGGGGGGTGATCAGGTTTTTTTTTACACTATTATTGCTTATAACAGTGATGATCACTGTTATAAGCAAAAGTTAACTGTCATGAATGGCTTCATTACAGCTTTCTTACTGTTGACATGATGTGACTGGCTACAGCAATCACATGGTACAGGGTGCTTTGATTGGCCCAGGTACCATGTGATAGCTGTAGGCCAATCACAGCGTCACAATACAGTCCAGAATGGAAGCCATTCATCACTGTTTTGTTCACATTATAATCACCTGATCGCTATGACCAGTCATAGTGATCACGCATGATACCCCAGCCACTCAAAGCAGCTGGGTACCGATCACCGCTTGACATGGAGGTCAGGGAATGGCACCGCTGCACACCCGATGGGGCGCACTAGTGTGCATGTACTAGACAACACACCAGTACATTGCCTAGCCTGGCTGTCCTGCCCGTCCGCAGTAAATGCACTGTGGGGGGGAGGGTGGCAAGCAGTTAAATTGTGGGTAAATTACACTTTTAGCTGCTTTACTTCTGTTTGTAAACAAACGGACAAAGGCTTCCTTCATTTATTCCAGACCCTGGTATCATAGATAAGGGACTGGTATAGATGTTAATTAGGATCCCCACCCAAAGGTACCCCCAATGTTGAGAGCATGTGGCCTGGTATGGTTCGGTAAGTACACTCCCCTCTCCTCCTTTTTGGTCTTCCAGGATGCATGCTCAGATAGCAGTCTGGTGTGGACTCCTAAGAGGAAACCCCACATTTTTTATTGATTTTTGCATGGGGGCCCCCCTTACAATTCATACCAGACCTGAAATGCCTGGTATAAATCATGGGAAGAATCCCAAGCAGGTTTTTTTTTTAACCAGCTGCTTTGTTTACATTGAAGGATATTTCTGGCCAGAAATTGAATGGGGCCAGGTGATGTCACTAATTGCTAAGGTCATCCTTTCATAAAGACCTTGAAAGTGGAAGAAGGAAGCTCCCATGAAAAGTAGTAGGATAAGAAATACCTGCTTCTATATATGATGTTTTGCTCTTGCAAAGCTCTGTCTGGCCAATCCTAATATGACTATAGAAGTCAATCATTAAGACATAATGAGTTGATTTACAAAAGGCAAATAGGATTTTCACTTTTTTACTTTGCAGGTGAATTTTTCCTAATTTGGTGAATGTGCAAAGAATACCCGTATCTTTTCAAAGAATACTCAACATGTTTTTTGCTTGCATATGATTGGATGATGGAATTCAGTGGACCTTTACCTCAATTACTAAGCTAAGGGAAAATTTCCTTGCAAAGTGAACAGTCTATTTGCCTTTAGTAAATCACTCCCTTGCCAAAATTGATTTTAACCACTTGATCATGGAGTGCTCTTTTTATGGAATGACAGGGCTAAAGCATTATCTTTACAATAGACAGAGCAGACTGAATATTAGACACTTTATGAGCTTTATGATTTGTCAATGTCTTGTGCATTACTGAAAGGGCCACTATCGAGAACAAATGTTGTATTTTGATATCATAACAGTGTTAAAACATTAGGTAATTATATTTAGTATAACTAATATTTTTTTTTATTTTGCATAATGTAACATAACATAGATAACATTTCAAGAGTTGAGACAAGCTGTAACTCTACAAAGGCTGCTTACAATGGTCACCTTTGAAAGTGTATCTATTAAACAATAATTACATTTTAAATTGAAATATTTTAGTGAGTTCATACGTTTTAAATTTTAGATCTAGTCATCCAACTATAGGATATAATTGTGATCATTATGTGTCATAAGAGAGCAATCACTGGGGCTGATTTATAAAAAACAAATAGGATAGCCACTGTGCAACAGAATTTGTACTTTGTAATGGAAATTTTCTTTAGCTTAGTGAATATGGGGAAAATTCCAATTGCAACGAACTGGAACAAAAAAGACAAGAAAGATGGGATGGAGACAAAGCAAATGAGTATGAGTACTATCAAAATGTATAACCTCTCCTCTCATACCCTTAGTGAGGCTGAGAATTCTCTTCTCACCAAGGGCCTTAGCTTTGCACCACACACCAAGGCCAGTAAGTTTAACCTGTTTAAAGATCTTAACCGTTTCATGCGGAATCTCACAGTGCAGCATCATTACATTAATCATGACACAACTCCATTGCAAACATCCCCTGAGATCACAACTAGTCTTGATGTAAGTGCCAGCACCGACAATTATGACCTCTCGACCTTAAAGCACCTATGGGACCTATGGGAGGAGGGACACATTGATAGTCAGCCCCTAGAGGCTTGCTTCAATCCCCCTGTCCAACACACGTCCTTTTATCCCCGATCCATTTTTTATCCCTCCCAATCAAGAGGCCACTTTCTAGAAACTTACTACCATGTGTTATACAAGGATTTAATCGATATGTGTGACAATGCCCCCAAACGGAAGTTGAACCTTTCCTCTTCCTGTGAGCAGCAAGCTCTTAAAGCCCTGGAATCCAACTTTGACATTATTGTCAAACAGGCAGACAGGGGGGGGGGGTTGTTATTCAAGATCGTACAGCCTATATCCAGGAGTCCCTTAGACTTCTTTCTGACAGGAGTCCTTATTCTACCTTACCTCTTGACCCCCTCCCTGATTTTCAACTGGCCCTTAGGCCGTACATTCATACAAAAGGAAATCTATGATGAAGTGCTTAGCAAAAAAGAAGGTCAGTTCCTGCTACCTACCATCTGCAGCACCCCATATTTTTATCATCTCCCTAAGGTCCACAAGTCACAGTGAATCCTCCTGGGAGACGCATAGTCAGCCTCACTAGTGGACTCTCCCAGTATATTGATTGGTTTCTCCAAATCATAATGCAACAACTCCCTTTCTATATTTGTGATTCCAGCCATGTTCTAGACATCCTTCAGAACTACACATGGGAGAATTGCTATTTATGGGCATCTTCAGACGTGTGCTCCCTTTACACTTCTATTCCTCGTGAGGTTGGTTTGAAGGCTCTCAATCATTTACTTACCAAAGAAGCTCAGTTTAATTCTTGGCAGGTCCTGCGTTTTGCCTTGAACATAATTATTTTACCTTTCTTGAAAAGTGTTATCTGTAGACTAGAGGCACAGCCATGGGGCAAGTTTTGTGCCCTGTTACGCCAATCTGACGATGGGATTCTCGGGGGAACATAACATTTGGCACAACAATCATTTTGTGATATATTGTCTTTTATGGGAGGTACATTGATGGTGTGCTTATTATTTGGTATGGTGACACCGATGCCTTTCAGGCCTTTGTTACCCATTGTAATTCTAACATCCTTGGGCTGAGGTTTACTCATATCCTTGACCAAGTTCGTCTTTTTTTTTTTAATTTGGAGCTCACACATGCATAGGGCTTTATTATTACCCTCAATCATTCCAAGCCAATTGGGGGCAACTCCTATTTACATTTTGGGAGTTGCCACCACCCAACTTGGAAGAAAAACATCCAGAAAGGACAGTTCCTTAGGCTCCGGAGGAACTGTTCCCATAAGGAAGATTTTATTGCCCAGAATGAGACTTTGTTTGCTAAATTTCATGAGAAGGGTTATCCAGAGGAGCTTCTTCAAGAGGCTTTCTCCTAATGCCTAGAGACACACCTGACATTTGGTAACAAGGCCCTTGAAAAAAAAGTCTCCATCTATATCTCAGGCCAGGTTCATTACAGGTTTTAACAATAATTTTAAAGCTATCATTCAAGTATTTAAGAGGCATTGGCCTATTTTACTTGCAGACCCCAAGTTGGGCCCGGTTTTACCGTCGGCCCCCAATGTGGTGTTTAGGAGAGCTCGCACTGTCAAGAACCAGATTTCCCCCAGCAAACTGACCAAACAGGTGAGGAGTATGGATATCAGAACCGATTTTGATAATAGGGTGAGTGTGTTTCAGTGTAAAAAGATAGGTTGTCTCACCTGTCAATTTATCTCCCATGGCCAAGATTCTTTATGTCACATTTCTGGGAATAGGTTTTCCATTAACCACTTTATTACTTGTTGCATCCAGTTTGTCATCTATGGCCTCCGGTGTCCTTGCAATCTCCTATACGTGGGTCGCACCATTCGGCACCTCCGCACTCAGATTGGTGAACACCGCCGGCTCAACAAGAAAGGGAAAAATCTGCATAGTGTCCCCCACCATGTTTTAACCCACCACGGCAGGAACAGCAGGGACTTTTATGTTTAGTTATTGAGTTAATACCCAAGGGGTCTCTGACCTGCACCCATCAGATGGCCGCCACAGCGCACAGGATTCCGGTCCTTGAGATCATTCCCTGCCTGGATATTTATCTTCTTCCACCATTCCTGGCTGTTCAGTACCTTCTACTCTATCTGATCAAGAGCTAGCCCCTGCATTGCTGTGGTCCATTACAATGTACATCAGTGGCTTGCCCCCTCCATGGGTTCTTTATTAAAATTGACATTCTTCACGTTTATTAAAATTGACATTCTGAACTTTTACTTGGTATTCTTTGTTCATTCTGCCATGGGACAGCTCTTTCCTTCTCAATTTGTTGCTGTTTCACTGATCTCATTGGTACTGAGTTTGGGTTAGCAGCGTCCCGCCAGCAGCTGACAAACATTCTCTCAGCAGGGACAGTACCCCAGCTCCTGGTCTTTTTTTGATTTCACCTTTGCAATGAAAACCTAGTTAACAATCTTGTGTTAAGGCGCTAGCTATTAAACCAAAAATATATCCACATAAAAACCAACATAAAAACGAAATACATAAAAGTAAAACAATTCCGTGCTGCTGATAGCAAGTGAATATCCTGGCTGTAATCAATTTCAGCATTGACAGTCCTTTATGCAATTTCTATTAGACACCATGTGTTCATTAGTGCCCCATGCTATTCTTACTTAAAAGTGCCCCTCTTTATAAATGTACTCCACCACCTGTAATAAGAGGGGCCACTCACCAAATGGCTTTGGGCCACCAGGACCCTTACAGTTTATATGGAATTCCTTTGTGTTGGTATGGGCTCAGCATACATCAAGTGTCACAAGCAGGGGTATCCCAAAATGAAAAAACAATAATGGATAATTGTGCAATATGTTTATTTATAAAAATTTCCCATAAAAAAAATAAGCCAGTAAACTAAAATGTCCTTGTGCCATGAAGCTGCACCCACTGTAAATCGCATGGTCAATATACAATCCTCGCCACTTATATCTAGAGCTGGCAAGTCGGACGTGACGAAAACGGGAAATATCACTGCTACTAGGATCTCAGTGCATTTCACAGGAAGGCATTATAAAAAAGTAATTAATAAAAAGGAGCACTTTTAGGTAAGAAAAGCATGGAGCACCAATGAACATGGTGTCAATAGAAATTGCATAAAGAACTGTCACTGCTGTAATTGATTACAGGATATTTACTTATTACTATCAACAGCATGAAATTGTTTTACTTTTATGTATTTGGTTTTCCTGGTGCCTCCATGGCAGCATACTAGTGATAGAGCTCCGCCTCGACTCCACCTTCAGGATCAGTGAATAGCATAAATTAAAAGGTATAGCCCCCCCCATCATTCTCCTTTTTTTCCTCAAACCTCTTGAACAGTGAAGATTGCAGCAGTATGTCCCTACCTCTGCCTGTGAAAACGGGCAGCTTCCACCGGGTTCAGCCTCTCCCGTGTGCAGTCCCTGTTCTTGGGCCGCTAAACGCGCTAATAAGACTGGGAACCCCTTCTGTGGATCTTCTGGGGTCTGTGAGTAACGGCGTTTCCTAATGTGGAACAAATATGCCGTCTTTTCATAAAATATATATGTATATATATATAATATTCATGAGTATGTGGATAAGGATACATGTATAATGTGGGGATTCATGGTGGCAGAGAGATCAGCTTTCCCTTCTACACTTCTCTGTCTTTCCATCACTATGCATAGTTTTGTGGGCACTGATTGTGATGTTTATTCCCAGTTATATTCTTAATTGCGTGTGTTATGGCTACCTTGTCTGGCGTTTGGGCAATTGGGGGCGATTCCCCCACGCAGCATTCTAATGGCTACGGCGTCCTGTTCCCCTGTTCGCGCCGGGTCGCGCCGTGATGACGCGGCGGCCGGCACATGCGCATTGACTCCCACAGCGGCCATCTTTTCGGTGGGAGTCTCTGTGCGGCGACATGTCGGGTTGCGGCGCATGCGCAGTAAGAATTGCGGGACGACGCATGCGCGGTAGAGACAACGGCGGCCATTTTGCCGTGGTCTCAAAAAAAAAAAAAAAAAAAAAAATATATGTATATAAATGAATAATTTATTTAAAGCTGCAGTATAAAGAAATAAAGAGGGGTAGTGTTGTTTTGAAGAAGGCAGAATTCAAAAAAGTTACAGGAAGTTAGGTTTTGGCTCAGGTATAGGGCAGCACATTTACAAATTATGTCTTAAAGGGGCAGTGTTGTTTTAAAAAAAAAAAAAATCCAGTCAATGGTTTCCCTGCCTTTCTATTGGTGCTTCGGCTCAGGTGGAGTGGAGCCTGATGTACTTAAACCAGGAAGTTTAGAGAGGCGGTGTCTTCGGTTTCAACTAGCCTTGCCCTGCAGACCATTTTGGTTTGCTCTCTCTCGGTAGGTGGTTTTTATGCTTTGGTTCTTACTCTTTCTCTGTATATAGGTGTATGTGTGTATATGTATATATATATATGTATACATGTTTTTCTACTATAATCTTTCCTTTTTCAGCTGATCCTCTTGCCCTTACCATGAGTCATTCCTCACGAAACCAAGATCCACCTGACCGTAATAGGTATGGGACCAACTTTTCGTGAGTATAAAAAAAAAAAAAAAAGAGTGCGCCACTGACATCCATTATTTTTGGTTTGTCACAGTCCAGTACCATCGAAGAGATCTCAAAAATCATCGGGAAGACGGGATGACCACAGTCCTGATCGCAGGTCACATTCCTCAAGATACCCAGAGAGATCAAGATCCAGAAGCCGTTATCGCTCTCCTTCACCACATTATTCTTCAAGAAAAAAGTGCTGGTCTTGTGGCGCGGAACCCCTCCCGAGAAAGCTGGTCTGTAAAGACTGTCTCAGGGATTATGCGGCCAGTTGTGACACGGAGAGCCGCCAAGTAGTTGATCTACTTAAACAAACAATGAAGGACTCAATTGCAGAGTTGGTGTCCACCATCCCAGCTCGTCCTATACCACAGGCTTCTCAGCCACAGGAATCGGATCCGGTGATCGCAGGTCCTTCCGCTATCACTGTTAGCGCAGTTCCAGCCACTAGAGATCCTTCCTCGGAGGAACATTCGGACAAATCTTCAGATGAAGAAGAGCCTTCAGGTTTCAACTTTGCTTTAGTTCAGCCGTTTATTCAGGCGGTTAAGCAGGCCATCGCCTGGGATGAACCAGCGGAACCCCGGCCTAAGTCAAAGTCATATTTCCCTTTCCTCAAGAGGAAACAAGTCGCTTTCCCTTTAATGGGAGAAATAAGGGAAGTGATTGAGAATGAATGGAGTAAGACAGATAAAAAATTCTCCTTCAACAGAGTGAATAAATTTTATCCGTTGCCGGAAGAAGGAATACAAGCCTTATCCTCCATGCCAGTAGTGGATGCAGCGGTGGTGCGTCTAGCGAAGAACATGACCCTTCCAATGGAAGATTCAACTTCATTTAAAGATCCATTGGATAGGCGCATTGATCTTGACCTAAAAAGATGCTATCTGGCCGCAGGGGCAGCTTGTAAGCCCGCTATTGCGCTGACTTCAGTCTCAAGTGCCATTCATTCCTGGACTGACAACGTTGAGACAGCTCTGCGACAGGATGTCCCTAAAGAGGATATTATCAAGTCACTTGAGGAATTGAAGTTAGCGGCAGACTTCGTGGGAGAAGCCGCCATTGACACAATTAGGTGCGCCTCTCGTTCAATGCTCCACTCAGTGATGGCTAAGAGGGCACTATGGTTAAGGCCTTGGACGGCTGACTTGGCATCAAAGCAGAGCTGGTGCAAAATACCTTTTGATGGTAAATCGCTATTTGGTGAAAGATTGGAGAAGGCCATTTCCAGGGTCACTGGAGGAAAGACTGGTATTCTTCCACAAGATAGGAAGGAACGCAGAACAAGGGGTTTCCTCTCAAGGTTCCGCCAGTCAAATTCTAGAGGCTACAGACAGACCCGTCCATTTAGGGACAATAAGAGGCCCTGGAAAGGTACCCAGTCTTCCTTTCTGGCATCCAGAAAAAATAAAAATCTCACTACCCCACAAGGGGAGACAAAGTCCTTTTGACGCCAGAAAAGAAGTGACCGATACAGTGGGAGCCCGACTTCGCCACTTCTTACCAAATTGGATGACAAAATGCCAGGACCCTTGGGTCCTTTCTACCATCCGTTACGGTCACTTCTGGACATTCCAACAGCAACCACCTCGGGCGACTTACAAAAAGACGACACTACCATCATCCCCACAGAAGGCACAGGCCTTAAAGGACTTTCTAGTTTCACTTCAACTTCAACAAGCGGCGGTACCGGTACCCTATGGGGAACGCTTCACAGGTTTCTATTCAACCCTGTTCCTGGTGGAGAAGAAGACAGGGGGTTGGAGGCCGGTTATAGATTTGAAAGGTCTAAACCGCTATATTCATCTGGAAAGATTCAAGATGGAGTCCTTACAGACAATAATCCAAACAGTACAGCCTATGGATTGGTTGATATCTGTGGATCTGCAAGATGCCTACCTACACATTCCTATACTTCCCGCCTTCCAAAAATATCTAAGGTTCGCAGTAGGTCATGTCCACCTACAATTTCAAGCTCTGCCTTTCGGCCTGTGCACATCCCCAAGAGTCTTCACAAAGGTCTTGATATCGGCCCTTGCCCCCCTAAGGGAGAAAGGGTTAAGAGTATATCATTACCTGGACGATATCCTCCTCCTAGCCGACTGTCCACGGAAATTGATTCTCCACAGGGACATTCTACTACAAACCCTGAAGGATCTAGGGTGGTTAGTAAATCGGCAGAAGAGTCAACTATCTCCAACCCAGGTGATGGTATACTTAGGGGCAGAATTCAACACGGCCAGAGGCACGGTCTCTCTACCCCAAATGAAGGCAACAGCAATAATTCAAAAGACACTTCATGCCATAGGAAGGGACTACATGTCAGCTTCACAATGTATGAGTCTGATCGGCTCAATGTCTTCCTGCATCCCTCTAGTGCCATGGTCACATTGGCACCTGAGGTTCTTTCAGTCGGGATTCCTGTCCCAGTGGCGCACACGTCAACTCTCGCAAACGATCCAGATAACATCGATAATGCGCAGAGGCCTTCATTGGTGGACAGATCCGGAGAATCTCGCCAAACCTCACCATCTGGGTTCTCATTCCTGGACCATGATCACATCGGATGCGAGCAGCCAGGGATGGGGAGCGCATTGCGAAACAATACAGATTCAGGGGAGATGGTCCTTTCCGGTGAAAGACTTGGTTTCCAACATTCTAGAGCTGAGGGCGGCATTCATGGCACTAACCTCACTAGCTCCTCAGGTGAGGGCGCAGAGGGTCCTACTACGCCTAGACAACAGGGCAGCGGTTTCATACATCCAGAAGCAGGGAGGGACCCGCAGCAGGACCCTCCTGAGGGAAGTAGAGCCCATTATGATCTGGGCAGAAAGGAATCTGGTGGCCCTCAGAGCAGCCTATCTACCAGGCAGATTGAACACAGTGGCGGATCATTTATCAAGAGACTTCGAGGACGCCAACGAATGGGCAATACATCCGCACATTTTTCAGCAGATCCTCAGCCTATGGGATCTCCCACAAGTGGATCTATTCGCAACTCCAGAGAACTCCAAGCTCCCGAGTTTCTTCTCACGTCTCCCTTACCCGCAAGCGGAGGAAGTGGATGCTCTGTCCTGCCCATGGCGGTTCACGACAGGCTACGCCTTTCCACCACGTCCCCTAATTCACAGGTTCTTACTGAGATTGACGAGGGAACCAGTACAGATACTGGCAATCCTTCCGTATTGGCCGAAGAGGCCTTGGTTTCCATTGGCCCTACGCATGAGCGTATGCTCCCCGATCAAGATTCCTCCCTTTCCTCACCTACTATCACAGGGGGGGAGGTTCCATCCAAGACCACAGACTCTGAACCTTCGAATATGGCTGTTGAGAGGAGGCGGTTTGAATCCTTAGGATGCTCCCAGCAAGTCATCAATACTCTCCTCAAAGCCAGAAAGCCAGCAACCAATTCCGTATATGCTAAGATCTGGAATAGGTTTGTGTCCTACGCGGAAACAGAAGAATTTGATCCCATCACGCCTTCTGTTTCAAACGTATTGGCCTTCCTTCAGTCTGGCCTAGACAGGGGTCTCGGCTTGAGTACACTTAAAGTTCAGGTGTCAGCGATTTCAGCGGCAACCAGCATCAGATGGGCAGATAATCCGCTGGTAATCACCTTTCTCAGAGGAGTTCTTAAGATTCGTCCTCCAAGTAGAAGTCCCTTTCCTCAGTGGGACCTTCCTCTGATTCTGGAGATGCTGTCCAAACACCCTTTTGTGCCGGTGGAACAAATTTCGCTATGGAACCTGACTTTGAAGACAGTTTTTCTAGTGGCGATCACGTCCGGCAAAAGAATTTCAGACTTGCACTCCCTGGGAATAGGGGAGGAGCATATATCGTTTTTCCCTGACAGGGTGGAGCTACGGCCTCTTCGAGGTTTCACTCCGAAAGTGACTACACCAGACAACTTAAGTGAACCATGGGCATTACCAGTCTTCTCAGATTCGTGTCAGGAACTAGATGTTCCCAAGATACTAAAAGCCTATCTGGAAATGACAGCAGCCTTCAGGAATTCGGAAAAGCTTTTCGTGATTCCTTGGGGTAAAAACAGAGGAAAGGAAGCCTCAAAAAGGACCTTGGCATCCTGGGTAGTCAAGACCATTCAAAAAGCCTATACTGCACAAAACATGGATGTTCCTTCCAGAGTGAACGCACACTCAACAAGAGCAGTGTCAACTTCATGGGCAACGAGAGCAAACGTCTCATTGGAGACAATATGCAGGGCGGCGTCTTGGTCGTCACAGCACACGTTTCTCAGACACTATAGAGTTGATCCAGGGGCTCTAACGACAGTTGAATTTGGAAGACGAGTTGTTCAAGCAGCAATGTCTTTGTCTAATTAAACTTTATTTTTTGATTAAGCATTATCCCACCCGTGTAAGCTAGTTATTTATCACTAGTATGCTGCCATGGAGGCACCAGGAAAACGGAAAATTGTATCATACTTACCGTAATTTTCCTTTCCTGGTGCCTATCCATGGCAGCATACGATCCCTCCCTCGGTTTTCCTATTTACGGAGAATGATGGGGGGGGCTATACCTTTTAATTTATGCTATTCACTGATCCTGAAGGTGGAGTCGAGGCGGAGCTCTATCACTAGTATGCTGCCATGGATAGGCACCAGGAAAGGAAAATTACGGTAAGTATGATACAATTTTCCGTTTTTATGTTGGTTTTTTTATGTGGATATATTTTTGGTTTAATAGCTAGCGCCTCAACACAAGATTTTTATGCATTTCTTGGTCACATATCAAAATTGATGGCAGCTGCTTGATGAGAAATTTGGAGCTTTATAGGAGGCACCATTTTATCTCTATATTCAGAATACCTAGTTAAGAAAACTAAAATGAAAAAACAGTATTTTTACTAGCACAAGAACTAATGATGGAAGTTAGCAGAGCTTCACTTTCTTCACTAGGTTATAGGAAATATTGACCTATTTGCCTTTAGTAACAACCCCAATACTTACATGGTATAATAGGTGTGGTTTTGGTTTTAAATTGTACCCAGTTAGCAGTCACCAACCAACTTTCCAGACTGCTATAGTTTTTGGTATAATTATGGGACAGATCATTATGATGGGCACCACTACCAAATAGCAATTCAAAAAAAGAAAAATTGACTTTTGAGGTATCTACTACACAATACAATCAATAAAAGGTCACTTTTATTTTAATATTCAAAGGTTAAACGATATGTATTCAAATCTTATATTTCCATACAGCTAATTTTCAGTTAAATAGAGCAGTTGGTGGAATGGAGAACACTCTAGACATCTTGCTGCTATAAAGACTGCTTCTTCATGAGGATGGTAGAGGTGTGTAATGCATGTTCAATTCGTAGTTGCTCCTTAGGCAACTTAAGGGTTCTGCATGACAAGCTCAGGGACATACCAGGGAGACTCGCTGAGAGAGAAGGACGGTCGGCTGTTGTTAACACAGCTGACTGTTCTTCTCCCTGGGATGATCATAGAAATCATGTGATCCTTCTATATAGGATCACATGTCTCTATGATCATTTCACAAGCCACACCCCCCCCACAGTTAGAATCACTCCCCTAGGCTCACACTTAACCCCTTGATCACACACAGGGTTAACCTCTTCCCTGCCAATGGCATTATTACAGTAACAGTGCATATTTTTAGCACTGATTACTGTAGTAATGTCACTGGTACCCCTAGAAGTGTCAAAAATGTCAGTCAGGGGTCCGATCTGTCCGCCGCAATGTAGCAGTCCCGCAAAAAAATCAAAAATCACCACCATTACTAGTAAAAAAACAATAAAAATTACATAAATCTTTCCCGTAGTTAGTAGACGCGATAACTTTTGCGCAAACCAAAAATATGTAGCAGAAAACAAATTGGCCTAAAATGTTAAAATATTTTGATTTTTAAATATTTTTTTTTGACAATGTCATATAGCAAAATGTGAAAAATATTGTTTTTTTTTTTTCAAAATTGTTGCTCTTTTTTTGTTTATAGCGCAAAAAATAAAAATCGCACAGGTGATCAAAATACCACCAAAAGAAAGCTTTATTTGTGGGAAAAAAGGACGTAAATTTTGTTTGGGTACAGCATCGCACGACCGCGACATTGTCTGTTAAAGTAACGCAGTGCCGAATTGCAAAATAGGACCTGGTCATTAAGGGGGCAAATCCTTCCGGTCTTAAAGTGGTTAAGTGGGATAAAGTATTTAAAATTAACAGATATCCTTAAGTATAGCCTAAAACTTGACTCATGAATACAGCCAAATCAATCCTTTCAAATTTATCGAGAGACCACAAAATGAAAACAGAAACCACCATGAAAGCAGAGTAGTTGTGGATTGCAATATTGCCTGCAGAGGATCTGCAGCCACAAATCCCCACAGTACAGTCATTAACCACTTGCCAACCAGCCGCCGTAGTTTTACTGTGGCAGGTCGGCTCTATTATGCGAAACGACGTACCTGTACATCGCTTTGTGTAACAGATAGTGGGGGCGTGCGCACACGGGCTGATTGGCAATAGGGGGAGTCAATCAGCAGGTCCGGAGGACCTGATGTCCGTCGGCCACCAACGATCACTCCCCATGGAGACAGAATGGCGATCTGCCTATGTAAACAAAGTAGATCCCTGTTCTGTCAGAGATGAACACAGGGATCCTGTGTTCCTCCTATTTAGGAACACGGGTCTCTATGTTCATCCAGTGAGTTACAACCCCCACACAGTTATATGGCACTCCCTAGGAGCACACTTAACCCTTTGATCATCCCTGGTGTTAACCCCTTCCCTGCCAGTGTCATTAGTACAGTAACAGTGCATATTTATAGTACTGATTACTTTAGTAATGTCACTGGTCCCCCCAAAAGTGTCAAAAGTGTCAGTTAGGTGTCCGATCTATCCACCGCTATGTCGCAGTCCCGCTAAAAAACGCTGATCGCTGCCATTACTAGTAAAATATAATAATAAAATTGACATAAATCTATCACCTAGTTTGTAGGTTGCACTTTTGTGCAAACCAATCAATATACACTTATTGGGATTTCTTTTGCCAAAAATATGTGGTAGAATACATTTTTGGCCTAAATTGATTTTTTTAATAGAATTGTCGCTCTTTTTTGTTAATAGCGCAAAAAATATAAAACTCAGAGGTGATCAAATGCCACCAAAAGAAAGCGCTATTTGTGGGGAAAAAAAGGACATTGATTTTCTTTCAGTACAGTGCAATTGTCAGTTAAAATAACTCAGTGCCGTATTGCGCAAAAATGGCCTGGTTATTAGGAGGTAAAACCTTCCGGTCCTTAAGTGGTTAAAAGAGAAATATTACAAAAGAGGCTTGTAAGTTAAATATCACACACAAAGCCAGCAGGTAAGTTCAGCCCACAGAAGGATAAATCATTAATTGTGTTTTAGTTAGAAATTCATTAGTTGAATTGCCAGAGACTATAAAAAGGAGAAACATTCCAAAAGGAAGAACATCTATAGTACCTAGGTACTCCCAGAGAAGATAAATGAGTGCCAGTGCAACATAGGAACACACATGGATGGTCCCTCATGCACTATATAGTAAAAAAAAATATTTTCGAACCATACGTAATATTATGAATATTTTTTTTCCATAAAACTGTGATTAAAAAAAGGTAATTAACTGATGTGTGTAAAAAGAATGACCAACATTTTATAGATCCCCCATATTTTCACACTTCATTCCACTTGCAAAAACATCCTGCATGCTGATTTTTCAGGATTGTGTTGATATGCTAATCAAACCAAATTATTATTCAGCTGCTGATTTAGGTATGTATTTTCTACTGAAATGAGTTCTGTGAAGCTGAATCAATAAATATTTGCCAATGCAGAATATCTCTGCTGTGTGCCGTGCACAGAACACGGGGCTAGTCTTATATTTTATGCATTGTTCTCTGGAAAAAAAAAAAACATGAGGAGTTAAATATCTGCACATGCAAACATAAATGAAGCTTCAGATCTGATTTAAATTATGGAAAAACTGATTTTTTTATTTTTGTGTATGTAAACAGTATGTTTGTATTAATCTATGTATGTAATATTTTCTGTACCGTGTTAGCTAAAAATATAACAAAAACAATGTTATTCAGCAAACTAAATTATTTGTAGAATTATATGTGAAATGATGGTCTATAGACACAATTTGCAAGTGCTCAGTGAAAATACTAAACCGACCACTGCGGTATCGCACAGCTGATATTAACTGTGTAAGCATGTTACATAATATTTGTGGAGATCCTAGCTATAAATTGTTTTTCACACTCTTATGTACAGTATGTGGACATAGGTAATGTAAGAATTTTAAATATATTTCACAGTTGGAGATTGGAAATGCCATTCCTCCTATAACATTTACAAAAGTGTACAATATCATTATATGTTACAGTGTATATATGCATGGAGTTTAAGTCTGGCATTGAGGGGAACACAATGCAGGCCTGGGAAGATTTTGAAGCAAAGCTATATATCTCAAGGCAAGCTACCCTGCAAATATTTCCATGGAGTTGTGACTTAGCAAAGTACAAGCAGTCCCCAGGTTACAAACACGATAGGGACTGTAGGTTTGTTCTTAGGTTGAATTTGTTTGTAAGAACAGTGCATTTTAAGTGTAACTCCAGCTTGTGGAGGGATGTGAGATGTTCCAGGTGCGTCTGGGCAGTCTTGTTATCTGAGGCTCTTGTGGCCATGCAGTACTGCAGTGTGGGATGTGTCCAGCGGGATAGGCTTTTATATTTGATCTCTGGATATATGGAGCCTATCTCTACAAGATTTTGGAGATTCGGCTTTTGAATTATCTGCATCTGTGGTCACTCCCTCCTAAGCGGCTTTGATCTCTGTAATAGGGATCGATTGTGTTCAGTAAGAGGCCAATTTATCTGGTTGAAGGAGCACCTTTCTCAATTTCAGACCACTGGTGAACACGGAGCAGAATATTCAGTATTTATGAACTCTTTTTACTTGAGATGTGAACTGTCATGAAGTTACATAGTTGGTGAGGTTGAAAAAAGACACCAGTCCAACCAGTTCAACCTATGATGAGTGTGTGTATAATAAGTATTTATGTCAATAGTACATTATATACCCCTGCATGTTGTGGTTTTTTAAAGCTATTGATGCTCCCCGCTGACACCACTGCTTGTGGAAGAGAATTCCACATCCTTACCACTCTGATCATATAGAACCCTTTATGCAGTTTATGGTTAAAATGCTTTTCTTCTAATTTTAGCGAATGGCCATGAGTCCTTTCATATTCCCTTTCGCTGAATAGTTTGTTCCCTATGCTAGGGTCACCAGGATCGTATTTGTACATTGATATCATATTCCCCTCTCAAGCGTCTCTTCTCCAGAGAGAATAAGTTCAATGCGTGAAGTCTTTCCTCATAGCTGAGATCCTCCAGTTCCTTTTTTAGCTTTGTTGCCCTTCTCTAGATTCTCTCCAGTTCTAGTACATCCTTCCTGAGGACCAGTGCCCAGAACTTGTTGTCTACTAGGACCCCCAGGTCAGTTTCCATCTTAGATTCTCCCAAAGGCTCGTGAGTAACTTGTGTTTGTATTTCTGGCACCCAAATGCATTACCTTACATTAAAACATTAAACCTAATTTGCCATGTAGATGCCCACCCCATTATTTTGTTCAGGTCTTCTTGTTAGGTTTCCACATCCTGCGTAGAAATTATTGCTCTGCTTAATTTAGTATCATCCGCAAATACGGAGATTAAGCTGTTTATTCCATCCTCTAGGTAGTTTATGAATAAATTAAATAGGATTGGTCCCAGGACAGATCCTTGAGGGACCCCACTTTCCACACCAGACCATTCAGAGTACTCCCCATTTATCATCACCCTTTGGAGTCGCCCCTGAAGCCAACTTTTAATCCAGGTACTCACTCTATTGTCCATACCTATGTACCTTAGTTTGTACAGTAAATGTTTGTGGGGAAGTTGTGGACTTAATATATGATTTTTTTCATACTATGCACTGAAACCCTTATCTATGCATAAGTTTATATTATTGTAGTATGTGTATATATTTGATTCATGCACCTTGTGGTTTACATTTATTTTAGTTTGATATATGCACTCACCTGCCTAAGTTTATTTATTTGCACTTTTTGATTCACCTGCCTAAGTTTATTTATTTGCACTTTTTGATTCAGCTGATTATTTTTAATGTCTGTCATAATTTATCACAATTGGTCATAATTGTTTAGGAACAAGGCACCATTATTTTTAAGAATCTAAATGCAAACCCCATTGAAGTCCTGGAAATCTGGAAAAATCAATACTGTCTATTTTCAAAGCTAATAAGCAAGGAAAAATGATTTAAAAAGGAAGTAAACTCTGCACTTTGTATCGTCCTTTTCATGTCATGTAATATGTAACATTATTTACAATAATTTTCCAATCTAATGCCCATCAGCAGTGTACCTGTACCACATCACCCATCAGTGCCGCCCATCACCAAACTACCCATCACACAGCCACCATCAGCAGTTTACACTAGTGAGGAGGCATTTCAGATCCTAAGTATACCTGATGAGAAAAAATTCTAATTTGGTATACAAACCGGTCAAAAGTAGAATCAGAATGAGAGAAGGAAAGGGTCCACTCCTAAAAGGATATGGTGCTCTGAAAATCAGGTAGCCATCAGCAGTGCCATACACCCCAATGGTCATTCGGCAAACACAAATAGGGCTAGACCCCAGGATGATAGGCCCAGGAATATCACACCAGCCCCCCCAAGAATTAGTGTCCATACAACTCTCCCAGATGCACTGGGGAACCAATTATGGCTCCCCTTCAACTCAGGATCAGCAAGTATTTCCCCTTTCACCACACAGCCAGAAATCTTTCTGAGAATTTTTCAGAAATTGATTTTTCATTTATTTTTGCCTGACAGTTTACTTCAGTTTATTGTGGACCAGACTAACCTTTTGCCCAACAAGAAATTGCAAACAACTCTAATTAATCCTATACCCGTCCCATTTGAATAGAGATATCTTTCAGTGGAGAAGTTAAAGTTATTTTTGGACATGCTTATCGGTCCACTCACCCCATCATCACATGCCCATTTATTCTTCTGTAATGCTCAGGTAATGCTATGAAATGATCATTCACTTCCTTCATTTCAGTGACAATGCCCAGTGCCCTCCCTGAGTTTATCCTAACTATGACAAACTATACAAAATGCACCCATTTATTAATTTTTTTCCCAAAGATTTTCTGAACCTTTTTATTCCCTGACCAAAACATCTGAGTGGATAAGTCCCTTGTCCACTTCACTGGCTGGCTGGGAATCAAGCAATACATTCCCAGTAAAAGGGCCAGATATTGTCATAAAGCTCTAAAAGCTTTGTGAAAGAGCCACATCATATTTGTATGCATTGCATGTGTACGAAGGCAAAGATTCCCAGCTCCAGCCCTGTGCCAATTTACATCGACACAAGTGGAAAAATTGTCTGGGACCTGGCATTTTCACTTTTCAAAAAGGCTTATCATATTTACCTTGATAACTTCTATACAAGTCTGCCGCCCCTTTTATGCAACCTGTACCTCCAGAAAACCCTGACCTGAATACATCCTATCCACCATCCACAATGACACCTTGGTGGAAATCCCTGGAAGACACGGTCCCATCCAAAATTATAATCTCTACATGGTGGGGATAGATTTTAATCAGATGCTACAGCCCTATTTAGTAAAAAGACGGTCCCGTTTCTGGTACAAACAATTTTCATTTTACCTTATTATTTGGCCATGTATAATGCATTATAGTGCAGAATAGTGTTCTGAGTAGAGAAAAACTGTTTTTGATTATCACTGCGTTTTGTAATTCCCAGATTAGGGTCTAGAGGCCAGAGGCTTCGATGAGATTTGGTGGGGAGAAGAAGCCTCTACCCCTGTGCCCATTTATTCCTGAACGAGGCCCAAAGCCTGATGTTCCTGCCTGCTGCCTGGACCTATACTTTGGCAGTGCTGACCATATCTCTGCATGCTGTCTGTACTGACTCTGGCATGTTTATAGAACATATTCCTGTCTGCTGCCTGGGCAATTCCTTTGGCTGTTACTGACCATGTATCTGCCTGTTTCTTGGACCATTATCTTTTCAGACCACAGGTAATCTTTTTTTCCCCCTTTGTTCAACCTCCTATACTTTCTGGCTAGTGAACATAGCATTGTGCTATTGGGGCAGCCATGCACCAATAGGTTAGGCTTACTTGGCTTTTAGGAATAGGAACTGCAGTATATTGAAGTGCATTAGTGCACTTTTTCAGAAGTATATTGAAGTGCATTAGTGCAGTTTTACTGCAATATATTGTAGTGCCTCAGTTGAGTGTGTCTGTGTAGCTAGTGCTCATGTTAAAGTGCACCAAACACCACTTTCCATTGATTAAAGTGCATCCAAGTACACATTTCCCTGTCTCTATTCCATCTCGGTAAAAAGCCCCGCTATCATGCCTGGGAGACAACAAGGCGAGGTAGACATTCCCATGGCACTGTGAGGGGGCCAGATGGATATGTGTTCACAGGCAAAGGTGGACGTGGTCTTTCCTCAGGCAGGGCACCATTTCCTTTGTTTAGTGATGTTGCCTGTGCTATCCAGCCAAATCATGCAGAGAAGGTGGTCAACTGGCTTACAAAATCATCCTCATCCTCTATCACCAAAGCAGAGACTGTTGTGCAGTCCACCACAGCTGCCAGAGTGGCTTTTTCTGCCTCCTTATCCCCACAGTTACTCCTGCCAGAGCCCCAGCATCATGCATGGAGGAGTCAGCTTGGTTTTTTGAACACAATATCAACCACTTGCTCCTTGACAATGAACAGGCATTATTTGATTCTGATGTTGGTTCTGAGGCTGGGGAAGGTAGGAACATGAGCCTACAGAGAGGGGAGACACTAGTAAACAACAAATTGGCAGTTATGTTCCCCCAACTGCAGCGTATTGCCAAGTTGGCTCCAGTGATGATGAGGATGGAGGAGATGATGACATGACTTGGGTGAGGGTGAGACACAACCCCAACGAGGCTGCCATCAGTGAAGAGTAGGGTTGAGCGAACACCTAGATGTCCGTGTTCGACGGGTTCGGCCGAACTTTAAAAAAAAGTCCGGGTCCGTGTCCCGGACTTTTACCGAACTTTTCCCGGACACCGAACCCCATTGAAGTCAATGGGGACCCGAACTTTAAGGCACTAAAATGGCTCTAAAACACCAAAGGAAAGGGCTAGAGTGCTGCAAATGGCAGCAAAACGTAATTAAGAGCATGGCAAGTGCTCTGCAAACAAATGTGGATAGGGAAATAACTTAAAACAACAAAAAAAAACAGAAAAATAAAACAATGTTCTTCTTCATCTCTGAAGGACGAGGCCCATATGGAGTAGGAGGGAGGTTAAGGTGGTGGTGGATGTGGCGGTGACATAGGCGTGCGCACAGGGTGTGCTGGGTGTGCCTGGGCACACCCTAATCACCTAGGGCACATAGCATTGCCAGTGAGGAGATAGGAAAGATCTCCCTGGGACCTGCTCTGCTCTATTTCTCCTTGCCTACAGGTACATGGCCCCGATACATTACTCTCCCTGCTGGCAAACACATGCATGTGTATTTCAACTTTGGGGTGCACACCTTAATGCAATAGGCTGCGCACACCTATGGGCGGTGTAGGTGGAAGCGGCGGTGGAGGAGGACCAGGGCCGGATTAACAGCATCATGGGCTTGGTGCTGAGGATTTTGAAGGGCCTTAGGGCCGTGCCTTGCCATGCACCCAGAGGAGGAAGGGTGCAGCCATGCATGCCTAATTCAACATGGGATGCTGTCTCTGAAGCCCATAAACACATCCATGCATCGCCAACTGTCCCTCCTTGTCCGGCCTTCACGCTGTGTGGGGAGGTTCTGAGGGTGCTGCCTGGGGAAGCGAGCATAGAAGCCAGACTTCTGTGTTTACAAGTGACAGAAGAGCGGTAACAGTGAATATGGCCAACCCGGGGCCTATATAAAAGGTAGGGGCCTGGAGCTGCAGCTCCAATAGCCCCTACATTAATCTGGCCCTGAGGAGGAGGACGAGGTAGCCAACACTGCTTCTTTTCACAAATTTTAAATGAGGGTACACCCCAAAAGAGTGAGAAAGAGCAAAAATGGAACAATGGGTGGGTAAGGTCAGTATCCATTGCTATTCTGCATAAGGTACGGAAAAGTCCCGTGGGATCCATGCCTGGTTCATTTTAATGAACGTGAGCTTGTCCACATTGTCTCTGGACAGGCGGCTGCGCTTGTCTGTTATAACGCCCCCAGCCGTGCTAAATACCCGTTCAGATAATACACTGGCTGCAGGGCACGCCAGCACCTCCAAGGCGTAAAGGGCAAGCTCAGGCCATGTGCCCAATTTGGAGACCCAGAAGTTGAAGGGGGCAGACCCGTCATTCACTACATGTAGGCGTGTGCACACATACTGCTCCACCATGTTGGTAAAATGCTGCCTCCTGCTAAGACGTTCCATCTGAGCTGCTGGTGCTGCTGTTTGTTGTGGCGTGCTGACAAAGCTTTTCCACATTTCGGCCATGCTAACCCTGCCTTCTGAGGTGCTGGCGGTGCCCTGGTTGCGTTGGCGACCTCCTCCTCCTCCTCCTCTGCCTTGTGCTTCCACTGTGGCCCCGCTGTCAGATGGGAATGCCAGCAGCATGGCGTCTACCAGCGTGCGCTTGTACTCGCGCATCTTGCGATCGCGCTCCAGTGAGTGAATTAAGGACGGTACGTTGTCCTTGTAACGGGGATCCAGCAGCGTGGCCACCCAGTAATCAGCACAAGTTAGAATGTGGGCAACTCGGCGGTCGTTGTGGAGACACTGCAGCATGTAATCGCTCATGTGTGCCAGGCTGCCCAGAGGCAACGAAAGGCTGTCCTCTGTGGGAGGTGTATGGTCCGTGTCCTCTGTATCCCCCCAGCCACGCACCAGTGATGGCCATGAGCTGGCCTGGGTGCCACCCTGCTGTGAACATGGTTCCATCTCCTCCTCCAGCTCCTCCTCCTCCTCATCCTCCTCATCCTCCAGAACTGTGCCCCTGCTGGACAATTGCGTCCCTGGCGTTTGCGTGTGCAGGAACCCACCCTCGGAGCCCCTTGCGAATGACTGCCCTGAAAGCCTTGGAAATGTTACCTCTTCATCCTCCTCCTCCTCCTCATCCTGTGCCACATCCTCTTCCATCATCGCCCGAATTGTTTTTTCAAGGAGGCATAGAAGTGGGATAGTTAAGCTGAGAACGGCGTCATTGCCACTGGCCATGTTGGTGGAGTACTCAAAACAGCGCAACAAGGCACACAGGTCTCGCATGGAGGCCCAGTTAAATTAAATAGCGGAATAGAAAATATGATCCAAAAAAAGTGTATGTATATCACACGTACACAACCACACTAGGCCCCAATTACTATTGTTTGTACCCCTAAAAGGCTAGATGAGGAGTAGGGGGAGTATGGAACAGGCAGCACCCTCAAACCTTCAGAAGTATGAGATGAACCCCAACAACTTGGAAAGGTGGATCTCTCTCACACGTACCGACACAGACTATCCCGCAATTCAATTGATCCTCAAAGGTTTTTATTGAATAGCGGAATAGGAAATATGATCAAAAAAAGTGTATGTATCTCGCACGTACACAACCACACTAGGCCCCAATTACTATTGTTTGTACCCCTAAAAGGCTAGATGAGGAGTAGGGGGGGTATGGAACAGGCAGCACCCTCAAACCTTCAGAAGTATGAGATGAACCCCAACAACTTGGAAAGGTGGATCTCTCTCACACGTACCGACACAGACTATCCCGCAATTCAATTGATCCTCAAAGGTTTTTATTGAATAGCGGAATAGGAAATATGATCAAAAAAAGTGTATGTATCTCGCACGTACACAACCACACTAGGCCCCAATTACTATTGTTTGTACCCCTAAAAGGCTAGATGAGGAGTAGGGGGGGTATGGAACAGGCAGCACCCTCAAACCTTCAGAAGTATGAGATGAACCCCAACAACTTGGAAAGGTGGATCTCTCTCACACGTACCGACACAGACTATCCCGCAATTCAATTGATCCTCAAAGGTTTTTATTGAATAGCGGAATAGGAAATATGATCAAAAAAAGTGTATGTATCTCGCACGTACACAACCACACTAGGCCCCAATTACTATTGTTTGTACCCCTAAAAGGCTAGATGAGGAGTAGGGGGGGTATGGAACAGGCAGCACCCTCAAACCTTCAGAAGTATGAGATGAACCCCAACAACTTGGAAAGGTGGATCTCTCTCACACGTACCGACACAGACTATCCCGCAATTCAATTGATCCTCAAAGGTTTTTATTGAATAGCGGAATAGGAAATATGATCAAAAAAAGTGTATGTATCTCGCACGTACACAACCACACTAGGCCCCAATTACTATTGTTTGTACCCCTAAAAGGCTAGATGAGGAGTAGGGGGGGTATGGAACAGGCAGCACCCTCAAACCTTCAGAAGTATGAGATGAACCCCAACAACTTGGAAAGGTGGATCTCTCTCACACGTACCGACACAGACTATCCCGCAATTCAATTGATCCTCAAAGGTTTTTATTGAATAGCGGAATAGGAAATATGATCAAAAAAAGTGTATGTATCTCGCACGTACACAACCACACTAGGCCCCAATTACTATTGTTTGTACCCCTAAAAGGCTAGATGAGGAGTAGGGGGGGGTATGGAACAGGCAGCACCCTCAAACCTTCAGAAGTATGAGATGAACCCCAACAACTTGGAAAGGTGGATCTCTCTCACACGTACCGACACAGACTATCCCGCAATTCAATTGATCCTCAAAGGTTTTTATTGAATAGCGGAATAGGAAATATGATCAAAAAAAGTGTATGTATCTCGCACGTACACAACCACACTAGGCCCCAATTACTATTGTTTGTACCCCTAAAAGGCTAGATGAGGAGTAGGGGGGGTATGGAACAGGCAGCACCCTCAAACCTTCAGAAGTATGAGATGAACCCCAACAACTTGGAAAGGTGGATCTCTCTCACACGTACCGACACAGACTATCCCGCAATTCAATTGATCCTCAAAGGTTTTTATTGAATAGCGGAATAGGAAATATGATCAAAAAAAGTGTATGTATCTCGCACGTACACAACCACACTAGGCCCCAATTACTATTGTTTGTACCCCTAAAAGGCTAGATGAGGAGTAGGGGGGGTATGGAACAGGCAGCACCCTCAAACCTTCAGAAGTATGAGATGAACCCCAACAACTTGGAAAGGTGGATCTCTCTCACACGTACCAACACAGACTATCCCCCAATTTAACTGATCCCCAGAGGTTTTTGATTAAATAGCGGAATAGAAAATATGATCCCAAAAAAGTGTATGTATATCACACGTACACAACCACACTAGGCCCCAATTACTATTGTTTGTACCCCTAAAAGGCTAGGAGTAGGGGGAGTATGGAACAGGCAGCACCCTCAAACCTTCAGAAGTATGAGATGAACCCCAACAACTTGGAAAGGTGGATCTCTCTCACACGTACCAACACAGACTATCCCCCAATTTAACTGATCCCCAAAGGTTTTTGATTAAATAGCGGAATAGAAAATATGATCCCAAAAAAGTGTATGTATATCACACGTACACAACCACACTAGGCCCCAATTACTATTGTTTGTACCCCTAAAAGGCTAGGAGTAGGGGGAGTATGGAACAGGCAGCACCCTCAAACCTTCAGAAGTATGAGATGAACCCCAACAACTTGGAAAGGTGGATCTCTCTCACACGTACCAACACAGACTATCCCCCAATTTAACTGATCCCCAGAGGTTTTTGATTAAATAGCGGAATAGAAAATATGATCCCAAAAAAGTGTATGTATATCACACGTACACAACCACACTAGGCCCCAATTACTATTGTTTGTACCCCTAAAAGGCTAGGAGTAGGGGGAGTATGGAACAGGCAGCACCCTCAAACCTTCAGAAGTATGAGATGAACCCCAACAACTTGGAAAGGTGGATCTCTCTCACACGTACCAACACAGACTATCCCCCAATTTAACTGATCCCCAAAGGTTTTTGATTAAATAGCGGAATAGAAAATATGATCCCAAAAAAGTGTATGTATATCACACGTACACAACCACACTAGGCCCCAATTACTATTGTTTGTACCCCTAAAAGGCTAGGAGTAGGGGGAGTATGGAACAGGCAGCACCCTCAAACCTTCAGAAGTATGAGATGAACCCCAAAAACTTGGAAAGGTGGATCTCTCTCACACGTACCAACACAGACTATCCCCCAATTTAACTGATCCCCAAAGGTTTTTGATTAAATAGCGGAATAGAAAATATGATCCCAAAAAAGTGTATGTATATCACACGTACACAACCACACTAGGCCCCAATTACTATTGTTTGTACCCCTAAAAGGCTAGGAGTAGGGGGAGTATGGAACAGGCAGCACCCTCAAACCTTCAGAAGTATGAGATGAACCCCAACAACTTGGAAAGGTGGATCTCTCTCACACGTACCAACACAGACTATCCCCCAATTTAACTGATCCCCAAAGGTTTTTGATTAAATAGCGGAATAGAAAATATGATCCCAAAAAAGTGTATGTATATCACACGTACACAACCACACTAGGCCCCAATTACTATTGTTTGTACCCCTAAAAGGCTAGGAGTAGGGGGAGTATGGAACAGGCAGCACCCTCAAACCTTCAGAAGTATGAGATGAACCTCAACAACTTGGAAAGGTGGATCTCTCTCACACGTACCAACACAGACTATCCCCCAATTTAACTGATCCCCAAAGGTTTTTGATTAAATAGCGGAATAGAAAATATGATCCCAAAAAAGTGTATGTATATCACACGTACACAACCACACTAGGCCCCAATTACTATTGTTTGTACCCCTAAAAGGCTAGGAGTAGGGGGAGTATGGAACAGGCAGCACCCTCAAACCTTCAGAAGTATGAGATGAACCCCAACAACTTGGAAAGGTGGATCTCTCTCACACGTACCAACACAGACTATCCCCCAATTTAACTGATCCCCAAAGGTTTTTGATTAAATAGCGGAATAGAAAATATGATCCCAAAAAAGTGTATGTATATCACACGTACACAACCACACTAGGCCCCAATTACTATTGTTTGTACCCCTAAAAGGCTAGGAGTAGGGGGAGTATGGAACAGGCAGCACCCTCAAACCTTCAGAAGTATGAGATGAACCCCAACAACTTGGAAAGGTGGATCTCTCTCACACGTACCAACACAGACTATCCCCCAATTTAACTGATCCCCAAAGGTTTTTGATTAAATAGCGGAATAGAAAATATGATCCCAAAAAAGTGTATGTATATCACACGTACACAACCACACTAGGCCCCAATTACTATTGTTTGTACCCCTAAAAGGCTAGGAGTAGGGGGAGTATGGAACAGGCAGCACCCTCAAACCTTCAGAAGTATGAGATGAACCTCAACAACTTGGAAAGGTGGATCTCTCTCACACGTACCAACACAGACTATCCCCCAATTTAACTGATCCCCAAAGGTTTTTGATTAAATAGCGGAATAGAAAATATGATCCCAAAAAAGTGTATGTATATCACACGTACACAACCACACTAGGCCCCAATTACTATTGTTTGTACCCCTAAAAGGCTAGGAGTAGGGGGAGTATGTAACAGGCAGCACCCTCAAACCTTCAGAAGTATGAGATGAACCTCAACAACTTGGAAAGGTGGATCTCTCTCACACGTACCAACACAGACTATCCCCCAATTTAACTGATCCCCAAAGGTTTTTGATTAAATAGCGGAATAGAAAATATGATCCCAAAAAAGTGTATGTATATCACACGTACACAACCACACTAGGCCCCAATTACTATTGTTTGTACCCCTAAAAGGCTAGGAGTAGGGGGAGTATGGAACAGGCAGCACCCTCAAACCTTCAGAAGTATGAGATGAACCCCAACAACTTGGAAAGGTGGATCTCTCTCACACGTACCAACACAGACTATCCCCCAATTTAACTGATCCCCAGAGGTTTTTGATTAAATAGCGGAATAGAAAATATGATCCCAAAAAAGTGTATGTATATCACACGTACACAACCACACTAGGCCCCAATTACTATTGTTTGTACCCCTAAAAGGCTAGGAGTAGGGGGAGTATGGAACAGGCAGCACCCTCAAACCTTCAGAAGTATGAGATGAACCCCAACAACTTGGAAAGGTGGATCTCTCTCACACGTACCAACACAGACTATCCCCCAATTTAACTGATCCCCAGAGGTTTTTGATTAAATAGCGGAATAGAAAATATGATCCCAAAAAAGTGTATGTATATCACACGTACACAACCACACTAGGCCCCAATTACTATTGTTTGTACCCCTAAAAGGCTAGGAGTAGGGGGAGTATGGAACAGGCAGCACCCTCAAACCTTCAGAAGTATGAGATGAACCCCAACAACTTGGAAAGGTGGATCTCTCTCACACGTACCAACACAGACTATCCCCCAATTTAACTGATCCCCAAAGGTTTTTGATTAAATAGCGGAATAGAAAATATGATCCCAAAAAAGTGTATGTATATCACACGTACACAACCACACTAGGCCCCAATTACTATTGTTTGTACCCCTAAAAGGCTAGATGAGGAGTAGGGGGAGTATGGAACAGGCAGCACCCTCAAACCTTCAGTATGAGATTGTGTTCACTGTACCCCACAAAGATTGAGTTCACTGCACCCCACAATGATTGTGTTCACTGCACCCCACAAAGATTGTGTTCACTGCACCTCACAAAGATTGTGTTCACTGTACCCCCCAAAGATTGTGTTCACTGCACCCCACAAAGATTCTGTTCACTGTACCCCACAAAGATTGTGTTCACTGCACCCCAAAAAGATTGTGTTCACTGCACCCCAAAAAGGATGTTGTTCACTGCACCCCAAAAAGGATGTTGTTCACTCCACCCCAAAAAGATTGTGTTCACTGCACCCCACAAAGATTGTGTTCACTGCACCCCAAAAAGATTGTGTTCACTGCACCCCAAAAATGATTTTGTTCACTGCACCCCAAAAAGGATTTTGTTCACTGCACCCCAAAAAGGATGTTGTTCACTCCACCCCAAAAAGATTGTGTTCACTGCACCCCAAAAAGATTGTGTTCACTGCACCCCACAAAGGATTTTGTTCACTGCACCCCAAAAAGATTGTGTTCACTGCACCCCAAAAAGGATGTTGTTCACTGCACCCCAAAAAGGATTTTGTTCACTGCACCCCAAAAAGATTGTGTTCACTGCACCCCACAAAGGATTTTGTTCACTGCACCCCACAAAGATTGTGTTCACTGCACACCAAAAAGGATTGTGTTCACTGCACCCCAAAAAGATTTTGTTCACTGCACCCCAAAAAGATTGTGTTCACTGCAGCCCAAAAAGATTGTGTTCACTGCAGCCCAAAAAGATTGTGTTCACTGCAGCCCAAAAAGATTGTGTTCACTGCAGCCCAAAAAGATTGTGTTCACTGCAGCCCAAAAAGATTGTGTTCACTGCAGCCCAAAAAGATTGTGTTCACTGCAGCCCAAAAAGATTGTGTTCACTGCAGCTCACACACAGAAAAATGGATGTGGATCACTGACACCTGCCTATCTCCAATCCCACACCACACAGCAATATCGATTGTAGTTTGTAGAACACAGTTTCCCTAAAATTCAGCAGACTCTGTCCCTAACAGGATTGAGAAGAGATCGTAGATCAGGATTGAGTGCAGACCCCACCCCCCACACAGCAATATCGATTGTAGTTTGTAGAAGACACTGACCCTATATAATTCAGCAGACTCTATCCCTAAAATGCCTACAACTCGCCCTGCCTAAACACTCCGACCTGTCCCTCAATTCTATCCGGACACAAATGGTTTTTTCCTGCCTATCTTTCCCTAATCAGCAGCCAGCACGTTGATGTGTGCTCTGTCCCTGAATCTAAGCAGCATAATGACGCCGCTGCGGCTGCCTCGAACTTATAAAGACTTGGTCACATGCTTCAGACGGCCAATCACAGCTACTGAGACATTTGCAGGCATGGCTGGGATGGCTTAAGGCACACCAGTTAAACGATTGTTGATTGGCTGTTGAAAGCCCGCCATGAAAAGAGCGCCAAAGCATGCAAAACCCGGAAATAAAACGACCGAACACGGATTTTTACCCGAACATACAGTAAAGTGTCCGTGTCCGTGTTCGGGTACAAAAAATCCAATTATTCGGTACGAACACGAATAATACAGTCCGTGTTCGCTCAACACTAGTGAAGAGTAGAGCGCATGTAAGGCCATTCCAGCTCTGTATCATCACTTGGAAGTCAATGTTGTGGCATCGTTGGGCAAGGCAGTCAGCCCCAAGGTCCACCTTACTGCTGACATGTGGTCTAGCAAGCATGGTCAGGGACAGTATATTTTATTCACAGCACACTGGGTAAATTTGCTTGCAACTCAGAAGTTTGCCAGACAAGGCTCAGTGCTTCAGCTGGTTTTGCCCCTGTGCCTCCATACAGCTGTTGGTTATGATGCGAGATTTGTCAGCTCCACCCCCTCTTCTTCCTCCTTCTTCATGGCTTTCTCTGCTGATTTGTCCTTTGAACCACCAGTACCCCCTAAGCGTTCAAAGGGCTATTCAATGCATCAGGCTAAAAGATGCTATGCAATGCTTCAGCTGGTCTGTCTAGGGGGACAGAAGCCACACCAGAGCAAAGATTATTTCAGCTCTGCAGGGGTAGGCCCAGAGGTGGTTCACACCATGCCAGCTGGAGCCAGGAATGGTGGTGTGCCATAACGGCACTAACCTCCTGTTCACCCTTGGACAGGCAAAGATGGCACATGTCCTCAATTTGGTGGTGCAGCAATTCCTAAACAGGTACCCAGGGTTTGAAGATCTGCTAAAGCAGGCCAGAAGAGTCTGTAGCCATTTCAGGCGGCCAAACACAGCCAGTGCTCAGTTAGCTGAAATTCAGTAGGAATTCCACCTGCCCGTAAACAGCCTGATTTGTGACATGCCTACCAGGTTGAACCCAAATTTGGCAATGCTGGAGCGGCTGTGCATGCATTTGAGGGCCGTCAATTAGTACCTGTGTGAGTATGGCACAACGGCAGCCTCAGGCCAGTTCGGCTTTTTTTTTACCAAAGCCAATAGCTGCTGATAAAGGATGAATGCACTGTTTTGTTACCATTTGAGGAGGCGACAGGGATGGTGAGCTGTGACAATGCATGCATCAGTGACACAATCTCTGTTGTGTTCCTGCTGAAGCAGATTCTGCATGGTATTATGGACAGAGCACTCGAGGCAGAGCAGCAGGAGGAAGAGGAGGAATTTTTTTCCTTTCAATGCCTGCTTTATGCCGGCGTCGTTCTTGTGACACCACAGAACACACAAGAGGAGGAGGAGGATTTTGGCAGTTTTGGAGGTATTGAAGCAGAGAAAAACATAGGGCAAACTTATAAGATGGTTTTCCACCCCCGAACCCTTGGGAGTAGTATGTGGCTGGGAGGAGGCAGTTCCAAATGCTGTAATCCTCAGTGACCCAGAGAATTCTGCTTTTAATGCCTCCACAAACTTGCGGTGCATGGGCTCCCTCATTCTGCCAAGCATGTGAAAGGACCTGAGAATTTGAGGCATCAAGGAGAAGAATCACTATTGATTGGCAACCCTCCTTGACCACCATTACAAGGGGAAAGTCTCTGAACTCATTCCGTCCCCACAGAGGGAGCAGAGGATGAACTATCTTGAGGACACCTTAAAGAGGAGTTTATATAATGCCTTTCTAGACTCTGCTAGGTTACAGTCTCATGGAAAAGCTAGTTTTGAGGCTTCTGTTGGTCAAGAGAGGAGCAGTGGAGAAATGGCATTTCAAAAATTTAGTCCTCGGCGCCCAGAGCTGTCAGCTTTCATATCCCATCAGCAGCATCTGCATCATATGGTGAGAGATTATATAGGGGTGAGAACAGCCATGGAGAGCTTTCCAGTTGATGATCCACTGGGTTAATGGATCAGAATAGACCACTGGCCAGAACTTGCTCAGTATGCAACGAAGTCGCTGCGCTGCCCTACATCCAGCGTGCTTTCCGAACAGGCATTTTGTGCTGCCAGCTGACATTTATTAAAATAAATTAGTCCTGGATTAGCAGCAGCTATCAATCCCCTGATGCCTCTGGATACTGTGAGTGTTTTCTGGATCTGGAATCTCTGCAAGACTATGCTGCATAGTTTTGTGTGTGTTAATTTTATCTAGAATACATTTTTTGGTATAGGTTTCATGGGCACAATTATCACCCAAGGACCAATTTTTGTTTGACAGGTACATATCATTAAAATTTTTACAGCAAGGCTAATTCTTGCTTTTATCAAGAGTACCTCTATAGGGTTATGGTGTGAAGGCCCCACTAACACCTGTTACTTCTATTCAAAGTCTGCGAAACAGACACCAAAATGTATTAAAAAAAATCTCTAATCTTTTTTCGAGTGCACTAAATTGTAACCTCATCATACAGACTCTTTTATAAACAAGTCTAATAAACCAAAGAAAGCTTGCAGGGAAAATGTCACTTTTTTTTGCCTTTATAAATGTCATTTTTGCAGCAGCAGGTTCAATGTTTGAGTGATGTCCTCAATCCTGTGGGTGACATTTTAGTCCAAAGAACTATAGGTGCTATCATGCTAAACAAATAAATATTCACATTGGGTGATGGTTAAAAAATTATTAATAGTGGGAATTACTCCCAGTGCTCTGTGCCAGGCAGTGAATTACCGGTTACTTACGGTATTATATAACCGGTTTCAGTGCGGGTGTTAATGGTGCCTATATCCGTGGCCCCCCACCAGGTATTGCACTCACCCCTCCGAATTCCCCTTTCAACAGGGGTGCTGGCTTAAGTGTATATAGTCCTGGGATACTAGCTTTCATGGGTCATTGGCATCCCGGGTGTCCGTAGCAAGATGGGCTATGGGTCCCTTCCCGGAAGTCCGTTGGGTCTGGTGGACTCAAAGAACAAGCAAAAGATCCCCTATAGTTCTTTGGACTAAAACGTCACCCACAGGATTGAGGACATCACTCAAACATTGATAGTATATTCAAATATATCTGTACTATCCATACCAGTAAGCACATTTATCAATAAAGTCTGTGTAATACACACTAATTGAGCACTATCTACATTTTTTATCAGTCGCACAGTTGCACTTAGCACTTTGTAAGGTTATTGTCATTGGCACAGCATTTTTTTCCCTTTGGCACGGTGCACTTTGTATAGAATTTATTTTATGATATTTATGTAATATATAAGGATTATATGTATTTATTGATTTTATTTATGTATTAATTGATCTTATCAATTCTTTGGATTATGGTGGATTACATAGTTTAGTCTAGTCCACACTTTACCACATACCATACAGCACGGCACCATATCCACATTTCCTCTTGAGCAGAAAGCACCATACACCAATATTACTTTTTATCTCTTTACTGCACCCCAGGATCTCCAGGGGTAGGTTGGTGGCACTTAGATACTCCATAGCGCTGGTCATACCTGTACTTTTATTAAAAGACTTTTAATGCCTCATAGAAAATATGTTGGGGTGTTTTCTTTCTGAAATGGGTAATTTTGTGGGTAATTCTATTGTCCTGGTGCTCCAGGGTTTTCAAAAATGTGGTAGGTAGTAAGGAATTAGATGTGTAATTTTTGCCCCTAGAACACCTGAAGGTGCTCCTTGGGTGTTGGGTCTCTTTATGTGGCTAGGCTTTAAAAAAGTTTTACACATGTGATATCCCCATACTCAGGAGAAGTAGCAAAATGTGGTTTGGGGTTTTATTGGTTTTATTGCAAGTATGCCCATGTCTTGTGTTATAAATAACTTAATATGACAATTGTGTAAAAAAAAAAAAAAAACAAAAAAAAAAACAAAAAAAACAATTCATTTTCATTTTATGAAAATTTGTGGGGAAAAAATTACAACTTCAAAAAACTTACTATGCCTCTTTAGAAATGCATTGGACTGTCTACTTTCCAAAAAGCAGTTATTTGGGGGGTATTTGTCATTTCCTGGCATGTTGGGGTCTCAAGAAATGAAATAGCCAGTCATTACATCAGGATTGATCAATTTTTAATGATACGTACCATAGCTTGTAGACTCTATAATTTTCACACAGACTAAACAATTTATACTGCTATATTTTTTGGTAAAAGTAACTCAAATCAGTGTATATTTTGACCTAAATTTATGAAGAAAAATTACTTTTTTGCAACATTTTATAATAGAAAAGAAAAAAAAGTGTTTTGCACTTATATCGCAAAAAAATAAAAACCCAGTGGTTATTAAATGCCACCAGAAGAAAGCTCTATCTATCTAAAAAAATTATAAAATTTTGCTTGGATACAGTGTTGCATGAGTGAGTAATTGTCATTCAAAGTGTGAGAGTACCTGGGCAAGAAGGGGGTAAAAGTGTTCGGTATGGAGGTGGTTAAATCAACCCCATTGCCTTTGCTAAGTTTTGTGGATCACTCCCAGAAGCTGTGGTAACATACAATCATCGTAGCATTTAAAAAAACTCCACGGGGGGGGGGGGGGCGTGGTTGCCGCTTAGCACTATGGACGCCTGAGCTCAAAGCTCCACCAGACCAGGGAGAAAATCCGCATCCATCGGCACCCCTGAACAGTGTAGCACTGATTTTTTTCTGCAAAGCAGCCCCTCTAGATATGGCCAAAAAGAAGAAAGACATTGGACAGCCGCGGCAATTACAGCACTTGGCCCAGGAAAAACAGCGAGGGCAAGATGGTTCCGGAGGCTGCTCGCCAGCCTCCTCCAGCGGGACGTCTCACTCCCCGCACAGCCCTCCACTTCCTCCCTCACAAAAAGCAGGGCAGCCACGGTCACCTACTGCCTCCACTCCACTCTCCAGGAGCCCTGTGAAAAGCAAACCCAGGCTGTCTGTGGACATCCACCCGAGGAGGTAAGCAATGGGGATTCCTCCTCCATGAACTCCACCAGGGAATTAATGGCCAATATTAATGCCTTTCTGTAACGCTCCTGCGTTTTATGTATGATGTGGATTTACAGCTGCAGAAATATTCCACTTCAGTAGATGTTCCTAGAGTGACTTATGTATATAGTAACACAGTGATGATAGGCTGAAGAGACAGGTTGGGTAAAGATGGTAGATGACAGACACTTGAAAGGAAATGTTCTTGAAAGTAAGATAGTAGCAGATGGAATGCAGATAGGTTAGCAATCATGTATGGTAGCAGATGATAGAGTAGCAGGTGAACATACAGGAGAGACCAACCCAGTGCAAGAGCAGATGGTAGCAGGCTCAAGAGCTAGCAATCTTAGATAATGCAGATGTAACAATAGTCCTTAGTATGCAGAGCTAGATAGTGTAAGCTTTAGTATAAAGGTTATAGAGGTTTCCCCTGTGGGGTACTTATCACTAGTAGCAATGTAGCAGAGGAGAGGTTCGGCAAGAGCGGATGATCCGGTAGCGGGATACAGGGATCAGCGCAGCGTGGTTCCGACAGTGAGGTATGCTTGCAAGCATGAGAGCTTCAAGACAGGTTAGCATCAAGGCACAAAGCAGGGTAGTCGTGAGAAGGGTGAAGGTGACAACAGCATGCCAGGGGTGATCGGGTGGCGAGACACAGGATCCGAAAACAGAGGTTCAGGTAGCGAGATACAGGAACGTGTAGATTTGACATGCTGAACTCAGAGATCAGGACGCTCCAACCATGACGGTTGAACAAACACATGTGAGTGAGAGCTGGTGATTTAAATAGCTGTTCAGTCCGGCGCTCAGTGATGACAGCATCAGTCTTAAAGGTAAACACACCTATATGTGCTTCATCTATCTAGGTAGATGGAAAGCACCCGGAAATGATGTGATAGGAGGCACTGAGAGTTGCCTGAACCTTACAGTACCCCCCCCCCCCCCGTAAGGCCGGCTCCGGAAGGCCTCTAAGGCTGGTTGTCCATATAAAAATCGGAAAAAGCTGGTTGCCGATGTGAGAATCGGAAAAGACTGGTTGCCGATACGAGAATCGGATAACACTGGTTGCCGATACGAGAATCGGATAATACTGGTTGCCGATAACAGAATCGGATAAGACTGGTTGCCGATACGAGAATCGGATAAGGCTGGTTGCCGATACGAGAATCGGATAAGACTGGTTGCCGATACGAGAATCGGATAAGGCTGGTTGCCGATACGAGAATCGGATAAGACTGGTTGCCGATACGAGAATCGGATAAGACTGGTTGCCGATACGAGAATCGGATAAGACTGGTTGCCGATACGAGAATCGGATAAGACTGGTTGCCGATACGAGTATCGGATCAGGTTGGTAACCGATGTGAGAATCGGATCACTTGTTGCCGATATGAGAATCGGATCAGGTTGGTAACCGATGTGAGAATCGGATCACTTGTTGCCGATATGAGAATCGGATCAGGTTGGTAACCGATCTGAGAATCGGATCACTTGTTGCCGATATGAAAATCGGATCAGGTTGGTAACCGATGCGAGAATCGGATCACTTGTTGCCGATACGAGAATCGGATCAAGTTGGTAACCGATGTGAGAATCGGATCACTTGTTGCCGATATGAGAATCGGATCAGGTTGGTAACCGATGTGAGAATCGGATCACTTGTTGCCGATATGAGAATCGGATCAGGTTGGTAACCGATGTGAGAATCGGATCACTTGTTGCCGATATGAGAATCGGATCAGGTTGGTAACCGATGTGAGAATCGGATCACTTGTTGCCGATATGAAAATCGGATCAGGTTGGTAACCGATCTGAGAATCGGATAGGACTTGTTGTTAGGGTGTCTGCTACATGAACCCCTCACTAGAATCGGACGCATAACCATCCGAAGTAGTCCTAGTAGTCCTAGCAACCAATGCTTCTTCAAACATCCTCAGATCCTTCCTACATACCACCGTGCCATTAGAAGCGCGTACGCAGTCAGGTGCAAGAATCTCAATGTTTTCATTGGAAGCTAGAAATGTACTTGCTGAATCCATTTTATCTGGTTCGTTCAATCTGTAACGCTCCTGCGTTTTATGTATGATGTGGATTTACAGCTGCAGAAATATTCCACTTCAGTAGTCATATAGAGAAACGCTGAGACACCAATCCCAACTCCCAAAGACTCATCATGTGTGGATGATCTCAATTCAGCAAGTAAATACACACACTCAATAAGATGTTCCTAGAGTGACTTATGTATATAGTAACACAGTGATGATAGGCTGAAGAGACAGGTTGGGTAGAGATGGTAGATGACAGACACTTGAAAGGAAATGTTCTTGAAAGTAAGATAGTAGCAGATGGAATGCAGATAGGTTAGCAATCAGGTATGGTAGCAGATGATAGAGTAGCAGGTGAACATACAGGAGAGACCAACCCAGTGCAAGAGCAGATGGTAGCAGGCTCAAGAGCTAGCAATCTTAGATAATGCAGATGTAACAATAGTCCTTAGTATGCAGAGCTAGATAGTGTAAGCTTTAGTATAAAGGTTATAGAGGTTTCCACTGTTGGGTACTTATCACTAGTAGCAATGTAGCAGAGGAGAGGTTCGGCAAGAGCGGATGATCCGGTAGCGGGATACAGGGATCAGCGCAGCGTGGTTCCGACAGCGAGGTATGCTTGCAAGCATGAGAGCTTCAAGACAGGTTAGCATCAAGGCACAAAGCAGGGTAGTCCTGAGAAGGGTGAAGGTGAAAACAGCATGCCAGGGGTGATCGGGTGGCGAGACACAGGATCCGAAAACAGAGGTTCAGGTAGCGAGATACAGGAACGTGTAGATTTGACATGCTGAACTCAGAGATCAGGACGCTCCAACCATGACGGTTGAACGAACACATGTGAGTGAGAGCTGGTGATTTAAATAGCTGTTCAGTCCGGCGCTCAGTGATGACAGCATCAGTCTTAAAGGTAAACACACCTATATGTGCTTCATCTATCTAGGTAGATGGAAAGCACCCGGAAATGATGTGATAGGAGGCACTGAGAGTGCCAGAACCTTACACTTTCCTGCCTTTGATCAGCCAGTCTCTGAGACTAAGCTAAAGGACATGATGGTGTCCCTGCATGCTTCTTTACATGCAGATATGATGGAATGTGTCAGCTCCTTTAAGGTGGAAGGGCAGGCCTTGGGGGGACGCATGGATAGAGTGGAAACTAAGATGGGGGAGTTTGCTGCATCTCATAATGAACTGATAGACTCTCACTATACCCATGAAGATGAAATAGATAAGCTTAAAAATAAAATAGCTGACATGGAGGACTGCTCTAGGCAGAACAACGTAAAAATCAGGGGTGTCCCTGAGTCTATACAGCCTAGTGACCTGGATCAATATGCCAGTGACCTCATTATGGCGGTTCTTCCCTCCACCCCCAAGTCTGAGCTTGTGATAAACAGGATCCATCGCCTCCCAAAGCCATCTTGTCTCTCGGATTATGTCCCCCGGGATGTCATCATGCGGGTCCACTTCTGTCAAGGATCACTTAATGACTGCATGCAGGAAGATGACCCCGGTTCCGGAGAGGTATGCCAGGATTCAGCTCATTGCAGATTTATCGCAACACACCTTGCAGAAGAGAAGGAACCTCCAACCACTTACCAAAGTGCTCAGGGACCATACTATCACTTACAGATGGGGGTTCCCGGTTAAACTCACCATCACTTATAACAACCGAGCGCATGTCATCACTTCCCTGCAAGAGGGTCTGGTTTTGCTGAAGTCCTGGGGTATTCTCCCAGATCGGGGCCCCACTCCTTCAGGATCCTCCGACCACATCTCACTGGTCCCTGAAGACTGGCACACAGTCTCTTACAAAAAGAAGGGGAAAAAGGCCCCCAAGGGATCGCCGTCCCACGGCACCAACAACTAAGCCTCTCCCTGAGTCTGGCTACCAAGACCACCTTTCTAACCCCCACCAATATGTGCAGTACGACTGCTTACGAGTTTGTTCTCTATTTTTTACTCATTGTTTGTGTTTCTCACCACTTTTGTTCTTTCCTTTTTTTTTTCATTTTTTCAATTTTTTTGCTGGTCAGCTTATTTTCTTCAGGAACTCTGCGCCTTGCTGGATTCTACCCCGAGACTCTGTGGATCTACAGTCGCCCCAGTAGACTGCACCCCATGTCGACCCCCCCCCCTGTTCCCTCCGGTTGACCACTGGACCAGGTAACATTATCATTCCTTTTAAACCTCCTACATGACCATTAAGTTCACCTCCTTGAATGTCTATGGTCTTAACCACCCCGCCAAGAGGGCATCCATGTAGCGAGTGGCCATTAAACTCAAGAGTGACTTACTGTGCATTCAGGAAACCCACCTCCAAGTATCATCTGCACCAACTATATCCCACAAGAACTTCCCGTACATTTTCATGGCCTCAGCCCAGCAGAAATGCAAAGGAGTGCTTTTATTTAATTGACCTCATCACAGACCCGAATGGGCGTTACATTATCTTGCAGTGCGAGCTCAACAACCTACCTTTTACGGTGGTCAACGCATATACCCCCAACACGCACCCACTGCATTTTTGGAGAAAAATGTTCCAACTAGTGGCCAAACACAAGAGGGGCTCCACGATAATATGTGGAGATTTCAACCTCACAGCTGACCCCAGGCTGAACATTTCATCTACTCCCAAACGCTCTCCTCCTGCCTTACATCCTGTGTTCCATGCAGCGGAGGTCTACGACACCTGGAGATGTCTCCACCACGGAGGACGGGACTACTCCTTCCACTCGCAACTCTTACTCCCACATTGACATGATTTTAGTTGACAAACACCTGCTACAATTTATCCATACCTCCGAAATACACGACATCACCTGGTCGGATCATGCTGCAGTATCTGTCACCCTGCAGGAGTCACGCTCTCCGGGTTCTGCCTTCTTGTGGAGAGCAAACTGCCAAGTCTTGGACTCTCCTCAATATGCCTCCCAAATAGAGGCTTGTCTTGAGGAGTACTTTTAGTGTGCCCACAAGGCATACATACGTGGGATTATTATTAAAATGTGTGCACGTCTCAAAAGGCAGAGGTTTCTGCAGCTTGACCAACTCCTGGGCGAGATCAAACGATTGGAACCCCTGAAGAAATCCTCCCTATCTCTCTCTTTGGCCTAACAACTGTCCAAGCTTAGGTCTGATCTTAGGGACCTTTTGGTAGAACAGCAGGATACATTTTTTAGAGCTCTCAAGCTATCCCATTATTCAGGTGGTAACAAAGCTGGCAAATTGTTAGCCAACAAATTGAAAGCAAAGCGAATGAAAAGTAAGATAGCATACCTTCTAGATCCGGTCACTAAGGCCAAAATCATAAATCCTCAGTCTGGATCGTCCTCTCCTGCTCCTGACTGATTTGCTATTTTTCGTTATTTTTGTATTTGTTTAACAGGGTTTATTATCAGTCATATCTCGTTCCCCGCCCTCAGGGGGCTATGCTTTCTCCAATGTTCCTAATTGATTGTTCCTTTTTTTATTTTTATTTTTTTTCTCTTTGACGCTCACGCATCATTTTTTTCATAGGTCGACCTGGGATGGACGGGGGGCGGTCACCTTCCTCTCTTCGGTGTGGCCTTCCCCGTTCCCCCCATAGGGTTTTTATTACCTGGGTTCCCCACGCCCCACTCGGTCTCTGGGTGGTGGGTCTGGAACCCTGAGTGAATTGAGACTAGTTCTCACTGTGCCGCTGGCACTCTAGTATCTTGGTTCTCTCTCCGCTTTCCCCGCTCCTCCCTGTGCTCTGTTTCTTCTACTCCCTCTTTTCTCGACCTCCACCCTCCACCTCTCCCCCCCCCTTTTTTTTTTTCCTTCTTCTTCTCCCCTCTCCCTCTCTCTCCCTACCCCCCTGGGTGGTGATGGCCGCCCACCCACCCGCTCCTCTCCGCCTGGTCTTGCTTAATGTAAAGGGGCTTAACACCCCGGAAAAGCGCTCTATTGTTGTGAATGACCTCCATCGCCTCCGAACCCATGTTGGCTTCCTGCAGGAGACCCATTTCAAAGCTGCCAAACTCCCTGCATTGGGTGGCAGAAGATTTCCTACCGTATACCACAGCTGCTCGCCTGATTCTAGATCTAGAGGGGTCAGCATTTTGATCAGTAATCAAACTCCGTGGACGTGCTTAGGCTCGTGGAGTGATGAGATGGGCAGGGCTCTGTTTGTGAAGGGTCGTCTGGGCTCTGTGTTAGTCACCCTAGTTAATCTCTATCTGCCCAATACGGAACGGGTCCAGTTCCTTGAATCTATGTTTTCCAAACTACACGACTTTATGGAGGGTCAAGTTCTCCTTGGAGGCGACCTTAATTTTGTTCTGGACCCGATCATGGACGCCTCCCGAGGCGCCTCCCACATTTCCTACTCGGCACTGAAGCGACTTAAGAAGATTTTTCACTCTTTTCATCTGGTTGACGCTTGGCGGGTTCTCCACCCGACCACTAGAGATTACACTTTTTACTCCTCCCCCCATGCATCTATTGGATCCATAACTGTTTCAGACCATGCGCCCGTGGTCCTTGAGATGGACCTACGCACCCCGGAGGCGCGACAATGGCAGTGGCGACTCAATGACGGCCTCCTTCTAGATCCCAAGCTCCTGGAGGAGCTGCGGGTCGAACTTGGTGGGTTCTTTGCAACCAATGCCCTTCCGGACAGTCCTCCTCTGATGGTATGGGAGGCCCACAAGAGTTACATGCGCGGGATCCTGATCAAACTGGGGTCTCAACGCAAACGTGATCGAGCTCGACAGGTGGAGGATCTTCTGCGGCGCATTGCCTCACTGGAGGCCACCCATAGACGGACGCTGGCACAATCTGCCCTCCAGGAGCTTACTCTTCTTCGTGATCAGTTACGCTCCTTGGCCCTCTTCCGAGCGAAGGCTTCGCTGGCCAAATGCAAACGAGTGTTCTACGAGCACGGGAATAAATGTGGCAAGATCCTCGCACGCGCGTTGCGCCAACAGCGGGCACGGACTTTTATCCCAGAAATTCTCACATCGTCACGCCGGAAGGTTCACGCCACGGAGGATATTGCGGAAGCCTTCCGCAGTTATTATTCCTCGTTATACAATCTGGCCCCGGACTCGTCTTCACCCACTCGGGCGGCACTCCGCTCCAAGATCCAACTGTACTTGCAGACTTCTGGGCTTCCCGGTCTTCCCGAGGAGGACTTGGAACGATTGGAGGAACCGCTTCGCCCTGCCAAGCTCTCGGGGGCCCTGGCGGGATCTCAAAGTGGCAAGGCACCTGGGCCCGATGGCTTCTCTCTAGCCTATTATAAGTGTTTTGAGGATACTTTAGCTCCCCACTTTCTTGCCGCATATAACGCAACGGGCTCGGGGGCAGAGTTTCCGGTGGACTCACTTCGCGCTCACATAACGGTGATCGCGAAGGAGGGCAAAGATCCCCTCCTTTGCCAGAGCTATAGGCCTATTTCGCTCCTTAATGTGGACTTAAAGCTGTTCACCAAGATTCTGGCCTCTCGCCTGGCTCCCCTACTCCCACAGCTGGTAGAATATGATCAAGTGGGCTTCGTGCCCTCCCGGGAAGCGATGGACAACACCACGAAGGCTATTGACCTGCTGCACTTGGCGTGCGCCCGGAAGATTCCCATGTTGCTCCTCTCGACGGACGCCGAAAAGGCGTTTGATCGGGTGAACTGGGTTTTTCTTCTGGAGACCATGAGACATATTGGACTGGGGCAGCGCATGTTGTCCTGGATCGGTGCGATTTACTCTCGCCCGTCGGCGTGCGTTAAGATCAACGGCTTGCTCTCCGGCCCTTTAGAAATCTCCAACGGGACACGGCAGGGATGCCCTCTTTCCCCGCTGATCTTTGTTCTGACCCTTGAGCCCTACTTAAGGTTGATTAGGGCGAACGCTGATATAGGAGGGATCCGGGTTTCACCGTCGCTCGCCCCGAAGGTGGCGGCTTATGCGGATGACCTTCTCTTCTTCTTATCCAAGCCCCTTCTCTCCCTACCCAATCTTATGCAGGAGTTTCGCAAATATGAAGAGCTATCTTCATATAAAATCAATCATCAGAAATCCGAAGCCCTCCCGGTCTCCGTACCTCCGGCTTTACTGACCCTTCTCCAAAGGGACTTCCCCTTTAAGTGGAGTTCCTCGCATATTAAATACTTGGGTGTTTTTCTCCCCAACCACCCTGACCGCATCTTCGAATGCAACTTCCCTCCTCTTCTAGCGCATATCCGGAAGGACTTGGAGAGTTGGCAGAAGGGGATGTTTTCATGGTTCGGGCGCTGTAACATCATAAAAATGAATGTCATGCCCCGTCTGCTCTATGTGCTGCAAGCCCTTCCTATCTTTGTCCCCCAGGCCTTCCTTCGGAAGATCAATGAGGTTTTCCGTAGGTTTCTATGGCTCCGGAACTCCCCCCGCCTGGCGCTCAAGGTTCTTCGTATGCCCAAACTGAATGGCGGCATGGCCTTCCCCGACGCATCGCTATACTATGCCTCTTGCCATCTGGCCAGGATTCTGGACTGGCATGTGCATGGCTCTCTGAAACAATGGGTGCGCATTGAACGGAGCTTTGGTGACTCTCCACCGGAGTCACTGTTCTGGGGTGCCTCTGCCTTGCCACGCAGGACCTCGGTTCATCCGACCATAGGACCCACCCTGGGGTTGGGCCGCAGGCTGTGTGGAGAGGGCCCAATTGCGACCTTTCCTTCCCCTCTCTTTCCGGTGCTTGATAACCAGGACTTCTCCCCGGGCTTGAGTGACCCAGGCTTTTGTGCCTTGAAGAACAACGGTCGCCACCAGGCTAGGCATTTTATTGTCCGCGGTCATTGGGTCTCTCGGCAAACTCTCTTCTCTGATCGCTCCTTTGCCACATTGTCGTTTTGGCAAAAGATACAGCTGGCTCACTTCCTGCCATCCCTGCCACCGGCAACCTTGCCCCTTACCCCTTTTGAGGATCTATGTGCTTCGGACTCTCCATTGCGCCACACCATATCTCTGCTCTATCGCCTTCTGTCAAGCTCCGATCCGTCCTTCAGACCCCAGTACCTGGCTCATTGGGAAAGGGATCTAGGGATCTCTCTGTCTGACCACCAGGTGGAGCGTATTTTCTTTTTCACCTATAAGACTTCCCCGTGCTCCAAGTATCAAGAGGCCGGCTATAAGCTCTTGACCAGGTGGTACTACACCCCGGCTAGACTGCATAAGATGTTCCCCTCTTGCTCAAATCTTTGCTGGCAATGTGGGGAGGAGGTGGGATCCCTCCTCCACATTTTTTGGTCCTGCAGTAGACTGCAACCCTTTTGGAATGAGGTAATGCGGATTTCGCAGAAGTTCACAGATCATACCCTCACTTTAAGTCCTGCTCTCTTCCTCCTCCACCACCATAGCTTTCCGCGGTCTTCTTATCGGAAGTCAATCTTGCCGCTCCTACTTACGGCGGCTAAGAGCTGTATCCCTCTTCTCTGGAAACAGGCACACCCTCCCACGGTGGCAATGTGGCTGCGAAAAGTGGCACATATCAATGAAATGGAAGACCTCGTTGCGACCGACAGGGGCACCAGAGAGAAGTTCCTCAAACGGTGGTACTATTGGCATGAGTTCAGCTTTTCCGATGAATATAAAACTTTGCTCGCTTAGCTGACTGTTGGCGGACTGGGTGGCCATCCTCCCCCTCCCTCCTTTCCATTTTAACCTTCTCCCCCTTTCTTTTGCGCTTTCTGCTTCCTTCCCACTCCCTTTCCCCCCTTCTACACTGTGTTCTCCCCTCCCCTTCTCTGTACTAATGCTTCCTCTCTTTCGGGACTTTCTTTCCCCTAGGCATACGTACTCTACCTGCCTCTCGTAATTTAGGAGTGGGGCGGGCCACCGGATTGGTTCCTCTCTGCCTCCATAGGCCGGCCATTTGATAGCTGCCGGCGGGGGTTGGGGTTCGGACCTTTTTGGAGGGCCAACGCCCTGTATTCAGCTCTTAGACCTTGTCTTATGTGTTTATCTCTGTGGGATCACTTGTCCTGAAATATGTTTTTGATTATTCCCTTGTACATTATCTTCTGCTTACACATTGTTTTTGGACTTGTACCACTGCTCATGCATATGTTGTATGCCTATTCCTTTTTCAATAAACGTTGAATTTATAAAAAAATAAATAAATAAATCCTCAGGACATAGCTAACTCCTTTGCACAATATTATGGTTCATTATACAATCTGAAAGATGACCCTGATACCCCTCAACCGACAGACCAAGCTATCACAAATTTTCTAGCCTCTATCCACTTACCGCTTTTTACCTAAGCCCAATTACATGCCCTAAATGCCCCAATCACATATCTGGAGGTTGAACGAGCCATCCACACTTTACCCTCTGGGAAATCCCCTGGCCCATATGGCCCACCCAACCTTTACTATAAGAAGTTTGAGTCTATTCTTAGCCCACACCTAGCCTCGGTGTTCGCAGCCGCAGTGTCCTCTGCCTCTTTGCCAACTGAAATGCTTCAGGCTTATGTTGTTACTCTGCCTAAACCTGGGAAAGAGCCTACATCTCCCCCCAATTTTAGGCCAATCTCTCTGCTGAACATGGATGTTAAAATATATGCTAAGATTATTGCATTGAGACTGCACCCTATCTTACTGGAACTAATTAAGCCGGATCAGACGGGGTTTGTCCAGGGACACCAGGCCTCTGATGCGACCAGAAGAGTCATAGGCATTATTGACAGTGCTGTGTCCAGTCGGGTGCCTTCTCTGCTGCTCTCGTTGGATGCGGAGAAGGCATTCGACCGGGTCCACTGGACTTATATGACTTGGGTGTTACAAAAATTTGGCTTCAGTGGCCCCATAATGTCTGCTATATTGGCACTGTACTCTACCCCTTCTGCCAGGGTATACATGTCCAATATGCTTTCCCAGGTATTTCCCATAACCAACGGTACAAGGCAGGGCTGCCCACAGCCCCCTCCATTTTCAATCTGCTTATCGAACCCCTGGCAGAGGCAGTTCAGTCCTCTGGGGAAATCAAGGGCTTTCGCACCAAAACACAGCTCCATGCGGTCAACTTGTTTGCAGATGATATCATTATCTTTCTGACAGACCCTGAAAACTCTTTAGCTGCCACACATAAGCTTTTACAACGTTTTAGCCTAATTTCCTACTATAAGGTAAATTTCACAAAGTCCTTGATTCTCCCGTTGGGCGTGCCTCCGACACTTTGTCATAAACTACAGAACACATACCCCTATTCGTGGAAACAGCATAGTATTCCTTACCTGGGAATTCAGCTTACTCCTAGAGTGTCTCAACTGGCAGAAGCAAATTTTCCCCCTCTGATAGCTAAAATAACACAGGAATGTCACCATATCTCTCAGGCAGGACTTACCTGGTCTGGACGCCTTGCCTCATTTAAAATGCTCCTTCTGCCCCAAATCCTTTATGTATTCAGAACACTTTTAATACCAGTCCCATGCAAATACATCCTCCCTCTGCAGGATGCCCTCAAGGGATTGGTGTGGATAGGCAAACGGCCTAGAAGTGCCTACTCCTTTCTCATTAAACACTGGTCCGCGGGTGGCATGGGCATGGTAGATATAAAGGACTACCTCTTAGCCTCACATTTAGCTCAGCTCAGACACTGGGTATCTCCAGCCCATCAAACTATATGGAGCAATATGGAATCTGAGATCTACGCTCCCCTGCCCCTGCAGTCAGTTCTCTTGGTAGACATGTGGCGCCCTCTCTCTTTGAGAGGGCTACCGGTGTCGGTCCAAGCTTCACTCCTAGCATGGAAAGAATTTACCTCTCTAACACTCAAGCCTTCTTTGCGTGTCAAGGTTCCCATACTACTCAATGTGCTGGAGCATATTTTGCCCCACACCTCCCTCAGGGGTTGGTATGACAGAGGGATTGCCACATTAGACCACCTATTACTTGGAGACACCCTAAAAACATTTCCCCATCTACAATAGGAATATCTTCTTCCCCAAACAGATTTTTACCTGTACCTGCGGGTATCTCATTTTCTGCGTTCCTTACTGTCTCCTCATATCCACTTGCCCTCGCAGGAATGGACATTTCTGTTGGGAAGCTTGTGCTCGGCCAAAGGTACCTCCCTATTCTATAACTTTCTCCAACAAAAATTAGACTACTGTAAAACCACCCCCTTTGTAAAATGGGAAACAGACTTAGAGGAGACCTTTACTGCTGAACAGTGGCAATCTGCTCTTCGATCAATCAGAAGGGCCTCCTCATGTACGAACCATTGGGAACTATCCCAAAAGATAAATTTACGTTGGTACCTTATGCCGTACCGCCTTTCTAAATTTATGCCAGACTACTCGCCCTTATGCTGGAGGGGCTGCAGCGAAGTGGCCCATCTCAAACATGTGTTCTGGACATGTAAACACTTAACCAGTTTCTGGAATAAGATTTTTTCCATCATCTCCAAAATCACGGGAGTTCTTACCTGCCCCTCTCCAGCACTGGCGATACTGAATGTCGGAATCGATAGGTTCCCAGGGGACTGTTGTGTTATAATTACACACATGCTCTTGGCAGCCAGGAGCTTAATAACTAGGCAGTGGAAATTGAATGATGCACCCAACGCCTCAGAGGTCCTCAATCTGGTTAAATCCAACCAAGTATATGAAAATCTCCTAGCACGTAAATCGGGCAATGGAACTAAGTTTGACCAACATTGGTCATTGTGGAACGCATTGCTTGCGGGTAACCGTTAAATTACCTATCTTGATGAGAATCTGATTACCTTTTTATCTCATTTTATGCTGACCTGTTTTGTTTTTGCTATGTTGTGTTTTGTTTACTTTACTTTATCTAGATGTGATTCACTGTGGGTTGCTTTGCAGAGCTACTTACTCATATGCCCCTACATTCTCAATAAGAATGCTTCCCCTCCCCTTCCCACCCCCCCCCCTCTTTTTTTTCTTCTCCTCCTCCCTCTCCCCCTCTTCCACCTCCTCCTTCCCTTTTCCTCTCCCCCCCCTGCTACCTCCCCTCCTCCCCTGCCCCCCCCCTCCTTCCATCCATCTCCCCTCCTCTTCCTTCCTCCCCCCTCCCTTGCTTTCTCTATTTCTTCTACCTTCCTACTTCTGTCTTTTCCCTCTTTCCCCTTTCTCGCTTTTCCTTCTTCTTCTTACTTCCTCTTTCTCCCCATCTCCTGCTTCTCTCCTCTACCCTTCCCTCTCCCTCTCCCTCTATTCTTCCCCTTCCCCTTCCTCTTTCTCTCCTACCTCCCCTCCAATCTAACCCCTATCTATCCTCCATTCTCCCCATCTCCTCCCTCTCCTCCCCCTCTCTTCTCCCCTTCTCCTCCTCTCCCTCACCCCTTCTGATCTTCTTCCCCCCTCTTCTCTTCTTCTCTCTTCTCTCTCCTTGTCTTCCTCCTCTCTCCCTATTTCTCCCTCCGCTCCTCCCTTCCTTCCCCCCCCTCACCTATCTGTCTCCTCATTAACTATATACTCCTATGTGTAGATGCAAGATACGCAACACTCATCTCCTCTCACTACATACGCAAAATGTATGTAATATGACATCTAAAAGTTGTATGTAATCCTATTTGGTGAATCTATATTTCTGTTCTGTTATATCGTTGTTGTACTTTGAAAACTTTCTCAATAAAAACTTAATAAAAAAAAATAAAAAAAACTCCACGGGTAATCCATCATCACCTAGGGCAAGGGTAGTGAATTAAAATTCAAGGAGGTCCGGTCACTAAAATTTTCTTCTGGCCGAGGTCCGAATCTCAAGCATGTGCCATGAAAGATTGTACGCTTCTACTTTCCTTTTTTTGGCACAGCCAAGCTCTATGATGCTTTTCTTACGGTTTTCTCTACACGCTCTGGTAATACTCTATAACTGTCCCCAATAGTGTTCCCCCTTACATCAGGTGCCCCTACCAGAGTGATTTATTACATTGGGTCCCCCCATAAAACAGTTGCCACTGTCAGGGTACCCCCTTATATGAGATGTCCCCATCAGAGTGCCCCCCTTACATCAGGTTTCTTCATCATAAGGCCCCCTTACATTAGGTGCCATAATCAGAGTGCCCCCTTACATCATTTGTACCCATCGAATAAGGTTAAAGTGCTCCTTTACATCAAGTGTCCTCATCAGAGTGCCCCCTTACATCAGGTGGGGCCATCACAGTGCCACCTTAGATCCGGTATTCAGATCAGTGTGCCCCCTTACTTCAGGTGTCCTCATCAGAGTGCCCCCTTAACATGTGCCCATCAGCGCAATCCCACTAACATAATATGTGCCCATCAGCATGCCCCTTATTTTATGTTAAGGGGCACTCTGATGGGTACATTTTATGTTAAAGAGGTTGTAAACCTCAGAAAAAAAAAACCAGAAGACAAAGGTATAATGAGCTAGTATGCATCGCATACTAGCTCATTATGAAATACTTACCTTAGAACGAAGCCCCCGCAGCGCTGCTCGCTCACTGGTAACATGGCTGACATGTTCAGCCGTCTTACTTCCGAGTTCGCGTCATCTGGCCACCTGATTGGCCAGAGCAGTGATGACGTCAGTGATGACGGCACACGGTTCATTCAGAGCGCATGTGCTGATAACGTCAAACGGTGCAAGTTTAGTAGATATCTACAGTACCTATAGGTAAGCTTTATTATAGGCTTGTGACAATGGAAAAATTAGAAGGCAATCAATAATAACCTCTAAATGAACCAGTAGCGCAAAACTAAACCAAAAAGGTTAGTGCCGTATATATGTGTGTGCTAAAACATACACCACTAGTAAGACTATACAAAGTCCAATACTGCACAAATGTCACAGAAGCATCAGGATAATAATATTGATCTCAATCAGTCCATGAATCTTCAACATAAATCCTGGGATGGTTAGATTAATAGGTGTAGCTTTCACAGGGTCACCACCACCACCGTGCTCCAAGGGGGGAGGAGAAATGCCCACTCACCAGATGCTGTGGCCCAAAACACTCTCGTGCCTGAGCGATACAAGCCTGAAGGATTAGTCTTTGATCCGCACCCCCAGACCAGATTCCACACCGACTAAATCAATAAGGCTCCTGGATGTCATTGTATGTCTCTCCTTGCCCCTTCCCCAATGGCGATCAGCAGTCTCCGCTCAGCGCTGCTCCCTGGCCGTCTCCCGCTGGGCTTTCCTGTACGAATCGGGTGTAATCGAGTTGAAGGCCTCCAGTAGTATCAGCACCAGCAGCACCACCCAAGCGGCCACGGATGACGTCATCAGACGGCGCCACGACAGTCACAGCTTCCCCATCTCTTCATCCTGAACACAGTTCTGTAACATGAATAGGAAAGGCCGGTGCTTCCCCGGAACTTAGTCACTATTAGTCCATATTTAATAACACCGAACAGCAAACTAAGGTATTCCAGTCCAGAAACCAAACAAATAATCCTACATCAATGTAGCACAGCCAGTCAATGTAGCAAGCCTTATTATAGGCTTACCTTTAGATACAAACACTACTTGGGGGTTTACAACCACTTTAAGGGGCATGCTGATGGACACATTTTGCTGTGCCCATCAGTGTGCCCCTTAACATAAAATAGGGGGCAGCAAACAATGACTGCACTAAAGATTGAGATAGGAGAAAAAAAGCACTATAGCACTCTGACAATTAGTTAGCATTTTGATCCCTTTCAATGTCTCCTGCAACCATCACACACAGCAGACACCAGATGTAGGGTTTAGACAGGTTCAGACATTGATCTCCCATCAATCAGCAGCAGTAATCGCTGCTTACTACCTCCTTCACAGTGATCACTGCTGCAACATCTCTCCCCACTCAGTGATCATAGTTTTCTAATGCTGTAAAAATAGTGACCTATTTATACACTCCACCTTGTTCTGCTGTAGTCTCTGCTTCCTCCTACTCCGTCCTCGCCATACATCACCTCTCTCTCTTCACACATTTCCCCTGCCTTACACAGACAGGAGGACGGGAAGCACAGTAGTTCTGAATAGAGGACAGAAGCTGCAAGCTGGTGATTGGTTGCTTGGACTGCCCTTTATCTTAGCAACCAATCACTGGCTTGTTTAGCTTCCGCCCTCCCTCCAGAACTGTCCCTGCCTCCCGCAGTTGGCTCTGTGAAGATGAAAGCGAAAGCGTGACAGCTGAGAGAAGAACAGGCATCTAAATGGCGGGACCGCTGCAGGCCGGGTGAGAGAGTGATTGGGGCCGGACCTGGCCCGCGGGCCACCATTTAGTGATGCCTAACCTAGGGCTTTATGATTAGGAAAGGATTTGATCGCTGTCTGCATTTCCTCCAGAGTAATGGAGCCCCTAGTGTTTGATATTCTTAGGACAGTAATGATAGTGTACATTGGGGGCGTGGCTGGATAGCAGATCGAGCTGTACACTAACCTCTGAGCTCCTCGACTCCTCTCTTAATCCTGCTCTGTTACAAAGGGATAGACTTGCAGGGGGATCAGTTTTATCCCACAACTCCTGGAGTCCCTGGCTTCTCACAGGATCCTGCACACACAGTGGAACTCACTCCTAAATCTGCAGAACCAGGTAAGCCTGAACAACCTCTGCTGAGCCCACTTCGGCACAGATCATATCAGCTATTCAGGTTTGAAAGACCACACTGACAGCACAAATAGAGACTATTCGCATCGATTTTTCACTGTTGAAGCAGGATGTCCAAAACTTGTGGAATCGCACTGGGGCTGCAGAAGACCCCATAAGTACAGTAGAAGATACCCTTACCCCTGTTGCTACCACGGTGAGGGAAGCTTCTAGTGAGTTGGCAGCACTCTGAGCTAAAGTGGATAACCTTGAAAACAGATCTCTCCGCAACAATCTGTGATTTGTAGGTTTTCCTGGAAAATCTGAAGGGGCTAACCTGGAGCAATTCTTACAGGAGCCCTGGGTCAAGATGTAATTTCTGCCTCCTTTGCCATTGAACAGGCACACCGCACTCCTCCTCGCCCTGCTCCTGCTCGTACTTCACCACGACCTTTCATTACTCGTATCCTGAACTTTCAGGATGAAGTGGCCATACTACGAGCTGTGAGACTGCAGAGTGAGCTACTCTATAATATTCAGGCAATTCATATTTTCCCGGATATCTCGGCTATAGTTCAAAAACAGTGTGCCTTTTTTACCTCCATTAAGGCCGAGCTGCGGAAACATGAAATTCAGTACTCAATGTTATACCCAGTGAAGCCTAAAGTTATCCATGGGGGCAAATCTAACTTTTTCACCTCACCAGCGGATGTCTCTTCCTGGATGAATGAAACCTTTGGTGGCCCACAACGCCTTTGCAAATGCTGAGTGCTCATAATAATTATTCTTGCTGCTACCAGCAACAGCACTGTTTGCTGTTTGTGTTAACATCTGTCTCTGCTGCGGGGATGGCTCTGTCAGTCCCAGCTGTCCTCCTATATCCATCCTGTCCCTTCTCCTTACCTTGCTGGTAGACGTTGTTCTCACTGGATACTCCATGGTAACACTGTTCACACTTCTATCTTGGGTATCGGCCCACAGGAGAAAAAATACTACACTCAATCCTGGCTTACCTCAGGAATGTTGCATTCAATACAAGTTGTAGAGAGAATATTATTTGATGTTTCACCTTAAATTTCTATTGAAACCCCCTACTTATATGTAAAGTTCGCATCACGGGTTTTGAGGACTTACTTTTCCTGTTTGGGGCATACTCTCTCTTTGATTGGGATGGGAGAGCAGAGTGGGTGGGTTGGGTCTACCAATGTGCTATTGCTTATTTTTCTTTTGTTCTAGTTTTTTATTGTTATTGGTTTTTTTGATTGTCTGTGCCTCTATTATATCTCCTTCACTTTGTTTTCTTTGTCGTGGCAGTTGAGGAATGCTGGGCACCCCATGTGGTGTCCTACAATTGCTAGTACCTTTTTTTGTCTTACCAATATGGCTAATAGTCTGAAAGTTATTTCATGGAATGTTCACAGCCTAAATTCACCCCCTAAGCTGTAACCTTGTTTTTTCTTTTCTTTAAAAAATACAAATCAAACATAATTTGCCTGCAGGAGACACATTTAATGGCCCCCAAGCACCTTGCACTTAAAAAGGCTTGGATAGCAAGCTCCTTTCACGCCTATCATACCTCCTATTCTAGGGGAGTCTATGTATTATTAACTAAATCCATCCCTGCTGAGATTCTCCATGTTAAAACTGATCCAGATGGGCGCTTTGTCCTCCAATCTATACAGATTGGATGATCTGTCTTAAATTTAATTAACCTGTATGTACCACCACATTTCTCTGTTGCAATTTTAACCAAGGTCACCTCGTTTACACTGGATCTCCCTAGAGGTCCTGTGATATATGTTGGTGACTTTAATGCAGTGATGCATCCTACTCTGGACCTCTTGTGGGGAGAGTGAGGGACCTTTCAGTCCCTTTTGGACTGGATACAGGTGTATGACCTTACAGATGTGTGGAGTGGAGATCACTGGAATCCTTAGGAAGAATACTCAAGTTTGTAAGGAAGAACTTGAGTCCGCTATGCTAAAAGCAGAGGCTGAATGCAATGCCACCCCCACTTCCTCTACACATACCAACTGGTTACATGCCGGAAGAAGTTATGAGCTTCGCCTTTTAGACCTTACACAGAAGCGCATGTTATATGCTTCTCAAAAAATTTTTGAGCAATGGCCAGTCGGCTGTTGGCCTATCTGGCAAGTCCAGATTACTACTTCTATCCTGCAAATCCGTATATCCTGAGATAACATTGTTGATACTCCCCAAGCTATTCTAGATGCTTTCATGTCCTTTTACACTAAGTTATACTATTCCACTGTACAACAAGATGATGCTCTTTTGACAGCGTATTTAGCTGATAATTCTCTCCCTTTGCTGTCTGAGAAACGCTGAAATTACCTAGATGCTCCCCTCACTAAGGAAGAGATAGAACTTGCTATTACACAAATGCCGCCACAAAAGACTCCTGGCCCTGATGGGTTTTCCACCGAGTGGTATAATAAATTTAAACATCTGTTGAGTCCCTAGTGTTTATATACTAAAGGAAAATCCACTGTGCATTACAAGTGCACTTCAAGTGCGCTTGGAACTTTAGTCGCTGTAGATCTGAGAGGGACATGCAAGGAAAATGCTTGTACATAATAGGATGATAGAAAAAAGCTTTCCCTCATTTCAGATCTTGCCTTCAGATCTAGAGTGAATGCACTTCCAAGTGCACTTGCAGTGCATTTGTAGTTCACAGTGGATTTGCCTTTAGTAAATCAACCAACCTGTCTTTTACGTCCTTTTGATGCGGCCCTGGATGCGGGCATCCTTCCTCCCTCCATGCGGGAGGCTTTGATTGTCCTCATCCTTAAACCGCGCAAGGACCCATTGAACTGTGACCCTTACAAACCTATTTCACTAATTAATGTGGATACAAAAATTTTGGCAAAGGTTCTTCCTAACCGTCTGAACAAAATAGTTCCTTCTCTGGTGCGGAATGACCAGGAGGGTTTAATCCCTGGTCGCTCTACGAGAATGAACGTGCGCAGACTTTTATCCCCATAAATATCCCCATAATCAATCTTCTACCCGGGGTATTGTGTCTTTGGACACTTGCAAGGCATTTGATAGTGTAGAATGGCCCTACTTGTTTAAGGTGTTGCAACTTAACAGGTTTGGTCCTCAGAAAATTGCCTGGATACGGCTCCTATACACAGATCCGGTGGCTAGAATTAGAGTCAATACCTCTGTCTCCCTAACATTCTTCATCTCAAGACAAACTCAACAGGGTTGCCCCCTGTCTCCACTCCTCTTTGCATCACCCATTGAACCTTTAGCAGTTCAGATCCGTTCTTCATCTACTATTCAAGGACTTATCATCGGCACTATAGAAGAGAGAATCTCATTATACGCTGATGATACCCTCATATACTTGGCTGACCACTTTATGTCCTTATGCTCCCTGTTGCAAGAGATGGAGAGTTTTGGTGGATTCTCAGGTTTCTTGATCAACTGGTCCAAATCCAGTCTTTTTCCCCTAGACCTAGGGGCACAACAGGTGGTCCATCCGAGTTCTCAACTCCAAGTGGTCCATTCCTTCCATTATTTTGGAGTGGTGGTGAGGCTACATCTAAACTCCTATGTGACTCATAATCAGTGTCCTATCATTGCCCAGCTACAACAGTGCATGGACCAGTGGATAATTCTCCCATTAGACCTGATGGGCAGAATCAATTTGTTAAAAAATGATTTTTCTCCCCAAACTATTATATGTAATGGCTAATTCTCCCTCTAAAATTCCAAAATCCTTTTTAAAAGACTTGATTCTTTATGCACAAGCCTCCCTTGGAACAGGCGCGCTCCAAAAATGGCCCTGGAAATTCTGTGATTACCCATTCATCTGGCCAGCTTGGCTTTCACAAAGATTTTCCTTTATTATTTAGCATCCCAGTTAGTTGTGGTACATGACTGGTTACACCCCTCTCCACATAATGCTTGTACCACCACCAAAGCTGCGATAGTCTCCTCGTTTGAGACTTTGCACATTATTGTATATCGTAGACAGGTACCACCTGGTTTGGGAACAACATTTCTACAAATTACACTGTCTCTCTTTATTATCATAGTAACCTATTTTTGTAATGATACATGGGCAGCCTCTCCTAAAAATCCACTTTGAAATAATGCTGTTCTAGATGATCCCTCATCCACAATACTGGATTGTCCGGGGTGTTAAATATCTCTTTATACAGAACAGGGCTTTAAGTCCTTTGCTCAGCTTCGCCCCTCTTCCTTGTTTTTTTTATTTTCAGCTTCGCCATGCTCTGGGAGCACAATTTGGCTCGCTCTCGATTTCGCTGCAGATGGCCCCTCTGGAGAAGTTACTCCGGAGCTCAGACAGTACCAAACTGATCTCTCAATACTACTCTAATCTGTATCCTGATTCCAGTTGCTGACCCGGCTTGTCTGACTACTCTCTAAACTCTGCCTGCACTGACCTCGGCTTGTCCCCTGACCTCCACTTCTGTCTGCTCTATTGGCTCCTGCTTCACTGATTTCTTCCAGTCCTGGCTTGTTTCCTGACCAAGCTCCTGCCTGTGCCCTGTACCTAATCTATCCTATCTGTGTATGACCTGGCCCGTCTGACTATGCTACTCTGTCTACTGTCACCGGTATCAGCCTTCCACCCTGCTGTTCCAGTTGACCTACAGTATGCTTACCAGCTTGCCTGCTTACTGGAGCCTTCTGACAACTTCGCCTGCCCAATGTGGACACCTCCACTGCTGCTAGCATGATCTACAAGCACTTATGCCACTCTGTATTCCTGCCCAGTCAGAGGTGTAAGTCAGAGGTGTAAGAGAGACCCCATCGTATCAGGCTCAGCTACCAGGTACAGGATAATGATTTTTACCCAGCATCAAACATTACAATATTTTTAGCTGCAGACCAGCTGCGGAAATAATTATAGTGCCAAATAATTATAATAATAATAATTATAGTGCTTTATAGTGCCGAAGCACCAGAGTAGGAAAGAAGAGGCTACAGGATTTGGTAATGGTGACAGGCCAGCAGAGGTAGCAAGAGTTGGTGTCAGTCCAGGAAAAGAAGCTGGAACTTCTAATGGTGGAATTCCCGCAGGTGCCAGGGGTTGGTAATGGTGGTAGGCCATCAAAAATGGCAGGACCTGGTAATGGTGGAAGGGGTCCTTATTTTAAAGAGTGTTTGCATCAGCCCTGGACCCTAATTAGTCTGCAGCTGGGCCTGTCTACTGTGGTTAGAAAATTACCTAAAAGCATCATCAAAGCAGTCACCCCCATCTCTGCTTCTTCTTTCAGTGATCTGAGAATTTATTTAATTTGATTCTGTGGTCATGTGGATCCTGCCACTGACCACATGATCCAGGGACAGGGAGACATTACCTTCTACATGTTGGTGGAAGGCAGGGATGGCCTTCTGAGCAAAAATAGTGGCTAATTACCTTCTTTTGTGGTGAAGCACAGGCTAAAAGCAGGCTAAAAACATGTATAAGGCACCCATTCCACAAGCTGGAATGAGAGCAGCTTTATAGCCAACAGTTTTACTAAGCTGTCATTAAGAGTGTGGAGGTGATTAGGGATGATCGAACGGTTCGGGTCGACCATCGGTTCGGCCCGAACATTGGGTGTTCGAGGTTCGGCCGAATTTAGAACTTTTTGGCCAAAAAGTTCGGAATTCGGCAACCAGAACCGCCCAAAATGCAATGCTTCAGGAAATGGGCTTTAAAGGCCCGTGATTGGACCAGAACCATTAGCAAAAGCCAGGCAAAAAATTTGGGGGAGCATACCCATGTATTTCTAAAGCTGCTGCAGCTATGAACCAAAAGACATGTATATTAAAAAAGAATAGCGCGCAAAATGCAAAAGAAATAACTACCAAATCTGAAGACAATCCATAAATAAAAATGGGGGTTTGGTCCCACCATATGGCCATATCGTGCTCAAGCCCACTACTGCATCAAAGTACCCCATTATCAGTGGGTCCTACACTATCCATGAAAAAGAGATGAATCCAGCCTTTCTAACCCTTGGAGATAATACTCCTTGCTGGGAAGGATGTGCAAATGCACTACAGGGGACTCCTCCTATATCCACTTGATGGTGGACACTGATTGAGTACAGGTGTGTGTGTCCACCATCAAGTGGATATAGGAGGAGTCCCCTGTAGGAATGTGATTGGAGTGACTAGGGGGTCCCTAGACCAATCATTAGTGAATACGCCCCCCAGTATATAAGATCGCCCCCGCCATATTCCATAAGAACTTTTTTTGTGTGATTAATAGTTAATGGGGCATGACCCAGAACCCTAGGCACTTTTTAGGGGCATTTATTGGGTTTTAGGGCTTAAAAATTGTGTTTTTTGATTACCGAAGTTCGGGTCCCATTGATTTCAATGGGGTTCTGAAATCCGAACCGAACTTTTGGGAAATTCGGGTGTTCTGGTCGAACCGAACTTTTCAAAAGTTCAATCATCCTTAGAGGTGATTAGGAGACTTTGTTTTCTGCTCCAATAGCTGAAGAAGAAACACCTTCCTGGTTAAAGATGCTGCTAGAGATGGTGGGTGAGTATAGGAGACTTACAAAGAAGTTCAAGCCTATGCTTGACCGTACATTTTGTAGCCCCAAACTGACCCTCTCCCCCCTTTGATGGGCCATAATGTAAGCCTCTCAAACCCTTTCTCAGACTTCACTCGCTCTATTGATATTCACTCCTTATGTGGCTCCTTGTGTATGTGGTACCCAAATGAATGGTGGGTTTACCAAGATTGATACACTGCAGGTAGAGACTGCTGATCGCTTTGTTGTCAGCCCCAGATGTGTGAAAAAAGGCTCACTGCTGAGCTATGTAAAGTGCCCTGGGAATAGCTGCTGCTAGGACAGGTTCTCCCTCCAGTCCTCTGCAAGATACCCCTGCTACTTTCGAAATGTTCTCTCACCGCTGTTCTTCTCCCCTCACTTTCCTTCCACTTACATTCTTTGGCACCCAGATACCGTCTGCCACCTATATTTACATATATTAAAAATTGTATATATATATATATATATATATATATAAATGTATATATATATATATTTATATATAATACATTTTTCCAACAGGCACCATGCTTCTGCAACACGGCCTACCCATGAGGTTCCTGCCACAAGCTCTCAGACACTGCTCATTACCCATTTACAGGCACCACAAGCTTCTGCTACATGGCCTCCTTCTCGATGTTCTTTGCTACAAGCTCTCAGACGCCACTCATACCACTCATTATCCGTTTACAGGCACTACGAGCTTCTGCAAAATGGTGTAAGATTCTGGTACCTTCGGTACCCTTCCAGCCCATTTCTTCCGCATTGCGTTCCACCATTTAGGTAGGTGGAACGCATATAGCTACCTGTCCCTTTAATTCTCATGACGTCATCACTAGGCACCGCTCTGAGCGGCTATTTCAATCGCCGGCTTTCACTCACAAGGTGTTCGTGCAAGCCACCTGTATGCAGCTATACCTGACGCTACTTGATCTTGTATCTCGCTACCTGATCCTGTATCTCACTTCTGATCTTGTATCTCGCTACCTGATCCTACCGCTTGTTATACAGTCTTGTCTGACGCTGCCGAAGCCTCCAGCTATTTCCCCAGTATCTGGATAGACCGGAGTCTCGCTACTTGATCCTGTATCTCGCTACTGATCCTGTATCTCGCTACCTGATCTTTATCTCATTACCGGACCCCTCATCTCTCTAAACCAACTAGTGATAAGTACCCCACAGGGGATTCCTTCCTATCAACTTACACTATCTACTCTTGCATACTAAGGACTGTTGCTATCTATGCATTACTATTTCTATCATCTGCACTGTTACATAGATTGCTAGCTCTTGAGTCTACTACCATCTATATCCTTGCACTAAGTTAGCAATTCCTGTACACTTCATCTGCTGTCCCCTACCACCTGTTAATTGTACATGATTGCTAACCTATCTGCATACTATCTATCACCATCTGCTAACACTCCTGAACATTACTATTGAGTGCCTATCATTGCTATCACTACTCACGCCTGTCCTTTCAGCACATCACCTCTATACTATCGTATACAACCTAACACTCCAGGAACATCTTATCTGAGTGTCTGTATATTTGCATGCTGAGGCAGGCTGGGCTACAATGATGAGTCTGGAGAGTTGGATATGGTGATTCAACACATCTCTACATGACTACTGAGTGGAAATTCTGCAGCTGCAAATCCATTTCACTAAACAAACGCCGGAGCGTTACAGATTGCACGAACCTGAAAAAAAAAAAATGGATTCAGCAGAATTAGCCACTCATGTGATACAACTAACACAAAAGGTAGATGCATTAATCCTTTCCCTTGCCGAAGTGAAAAACGAAAATCAGACTTTGAGACAGCAGATAGCCCGTGTTTCACAGCTCACTGCTGCTCAACCTCGTGAGCCCAAAATAAACCCTCCTCTGGTGTTTACAGGTGATCGGAAAAAATTTAGTGAATTTAAAAACGCATGTCAATTGCTTTTTAATTTAAAACCTCGTACTTACACTACAGACCAAATTAAAGTCTGCACCACTATCTCATATTTGTCGGGTGATCCACGAGCTTGGGCAGACTCTCTCTTTGAGAAAAATGACCCTCTTCTTAACTCCTATCCTTTATTCTTAGCAGAACTCGCTAGCTTATATGAAGACCCAAATAGGCAGAGTACTGCTGACAGACAATTGAGGGCTTTAAAACAAGGAAGGAGACCTGTTGAAGACTTCGTAGCAGAGTTCAAAAGATGGACCCTTGATTCAGGGTGGAATGATGCATCTTTGCGAACCCAGTTCAGACTCGGGTTATCAGAAGCCGTTAAAGACGAGCTTGCCCGAGCGGATTTACCTGGCACTTTGGATGCCTTAATACAACTCAGCATCAATATTGACAGGCGACTGCGAGAAAGAAAGGCTGAGAAAATGGGAGTACCATTATCCAATCCTTCTCGGGTTTCGCCCGTTGACCCTACTCCTATGGAGGTAGGAACCATACGCCCACCATTATCGTCTACTGAACGAGCCAGGAGAAGATCTGAAAATCTCTGCATGTACTGCGCCTCCCCGGATCATTTGATAAGCGTCTGTCCCCTTGTCCGCAAAAAAGAGGGTGAGTGTTCACATGTTTTGCTGGGGGGATTAACGACTTCTTTTTCTAATCCCTATCTTTTTATTCATTTGACCTTACAGTGGGACCACAATAGGATCACCACCAAGGCTATGATCGACACAGGATCTTGTGGGAACTACATTGACACTAGTTTTGTTGCTTTAAATAAAATACCTATTATTTCAAAATCTAAACCTGTCTCTGTTAGTTTTATTAACGGTATTCCGTTATCTTCTGGTCCAATTACCAATCAGACACAAGCACTCCTTGCTACTGCTAACGAGTCTCATGCTGAGACCACCACTTTTGATGTATTACCTTCACCACATTTTCCCATTATTTTGGGACTCCCCTGGTTACACATACATCAACCAATCATTGATTGGAAAACACGGACTCTAACCTTCCCCTCTCACTACTGCGAGACCACGTGTAACCTCCAATCATGTAAAAAAATCCTGTCCATGGTGTCAGATGAAATTTCACCACCACCATGTTATCAGGATCTATCAGAAGTCTTCCTTGAGAAAAATGCTCAAGTATTGCCTCCCCATAGGGACTACGATTGTTCTATTGATCTACTCCCTAATAGTAAACTACCTTTTCGGTCATGTTTATCCTCTTTCTCAGGATGAACTTTCTCATCTCAAGGAATACTTGAATGAGAATTTAGCGAAAGGGTTTATTAGACCCTCTACTTCTTCCACAGCTGCAGGACTTTTCTTTGTCCACAATAAGGATTTAAGTCTCAGGCCTATTATTGACTATAGGCAATTAAATACCATTACGATAAAGGATCGCTATCCTTTACCTCTCATTCCCGAACTCATTGAACAAGTGCGCGGAGCTACCTACTTTTCAAAATTGGACCTAAAAGGGGCATACAACCTCATCCGAATCCGTAATGGGGATGAGTGGAAGACGGCATTCAGAACCAGATACGGATTATTCGAATATCTAGTGATGCCTTTTGGGTTGTGTAATGCTCCCGCAGCATTTCAGCGATTCATAAATGACATCTTCAGAGACTTACTTGATGTTTGTGTTGTGGTATATCTGGATGATATACTCATTTATTCTCAGTCCTTGTCCGAACATGTAAGACATGTAAGACTTGTGCTATCCAGATTACTCGCACACAATTTATACATAAAATTGAAAAAAATGCCTATTTCATAAGGAAGAAGTATTATTCCTAGGATACATCATATCTAAGAATGGTATCAAGATGGATATGAGCAAGATATCGAGTATACTGGATTGGCCTGTACCAACAACTCGTAAGGCATTACAACGATTCCTTGGATTTTCAAACTTCTATAGGAAGTTCATCAAGAACTTCTCTTCTATTGTGAGACCGCTCACACAACTTACAAGTGTAAAGAAACCATTCAAATGGTCTGAAGAAGCAAATAAAGCTTTCCGCTTGTTAAAATCAAGCTTCACTTCTGCTCCCATACTACGCCATCCAGACCCATCCCTCCAATACATCCTGGAGGTAGATGCGTCAAATATGGCTGTAGGAGCAGTTCTTTCCCAACGACCAACGAATACTTCACCACTCCACCCAGTTGCTTTTTTCTCTAAATCACTAAGTAGCCCAGAGGTGAATTACCCAGTGGGTGAAAAAGAGTTGCTTGCCATAAAACTGGCACTAGAAAATTGGCGACATTTACTTGAAGGTACTCGATTGCCAATACTCATATATACAGATCATAAGAATCTCCAATACCTTCAGACCAACAAGACTCTTTCCCACCGGCAGGTACGTTGGTCATTATTCTTCCTAAGATTCAACTTCCTAGTGACCTACACGCCTGCAGACAAAAACAAAAAAGCGGATGCGCTATCACGGCTAACCGAAGATAACTGCGCCGAAATCCCTTCACTTCCTATAATACCCCATGACCGTATTATTGGTGTTGTTCGTTCCTTGAAGGAAGAGATTCTGCACAGTATAGGACTGGATTCACCACCACCACAACTAAGTGCTGATGCAGAAGGCTTCCTCTACTTTAACGACAAACTCTACATACCTCCTGGTATGCGTACCAAGATCTTGGAATTATCACATGACGTACCTATGGCAGGACATATGGGTATGACTAAGACATACAATTTGCTCACCAGGCAATTTTGGTGGCCTGATATGAAGACGTCTGTACAAAAATTTGTTTCCTCATGTGACATCTGTGCAAGATCCAAAATTGACACTACAAAACCATCTGGTCTACTTTGCAGTCTACCAATACCCAAAGTTCCATGGGAAGTTGTGTCCTTAGACTTTATAGTAGAATTACCACCTTCCAAAGGATTTACTACCATTCTAGTGTCAGTGGACCATCTGACAAAGATGGCACATTTCATTTCTATTCGCAGACTACCTTCATCTAAGGAAACAGCGGAATTACTAGTGAAACATGTGTTCAAGCTACATGGAATTCCAAAGACTCTTTTATCTGACCGAGGTTCACAGTGCATCTCCAAGTTTTGGCAAGCTCTATGTCATATACTACGAATTGAGCGAAAACTTACTTCTCCCTACCACCCTCAGACCAATGGACAAACTGAAAGAGTCAACCAGTGCATTGAACAATATTTGCGTTGCTACACCTCATACCTACAGGATGATTGGGTGGACCTCCTCCCTCTGGCAGAATTTGCTTACAATAACGCAACCCACAGTACTACTAAGCAAAGTCCATTCTACCTAAACTATGGGTTTCATCCCACACTTCTTCCACCACGCATCCTGCCATCAAGTAACCCAGTAGCCTCTGACTATCTTACCCAAATAAAAGACTCTCTGGGTTTACTTAACACCACCATCTCACATGCTCATAGCCAACAAAAAAGGTACTACGACCTCCGTAGAAGACCTTCTCCTCAATATGCTATTGGGGATCTCGTTTGGCTATCTACGAAAAACTTAAGGTTAAGGATCCCCAGTAAAAAGCTTGGGCCTTTGTTTCTAGGACCTTTCCCAATTGAGAAGCTCATTGGGAGAGCTGCAGTTCAACTCACCTTACCGGCAGATCTTAAAATACACCCCATCTTTCATGTGTCGCTACTGAAACCACATGTTCCCAACCAAGGAATAAGACCTACCATCTCGCCTCCACCTCCAGTACAAGTTGAGGGCGGAGAAGAATTTGAGATTAAGGAGATTTTGGATTCTCGTATCCGCAGAGGGAAACTCCAATATCTCATAAGATGGAAAAACTATGGACCCCAAGACGACGCCTGGTTGGATACTTCTGACGTTCACGCTCCCAGGCTTATACGAAGGTTCCACTCCAAATACCCGGAGAGACCAGTGCTATAGGCCTTCCGGAGCCGGCCTTAAGGGGGGGTACTGTAAGATTCTGGTACCTTCGGTACCCTTCCAGCCCATTTCTTCCGCATTGCGTTCCACCATTTAGGTAGGTGGAACGCATATAGCTACCTGTCCCTTTAATTCTCATGACTTCATCACTAGGCGCCGCTCTGAGCGGCTATTTCAATCGCCGGCTTTCACTCACAAGGTGTTCGTGCAAGCCACCTGTATGCAGCTATACCTGACGCTACTTGATCTTGTATCTCGCTACCTGATCCTGTATCTCACTTCTGATCTTGTATCTCGCTACCTGATCCTACCGCTTGTTATACAGTCTTGTCTGACGCTGCCGAAGCCTCCAGCTATTTCCCCAGTATCTGGATAGACCGGAGTCTCGCTACTTGATCCTGTATCTCGCTACTGATCCTGTATCTCGCTACCTGATCTTTATCTCATTACCGGACCCCTCATCTCTCTAAACCAACTAGTGATAAGTACCCCACAGGGGATTCCTTCCTATCAACTTACACTATCTACTCTTGCATACTAAGGACTGTTGCTATCTATGCATTACTATTTCTATCATCTGCACTGTTACATAGATTGCTAGCTCTTGAGTCTACTACCATCTATATCCTTGCACTAAGTTAGCAATTCCTGAACACTTCATCTGCTGTCCCCTACCACCTGTTACTTGTACATGATTGCTAACCTATCTGCATACTATCTATCACCATCTGCTAACACTCCTGAACATTACTATTGAGTGCCTATCATTGCTATCACTACTCACGCCTGTCCTTTCAGCACATCACCTCTATACTATCGTATACAACCTATCACTCCAGGAACATCTTATCTGAGTGTCTGTATATTTGCATGCTGAGGCAGGCTGGGCTACAATGATGAGTCTGGAGAGTTGGATATGGTGATTCAACACATCTCTACATGACTACTGAGTGGAAATTCTGCAGCTGCAAATCCATTTCACTAAACAAACACCGGAGCGTTTCAAACGGCCTCCCCAATTGAGGTCCCCACAACAAGCTCTCAGTCGCCACTAATACCACTCATTATCTGTTTACAGGCACTACGAGCTTCTGCAAAACGGCCTCCCCCACCAGGTCCCCGCCACAAGTTCTCAGTTGCCACTCATACCACTCCTTACTCATTTACAGGTACCACAAGCTTCTGCTACACGGCCCCCTTCTCAAGGTTCTTTGCGACAAGCTCTCAGTTTCCACTCATACCACTCCTTACCTGCTTTCAGGCCCTAGGAGCTTCTGCAGCACAGATTCCCTCTTGAAGTTTTATTTATGTCACTTGGTCAGTATGGCCTTGGTTATCCCCATACAGCTTCCACATTTCTCTACTGCTTGTTTTCGACTCCTTTTGAGGCTACTTTCTTGCAACACTTGTTGCAAACTCGTCTCCAGTGGCACTCAACCCAGCTACTCACGTTTTCTGGACTGTCTTTCTCCATAGGTCAGTGAGGTCAGGTTGTTCCATCCTGCATAAGGTTGGACATCTTTCTCGCAGGTAATATGACACACATACACACATGCAGGTATTCACATGCTTTTGCCGGGGGGGGGGGGGTTGTCATGTTTTAGCACCCTTTATTCATCTCGATACCTCACATACATGAATTGGGCTGCCGGTCTGGCACTTAGCTACTGTCACATTTTCTTTCTTACCTATTTTCTGAAGGACATCACCTTCAAACTATGTAGATATGGTTGCTAAATAGTTGCTTGCTGACAGTGCAGGCTTTAGCAGGCCAACCTTACGTCACCTACTACAGAACGCAACATTCCTACTTAGGCCACAACCAGACTGCAGCTTTCCACCCCAGTACGCTCTGGGCTCTGGTTCACCGGTCTGTGCATGACACTGACAAGGCACCCGAGCTATTGGTTATTAGTCCAGTCACCTCCTGGCTAACCTCGGTTGCCCCGTACTCTTCGAGTTTTTTAAATGTCCACTCTTCAGCGTTCACTAGAACGCATCATTTTCTTCCTTTTTCTGTTCTCCCTCCCCTTGCTTCTTACTTATTCCTATGTACTCAGTTTCTCCTCCGCTGTTCTCATTTTCTAAAACTCTTCTTAAACATACACCCTCCCCCCCTCTTTTCTCATTATAGCTTGAGTCATGTCACGGACTGGCAGTGAGGGCCTTGCCTTCGCCCCTCTATCATCCACAGCAGATTCAGAGCCAGGCAGCACTTTGTCAGAATTATTGGGTAGATTAAATAAAAGAAAAATTGAATTTTGGCATAGTCATATATAGATATTCTATTTTAAATAGAAATTGTGAGCAGTGGCGTCTATGTTGTAGAAGGTCACTGAAAGTTCACACCTCCTTTTAGGTGAAAAGTGTCTATTCAGGAGATGTTTAAAAGGTTTACCCAAACATGCTGTGTTGACCTAAGGTAATAAATAAATAGTCTGTTTAACTTTCTTTAGATAAAGTCTAGCTGACGCTATACCAAGATAATCTTGTTTGTGTGGCAATCATAAAACACAAGTCAGTATTTTCTGTGTTTAGACCCATTTAAAAATAAGATTTACAGATACGTTATAATCTTATATGTAACAGAATATTAACAATGAAGTATATATATATATAACTAACATACATAGATATGTAGAAAAACGTTATATATTATAATTGTTTCATTCTTGCTAAATTCTAGGTTTAACTAATATTGATGACTCATCACTACATGTCAAGAAAGAAAGGCTTCAGTAAACCTTTGTAAATTGTAAGAAAGTATCATAAAACTTTTCTGTCCTTGCCAAAGGATCTAGAAGGTCTGGATTTGTAAGCTCTTTGTCAATATAAGGTTCAAACTTTATTTGTAGGTAAATAATGCTGTTATACTGAATTAAAGAGCAACACAATACTGCCATCTCTGGTGACTGACTGCTACTAATTGAAGTCTTAGGTTGAAAAGTATTTCCAATATGTCTAGATATATATATATTAATAATATATTATGGTGTTACCAGATTTAATCCTTTATTTAGATACACGATGGATATATTAAATGGACATGTATTAGATGAGAGTATGGATAAATTATTATGTTGTTTTTATGATAGTCTTAAATGGAGAAATTATCATTTAATTTAATATACTGGTCACCCAATGACCTCACCAGTTAATGAATAAGATGTCCCAACCAATGGGGATGAAGTTACTCCCTCTGGGTTTAACTTATGGTAATTTTAATAGTCCTTTGTTCAATACCATATAAAAAGGAGAACCCAGATGAGAGAGGGAGATAGGACATTGCACAACATACATTACACATACAACACACACGCTACTACAGCCATGCATATACTCATCTACACATACTCCATTTTGCTCCATCATGTATCTGAAACTTTGAGGGACGCCAAACAAAACTCCTCCCTACCTGGCCACCATCTTGGGAAGGCAGCCATCTTAAGGACTCTGGTAACGACCATTCTAGGCTAGCAGCCATTTTAAATATGGTAAACATACTTGCTGTTTATTTGATATTATTTACTATCATTTATTTTCTTCCTTTTATGTTTTACATTGCATATTAAAGGGTAACGAGATTACAGTCCCAGCCGTATTAACCATATGTTGATTTTTCTCTAAGAGCTGATTTTTGCTTTTTATAACATTTTTATTAATATCAGATTTAGCGCATATTGGCGTATTAGTCTCACGTTTTGCATGGCCTATTCTCGCTCCATCTGTAGTGGAGTGACTGTCGGATTTTGCAATTCGCAGACAATTGTGGTCTGATTATATAAAACATTTAAATATGGTTTCTACTACATCTGGGGAAAACGTGATCTTGCTTTATTTTTACTTTCATTATTGAGCAACAAATCACATTGCATTCATTGTTTGAAGTTTGTATTTTATGTAAAGTTATCTTTTTGTGTCATCTCAAGTCTCATCATTTATTGTGAATATATGTCTTGTGAATAAATATTCTTATATATATTCTATACTGTAGACTGTTTTCACTACGATTGGTATATGCTTTTAAAAATAAATTAATCGATAAAAAGAATTCGCCACATATTGATTTGTGGAAATAAGTGGAGATTCTCCTACCTCACAGATCTTTGCTTATTTACATAAATAGAGACACTTTTATATTCAGAGCAGTATAAATATTCTGACAACTTATTCCCTCAGGGGATGGACTATCCCCAAGCTCATGGCAGAGCTGTGGCGTGGGGCCATTCCCCACTCTGCCGCGGCCAGAAAAGCCAAATTATTCAGGCAGCTGTTCCCAACACGAGCAGCAGCTGCATCTGGCACCCAGCAGGTATCCCTGCAGTCCATCTCCTCAGCTCTTGCCCAGCTGCCCACCATGATCGGCACACTGACCGCAGCAGTCTCCGACATGCAGGCGAGAGTAGGAGTCCTAGAGGTGCGCCCAGCGGTGACCCCCCTAGACACAGTTGCAGCACCCATCCTGGCACTACCACCCAGAAAGGATATCTTGGAGGGAAAGGATGTTAACCTGGCCTCCTTGCTCATCTCGGTCCAGAATGTGGCCGAGAATAAGTCCTACGCCTGGGGGGACATGTCCTTGGTTCTGAAGGCCAAAGACCCTAGGCTCAATGGCAAACTGTCAATCACTGAGTTTGGGCTGGCCTTCAGCATGTTTAGGGACGTGTTGTGCTCGGCCAACCCCAGCAGGAGGTAAGAGATGAATTTGTACCTCCATGCCTTGGTTGACTTAGGGTACAAATATGGAAGCTCTGTGTTTTAGGACTACCACCGCTCATTCGCAGCCAGAGCCGCAGCCAAACTCACCCAGTTCCAAACCAGCATAAATTGGAGCATTGTGGACACTGAGTTATTCTATAAAAATAAAAATTCAGTGCTTAAAATCAAATGGATGGGTAAGCAGCTGTACACCAGGATAGGTCAAACCTACCAAAACCTATAATATGCAGTAAAAGAAAATAAAGTGCAGCGCTATAAAATTACAAATAGTGCATAAAATCATTCACATTAAAATGTATAAAATGCACAATAAAAAGCATGTGGATCATAAACCATAAAGTCCTTAAAAGCTGATTTCCAAAGTGAAAAACAGGAATATTTAAAACGACACTGCAAACGTGACTCCTCCACCACAGATAATACAGCCTCTCACCTCCTGTATTCGACCACTAGGGGTCACAACACTTTGTATCAGTAAGCCAGAGGCAGCCAGAAGATCTGTATATCCAGGATCCAACAGGTTCATAGAAACTCGTGTATGGCAATAAACAAGGCACTGTCACAGTGCCAGATGAAAGCGAAAGTGCAGACATGTGTTCCAGGATCTCAGAGAGCTGCGGGTGACATCAGACTCCTTCCCCCGCCATACACGAGTTTCTGTGAACCTGTTGGATCCTGGATATACAGATCTTCTGGCTGCCTCTGGCTTACTGATACAAAGTGTTGTGACCCCTAGTGGTCGAATACAGGAGGTGAGAGGCTGTATTATCTGTGGTGGAGGAGTCACGTTTGCAGTGTCGTTTTAAATATTCCTGTTTTTCACTTTGGAAATCAGCTTTTAAGGACTTTATGATTTATGATCCACATGCTTTTTATTGTGCATTTTATACATTTTAATGAGAATGATTTTATGCACTATTTGTAATTTTATAGCGCTGCACTTTATTTTCTTTTACTGAGTTATTCTGCCTCCACTTTGCGCCGTTTGCCAGTCCTCCATGCACATGGCAAACTGGTGACTTGACCTTCCCCTCTACCCCTAGTACCTCTCAAGGCATGCTTGCCCCTATGCAACATCCTTAGGTGGACAAGTTGGGACGGCCCGTCCAGTTACTAGGCAAGATGTCTTTCTGCAACAACTTCAACTATAGCACTTGCAGCCTCAACCAATGCCGACTGCTTCACATTTGTGTCAACTGTCAAGGAGCTCATCCCAAGGGCTCATGCACCCTCAAGCGTTCCAACTTATCCTGAATGAGCCAGGTGAACGTACGATGGCTGGAGTTCTACCTTTCCTCTCACCCATCACCTGCATACGCACTATTCCTGGTGCGCAGGTTTATCTCCTAATTCCACACAGGGTGAAACACCCTACCCCACACCACCTATGAGTGCAGGAACCTCAGCTCAGCCTCCACTGACAAGCAGGCTATTGACAATCTGTTGCAGACTGAGCTGGACCGGGGGTTAATTATCGGCCCCTTTGCTGAGCCGCCATTTGAGACATGGAGGTTTAGCCCCATTGGGCTTGTTAAGGGCAAATTCTCAAATAAATTATGTTTGGTGTACGACTTGTCCTCGCCTCATTCCTTCCACATCCCCAGTCTTAACTCACTGATTCCTTCCGAAGAGTTCTCTCTCAAGTATGCATCCGTTGATTTAGTCCATCATTAGCTTAGGCACAGGCACATGGCAGGCAGGTATTTTAGATGCTTTTAAGCTCTTACCCATTGAATCTTCCTTGGGGCAGCAGCACGGCATCATATAGAGAGATTCATACTACTTCAGTACCAAACTGACCTTCGGCTCAAAGAGCAGTTCACGGCTCTTCAATACATTCAGTCCCTCAACTGTACTTACATACCTGGCAAGTGCAATCTCGCAGGAGACGCACTGTCCTGCCTCAATTTTCCTTTGTATTTCTTACAGAGACCCGGAGCTGACCCGGCCTCATTTCCTATCCCGCCTTGGTTGCAGCTAACGATGGACTAAAAGACCACCTTCACAATGCTACGCTGCTCATAAACTGTCACCCAATGCACTGAAGGCCTACCATACCGCCTGGAACGCCTATTGCAAATTCCTAGCCATATGCCCCATGACGGGCACAGGTCATATCAAGCACGTCCTAGTCTTCGTGTCTTATTGTCATACTCATCTGAACCTGTTCCACAACACTGTCAGACTGTACTTAGCTGGCATCCAGCATTTCCTCTCCCTACAAGCCCCTGGGAAACCCTCGTTGTTCTTGACTCATGCGGTCAAAGCATTGCTGCGTGGCATCCAGAAACATCAGCCCATAGCCAGTAGCAAACACTTGCCCATATCAAGTTCCACATTCCGGGACATGTCAGCCATCATGTCATGGTCCCCTTTTGGGTTGCTCCCCAGCCTGGTCATCCAAGCAGCTATCTACCTGGCCTTCTACGAATTCCTACGGCTCGGTGAGTTCACTTACAGTGGCCCCGGTTGCCAGGTGCTACGCAGAAGCCATGTCATCTGGCAGTTTTCAAAAACTCATCAGTTCGGCCCCGGGTTAACATCAAATTCTTACAGACCCACAATGAATGGTGTCCAATAGCGGTTCTGGACCAGTTGTTATCACACCTGCCGAGCCAGTCTAGCTCCAGCCCATTGTTGCCTTTTCCTCCCAGCCCACTAACAGCTAGCCAGTTCATCAGACATGTTCGCATCCTCCTGGCTAATCTAGGCCCCAACCCTAACCAGTTTTCCAGGCACTCCTGTCGGATCGGGGCGGCCTCGGCCACCTCCCGACACAGGGTGCTGGGTCATGTCATTGGAAGATTAGGCAGATGGAAATCCGCCTGCTTTACCCGGTATATTCCGAATCTCCAGGTTGAGATGTCACAAACATTTACCAAGCTTGCCCAATAGATGTCATGTATGCCAATAAAACAGCCTGCCCCCTTTTTAGTGTACCGACCAACTGACCAGGGCACACCTCAGATCTATGTTATGTTGTGAGTCTTGTGGCGTCTTTATGTGGTTTCACACCTATCTCGGTTAGAGGGCTTTGACTATATATTTATATATATATATATATATATATATATATATATATATATATTTTTTTTTTTTAACTGGACTGCAAATATAATTTAATAAAGAAACTGCTTTAATGCTAAATGCTGCCCTCATAATAACTTAAATATACACTATAAATTCATACATGTACAATGTCCAAAATAATCCTGTAGTACCCTTCCCGGTGCGGTGATTTACGTGCTTTTCTATGCATTTGTTTTTATGTAAGTGTAACCAACATTTTTTATCATTTTAATAAAAGTAATTACGCTATGTTGGGCCCCTCTTGTCATTCTTTTACATGCATGAGTACTCCAGCTTCCTGGTTTTGATCAACATAGAGGAGGAACAAAATGACCTGGAGGAATACAAATCCCAGAGAGTTTGGAGGAATACAAGTCCCAGCAAAACCTGAGAGATCTGTCTTATACACGCATTTAGACTTTTTACAGTAAATGTAAGTCCACAATTGTCAGTCAGTTCGGGCACACAGGAGGGGAGCACAGCATAGTGATTTCTGCACTTATTTGCTTGGATGAAGCATTGTACTTGGTCCCTATATATGGCACCACAGCATTAATGATTGACTTCATTTTGGACATTATATATATATATATATATATATATATATATATATATATATATATATATATTTATATAAAATGTATATAAAATATATTATATCATAAGCTTAAATTTAAGTTATTGTGAGCACAGCGCTTAGAGTTGAAACAGTTTGTTATTAATCTTAAGGGAGTTTACCCAAACTTAGCAGCTGCCTTATTAGTATTTTTTGATTATTTTTTTGATGGTTTATCAAAAAGACATACACAATATGGTTTACACGTTAGAACTATTTAGTCACATTAATTTATTGAAGCACTAATATTCTTGGCGTGGGTAAATTTATATGCCATCTAGAAAAATCAGAGATAGCTACTGGATGGTAGGTCTCCGTAATGTCAGTATGGGAGTTAAAACAGATTAACAGTTCATGGACATATTTGCATACCTATCTCACCTTTGCCCCTTATAAAGAAATCAGTTTGCAGGACTATTGCTGACTTTTTATAGCATTCTTCCAATAACATTACATTTTTACTTATATAGAAATAAACATGCGCATATCCTATAATATGCCAATTTCTTCCTAGGTTACTTACCATTACTTACCATCTTTCCTTCCTTTCAGTTCTCACACATTCAATTTCTGCATGCTATAGTCACTATGAGAATTCTTACTTTTTTTTGTCTTTTACAGAAGTGATAAATGCTCCAGCAGTGGTTAATGTAACCTCCTCGAATGTCCTTCATTTGTCAGAGATCGCAGCTTTTTACTGCAGGTCATTATTTCACCAGGAAAATGAAGGGAAATATTTCCAGTACACGGCAAGTGATCTGTTTCTCTTCTCCACCCACCACATTAGCCTTTGAATACTCTCATTATACCATTACTAATTAGAAATTCTCTCCAATTGGCGGCTGCATTAAAAAAGACAGTGTGCTGAGCATATGGCATAATATCCTATTAATGAACACTCTAAATTCAAACTCAGGTCAGCTGCTCATTTCTTGTTCTTGTCACCCAGGCAAAAGAGAGCATTTTTTCTGCTAGTTTCTGAACATGGAATCAGGTGAATACAATAACGCCTGAGGCTACTGATTCATTTTACTAGATTTATGAGACAGAAGAACAGAAAGATGATAGATAGATAGATAGATAGATAGATAGATAGATAGATAGATAGATAGATAGATAGATAGATAGATAGATAGATAGATAGATAGATAGATAGATAGATAGATAGATAGATAGATAGATAGATAGATAGATAGATAGATAGATAGATAGATAGATAGATAGATAGATAGATAGATAGATAGATAGATAGATAGATAGACACTAAAACATATGCTCTTTAACTTAAAAAAAAATAGATTGTAAGTTCTTGGGCACATGGCAAACTCATCTTTTCTTCATATTTGACCCTTTTTAGTAGAAGTAAACACTGTGATAGAGATTGACACATATATATATATATATATATATATATATATATATATATATATATATATATATATATATATATATATTCCCATATTTACACAGCTCTTATGCAGTATGCAATCATTTTAAGTTTAACTCCATGACAAAAAAATCATTTTTGGTTGGCTAGAGCAAGGAAGGTTTAGAACCACTGCCATTATTTTATTGCCAGTGAACAAATCAGGGAGATTTCCCTTTTGTGTAGTCATTGGGTCAGAATGTAAGCAGAGGCTAGCGGTTGGGGCGCTGGCTACCATAAGTATCCAAACAACCAGTGACAAATCCCACCTGGTCCATTCAGCTGTTAGCCAGGGATACTTAGCTGACATCATAAATATTGTATAGATGTGCCACTTCATAGGAAGGTTAAGGACATTCCCAGGCATGTAATTTAATGGAATTTTGTGGTTTAAATTTTTTTACTTTTAGTATTATTACCATTGCTGCTCCCCACCATACAGACTTTTATCCCCAGGGCAGAGCTCAGCCCCCGTGTCATTTGCTTGACAATCCCTTGCCTATTATCCTACAAAATGGCCATTGCTAATTTAGAAAATTTGGCTGTCATTAGCTTCAAAAGGGTTTGGATTCGGCATCCAAACTTCTATACATTTTTTAAATTTTCTCAACCTACACCAAACCAAACCCAGGTATGGTTCATCACTACTGCCTGCTATTCTGAAACATAACTTGAGTTTACCAATACTTGTCACTACTTAGGTGCAGAGCAGTTTAGATCAATTCTTAGTCAGAGATAGCTACAATACAGCAAATTATTCTGTACTTTATTTCAAATAAAGATGCACAGATAGTGCAGTACTTTATTGATAAACAACAGTAAATGGACAATGATATACTTACATATGTAAGGGGTGTTAAGTGTCATTAAACACTATAGTGTAATTATAGTGTATATACATGACAATAGCTAAATACTGATCTGGTAAGATAACATGGTACTAAAGTACAAATACCACAAAAGATCACGTAATCTATGAAATGGATCATACTGACCCCCATACAGTTGTTGATCAGTGGAGTGGCTGAAATGTTGTATCTCTAGTCCTATAAACCAGTATTGTTTAGCTTTTTTTTTTTTTTTTTTAATGGCATCTCAGTGTTCTAATCTGTTGCTTAAAGCTGGCCATACAATATACGAATTTTCTTATTCAATTTCCTTTAGATTTACCTTCAACTATGTAGTGCAAGGGCCTGTCTGATTGCATACAAATTGAAAGTGTTTAGGTTTGACCTCATAATATATGGCTATGAGGCTATTCTTTGAGAAGTGAAGCTTTACCTAGTTTACTAAGCTCTGGAGCAACTGCACTTTGCAAAGTGTACAGTCTATTTGCGTTTAGTAAATCAACCCCATAATGTCTGTGCTACTCTTCAAAGGCTGGCCATACCTTATACAATCTTCTTGTCCAATTTTCCTTTAGATTTACCAAAACCATAGAATATGAGGTCAAATCTAAACACTTTTAATTTGTATGCAATCTGGCAGGCCCTTATATTACACAGTTGAAGGTAAATATAAAGGAAATTCTTTAAAAATTTAAAAAGGATGTCCTTGTTATTATGACTGAAAGGGGTATTATGGGGTAACATATCCTGTTTTCTGTGAATGATTTACATTAAAATGACTATACTTCATTATTATGTCTTACCCATCCAAAATTGCAAGCTTCCAATAAATGTCTACCCAATGAACTTGTAATGGCTCCTTAGCAACCCTTTATCAGTTAACAAAGAAGTGGATTATTTTTTTTGAATGTCCCTTGTAAATTGTGAAGATTTTGTGCAAATCATGGAAAGGAGAGCTTTTAACTAGATTTCATTTTACTTATTACAGGTAGTTATATAGCACAGGCAATTTAAGTAGCACTTTATATATATTGTACATTCACATCAGTCCCTACCCTCAAGGAGCTTACAATCTAATGAGAGTACCCGCAACCCATCTACACAGGAACATACAAACTCAATTCAGGTAGGGCTGCAAGGCAGGAATGCTAATCAATATTCCATCCATATTGTTAAAATTTAAAGTTAACTGAAGCTGTAAAAGTATCTAATATTGCAGAAGGGCTAAACAACAGTCATATTGAAATGCATTCCCTGTTTAATCAAAACATGAACATGAGCAATACATTCTCTGCTGGCAAAATGTCAAACAATGGCTTTTGAAAAAATCAAGAAACACACAGAAATGTTACCGGAGTCAGGATGTATTTCCAAAAAAAAAGAAGAGAGATGACCTAAAAAATTAGAGATGGTTGTAAAATTAATGACACAACAGATTCAGCAGGAAGTTTGCTATTACCAGGGCTTTATGAACAAACCTGAAATAGTAATGTCCTACATTTATTTCTGAAGGTTAGTATGTCACTTTTAACATTTTTGATTGACATTAAACAACTTCTAATTTTGCTCTGCAGCGTATATAATTTCTCCAAACATACGGTTATACAGACTTTCTTGATCAAAGGGGTTATGCACAGCATGCCTTCTTTACAGCGTATCCTTCATGTAGTATTTGGAGGAGATAGAAGGTGGTTGGCAATTACTTTTTTCATAATTATTTGAAAATGATTATCACAGCTTTGCTTCTCTTATGAGATTAAATTATAAAATTGAATTGTTTTTTTTTTTTTTATTTTATTATGCAAGGAATAAGAAAAGAATTTAAAAGAAGTACGCGTTTTTCTACCACAGCACTATTTGTGTCTAAAATGACCATATAACCCAACTCTACTTCTATTTTAGAAAAAAAAAAATACAATTTATATATTTATATACATATATATATATATATATATATATATATATATATATATATATATATTTATATATAAATAACAGATCACTTTTTAAATTATGGTGATTTTTAAAAATTAATTTTGCAATAAAAAATAATAATATAGGGAGGAAACTTAAAATAAATCCTTGAAAAGACGTGACGGTGTGAAGACCCACAATTGTAGGAGAGAAAAATATATTTACATAAAATATATGCAAGAGTGGCAATGATAAAAGTCATACATGTGTTTGTACAGAGGTAGGTAGGTTTGATCAATGATTGTTATCCCACAATCATGATTACATTTAAATGGGACTGCGAGCAATCTATGGTGGTGTAAATTTTAGGATGCCGCTAGCACTGATCACTCCCTTTTTGCGAGTGTGTTGTGAATGAAATAATATAAATATGTGCTGCGCGAAGCTGTGTAGCTTGTATTAATAATAAATTAATTTAAACAAATAATGAATTTGTAGTGAAAAATTTGTATCACTCTGTGTAGAAAAAAATATATATGTGTATATATCAACAGTTGTGCACTGAGTAAATCCAATTTAAACACAATTAATAATTCTCTATATTAAATATAACAATACAATGAATATTCAAACACATATAAATCATGCAAAGTGACGTAGTGAATTAGTGTCCAATTCCTTATGCCTGGTATCCAAATTATAAGTGTCCAAACAAAGTATGCTCCTCTGTATGGAGATTAAATCCCAATCACCAGTGCTCAAATATGGTAGTGAACAAACTTGATTTCACCTCCAATCTCTGTGCTCCCCCCCCCCTTCAGGTGGGTGCCTCACCTTTATTCCTGTGACCTCGCACTTAAGCTTGGTGGTCAGTAATGGTCTTGTGCTCAATCCAATAGATATGGATGCAGGGTTGCTTTTTCTTAAATGCTGTCAGGGTGCTCCTATCCCTCACAGATGGCTCACATGGATAGGAAGAAAGATATACATGGTGCAAGTAACGTCTTGTAAACAGACTTTATTAAAAATAAACGTATTGCACCTACATTTAATTGGTGCTTGCAGCGCACCACACTATAATAGCTATTTTGCAAAAAGTGGCCCAGAAGCTCAGGCGGGGGTCTCCAACTGTTCTGGTTTATCCGCTCAGTGAGCTGTGAAAATGCTCTCAGACGTACTCACACTCCGACGTATGGCCCCTACCCCACGCGTATCGACACAGGGCTCTTGCGTGTCCTCATCTTCTTCTTCCTCTCCATCATCATCTTCCTCTCATCATCTTCCTCACATCATCTTCCTATCCATGTGAGCCATCCGTGAGGGATAGGAGCACCCTGACAGCATTTAGGAAAAAGCAACCCCACATCCATGGGATATGGGATCAGTCATCATATTGGGGGACTTCAATTATCCCGACATTGACTGGGAAGAGGGGACTGCACACTCACAGAAGGCCCGTCTATTCACGGAAACCTTACAGGACAACTACATGTCACAGTTGGTGGATTCCCCTACCAGAGAAAACGCAGTCCTGGATCTATTGATCACTAATGACCCAGACATAATCTCAGAGGTAGGAGTCCAGGACAACCTGGGCTCTAGCGATCACAGGATGATCACATTTAGTATAAATAACAATATAACAAGGCAAGTGGGGAACATAAGAACCCTAAATTTCAGAAGGGCAAACTTTCCAAAATTGTACTCATTGATAGAAAGGGTAAACTGGGACCAAACCTTGGGATCACTGACCACAGAGGAAAAATGGGAATGCTTTAGGAACATATTAAGCAAATGCATCTTGCAGTGCATTCCTATGGGAAATAAATTTAGAAGAGACAAAGCCAAACCTGGCAGGCTAAACCGTAGCATTAAAAAACTTATTAGGGGAAAAAAATTGGCCTTCTAGAAATATAAATCAGAGGGCACAGTATTGGCTTTCGACCAATACAAGGAGGCAAATAAGAAAAGTAAACAAGAAATCAAGATGGCTAAAATCAACTTTGAGAGACAAATAGCGGAGGATAGAAAAAAAACCCAAAGAAATTCTTTAAATATATCAACAGCAAAAAAACTAGGGCAGAGCATATTGCACACATAATTAACGATGATGGGAGGATGGTTACAGAGGACACTGAAAAGGCAACCGTGCTGAATGCTTTTTTCTCGTCAGTCTTTACACAGGAAAAGGAGGGGTACACTGACCATGACTGTATGGTTAGTAGTAATACACAGGACTTGCCACTATGGCTAACAGAGGGTGAAATCAGGGAAAGGCTGGATAAACTTAACACAAACAAATCACCAGGCCCGGATGGCGTACATCCGAGAGTACTCAAGGAACTCAGTAAGGTTATATCCAGACCACTGTTCCTGATCTTTGCTGACAGTAATAGGACAGGAGATGTACCAGGGGATTGGAGGAAGGCTAACGTGATTCCAATATTCAAAAAGGGCCAGAGGCATATCCCGGGAAATTATAGGCCTGTCAGTTTGACATCAATAATATGTAAACTTCTGGAGGGGATGATAAGGGACTATATCGTAGAGTATGCTAAAGACAACAACATCATCAGCAGTAACCAGCACGGGTTTACAAATGGGCGTTCTTGTCAAACCAATCTCTTAACATTCTATGAGGAGGTGAGCTGTGAGCTAGACAGGGGCAGACCAGTGGATGTGGTGTACTTGGATTTTGCTAAGGCGTTTGATACAGTTCCCCACAAGCGCATAATTTATAAAATAAGGTCTGCAGGTATCGACAGCAGGGTTTGCTCTTGGATACAAAACTTACTAAAAGGCCGTGTCCAAAGGGTGGTAATAAACAGTGCATACTCAGACTGGTCTGAGGTAGTAAGCGGGGTGCCCCAGGGCTCAGTCCTGGGACCAACCTTGTTCAATTTATTCATAAACAGCATTGAGGACGGGATCAGTAGTTCGTTATCAGTTTTTGCAGATGACACAAAATTGGCCAGGGCAATAACTGCACAGCATGAAGTAGATATCCTACAGAATGACCTGGACAAAATTACGGAGTGGACAACGACATGGCAAATGAGGTTTAACGTGGAGAAGTGTAATGTTTTGCACTTGGGGACTAAAAACATAAAAACACAATACAGGTTAGGAGGGGAACCCTTGGGGGAATCAAAAATGGAGAAGGATCTGGGAGTCTTGGTTGATGATAGATTAGGCAACAGCATGCAATGTCAAGCGGCAGCTGCCAAAGCCAGCAGATTATTAGCATGCATAAAGAAAGGGATGTATTCCAGAGATAAGACTATAATCCTTCCACTTTATAAAACTCTGGTCCGACTGCATCTGGAGTATTCTGTCCAGTTCTGGTCGCCAGTCCTCAGGAGGGATGTGTTGGAGCTGGAGAGAGTCCAGAGAAGGGCAACTAAACTGATTAGGGGGTTGGAGGACCTTAACTATGAAGAGCGGCTGCAATGGTTTGATTTATTCTCCCTGGAGAAGAGACGTCTGAGGGGGGACATGATAGCAATTTATAAATATCTTAATGGGGATCTCAGCTTAGAAAAAAAGCTCTTCATTCGAAGGAATTGCATGAGGACTCGAGGACATACAATGCGATTAGAGGAGAAGCGTTTTAACCTCAGGCAACGAGGAGGGTTCTTTACTGTTAGGGCTACAAGATTGTGGAATTGTCTACCACAAGAGGTGGTTTCTGCGGGTAGTATGGTGGCTTTAAAAAGACTCTTTGACTTACATCTCAAGGATCAGGACATTAAGGGCTATGTTCGATGATTACAGCCACACACACCTACACAGGTTGAACTGGATGGACTATTGTCTTTATTCAGCCTCACCTACTATGTAACTATGTAATCCATATCTATTGGATTGAGCACAAGACCATTACTGATCAAGCTTAAGTGCGAGGTCACAGGCATAAAGGTGAGTCACCCACCTGAAGAGGGGGGGCACAGAGATTGGAGGTGAAATCAAGTTTGCTCACGACCATATTTGAGCACTGGTGATTGGGGATTTAATCTCCATACAGAGGAGCATACTTTGTTTGGACACTTATAATTTGGATACCAAGCATAAGGAATTGGACACTAATTCACTACGTCACTTTGCATGATTTATATGTGTTTGAATATTCATTGTATTGTTATATTGCATATAGAGAATTATTAATTGTGTTTAAATTGGATTTAATCAATGCACAACTGTTGATATATACACATATATATTTTTTCTACACAGAGTGATACAAATTTTTCATTACAAATTCATTATTTGTTTAAATTAATTTATTATTAATACAAGCTACACAGCTTCGCGCAGCACATATTTATGTTATTTCATCCCACAATCATGATTGTTGCTCCCTTGTGCCAGTGAGTGGGTGCTGCAGGAGGAGGGAGCACCAACAACAGCTGGGCCATAGGGGACTATGTGTAATATCACGGCTCCTGGAATTCTCAACCATTATCGAGCACTTCCTGAGCTGGAGCATTAGGATCACATGATCGAACCAGAGCTGATTTAAAATAGGTAAGTACACATATCTATTTATACAGGTTAGGTGGGATAGGTAGGAGGAGGAGAAAAGGGAAAATGCATAGTTAGAATGGTTAGACCTTAGTTTTCTTCTTAAGTTTCAACCTATGGAGTTTGGTTGAGGTGTATTAAACATGATAGAACTGTTACAGCTGCCTCTTCCTTTTTAGATTGTAAACACTCATGAGTTGGGCCCACCCAATCCTCTTTAATTAATTGTATTGTAACTATCTCCTTTTACCTTGTAAAGCCCTGCTCAAAACTTTGTTGTTATATATATTCTGAATACTAATAATAATAATGTCTCATGCACACTGGACATTTAGTGGCCGGAGCTTTTAGGCTCTATTCACACCTATGCAGTTTGCTTTTGAGCATTTCTGCGGCGCTTTTTGTCTTTTTTTGCAGAGATTTGCATTTTTTATGCTTTTTTTGGGCAAATTTCTTGTTGGGTAGATTAAAAAATGCAAAGCACGGCAAAATTGCGGTAAAAACGCACGACATGATTTTCTGCAGCTTCTCCACTGAAGTCTATTGAACCAAAAAAATGCAAAAAAAGCACCACAGAGGCACAAAATGCCTTGATGTGAATGTGTTCCATAGGAACCCATGTTAAAAAAATGTCCTGAAATTTTTGCAAGAAGCATTAAAAAACGCGTTGGTGTAAATGGAGCCTCATAGTCTTTTAGAGGCAGGAAAAAAATACACTGCCAGTGAGTCCAGAAGCAGCAGAGTTTGGACAAAAAAAACACTTGACGGTACTAAAAGCTGTTAGAAGCTGCTAAATGCTCCTAAACACTCCTAAACTCTAGTGCTTGAGCATTAATTCATTTCAATGGCCAGAATAAATGATTTATTCTGGTCAATTAACCACTTAAGGACCGCCCACCGCAGATTTGTGGCAGGCAGCCTCTCCTGTGCGAACCGACGTAGCTGTGCGTCGGTCGCGCCTGCAGCTAGGAGGCAAGCGTGCGCCGGCAGCGGCGCACTCTCACTCCCACTCGGCAGCAGGGACTCCAATGCACAGGGTCAGCGGCTCTGATTCCCACTGGGCACTCACGATCGTTCCCCGCTGAGAGAGGAGGACGGTCAGCTGTTGTAAACACAGCTGACCGTTCTTCTCTCTGGAATGAACACAGAGCGCCTGTGATCCTTCTATGTAGGATCACAGCGCTCTGTGATCATTTCAAAAGCCCAACCCCCATACAGTTAGAAAACACTCCCCTAGGCCTACATTTAACCCCTTAATGGCCCACTGTTTAAACCCCTTCCCTGCCAGTGTCATTATTACAGTAACAGTGCATATTTTTAGCACTGATTACTGTAGTAATGTCACTGGTCCCCCCAAAAGTGTCAAAAATTTCAGTTAGGGTTCTGATCTGTCTGCCGCAATGTCGCAGTCCCGCTAAAAATCACAGATCGCTGCCATTACTAGTAAAAAAAACCCCAATAAAAATAATATAAATCTTTCCCGTAGTTAGTAGATGCGATAACGCTTGTGCAAACCAATCAAAATACGCTTATTGTGATTTTTTTTACCAAAAATATGTAGCAGAAAACAAATTGGCCTAAAATGTTAAAAAAATTTGATTGTTACTTTTTTTTTTGGGGAATGTTATATAGCAGAATGTGAAAAATATTGTTTTTTTCAGAATTGTCACTCTTTTTTTGCTTATAGCGCAAAAAATAAAAATCGTAGAGGTGATCAAATACCACCAAAAGAAATCTCTATTTGTGGGGAAAAAAATTACATTCATTGTATTCAGGTTCAGTGTCACACAACTGCGCAATTGTCTGTTAAAATAATGCAGTGCCGAATCGCAAAAAATGGCCTGGTCGTTAAGGCGGCAAATACTTCCTGTCCAAAACTAGTTAAATGAATTAATGCCCAAGAGCTTGATGCCTGTATAGCTCCTAAAAGCTTAAGACACTTTTACAAGCATCAGGCATTTTTTTCTGCAAAAAAGTGCTGGCTTCTAGGAGATGTGCATGAGGCCTAATAATAATAATAATGCCAATCCCCCTATTTCTCAAGGAAATCACAGAAGTAATAATTGTCTCCTTAAAGTGGGTGTAAGAGTACAAGGTTTTTTCCTTCATGCATGAAGGTGAAAAACCTATTGTGTGTGGCAGCCACCCCAGCCCCCCCTTTTACTTATCTGAGATCCCTCTCGATTCAGTGATGTCTATGAGAGCTTTGCCTCCTTGGGGACTCGCGCTCCTTGGCAGGAGCGGGAGCCATTGACAATCACAGCCAGTGAGCCAATCAGGAGATGGAGGGGGTGGGGCCAAGTCACGATGTGTGTAAATGGACAGAGTCGGGAGCTCACCTGCTTGGGTGCCCCCACAGCAAGCTGTTTGCTGTGGTGGCACCTGGCAGGAGGGAGGAGTCAGGAATGCTGGCATGGGACCCAAGAAGAGGCAGATCCGGGCTGCTCTGTGCTAAAACCACTGCACAGAGCAGGTAAGTATAACATGTTTGTTATTAAAATTAACAAAAAAAAAAAAGGGCTTTAATACCATTTTAAGTTCAGGCTAGTCACACTTATCAATGGCCATATCGTTGCTCCTATGTGCAGTATATATTGGATGGCATTTAGGACACCAGGAATATGTGAGTGAAATTGCAATTTTTTACTAATATTAGATGTATATATTCAGAGAATATGCCTAGGAGTGCCTAATATAATGTGTACTGGTATAAATAACAGAGCAGCTGCTATAGATGAGGTTAATTGAGTAAGAAAACCCCCGGTTAAAAGGTATAATATAGCGCTTGCTGGTAAATGCAAATAAATATATCAATCTAAAAGCATAGGGTAAAATATATGCCCTTAAAACGCACAGTAAGACAATATAATGAATGTATATAAATAAATAAAATAACAATCGTGCCAAGTGAAGTCCAAAATAGTGCAATAGTGACTATATAATAAAAAGTCCAAAGAAAGTGCCAGGAAAAAGTGCGAGTGCTTGAGGCTGAGTCCTCCAGTGATCCAGGAGATCCAATCACACAGATGACTCTCAAAGGAGAAATAGGATGTAAACTCACCAGATGCGATGGGTCTCAAATGTCATATGACAAAGAGACCAGTATTGCTTTATGACCATCCAGGTCAAGGATAAGGTGACTGCTGGGCTCAGGTCCCTCTAGACCGGGATTCCCCAGATGTATGGATCGAGTTCCCGAGGTCCTCCAATATGGATAGGGAGAGGGAAGAAAAAAGGCTCTGGATGGTGCAATACCGTTAAAAAGTATTGTTTATTGTGTAAAAAAATAGTCAAACATGGATAAAATAGCTTTTGTATCGCTGCTAGCTGTCCTCCGGTAACTGCCTGTAGCGTGGAGAGCGGTTTGCGTTCCAAGCCCGACTTCCGGATTGACGGCGTGCGTTCCCATCAGCCAGCGCTCACTAACACTTTAAACACACTGAAGCTCTGAAACTGGTGCTGGAACCTCAACTTTAAGTCCAGAAGATCCAGGACTGTGGAACATTGAACGTCTGACACTGCTTGCACTGCAAAGTCACTGACTACTCTCTCCAGCCTTGCACTGGCATGAGGTAGCTTGCTGTGGATTCCTGTATGGCTGCAACTCTCAACTGATGCACTCACACTGTGCACTAACTCTTCAGGGCCCAAACTGCAGGTGACCCCTTTCACAATTCAGGGTCCTCAACCTAGGTACCGCCTCTATCAATTCAGGGTCCTCTGACCAGGTGAAAACACGAAGGTGACCAGCGCTATGGAATATCTTAAATATGGAAAAAATTACTAAAATTGCTAACCGTATGAACAGGTGTAAGCAGCCACAAACCCACCCCTGAAAAACAGGGGTGCAATATGAGTGAGGGAGAAGAAAAAGGGTTTGAGTAAGGTGCTATCTGTTAGAGCAGTGTTTTAAAATAAGGGGTTAAAAACCCCATACAGATTGAATGTGCACGGAAAAAGAGTTAGGCTGGCCATACACTATACAATTTTCTTAATCAATTTCCTTTAGATTTACCTTAAACTATGTAGTGCAAGGGCCTGCCTGACTGCATACAAATTGAAAGTGTTTAGGTTTGACCCTATATTACATGGTTTTGGTAAATCTAAAGGAAAGTTGAACAAGAAGATTGTATAAGGTACAAATTGTATAGTGTATGGCCAGCCTTAGTCTTAGTGCTCAGTGAAGTGCTGTGTGAGACTGAGTGATAGGGGTAAACAATGAGTTTCCCTTAGAAATAAAGTGCTCGGTGCAGATGTATAGTGTAGTTCACTGCTCATATAAAACCAGAAATAAAAATAGTGCACAGAGTGTAATAAAACATTTAATGCCTATGGCGGTGCATTAAAACCACATAAGAAAAAACAGCAGTGGTGCATAATAGTATTTAAAATCCTTAATGGCAATAATCAAAACACAATATAAAAACACTTTACCAGTGCTATAAAAACCGTGAATAAGTGGTTATAAAAGGTGAGGTGATGGTGAGTTGGTGTGTTAAAATGGTGAAACCAATAAGTAACACTCTCACCCTGTTCCCTTTTCTGGGCCAGGTATGTGAAGAGCCTCAGAAGGGATTATTGCCGGGGGTTCCTTCAAGTTTTAAGCAGGACACACTGGGAGCGACCTCCCTCCGAAGTGCTTCAATCTGTGGTGCTTAAACAAAGGAGACAAGGACCCCAATGGCGTAGTATACAATCATGTAATGAAGGCAAGCACATCCCGGCGTCTCCGTTCTGTTTGACAATCTTAACTTAAATGTTTTCCACAGTATAAATCCCCAGATTCAGTAATGTTTAGGTATCAGTGACTAATATTGCCACACTTGATTTTGCAAAATGGCAAAGCAAAAAATATTTTTAATGGACTTTTCAAATACTACACTAATAACAACATGTTTTTCTTTTATTCCAACTTAAATAGTACTTGTTGCAAAATTCAGTTACAAATTGTGGCCAATTATAACCACCTCCTAAAATATTCCAAAGTTACATGAAATTTGGTATACATTCCAGTTTTGAAATCAGATGACACAATTAAGAGCTACTGCATAACTCACAGTTATCAATTATCACACAAGATATAACTTTTGCTTGAGTCACACTATTACAGTGGAAAATGGGCAACACTCTACTCTCTACGTGTTTTACAAACTATGATGTTTTCTTGTTCAGGAGGTCTGTGGAATGCACCAGTAAATTATGTCAATATCTCAAACAATCAATAACAATACATTTAAACAGGACTCCAAAATGCTATTAAATTTCTAAAACACTCACAAAAATTAGTAATATTCAGTTCCCACAGGTAAGACGTTGAAATTTCAGTGACTGAATAGTTGGAGGAAAACAACAGGAGAGCCTGAGTGTATTTGAGCTGGCCAAGCCTATCAGTCAATTAAAAACATTTTTATATATTATGTGATATTCCATATTGACATTTCTCCCCAGTGTCCAATATGTATCTCTTTATCTTATTTTCTTTGTGAGGTTTTGAATCAACTCTCTCTCGCCCTGTAGTAGCCGAGAATGAGGGAGCGTGCACTGCACATGCACAGGTTCGGAAAACAGAATTGTGCTCATTCCTGGGACGTTGGGAAGGAGTTCCTAATGGTTGGTTTGTCCCAGGTACTTGGGCAGGATCAGCTGATCTCTTCAGTGGGAGTTTTTCTGGCAGGCTTTGTTGATATCCCTCATGGGACATGGCCTAATGGTAAAGTTTTTAAAATAAATACAATACTGCAATACTGCATGTGGTTTTTAGAACACAGGGACCCCTAGACTACATAATCTATTTTCCTAAAAAGCTGAACTTAGTCTTTAAGGATATTATTCTAAGCCTGTATCACTTTGACAGTTAATTCCTTAACATTTGTGGCAATGTTAACATTAGCCATTTCCCAAATATGTTCTGACATTTGCAAGGGTACCAACAGTTGTTTTGCATGCATGTTCTGGGACAAATTGCTCACTACCATTTCCAGGGCTTACTGTTGTCAGTGTATGATGTTCTAATTACCAATTCTCTCCACTGTACTTCTCCAGACTTGTTATCTTCAGTCCAGTTAACACATCAGTTAAGACAGTGCTGTGCTACTTAATTTTCTTTGAAAATACTTCACTGAAATATGGGGTTGAAATCTTGCCTCTTATAAAATGACTGTAAAGTGCTCAATGCATGGCTCATGCTGTGAAAACAGATCTGATCTGAACTAAGGTTATGCATCTCATCGTTGGTAATCACATTTTGCCATTCTGCTGGTATTACCCGTACATGAGCCTCTGGTATACATGTTCTTGATTGTTTAATAATTGACTTTTCAGTGAACAATAAATACTATCCTTTCATCTCAAATACAACATACTGTATTTATTTCAGACATACCATCCTTCTGACCAATAAAATAATATAGACCAAAAGCATTATAGTTATCTCGTATAAACAAAATTATAATAGTCATCACAGCAGCAATCATTATTTTTCTATTTAGGCTGTATGGTATGCAGCAGATCTAGGTTGACCAGAACATTCTTGTAGCCTTCACAGCCTCCAAATTCAAAAATAAATGCCCATCAGTGTTTTTCTATCAACTGGATTTGTTTGTATATAAGTGGGCTTTTAAGGTATGAAAAATGGATTGGTAAAAAAAAGTAAAAGTGTTCTTTACATCCATGATCCCACTGATGTGCCCTGCTGTTCTCTGTTCTTTAGCTTTCCCTACTTGTGTAATCAAAAATTTCTTATTAAATTATACGTAAAGCCAATCCAATTTTTTTTTTTTTCCGGATAAAGTAGGTGCGTTTTAAGTCCCTGTCTGTTCCTTTTTTTCTGTACATGTTGTCCTGTTGGCAGTATTTCCTTTTACTTTCTGTTCTAAACATGTAACAGACAGTTGTAATTGAAACATGTGTACCCATTAGAAAAGTTGTCATTAATTCCCGTGACAACTCAAAAACATGGAATTTCCTGTTACATTTTGTAATGGAGACAATTGTCAACAGGACCACTAGTGAGTTTGAATCTCCCCAGTCGAGGCATAGATGGCAATGAAAACCTAACAGAGTTCCTAACCCTTTCCCACTCTATCCAAAGAAAAAAAAAAATGTTTAATCTAAAGGTATAAGGGCTCATTCACACACTCATTCACAGAATCTGTGTGTCTGGGGACATGCACGTATTCCTGCATACCTGTCAGCTGTGTGTATAAGTCAATACAGGTGATGAGTACCCATTCACTTTATATGAACTGCCGGCATGAAGCTCAGTAGTAATAAAAAAGTAAATAAATGCATCTGCCTGTTTGCACAGGGCTGAGTGCCCATGTGAATTAGTCCTTATACATTCGGATGCGGTAACCTACAATCTAATATATATACTTTTTATATGTTATTTTATATTGTGTCTGTTTTAACACTAAAGAAGAGAGAGTTTGTTTGACCCTTGCAACTCATTGGATATTTTACACTTTACACCCACCGTGAACCAATCTTTTTCTTTAAAAGATTTTGGACTATTGAACATTTGTGTTAGAGCTCTATTTTTTTCCCATATTTTGTTATTCTCTCTTTCTGTGTGTGGGGACAGCCATTTTTGTAGAGAAGAAGGACTTTGGTTTCTTTGGTTCTTTAATCAGAGCTGCCAATCTGATAACTGGTGATCTGATAACAGGTTGAAGAATATGTAAGAAGCGGTAGGGGAAGTGGTGGAAGCACAGATTCATGAAATGAATGAAGTAAGAGCAGGAAGATGCATGCCGTGAAGGTACTCAGGTACAGCTTTAAGTATGGGTCTGTGCATCTGTCTGTCCCTGCATACCTATCAAATTTGGTTGTGTAGGTGAGTCTGTAAAGCCTATGCATACACATTCTTTTTCTCTGGGCTGCCTGTACACAGTTTAGTGAAAGTATAAAAAGTAATCTAATTTTTCTGCATGGTGCATGGGACTGAATGCTCATGTAAATGAACCCTAAATGTCTAAATAATATCCTTTTTACACTGATTATACTTGAAAACCAAGCAAAGGCATAAAAAATCAGTGTGATATGAACAAATAGGTAATAGTAAGAACTATATAACTGTATAATAAATGACAGAACAGGTGAGTATTGATCTAAAAAACACCATTATTTTACAAAAATAACACAGCCCCGTGTCCGCAGTACTGAAATTCACTGTCATGTAAATAAAAACTATCATTGGCAGTGAATGTTACAGAATATATGAAGTACAAGTATAGTGACTAAACATGGGATTTAAAAAATATATCACAAAAAATGGATACATTGAAAAATAATACCATCACAATGTTGAAAAAATATGTAACATGTGTAGTAAAGTTAAATAAACAACATCAGCATAAACCATAACCAGTGGTGCTAGTATACCAGGGACTAATATACTGATGCTGTAAGTGTGGTACGACTGTGAGTGTGGTGCGACTGTGAGTGTTGTGTGACTGAGTGTCAAGTGAGTGTAGCAGAGTGCCAGAGGATGAGAAGGTAGAGTTAGGAAGCCAGGAAACCGCCACACAGGATAGACATAAATTACTGAATTGTTGCATTATTTATATAGGATATTCTGTATATGTATGTGTATAAATGTGGATTATGGCCGAAACACAGCTGGTAGGCAAGTTGCACTTTACATATCAAAAGACCTGAGGAGTTACTCGCAGGGTGGGGGGGGGGGTTGTAAAATGTAGATTGGCCAGACAAAAGGTATTTATTGATGGTAACTTGAGGGGGTATTCATGAGAAATGGTGGATTGTTTACCTGGTAAACATTACAAGTGGAGTCTTTTCACAGTGAGATCAAAGAGTATTTTGGGTTGACCTAGCAGAACCCCCCCAGTGTCACACTGGTATTTCAGGAGCTGGCATTCAGTCACTCTTTTTACACACATACACACACACATACACACACATTCATACATGAGGATCAGAGCACAGGCTTAGGAATGGGACTCTAAAGGCTGCTATTTACTCTGTTGGATTTTGTCATCTGTTGAAGATATCTTTATTCTTTGCTGAAGTCTCAATAAATGCATCTCTCTGGAAGAACTGGGTCGTTGCAAGAATAACTCGCATTATAGTAATAATTAATTGATACTACCACTATGATTGTATCACTACATGAATCCCCATTAGATTAGATTAGTAGGTACAATGCCCGGCGGGTGTGGAGATGCGACTCGGTGTACATCTTGTGATATGTGTGCGTTCCTCGATCTTACAATCAAGGGCGAATACAAATGCGCAAAATGTAAGCACGTTGCTTCAATGGAAGCTCAGGTCCTGAATCTAGGGAAGCAGCTGGCAATACTGAGCCAAATGTCCATACCGAGGGAGAGCTGGGATCGTACCCGTCAGGCGCAGGCAGGGGCCTGCACAGAGGTGGGCGGAGTAATGGAGGTGCAGGCATCAGAGCAGAGTAGAGGGGTGACAGCTAGGAGGGGTAGAAGGGGACAAGGCAAGGAGGCCAGTCCTGGGCTGGAGCACCACAATAGATATGCCCTGTTGCGTGATGTTGGGGAAACCAGTCAGGGACCAGCATTGCTGGAGCAGAGCGACGCCCCTAGCTGCCAGGGGAAGAACTCCTCCAGTGAGGCCGGGAGAAAGGGAAAGGAAAGACAGGTGCTGGTGGTAGGGGACTCAATCATTAGAAGGACCAATAGTGCAATCTGTCACAAAGACCCTGGGCACCGAAGAGTCTGTTGTTTACCAGGCACTCGGGTTCGGCACATCGCAAATCGGGTGGACAGATTATTGGGTGTGGCTGGGGAAGACCCAGCTGTCATGGTACTGGGTACCAATGACATAGGTAGAGGAAGATGGAGAGTCCTAAATGATTTTTGGGATTTAGTCGCTAAGTTGAGGAGTAGGACCTCCAATGTAGTATTTTCAGAAATACTACCTGTACCTCGAGCCACACCAGAGAGGCAGCAGGAGATTAGGGAAGTTAACAAGTCGCTGAGGAGCTGGTGTAGTAAGGAGGGTTTTGGGTTCCTGGAGAACTGGGCCGACTTCTCAGTAGGCCACCAGCTTAATGGCAGGGACGGATTGCACCTAAATGGGGAGGGTGCAGCCGTACTGGGTGAGAAGATGGCCGAAAAGTTAGAGGGGATTTTAAACTAGGTGATGGGGGGCAGGGTACAGATGTAGAATTAGCCAGTGGAAAGCAAGATTCAGAGGGCACAAATGGGGACATTAGCGGTAGGGTGTTCAGCGCTCCTAAACCCAGGGTGGGTATGGGGAAAAATCTTAAGAGTAGCCTAAAAACATCATATGAGGATATATGTAAATGGCCAAAATTAAGAGGTTTATATACCAATGCCAGAAGCATGGCCAACAAGATGGGAGAGCTGGAGCTGCTGATGTTTGAGGAGGACTTAGATTTTGTGGGAATAACTGAGACCTGGTTCGACAGCTCTCATGACTGGATGGCGACCATTCAGGGGTATTACCTTTATCGCAGAGATAGAGAAGGTAAAAAAGGGGGAGGGGTATGTCTGTATATTAAGAACAGTGTAAAGGTAAATATGAGGGATGATATTAATAATGGAGCTATGGACTAGGCAGAACCCCTATGGGTAGAACTTCAAAGGGAAGGCACGGTGGGGAAGGTAATATTGGGCATATGCTATAGGCCCCCCAACCTGAGGGAGGAGGGGGAGGTGGACCTCCTTTTACAGATAGGATTGGCAGCAAGGATGGGAAATGTCATTATAATGGGGGACTTTAATTATCCAGATATAGACTGGGCAGAAGGAACCACGCATTTAGCCAAGGCTCGGCAGTTCCTAAATGTTTTGCAGGACAATTTCATGGGTCAGATGGTGAATGTACCGACAAGAAACAATGCGGTACTTGACCTACTGATTTCCAACAATACAGACCTGCTCACGGATATTGAAATATGGGGCAACTTAGGAAACAGTGACCATAGGTCAATTAGCTTCAGTATTAATCATAGTAATAGGAAACACAAGGGTAATATAAGGACACTGAATTTCAAAAGAGCCAATTTCCCAAAACTGCGCTCTCTGCTAGAAAATATCAAATGGGATAGAACCATGGGAACAAAGAACAGGGAGGAAAAAATGGGAGTGCTTTAAGGGCATACTAAACAAAGGGATTGATCAGTGCATTCCAAAGGGAAATTTAAAATAGCAAAACTAAACCCTGGGTGGCTAAACTCCAACTTAAAAATGCATATTAATGCTAAAGAAAAGGCCTTCAAAAAATACAAGGCTGAGGGGTCATTGGCAGCATTCAAGCATTACAAAGAGTGTAATAAGAAATGTAAAGTCGAAATCAGGGCAGCTAAAATAGAACACAAGAGACATATAGCGAAAGAGAGTAAAAAGAGCCCCAAGAAATTCTTTAAGTATACAAATAGTAAGAAAGCGAGGCCAGAACACATTGGCCCCATAAAAGACGACAAGGGAAATTTGGCCACAGAGGACAGGGAAAAGGGGGTAGTGTTAAATAATTTCTTCTCTTCAGTCTTCACAAAAGAATCGGAGGGATACACTAACCCAGCTTGGGAGGCCAAACTAAACAACACACCTCAGGAAGTAACCCCATGGCTAACAGACAATAGACTTAGAACTAAACTAGAGAAACTTAACATAAATAAATCACCCGGACCGGATGGCTTGCACCCGAGGGTTCTTAAAGAACTCAGCCAGGTGATTGCCAGACCATTATTCATGATTTTTAAGGATAGTTTACAGACGGGTATGGTGCCAGCTGATTGGAAAAAAAAAACAACGTGGTACCAATATTTAAAAAGGGCAGAAATATATCCCGGGTAACTATAGGCCGGTCAGCCTAACATCAGTAGTCTGCAAGATTTTGGAGGGGATGTTAAGGGACCACATACAAGACTTTAGTAATGAAAATGGTATGATTAGTAGTAATCAGCATGGATTCATGAAAAATTGTTCTTGCCAAACCAATCTATTAACCTTCTACGATGAAGTGAGCTGCCACCTAGATAAAGGTAAGCCTGTGGATGTGGTGTATCTGGACTTTGCGAAGGCCTTTGACACCGTTCCCCACAAACACTTACTATTCAAACTAAGGAAGGTAGGTATGGACCATAAAGTGAGTACCTGGATAGAGAACTGGCTCCAGGGGAGAGTGCAAAGGGTGGTGATTAATGGGGAGTACTCGGATTGGGCGGGTGTTGAAAGTGGGGTCCCCCAGGGTTCTCTCCTGGGGCCAATCCTGTTTAATTTATTCATAAATGATCTAGAGGAGGGGATATCTAGTACAATCTCAGGATTTGCGGATGATACTAAACTAAGCATGCCAATATCTTCTATGCAGGATGTGGAAACCTTACAAGCGGACCTGAACAAAATAATGGGGTGGGCAACTACATGGCAGATGAGGTTTAATGTTGAAAAATGTAAAGTGATGCACTTGGGTGCCAGAGACCAAAAAGCAAGCTACTCACTGGGGGGGGGGGGGGGGGGAGAACCTCTGGGTGAATCTAAGCTGGAAAAGGACCTGGGGGGTAATGGTAGACAACAGGCTTGGCAGTGGCATGCAATGCCAAGCCGCTGCAAGCAAAGCCAACAGAATACTGGGATGTATAAAAAAGGGGATTCACTCCAGAAATAAAGAGATTATTCTCCCTCTCTACAAGACTCTGGTCCGGCCACATCTGGAGTATACTGTCCAGTTCTGGGCACCGGTCCTCAGGAAGGATGTGCTGGAACTGGAAAGAGTCCAGAGAAGGGCAACAAAAATAATTAGGGGAATGGAGGACATCAGCTATGAGGAAAGACTACAAGCACTGAACTTATTCTCTCTGGAGAAGAGACGCTTGAGGGGGGATATGATATCAATGTACAAATACTGTACTGGCGACCCTAGCATAAGGAACAAACTATTCAGAGAGAGGAGATACAATAAGACATGGGGCCACTCACTAAAACTAGAGGAAAGGCGGTTTAACCTTAAAGTACGTAGGGGGTTCTTTACTGTCAGAGCAGTAAGGATGTGGAATTCTCTTCCGCAAACAGTCTTATCAACAGGGAGCATCAATAGTTTCAAAAAACTATTAGATGGACACCTTAAAGACCACAACATACAGGGGTATACAATGTACGGTTAACAGCAACACACACACACACACATCATAGGTTGAAAAGGATGGACTGATGTCTTTTTTCAACCTCACTAACTATGTAACTATGTAACTATGATGCTTACTTCCTCAGGATCAGAAATGTACGGTACCTCTAGCCTTATGTAGTAGTACTCTTAAGGTGGTACAATTAATATGGGATAGTCTGTGGGGGAGAGAAAAATTATAAATATAGGCATTCCAAAAAATTGAGCAATTTATTAAGTAGAAAAACTGATAGGGCAAAAGTATTTTTTTTACATTCAAAATATTGTATTAAACATTTTTTGATAAACTTTAGTAAAATTACAGATATTCACATATTTATGCAACTGACACCCATCTGTCATATAATAAAGATATATGGTACCAGCCACATTGTGTTTTGACTATTGAGAAGATAGGAGCCCACGAGTCTATGAGACAGTGGGTGGGTATGTAAGGAGAGTGAGCCATGGACCATACCACAGGTCATAGTAAAATGGAATGAGTAGAAATATTGTCCTGATCCAGGGTTCTGGCTTTTAAACTATCTAGTAGATATTTACCAGAAAAAGTATGTATGGAAGCCTTAACCTATTGGTGCTAAAACGGCTGTTCTTGGACCTTTAAGAGGATCTGAATGCCAGGAGGCAGGCTTTCTAATCACATGATCACTGTGCACTGTGATTGGCAGTCACAAGATTTAAACCTGTTAATTGTAAACAATAATTGTAAGTAGGCAGTGACAGCTTAGTCACTCTGCAGGAAGCATGTGGTGGATGCGCTCCCATGGATGCAAATATGCAGAGGTTCAATTTTAAAGCCACCTGCTGCAGAGAATAGGAAGAGAGAGAAAAGAAAATAATAATAGAAACTCAGCAAAGAGAAGAGAGGAGAACAGGGGGAGCAAAGGGAATTCTAAAAAAGTAAAGGGGAAGGAGAGGAATGAAGGGTTTGGGGAGAAAAGAAAAGAGAGAAGTGGGAAAAACCCTGAAATTCTCCATAACCTTACTTCCAGGACCAAGATCCTTTTAGAGAAGTATAGCTTTCAAGTGGGAGTGAGGCACAAGTATGCTGGTGAGTTTGCTTAATTTACAAGATTGTTTCTTACAAGCCTTAGCAATGGTTTGTTTAGCTGCAATTGACACATACGTAGTTAGTTTGAATTTGGGGAGAGAAGTGAGGTTCAGAGAGAGGAGTGCAAACCAAGTGAGAACTATTTTTTTAAGGTGTGAAATTCACTGAACACCTTATACCTAGCTAGCCTTTGGGCTATAAGCGATGACTAGACCTTTTCTTATTAAAATGTATATCCATCTCTTTGCTTTCACCTTTTTTTGGACAGAGAAAAACAAAGCACTGCAAGCTAGTAATGAAGTAATGTAGAAAATATTAGCTACAGGAAGACTATAGGAAATACTAGTGGCTATTCCTCTGATTGCCTTTTTCAGGCACAACTTTTAATATTCAGTATACTTTAAAATGGATTTTTTTTTTTTATCTGGCCATAGTTGAGCTTTATGTTAAATTAAATTTTTTTTTGTTCATTCAACTTTAATTCAAATAAAAAGCATCATTTTTGAAAAAAAGAAAAAAGCATTATAAATAGACACATCATTAAAATGTTTTTCTTTATTTCTCTACAAGTCTTTGCCTTTGTCTTTAAAGTAATGTTTTTGTTATTACCACTTGTACTTTATTTTAAGAGCAGAATGAATCTTATACCAGAATTCCATATGCAAAATTGCTTTTAGCGTTTGTATAGAAAATTACATAAAAAATGTCATACCTCTAGAAAGGTGATTGCTTGATATGTTGATAAAATAACATGACAGATGACACATTAGTCAGAATAAGCAGACGGAAAGGTATGCATTGGTGTATAGCAAAGTGCAGCAATTTAGGTTAATGCACTATCTGAAGTGTGTTATTGAGCTTATTAAATGTTCCAAAAGCAAATGCACAACAGCACTGGCCTTTTACTTTTCAGCAACAAAAAACATGGTAAGTGCTCAGGGAGGCATGCAAATCACTTTTCTATGCATAGTGATGAATAGATTTCAGTACTTCTACCTAGATTTTAAACATCTCATAGCAGGGACCTTGTCACCCACTGTGCTTTATCTGCCTGTACATCTCCGATCATTATAGGTAATATTTGACTCTTCTGCTGAGGTCTCCAGACTTGTTATCGTGCTGCTTTTATGTTATCAACTACAAACAAAAAAAAGTAAAAAATTTACCAAGCAAGAAAAAAAAAAACTTTAAATTATTTTAAGGCACAAGGTGGCTTGTATTCATATCAGCTTAAAATTAAGCATTGCGTAAATGTATGTTTTTAAAACATAGGGTGGGGGGGGGGGGGTAATATTACAAGGGTACTTATGTGACAAGGTAATGTTTTTAACTTAATAAAATGTAAACTGCAAATATGCTTGGCTTCTGAAAAAGATACCGCATGCTGCATATTGATGCAATATCACTCATGCTGGTGTGATATATTGTACAAAGAAAACTGAATCTCAAATGTCCTGTAGCTGTGTTAGGGTCATTGATTTGTAATAGTCAAACTCTAGTCAAACTATACTGAAATGCCCACCTGCTTCAAAATGCTACATATGATTCTCACTGTTATGAAAACTATGAGAATACTACTGCTACAATCCTTTTGTAAAAGTTGTATACCTGGCAGGTATGTTGAACTATAGTGTCAGTATTTCTGAATGGCTGACTCAAAAAAAAAATGTAAATCAGGAAAGTCTGAGAAAAGTCAAAAGTCTTTCTCTGTATAACTGCTCCGAAATGTGACATATAGAAGTCAGAGTCAACATGATAGCCATGCAAGTAGGATTTTGAGAATAGCAGCTTAGCAGTGGAAGCCCCTATAGCAGGTTACATTTAGGTGACACTTTCCATTTGGGAATAACCCTGGAGTTTAAAGTTGGAATCACACGAATATAATTTTTAGTCAAAATTTTTCATTTTACGAACATTCATTTGATTTTCTAATTGCTAGTGTATAGGGTTGAGCGGACACCTAGATGTCCGTGTTCGACGGGTTCGGCCGAACTTTAAAAAAAAGTCCGGGTCCGTGTCCCGGACTTTTACCGAACTTTTCCCGGACACCGAACCCCATTGAAGTCAATGGGGACCCGAACTTTAAGGCACTAAAATGGCTCTAAAACACCAAAGGAAAGGGCTAGAGTGCTGCAAATGGCAGCAAAACGTAATTAAGAGCATGGCAAGTGCTCTGCAAACAAATGTGGATAGGGAAATAACTTAAAACAACAAAAAAAAACAGAAAAATAAAACAATGTTCTTCTTCATCTCTGAAGGACGAGGCCCATATGGAGTAGGAGGGAGGTTGAGGTGGTGGTGGATGTGGCGGTGACATAGGCGTGCGCACAGGGTGTGCTGGGTGTGCCTGGGCACACCCTAATCACCTAGGGCACATAGCATTGCCAGTGAGGAGATGGGAAAGATCTCCCTGGGACCTGCTCTGCTCTATTTCTCCTTGCCTACAGGTACATGGCCCCGATACATTACTCTCCCTGCTGGCAAACACATGCATGTGTATTTCAACTTTGGGGTGCACACCTTAATGCAATAGGCTGCGCACACCTATGGGCGGTGTAGGTGGAAGCGGCGGTGGAGGAGGACCAGGGCCGGATTAACAGCATCATGGGCTTGGTGCTGAGGATTTTGAAGGGCCTTAAGGGCCGTGCCTTGCCATGCACCCAGAGGAGGAAGGGTGCAGCCATGCATGCCTAATTCAACATGGGATGCTGTCTCTGAAGCCCATAAACACATCCATGCATCGCCAACTGTCCCTCCTTGTCCGGCCTTCACGCTGTGTGGGGAGGTTCTGAGGGTGCTGCCTGGGGAAGCGAGCATAGAAGCCAGACTTCTGTGTTTACAAGTGACAGAAGAGCGGTAACAGTGAATATGGCCAACCCGGGGCCTATATAAAAGGTAGGGGCCTGGAGCTGCAGCTCCAATAGCCCCTACATTAATCTGGCCCTGAGGAGGAGGACGAGGTAGCCAACACTGCTTCTTTTCAAAAATTTTAAATGAGGGTACACCCCAAAACAGTGAGAAAGAGCAAAAATGGAACAATGGGTGGGTAAGGTCGGTATCCATTGCTATTCTGCATAAGGTACGGAAAAGTCCCGTGGGATCCATGCCTGGTTCATTTTAATGAACGTGAGCTTGTCCACATTGTCTCTGGACAGGCGGCTGCGCTTGTCTGTTATAACGCCCCCAGCCGTGCTAAATACCCGTTCAGATAATACACTGGCTGCAGGGCACGCCAGCACCTCCAAGGCGTAAAGGGCAAGCTCAGGCCATGTGCCCAATTTGGAGACCCAGAAGTTGAAGGGGGCAGACCCGTCATTCACTACATGTAGGCGTGTGCACACATACTGCTCCACCATGTTGGTAAAATGCTGCCTCCTGCTAAGACGTTCCATCTGAGCTGCTGGTGCTGCTGTTTGTTGTGGCGTGCTGACAAAGCTTTTCCACATTTCGGCCATGCTAACCCTGCCTTCTGAGGTGCTGGCGGTGCCCTGGTTGCGTTGGCGACCTCCTCCTCCTCCTCCTCTGGCTTGTGCTTCCACTGTGGCCCCGCTGTCAGATGGGAATGCCAGCAGCATGGCGTCTACCAGCGTGCGCTTGTACTCGCGCATCTTGCGATCGCGCTCCAGTGAGTGAATTAAGGACGGTACGTTGTCCTTGTAACGGGGATCCAGCAGCGTGGCCACCCAGTAATCAGCACAAGTTAGAATGTGGGCAACTCGGCGGTCGTTGTGGAGACACTGCAGCATGTAATCGCTCATGTGTGCCAGGCTGCCCAGAGGCGACGAAAGGCTGTCCTCTGTGGGAGGTGTATCGTCCGTGTCCTCTGTATCCCCCCAGCCACGCACCAGTGATGGCCATGAGCTGGCCTGGGTGCCACCCTGCTGTGAACATGGTTCCATCTCCTCCTCCAGCTCCTCCTCCTCCTCATCCTCCTCATCCTCCAGAACTGTGCCCCTGCTGGACAATTGTGTCCCTGGCGTTTGTGTGTGCAGGAACCCACCCTCGGAGCCCCTTGCGAATGACTGCCCTGAAAGCCTTTGAAATGTTACCTCTTCATCCTCCTCCTCCTCCTCCTCATCCTGTGCCACATCCTCTTCCATCATCGCCCAAATTGTTTTTTCAAGGAGGCATAGAAGTGGGATAGTTAAGCTGAGAATGGCGTCATTGCCACTGGCCATGTTGGTGGAGTACCCAAAACAGCGCAACAAGGCACAATATATGCAAATGTCAAATATGCAAACTATGCCGAAATTTAATGTTTTTTACACCAAAAGGGTGTGTATTGAATAGCGGAATAGGATAAAAAACTGTGTATCTCACACGTACAAACACAGACTAGGCCCGATTAAATTTTTTCCTACCCTAAAGGGAGGATGAGGAAGAGGAGTATGGAACATGCAGCACCCTCAAATCTTCAGAAGTATGAGATGAACCCCAAAAACTTGGAAAGGTGGATCTCTCTCACACGTACCAACACAGACTATCCCCCAATTTAACTGATCCCCAAAGGTTTTTGATTAAATAGCGGAATAGAAAATATGATCCAAAAAAAGTGTATGTATATCACACGTACACAACCACACTAGGCCCCAATTACTATTGTTTGTACCCCTAAAAGGCTAGATGAGGAGTAGGGGGGTATGGAACAGGCAGCACCCTCAAACCTTCAGAAGTATGAGATGAACCCCAACAACTTGGAAAGGTGGATCTCTCTCACACGTACCAACACAGACTATCCCCCAATTTAACTGATCCCCAAAGGTTTTTGATTAAATAGCGGAATAGAAAATATGATCCAAAAAAAGTGTATGTATATCACACGTACACAACCACACTAGGCCCCAATTACTATTGTTTGTACCCCTAAAAGGCTAGATGAGGAGTAGGGGGGGTATGGAACAGGCAGCACCCTCAAACCTTCAGAAGTATGAGATGAACCCCAACAACTTGGAAAGGTGGATCTCTCTCACACGTACCAACACAGACTATCCCCCAATTTAACTGATCCCCAAAGGTTTTTGATTAAATAGCGGAATAGAAAATATGATCCAAAAAAAGTGTATGTATATCACACGTACACAACCACACTAGGCCCCAATTACTATTGTTTGTACCCCTAAAAGGCTAGGAGTAGGGGGAGTATGGAACAGGCAGCACCCTCAAACCTTCAGAAGTATGAGATGAACCCCAACAACTTGGAAAGGTGGATCTCTCTCACACGTACCAACACAGACTATCCCCCAATTTAACTGATCCCCAAAGGTTTTTGATTAAATAGCGGAATAGAAAATATGATCCAAAAAAAGTGTATGTATATCACACGTACACAACCACACTAGGCCCCAATTACTATTGTTTGTACCCCTAAAAGGCTAGGAGTAGGGGGAGTATGAAACAGGCAGCACCCTCAAACCTTCAGAAGTATGAGATGAACCCCAACAACTTGGAAAGGTGGATCTCTCTCACACGTACCAACACAGACTATCCCCCAATTTAACTGATCCCCAAAGGTTTTTGATTAAATAGCGGAATAGAAAATATGATCCAAAAAAAGTGTATGTATATCACACGTACACAACCACACTAGGCCCCAATTACTATTGTTTGTACCCCTAAAAGGCTAGATGAGGAGTAGGGGGGGGTATGGAACAGGCAGCACCCTCAAATCTTCAGAAGTATGAGATGAACCCCAAAAACTTGGAAAGGTGGATCTCTCTCACACGTACCAACACAGACTATCCCCCAATTTAACTGATCCCCAAAGGTTTTTGATTAAATAGCGGAATAGAAAATATGATCCAAAAAAAGTGTATGTATATCACACGTACACAACCACACTAGGCCCCAATTACTATTGTTTGTACCCCTAAAAGGCTAGATGAGGAGTAGGGGGGGTATGGAACAGGCAGCACCCTCAAACCTTCAGAAGTATGAGATGAACCCCAACAACTTGGAAAGGTGGATCTCTCTCACACGTACCAACACAGACTATCCCCCAATTTAACTGATCCCCAAAGGTTTTTGATTAAATAGCGGAATAGAAAATATGATCCAAAAAAAGTGTATGTATATCACACGTACACAACCACACTAGGCCCCAATTACTATTGTTTGTACCCCTAAAAGGCTAGATGAGGAGTAGGGGGAGTATGGAATAGGCAGCACCCTCAAACCTTCAGAAGTATGAGATGAACCCCAACAACTTGGAAAGGTGGATCTCTCTCACACGTACCAACACAGACTATCCCCCAATTTAACTGATCCCCAAAGGTTTTTGATTAAATAGCGGAATAGAAAATATGATCCAAAAAAAGTGTATGTATATCACACGTACACAACCACACTAGGCCCCAATTACTATTGTTTGTACCCCTAAAAGGCTAGGAGTAGGGGGAGTATGGAACAGGCAGCACCCTCAAACCTTCAGAAGTATGAGATGAACCCCAACAACTTGGAAAGGTGGATCTCTCTCACACGTACCAACACAGACTATCCCCCAATTTAACTGATCCCCAAAGGTTTTTGATTAAATAGCGGAATAGAAAATATGATCCAAAAAAAGTGTATGTATATCACACGTACACAACCACACTAGGCCCCAATTACTATTGTTTGTACCCCTAAAAGGCTAGATGAGGAGTAGGGGGGGTATGGAACAGGCAGCACCCTCAAATCTTCAGAAGTATGAGATGAACCCCAAAAACTTGGAAAGGTGGATCTCTCTCACACGTACCAACACAGACTATCCCCCAATTTAACTGATCCCCAAAGGTTTTTGATTAAATAGCGGAATAGAAAATATGATCCAAAAAAAGTGTATGTATATCACACGTACACAACCACACTAGGCCCCAATTACTATTGTTTGTACCCCTAAAAGGCTAGATGAGGAGTAGGGGGGGTATGGAACAGGCAGCACCCTCAAACCTTCAGAAGTATGAGATGAACCCCAACAACTTGGAAAGGTGGATCTCTCTCACACGTACCAACACAGACTATCCCCCAATTTAACTGATCCCCAAAGGTTTTTGATTAAATAGCGGAATAGAAAATATGATCCAAAAAAAGTGTATGTATATCACACGTACACAACCACACTAGGCCCCAATTACTATTGTTTGTACCCCTAAAAGGCTAGATGAGGAGTAGGGGGGGTATGGAACAGGCAGCACCCTCAAACCTTCAGAAGTATGAGATGAACCCCAACAACTTGGAAAGGTGGATCTCTCTCACACGTACCAACACAGACTATCCCCCAATTTAACTGATCCCCAAAGGTTTTTGATTAAATAGCGGAATAGAAAATATGATCCAAAAAAAGTGTATGTATATCACACGTACACAACCACACTAGGCCCCAATTACTATTGTTTGTACCCCTAAAAGGCTAGATGAGGAGTAGGGGGGGTATGGAACAGGCAGCACCCTCAAATCTTCAGAAGTATGAGATGAACCCCAAAAACTTGGAAAGGTGGATCTCTCTCACACGTACCAACACAGACTATCCCCCAATTTAACTGATCCCCAAAGGTTTTTGATTAAATAGCGGAATAGAAAATATGATCCAAAAAAAGTGTATGTATATCACACGTACACAACCACACTAGGCCCCAATTACTATTGTTTGTACCCCTAAAAGGCTAGGAGTAGGGGGAGTATGGAACAGGCAGCACCCTCAAACCTTCAGAAGTATGAGATGAACCCCAACAACTTGGAAAGGTGGATCTCTCTCACACGTACCAACACAGACTATCCCCCAATTTAACTGATCCCCAAAGGTTTTTGATTAAATAGCGGAATAGAAAATATGATCCAAAAAAAGTGTATGTATATCACACGTACACAACCACACTAGGCCCCAATTACTATTGTTTGTACCCCTAAAAGGCTAGATGAGGAGTAGGGGGGGTATGGAACAGGCAGCACCCTCAAACCTTCAGAAGTATGAGATGAACCCCAACAACTTGGAAAGGTGGATCTCTCTCACACGTACCAACACAGACTATCCCCCAATTTAACTGATCCCCAAAGGTTTTTGATTAAATAGCGGAATAGAAAATATGATCCAAAAAAAGTGTATGTATATCACACGTACACAACCACACTAGGCCCCAATTACTATTGTTTGTACCCCTAAAAGGCTAGGAGTAGGGGGAGTATGGAACAGGCAGCACCCTCAAACCTTCAGAAGTATGAGATGAACCCCAACAACTTGGAAAGGTGGATCTCTCTCACACGTACCAACACAGACTATCCCCCAATTTAACTGATCCCCAAAGGTTTTTGATTAAATAGCGGAATAGAAAATATGATCCAAAAAAAGTGTATGTATATCACACGTACACAACCACACTAGGCCCCAATTACTATTGTTTGTACCCCTAAAAGGCTAGATGAGGAGTAGGGGGGGTATGGAACAGGCAGCACCCTCAAACCTTCAGAAGTATGAGATGAACCCCAACAACTTGGAAAGGTGGATCTCTCTCACACGTACCAACACAGACTATCCCCCAATTTAACTGATCCCCAAAGGTTTTTGATTAAATAGCGGAATAGAAAATATGATCCAAAAAAAGTGTATGTATATCACACGTACACAACCACACTAGGCCCCAATTACTATTGTTTGTACCCCTAAAAGGCTAGGAGTAGGGGGAGTATGGAACAGGCAGCACCCTCAAACCTTCAGAAGTATGAGATGAACCCCAACAACTTGGAAAGGTGGATCTCTCTCACACGTACCAACACAGACTATCCCCCAATTTAACTGATCCCCAAAGGTTTTTGATTAAATAGCGGAATAGAAAATATGATCCAAAAAAAGTGTATGTATATCACACGTACACAACCACACTAGGCCCCAATTACTATTGTTTGTACCCCTAAAAGGCTAGATGAGGAGTAGGGGGGGTATGGAACAGGCAGCACCCTCAAATCTTCAGAAGTATGAGATGAACCCCAAAAACTTGGAAAGGTGGATCTCTCTCACACGTACCAACACAGACTATCCCCCAATTTAACTGATCCCCAAAGGTTTTTGATTAAATAGCGGAATAGAAAATATGATCCAAAAAAAGTGTATGTATATCACACGTACACAACCACACTAGGCCCCAATTACTATTGTTTGTACCCCTAAAAGGCTAGATGAGGAGTAGGGGGGGTATGGAACAGGCAGCACCCTCAAACCTTCAGAAGTATGAGATGAACCCCAACAACTTGGAAAGGTGGATCTCTCTCACACGTACCAACACAGACTATCCCCCAATTTAACTGATCCCCAAAGGTTTTTGATTAAATAGCGGAATAGAAAATATGATCCAAAAAAAGTGTATGTATATCACACGTACACAACCACACTAGGCCCCAATTACTATTGTTTGTACCCCTAAAAGGCTAGATGAGGAGTAGGGGGGGTATGGAACAGGCAGCACCCTCAAACCTTCAGAAGTATGAGATGAACCCCAACAACTTGGAAAGGTGGATCTCTCTCACACGTACCAACACAGACTATCCCCCAATTTAACTGATCCCCAAAGGTTTTTGATTAAATAGCGGAATAGAAAATATGATCCAAAAAAAGTGTATGTATATCACACGTACACAACCACACTAGGCCCCAATTACTATTGTTTGTACCCCTAAAAGGCTAGATGAGGAGTAGGGGGGGTATGGAACAGGCAGCACCCTCAAATCTTCAGAAGTATGAGATGAACCCCAAAAACTTGGAAAGGTGGATCTCTCTCACACGTACCAACACAGACTATCCCCCAATTTAACTGATCCCCAAAGGTTTTTGATTAAATAGCGGAATAGAAAATATGATCCAAAAAAAGTGTATGTATATCACACGTACACAACCACACTAGGCCCCAATTACTATTGTTTGTACCCCTAAAAGGCTAGATGAGGAGTAGGGGGGGTATGGAACAGGCAGCACCCTCAAATCTTCAGAAGTATGAGATGAACCCCAAAATCTTGGAAAGGTGGATCTCTCTCACACGTACCAACACAGACTATCCCCCAATTTAACTGATCCCCAAAGGTTTTTGATTAAATAGCGGAATAGAAAATATGATCCAAAAAAAGTGTATGTATATCACACGTACACAACCACACTAGGCCCCAATTACTATTGTTTGTACCCCTAAAAGGCTAGATGAGGTGTAGGGGGGGTATGGAACAGGCAGCACCCTCAAACCTTCAGAAGTATGAGATGAACCCCAACAACTTGGAAAGGTGGATCTCTCTCACACGTACCAACACAGACTATCCCCCAATTTAACTGATCCCCAAAGGTTTTTGATTAAATAGCGGAATAGAAAATATGATCCAAAAAAAGTGTATGTATATCACACGTACACAACCACACTAGGCCCCAATTACTATTGTTTGTACCCCTAAAAGGCTAGATGAGGAGTAGGGGGGGTATGGAACAGGCAGCACCCTCAAACCTTCAGAAGTATGAGATGAACCCCAACAACTTGGAAAGGTGGATCTCTCTCACACGTACCAACACAGACTATCCCCCAATTTAACTGATCCCCAAAGGTTTTTGATTAAATAGCGGAATAGAAAATATGATCCAAAAAAAGTGTATGTATATCACACGTACACAACCACACTGGGCCCCAATTACTATTGTTTGTACCCCTAAAAGGCTAGATGAGGAGTAGGGGGAGTATGGAACAGGCAGCACCCTCAAACCTTCAGAAGTATGAGATGAACCCCAACAACTTGGAAAGGTGGATCTCTCTCACACGTACCAACACAGACTATCCCCCAATTTAACTGATCCCCAAAGGTTTTTGATTAAATAGCGGAATAGAAAATATGATCCAAAAAAAGTGTATGTATATCACACGTACACAACCACACTAGGCCCCAATTACTATTGTTTGTACCCCTAAAAGGCTAGATGAGGAGTAGGGGGGGTATGGAACAGGCAGCACCCTCAAACCTTCAGAAGTATGAGATGAACCCCAACAACTTGGAAAGGTGGATCTCTCTCACACGTACCAACACAGACTATCCCCCAATTTAACTGATCCCCAAAGGTTTTTGATTAAATAGCGGAATAGAAAATATGATCCAAAAAAAGTGTATGTATATCACACGTACACAACCACACTAGGCCCCAATTACTATTGTTTGTACCCCTAAAAGGCTAGGAGTAGGGGGAGTATGGAACAGGCAGCACCCTCAAACCTTCAGAAGTATGAGATGAACCCCAACAACTTGGAAAGGTGGATCTCTCTCACACGTACCAACACAGACTATCCCCCAATTTAACTGATCCCCAAAGGTTTTTGATTAAATAGCGGAATAGAAAATATGATCCAAAAAAAGTGTATGTATATCACACGTACACAACCACACTAGGCCCCAATTACTATTGTTTGTACCCCTAAAAGGCTAGATGAGGAGTAGGGGGAGTATGGAACAGGCAGCACCCTCAAATCTTCAGAAGTATGAGATTGTGTTCACTGTACCCCACAAAGATTGAGTTCACTGCACCCCACAATGTTTGTGTTCACTGCACCCCACAAAGATTGTGTTCACTGCACCTCACAAAGATTGTGTTCACTGTACCCCCCAAAGATTGTGTTCACTGCACCCCACAAAGATTCTGTTCACTGTACCCCACAAAGATTGTGTTCACTGCACCCTAAAAGGATGTTGTTCACTGCACCCCACAAAGATTGTGTTCACTGCACCCTAAAAGGATGTTGTTCACTGCACCCCAAAAAGATTGTGTTCACTGTACCCCCCCAAAGATTGTGTTCACTGCACCCCACAAAGATTGTGTTCACTGCACCCCAAAAAGATTGTGTTCACTGCACCCCAAAAATGATTTTGTTCACTGCACCCCAAAAAGGATTTTGTTCACTGCACCCCAAAAAGGATGTTGTTCACTCCACCCCAAAAAGATTGTGTTCACTGCACCCCAAAAAGATTGTGTTCACTGCACCCCACAAAGGATTTTGTTCACTGCACCCCAAAAAGATTGTGTTCACTGCACCCCAAAAAGGATGTTGTTCACTGCACCCCAAAAAGGATTTTGTTCACTGCACCCCAAAAAGATTGTGTTCACTGCACCCCACAAAGGATTTTGTTCACTACACCCCACAAAGATTGTGTTCACTGCACACCAAAAAGGATTGTGTTCACTGCACCCCAAAAAGATTTTGTTCACTGCACCCCAAAAAGATTGTGTTCACTGCAGCCCAAAAAGATTGTGTTTACTGCAGCCCAAAAAGATTGTGTTCACTGCAGCCCAAAAAGATTGTGTTCACTGCAGCTCACACACAGAAAAATGGATGTGGATCACTGACACCTGCCTATCTCCAATCCCACACCACACAGCAATATCGATTGTAGTTTGTAGAACACAGTTTCCCTAAAATTCAGCAGACTCTGTCCCTAACAGGATTGAGAAGAGATCGTAGATCAGGATTGAGTGCAGATTCACCCCACCCCCCACACAGCAATATCGATTGTAGTTTGTAGAAGACACTGACCCTATAATTCAGCAGACTCTATCCCTAAAATGCCTACAACTCGCCCTGCCTAAACACTCCGACCTGTCCCTCAATTCTATCCGGACACAAATGGTTTTTTCCTGCCTATCTTTCCCTAATCAGCAGCCAGCACATTGATGTGTGCTCTGTCCCTTAGCTAAGCAGCAGAATGACGCTGCTGCGGCGGCTGCCTCGAACTTATAAAGACTTGGTCACATGCTTCAGACGGCCAATCACAGCTACTAAGACATTTGCAGGCATGGCTGGGATGGCTTAAGGCACACCAGTTAAACGATTGTTGATTGGCTGTTGAAAGCCCGCCATGAAAAGAGCGCCAAAGCATGCAAAACCCGGAAATAAAACGACCGAACACGGATTTTTACCCGAACATACAGTAAAGTGTCCGTGTCCGTGTTCGGGTAAAAAAAATCCAATTATTCGGTACGAACACGAATAATACAGTCCGTGTTCGCTCAACACTACTAGTGTACTCAAATCCACGTTTGTTTTTGGTCACAGTGATGAAAAAATTTGAAGGAACAGGATTTGAATGAATTTCTAACAGTGTATGATGTTGTTTGGTTAAAATTAAAAGTAAATTCAATTTTGAACGACTACATTTTTCAAGACATCGAATGTGCTGAGAATTATCACATACATTTTTGTATAAATTTCTTTTTTTTTTTTTTAATTTTCTTTTTTTTTTTTTTAGTTCTAGATAAAGGGACAAAAGATTAGCCTAGCCCTATCCAGATATGCTAGGTTTACCTGACTTAATTGGAAAGTTTATTCAGGCCCTTAGAGTATTAGATAACAGCTAGTATGAACAGTAGGTTTGAGAGAGAGTTATATAGTGATCAGTAGGAAAAATAATTATCTCTGCCATGGGTTTATATGTGTAAATCCAGTAACGTATCAACATACAATACTTGAATATTGGAAAGAAGTAAGCTGAAAGTACAGTTGAAGGGCTGTTGTATGTAACCTGATGGTAGTAAAAGGGAAATTAATGCCTAGTACACATGGTGAGAAAATTGGCCGAAAAATATAGGAATGATCTTCCAATAATCCTATCATTAGTACACAGCTTTGGAGAGCCAATCACGACAGTTCATGCAAAAAGCTTTCGAGAGCCAATCACGACAGTTCATGCAAAAATATCTGGAAGGACAAACACAAAATTGTTTCTTGTACGATAACAGAATGAACGATTGTCGTGTAATTAATATGGTATTTATACATGCTCGGAAATGAAAGAATACATACCTGTGGTTACAGAAAAAAAATCGCTCCATCTATGGGAGGCTTCACTGTTTGTTGCAACAGCTATATGCCGTTGTTCTAGGAAAAATGTTTGTAGGAGGTCTGCTTCCCATTTCAATAATGAGGAGAATTTAGAGAAGTTATTTTCATTCTAGTATATGTTATGTAAAAAGGATATGCCTTTTTATTGCACTGCTGTAGATCTGAAAAAAAATCCTGCCTCTGGAGCCCTACCTGCTCAATGTGTAGCTCAGCCATTTGCAGGGAAGGACCTCTAGTTGTCACTGTTCACCCCTGTTGATGAGAGTTCAATGTTTTATTGTACAATGTCTGTTGTTCCATTTACACCTATGCTAACCAAGTCCTTCTGCAATGCTTATTCCTTGGAACTGTCCCGCATTAGCAAACATAGAGGTTCTGTTGCTTAGGGGCCACACTTTTTGGGAGACCCCTGCTTTCCCCTGATCCCCCCTTTTGGGACTTTGCTTCTTAACTCGGAACCTTATAGTTTGGTTTGCATACTACTTTGTTACATCTCCTACCTGTACGGCTAACAGGAGAGGCTCAATCCATAGGCCTCATTCATTTGCCTGGTGGATGTCATGGGGGCTTCCGTGCCTTGAGCGTGTAAGCCCCCCAGGGCATCCTGACAATTAGTTGTTGTTTATTACCTTGTTTTTTCACTGTTCAGCACTATAGTCCCCCATTGGTTCCTTTCTCTTATGGTACTTAAAACTCATGGCCTAGTCCACCATGCAAAGTGATTTTGGATCTTCCTTACTCTCAAAAGGCTGCATTTGTTTGCTCCCTAGGGCCTGCAATAAGGGCCCTGCCTGCAGCACCCTCTATTTAGGTCTTTGAATATTGCTTGGGGGGCCTACTCCTAGCATACATGTTACCATACCTTATCATATGTTGTTGATATGGTTGATAGTTGACCTGTTTATTATTTACGCCCCCATATTGCACATCTGGTGCTCTTGCCCCCGATTGACTGGTTTCTGGTCCAGAGTCTTTGGCCTGTTACACATTTTATTTCATCTGACGATTTGTAAAGGTGCCAGACTATTATCTTTACATTGCCCTATCCTGGGCCTCTTTTGAATATCAACAAAAAATTTGCATCCTATTTATTTCTGTCTTCAGGGAGTAAAAGACTGCATGACTGCCTTTATGGTAAACAACAAAATGCCCAGTTTAGTATAGGATTTCCACTCTAAATTCCTTAAAGTTTGGGAACCTTGGATCAATTATAACCTACCTTCTCTTCATTCCACCAACTTCCATCATTTATGACATGATTCTTGTGGCAGTCCATGGGGGAATTTCCCTTACTCACCCCCTCTTCCCCTCACCCCCTTTATATTCTTTCTCTTTTTTTTTCTTTCTGATTTTTTTCTTTTAACGTATCCCTTGGATATGGCTTATGCCAGGTTTCTTGAATCTGGAGAGAATATTGACTTTGGATCATTGTAACACTGGCCCAAGATCATGAACAAGTTAACTGTATATGATTGATTTAGGCCTATTGTTACTGTTTTGTTACTTCTCATTCTGTGTAATTGTACTGTCCCCCTGCGTGGGTGAGCTTAAGCTTGTAGCCCTTTGAAAATTCAATAAAAATGATTGCACAGAAATATTCATATTTCCTCAGTGGAATATCAACTGTGGAGAGCTATTTGACCTATCCAGGATGGGGTTTCTGATCATGTGACTGCTGTGTGTTTGGGTGTCACATAATCAGAAAGTTCCCAAGCACAAGCAGAGATCGCGAGCTTTCTGTCTGCTGCCTGTAACTGCCCTGGGAGTGTGCAGGGCATGCACTCTTGGCACAGCTCTGTTTACATTCTGGTGTGCATATATGTGGCCACTCGGCATAAAGGCCCATTCACAGAGAGACCTAATATATGCACATCGCCGATGTGAAGGGGATAAAAAGGCATTATTGTAAATACATCTATGTACTTACAATGACACAATGTTGCAGTGCAAATCAAACTGCAACTAGCTGAGCGTTCATTCCTCAACAGAGAATTTATTCATATTTAATCAGGTTTAGCATTTTCTCTACCATCAGGTGTTTGTCTCCCTTTAACAAACCCAGCCCAATCAGGGCCAATTGAGTTTGGGGGTATTTCCTAAAGGTGAATTGCCAAAATTTTAGCATATTGTATATTTTCAAATCTAAAATAAACAAGGAGAATGAGCTGACATTTTAGCTTTGAGAAGATTCTTTTCCCAGTTTTGGTAAAGTCACTATTACTGCTCATAACTTTTCCATAGGGAAATTAGCAGAGGATGCAGAATTAATAAAATCTGGCAAGAGTTTGTTGGCTAATTGAAAAACTTTTTTTTTTTTTTTTAAATGATAATTGCTGGAAATGATCATAGTTGCTTAAGTATGTTTAGCGACCTTTCAATTTCTAATTGTATTATTTAAATATTCACAAAAAAGTGGTAAACTACATTTGTACAGTAAAGGTATCTTAATTAAAATTGTTCACTGTACACAAATGAGTTGATTTTTTAAAATAGTAATGATGGATTACATTTTTGAAATCAGAACAGTCTTTTTTAAAAAAATAAAATTTGTAACTACTTTGGGTGTCATACCAACATACTCACCTTTCCACCAGTCCCCCATTACCCACGCTTTCTACATCTCCTCTTCCTCTACCTTTCTCCCTCTCATCCCCCTCTTCCCCTTACTTGAATCTCCTTGTTTTACCATAAATAATTGTCAACATTACTCTTTTCACTATGATTATTATTTCAGATTCTCATACCTGTGTTGACTACAACTGTTTAAACTGTTTCATAGTACTACTGTGATGGTAAAATTTACACTTTTTTCTATACCTTACTCTTATATTAATAAAGAAGAATTGGAAAAAAAAAATGTTAGCAAAATAGCAAAAAATAAAATTGTAAAAAATGAAAAAAGTACAATTGTAAAAACAATAACAACAATTAAAAAAACTATTGACAACATCCACTGCTCTACTGACCCTGTCTTCTACCCTACTGCCACTGTCCATTGCTCTACTGACTGACACCATCCACCACTCTACTAACTGACACTGCCCTACTGGCACGTCCACTGCTTTATTGACACCATCCACTGCCTTACATTGTCAACTGCCCTACTGACGCTGTTCACTTCTCTTCTGACTGACACTGTCCACTTTTAAGTTTATATTTTTACTGTGACATTTGTTTTATTATATTTTTCTAAATTTTTCTTATTTCTTACTATTAGGTTAGGTCTTGCTGGTTAATTTTCATTAACAAAAAAAGTACACAGAACCCAGGTAATCTTTAATCTCATTCATGTTGTTCAGATGTACTGTAACTCCACCTCTCAAAAGTTGTCTACCTCTGTTTTACACTGTGTCCCTGGGGAAAGTGCTTGCCTTGGCACACTGTGTAGGTAATTAGGTAAACTCAGGGGGCTCAGGCTGGCTGTGCAAGGGCACACCCAGGCCCTCTGAGTTTCCAGTTTCACCTCCACTAGACGATGGGGTAGGCCGTTTCCCCCAGTGAAACACTCTCTGCTCAGCTCCCCCACCCAGCCCATTACAACCCCTCTCTCTCCACCATGTTCAACCCTGCTCAACCATGCATACTATTGCAGAAAGACCTAGCTATCATTTGGAGGTAAATCTTTCCGGTGAGTGGTATTACAATAGATGGAGGGCACAGTGCCGAATGGCACATTTGTAGAGATAAAGGTACAAAGCCTTGTCAGCTGCTATGTAGTAAACTGTGTAAAATATATGTAGTGAATAGGGATGATCGAACGGTTCGGGTCGACCATCGGTTCGGCCCGAACATTGGGTGTTCGAGGTTCGGCCGAATTTAGAACTTTTTGCCCAAAAAGTTCGGAATTCGGCAACCAGAACCGACCAAAATGCAATGGGACAGGAAATGGGCTTTAAAAGCCCGTGATTGGACCAGAACCATTAGCAAAAGCCAATTGAGGGGGCAGGAGAATGCTAGGAATGTGATTGGAGTGACTAGGGGGTCCATAGTCCAATCATTAGTGAATACGCCCCCAAGTATATAAGATAGCCCCCGCCAAATTCCTAGCATTGTTATACAGGACATGGAAGAGAGTGGAAGCAGTTCTGTTAATTTTACTTTAAAAGTGTCATTTAGCATTTATTAGTGTGAGGAAAGGGATATCTAGTGTAGTTAGAGTGCTCCTTTACACTTTAGTTAGCTTCAAAAATTTAGTTTCTGTAGGGAAAGTGTTAAGTGCCAGGGTGACCATAATGTAGTGTAGGGTGAACTGACAGTGACTGCTATGGCAGGGTGACCAAACCCTTCCATAGCAGGGTGACTGCTATAGAGAAAAGCTAGTTTCTCTCAAGTCACTTTCGCTGCAGTTAAATGGCTTCGCCCCTGTCAGCTTGCTTTTTGGCTGCAGGCGTTGCTAGTGATTTTTTGAGCACATGTTTGGAGTCAGACATGACATCTGAACATGTGTATAGGGGGTATATATACACACACCCATGTCTGTATATATACACCTAGACATATATAGGTGTGAAAGGAGCAGAAAAAACTACTTGCGCTAATGAAATAAATAACACCAATATAGTTACGCTCCTATCACACCTATATACGTCTAGGTGTGTATATACATATAAGTATGTGTGTGTATATACACCACTATACACAAGTTTAGATGTTTTGCCTGCCTCCAAAGAACCCAAAAAAATGCCCAAAAAAACGCTAGCGCCAAAAAAAAACCGCCCAGGTGTGTTGTTGCAGGCATTTTTTGGGGTTTTTGGAGGCAGGCTAAACATCTGAACTTGTGTATATGGGTATATATACACACATACTTATATGTATATACACACCTAGACATATATAGGTGTGATAGTAGCAGAAATATATGTTTGCACTAATGAAATCATTTACACTAATATAGTTACGCTCCTATAACACCTATATATGTCTAAGTGTAAAATACATATAAGTATGTGTGTGTACACAAGTTCAGATGTTTTGCCTGCCTCCAAAAACCCCCCAAAAATGCCTGCAACAACACACCTTTTTTTTTTTTTTTTGACGCTAGCGTTTTTTTTGGGCATTTTTTTGGGTTCTTTGGAGGCAGGCAAAACATCTGAACTTGTGTATAGTGGTATATATACCACTACACACAAGTTCAGATGTTTTTCCTGACTCCAAAGAACCCAAAAAATGCCCAAAAAAAAAAACGCTTGCTACTGAACCGGCAATGTGTGAAAAGCAAGAAGCCAACAACCTGTGTTCTAAGTGACAAAATACAAACAATCTTTTTTTTATGGTTCTGTACATGCTACAGAGCTGAAACTTCACAGGTACACTTTTTAGACCCCCCAGATACCAAATCCAAATCATTTTTTTTTTAATTTTTATTATTTTTTTACTTTTTCAATAATTGTCTCTCTATCAAAAATCTATCAAAATGACAATTTTTAAGAACTTTTTTGTGTGATTTTGTGTTTGGGGGGTCTAAAAGGTGTACCTGGGAAGTTTCAGCTCTGTAGCATGTCCAGAACCAGAAAAAAAAGATCATATAGGTGTAAAAGGAGGGTCCCACCATCCCTGCTCTACTGAAAAATTATCTTTTTTTCTGGTTCTGGACATGCTACAGAGCTGAAACTTCACAGGTACACTTTTTAGACCCCCCCAGATACTAAATCCAAAGAATTGTTTTTATTTTTTTTTTTTTATTCAATAATTGTCTCTCTATCAAAAAATGACAATTTTTAAGAACTATTTTGTGTGATTTTGTGTCTGGGGGGGTCTAAAAGGTGTACCTGTGAAGTTTCAGCTCTGTAGCATGTCCAGAACCATAAAAAAAGATCATTTGTATTAGTGCAATTATAGATCTGTAATATGGCTTCGCTCTTTTCACACCTTGCCGGTTTAGTAGCAGGCGTTTTTTTGGGCATTTTTTGGGGTTCTTTAGAGGCAGGCAAAACATCTGCACTTGTGTATAGTGGTATATATACCCGTATACACAAGTTCAGATGTTTTTCCTGCCTCAAAAGAACCCAAAAAATGCCCAAAAAAACACCTGCTATTAAACCGGCAATGTGTGAAAAGCGAGAAGCCAACAACCTGTGTTCTAAGTGACAAAATACAAACGATCTTTTTTTTTATGGTTCTGGACATGCTACAGAGCTGAAACTTCACAGGTACACTTTAGACCCCCCAGATACTAAATCCAAAGTCAAAATCAAAAAATCTCTTTTTTTAAAAAAATTTTTCAATAATTGGCTCTCTATCAAAAATGACAATTTTTAAGAACTATTTTTTGTGTGATTAATAGTCCCTGGGGTATGACCCAGAACCCTAGGCACTTTTTAGGGGCATTTATTGGGTTTTAGGGCTTCAAAATGGTGTTTTTTTTATTACCGAAGTTCGGGTCCCATTGATTTCAATGGGGTTCTGAAATCCGGGCCGAACTTTCGGGAAGTTCGGATGTTCTGGCCGAACCGAACTTTTGAAAAGTTCGATCATCCCTCGTAGTGAATTGTCCACACCTATCACATTCTCATACGCATGTGTCAATAGCATATAATAACCAACTGGTGCCGCGCTTCACAATATTTCCAACTAAAATTTGACAGTGCTCTGACAGATTGTCAATTACATATTATAAACAATTTGGTGTAAACATTACAACCATAGATGAACAATACATTAATAAATGTGAATTAAAAGTCAATGAAAGAAAAATTAAATTAAAAAGAAATAAAGTAAAAATAGTCCCAAAAATCACTTCACAATGGGGTGCAACAGTGATGAGGAAACAATATTCAGTGTTGTCAGCTCTTCACCCATTTCTTATCTTAATCCACCAATCACACTCCAAATGACTTGTGCACCCTTCGACAGATGTGCTCTTACCTGGGATAAGTGACTGTCAATGTAAGTATGGTCTCAAAGCACTTGCATCCCACCAATGTGGACTAAAGAATGTTTCTTCTGGACCTCTGGCTGTCACAGGTATTCCATGCCACCTTCATACGTAAAATCTGCTCCTCTCAATACCTCCAATCAGCCGTACATACAAAAGAAAGAATCACCATACATAGTGCTTTATCCTCTTTAAAACCAATTTATTATTTAAAAACACTCCAGATGTACACTTACATTTATCAGGTGCTCTTAGCAGACCAAGCTATTCCAGCATGTGCATCAATCTATCAACAGACACAGACAGTATCCAAAAGAAACATTCATTAGTCAACATTGGTGGGATGCAAGTGTTTGAGATCAGATTAAATTGTATGCTCATTTATCCCAGGTGAGAGCACATCTAGTGGAGGGTGCACTAGTCACTTGGAGTGTAACTGGCACTGATTAGAGGATTGAGTTAAGAAGTAGCCGAAGAGCTGACAACACTGAATTTTGTTTCCCCATCACTATTGCACTCCATTGTGAAGTGATTTTTGGGACTATTTTTACTTTATTTAACTTTTAATTCTTATTAGTTTATTGTTTATCTATGGTGGCAATGTTTACAATAATTTGTTTATAATATGTAATTAAGGATCTGTCAGAGCACTGTCAAATTTTAGTTGGTAATTCTGTGAAGTGCTGCAACATTTGTAGAGATACTGAAGGATGGATACGTTTTCATTATACGCAATAAATTGGAAGAATGGATACTTTAATATATTATATTGGACATTTGGTTGGAAACTATTACAGTTAAAAGGAGTGTTTTCCTATCTTTTGCACTATACATATGAGTATATATATTTAGTACTGCCTCTTAAAGATAAATAATAATTTTTTAAATAATATTTATTTATACAGGTTTTGTATAGATCACAGAGTATAAAAGAAAAAATACATATGACAGTATAGGAAAAAAAAAATCAAACATACAGGAGGCATTGTCCAGATACTGTTCATCAAAAGGGTTAACAGGGTGCGTTGCACAACAACAGATTTTGCCCCTAGGCCAAATAAAGTATATCGATAGACATACCCATCTAAATCCAACCTGTGAGCTAAGGGAGGATACCTAAAGAAGGGACCCCATGGTCATCCTAAGATTACTTTGATCATAATAAATGTATCGCATAGGACAAGTACCTCAAACCAACAAAGCGATAAAGATGTGAAGATGGAAAGAGAGGGGATGAAAGATGAAAGAGTAAAAGGTAAGAAAATGGGGGAGAAAGTTTGAGGTGGGCTCTTAGTGTGTTGGCTGCTGTGACTGGGAAGGATGTCACTATGTGTGGTGGATTTCTTCTGAATAGTACATCTATTCTGACCAGGTATCATGGAAACTATCTGATTAATCCCAAATAGTGAGTACCCATCGCTCCGCCTCCATGATACGATTTACTGCCCTCTTCCAATCTGCCACTGTGGGGCATGCTACCTTTTTCTAATATCTTGGTATTAGGCATTTACCTGCATTTAGTAAGTGAGGGGTTACACTCTTCTTATATCTTTTGATCGAAGATTTAGCATTATGGAAGAGAAATTGTAGTGGGGTGTAAATATAAATTTTTTCAGACTATGATATGTCTCCAAAAGCATATCTCTAGTCTCTAACAACTCCTGTGGCATGTTTGTAGTCTCTGATCATCTACTGCACCATGCCTTTAGTCTCTGACCATCTCCTGCAGCATGTCAGTAGTCTTTGGTCATCTCCTGCAGCATGTATGTAGTCTTTAACCATCACTTGTAGCATGCCCATGGGCAGAGCTTAAAGGATGCAGGAGTTGCAATGGTGACCCCATCACATACTCCAGGCTATTCAAAAGACTTGGAGAGGTATGTCAAATAGTGAACAGTTTCTCCAAAATCTTTTGATTTACTCTTTCGAGTTGTAAATAAAGTTCTGAAATATCTTTTTAGCCACTTTGAGTACCTTGGCACATGGTAGAAGTATCTTGGAATGCTGTGGAAGCAGTGGGTGGTAGTGGGAGGGCCCCAGGTCAACGCTTGTATTGGGACCCACAAGATTTAACCTACACCTCTGAAATGCTCCTAGGTTTCCTTATGTGGGAGCAGTATTAAATACAGAGCAATAAGGAGTCACAACTTGTTTCTATGTCATTCCTAGATCTTGACCAACAAAAAAAGGATACAATATGATTAGAAGCTATGAGACTAAATGATTCCTGAAAAGATGACAAATTATAGTTAAAAAACTCTGACTCTGACAGTTATATTTGCAGATGGGTGACTTCCAAATAAATCTGCCTTTAGCTGACACTAGTAGGACACATACTATAATAAGTGCAAACTGTCAAAGAACTGTGAAGTGGCAGTAAAGAGTGCATTAATGCTTTTTACTGAGTTTATTCTGATTATATACAATTATACAAAATAATTTAGCTTGACTTTCTTCCAGGCCTAGTCTGTGTGACCTATTCTGTACTTTTATTTTTAAACCTTCTGAACTGCAGTTCAGTTTGTGTTCTTTTAATGTAAATTATTTTCTTCTCATAGTCTATTTCATGTTGGAATGCAGTTCTTTTAAACCTATTACATGTTTTTCTAGCAATAAACTAACTGATCTATATTCATTAACCAATGCTAGAAAGCAACACTGGCAAATGCTTAGTAATGGACATGCCTCAGTTGACTGGTAAGCCAAATTTCAGTTAATTAAGGTAGTGTAACAACTGCCCTTTACATATGTCCCCAAGGTATTTGCTTTTGAAAGACTCTAATTCAGTGACTTGGCTTATGGAGCAGAACATTTATAAATTAAGGACATAACTTTAGCATGTTTACTTCAAAGCAAGTAAAGCCTAGCCAGTTTTATTATAATAGTTGAATTCACTGCTAATGCTAAAATAATGACCTAAGAATGGGGAATCCCCTAGCCAAACCTTCAATTTGTATTTAAAAACACTTATCAACATTATTTGTATTATTGTTTACTATGTCTAAAAACAAAGCATGTATTATACTGTTTTACATGTAAATTGTACAATGCACAATGTTATTTTTTGGGGATGTTTACATTCAACCACACTGATAAATAAAAATGTGACGGTTGGTGTTGGCGCTACCTTTATAAATACCCCAAATAACGTGAGTGGGGATAAAAGGGTGTGAAGACCCACAAATAGTGAAATGTGCCAAATAGTATTGTTAAAAGATAGTCAGAAATGCAAATCTGGGTGTTTATTTACATGAAGATCAAAATAAATCTCAAACAGTGCAATAAACAAATACCGTGAGTGTGATAAACCCACTACCATAAATTGGGTAAAAAGAACTTGGTGATAGGTAAATAAACGTGCCACACAAAGTGTAATAATAAACTGAAAAAAACTTTGTTGTGTAAAGTCCATAGTGGCCACTGGGTGGCGTTTTGCAAATACAACCTGTATGATGATGAGGGGTTCCCCTTCGAAAAATGATGCAATCAATAGCCGCTGGCGGGAGGCCTAGATGCTCATAGAAGAAGAAACCCCATAGTGAATAGTAAAATCATACATAGCATAAAGCAAGGCGTAGATAACTCACTCGTGAGATGATCGAGATCAGAATACAGTGTGCGCCGGGATGCTTCCGCGTTCCACGGCCGACAACCGGAAGTGACGTGTGACGTCGGAGACTCCGCCCTACGCGTTTCATCACAATGACGTCAACTGGAGCGGCGTCAACTAAGCGTACTCCCGGACTTCTTATAGCCGCCCGTATCCTAGCAACGGAGGGGACGGAACAACACTGCCATCTTGCTACTCCCGCTCCGGAAGCCATATTGCTCCACTACTAGCTTCTTACTATGGATGTGCAGGGGAACGGCCATACTTCATCATATCTGATCAAACGAGTGTGTATACGAGCCTTACGTATTTGAACCATTTCTTTATTATAAACATTAAAAAACTCGTAAAAAAAGGACCAGTTAAAAATGAAAAAATAAAATAAAAAGGTGAAATTAAAAAAATTTTTTTGTTTTTAAAAAAACTGTTTAGCGGACAGGTGGATATGTTATTGAAGCCGGATGTCTGGATGGTAAAAAAGGGAAAGAACTTATCCGGAAACTTTTGCATAATAGCCACAACAGAACCGAGGCAATAAATAAATAAGGAATATGTGTATTAATGATTGAATCCTTGATTACGGTTTTTAGAAATTTGTTCTTGAGGAAAAAACACATATATCAAATTGCACATATGTCCTCAGAAACACAGAAAGGAATATAAAAAAATAAAAATAAAAATAAAAATAAAAACCTCAAAAAGAAAAAAAGGAAAAAAGGTTCCCTCAATGTGTATCAATGAGAGAAACCAGGTGAAAAAAATGTGGTTTTATTATTTAAATGAAACAGTACTTAGGTAAAAAATTCTGTGCGAATAATGACAATGTTAATGGCAATAATGAGTGTCGGGTGGTAAAGAAAACAAAAGTGTGTGTGAAAAGTGCATTAGTGCCTATGGATATGATGTTGGATGGGAAGGCACAAAAATACAAAAAAAGTTTTATATATATTTATGGTGAATATAGGGAGAAAACTTAGAGAGGTTGTTTATATATAAAAAGGATGCTGGATGAGAAAGCTGGATATCGACCATATTGAAGAAATCTTTTAAAAGGATAATTTGGTATGTGTTCTCTGATATAACTGAATATGGACCCAAAGCCCAGAAACAAACTTTGAGAACTTTATAAAAAGACTTTTAGGGAGCTGGGTGTGAAAGAGGTTAAATTTTTTTTTTTTTTTAAACTTTTAAACATGAAATAGAATATAAAATAAAATAAAATATAGGAGAGTGTGGGTAATAATATGGACCCATCACTTATAAGTAATGCAGAGGATGAGACACGGGAATACGAGGAAGTGCTAGAAATTATTCTTATCATGAGGGTAAAAAGGAGGAAGAATGCTGGCTGAATAAGAAGACCATAACATAAATCATTGGTAAAAGGAATTAAGCTTGGTTACATGATTAAAAATAGAAGCTTAAAATTGAAATGAGTGGAGCAAGGAGGTTGTATATAATCTCCCCTGGGGAAAGGACAGCCTAAAAACCGGGAGGATAAAAAGGATAAAAAACAACAAAGAATGTGCTCAGATGTTAAAAGCGAGATATAAAAACCATAGATCAGGGGTTATTTGTGGATAAAAGGAGAGAAGAGCAGATATCTAAGTCACGATGTTAAAATCAAAAAACATCAAGAAAAGGTCATAAAAACATCAGAAAAAACCTCATAAAATATATCATAGAAAAATATCATAAAAAATATTATAATATATCATAAGAAATCATAATATATCATAAAAAAGGCCTCTGGTGCAGGTAAAAAAGGTAAAAAAGTGCAGAGCTGCGATAAAGTGGGATGGTTATGTATCTGCAATAAAACAGTTCAAATCTATATCGGCATTTAAACCTTCAGGACGGAGAGACCTCATCCTATAGATCCACTTAGTTTCATTGCGTGAGATCAATCTCCGTTTATTGCTACCCCTCCAATCTTCTTTGATCTTATCAATTGCATAAAAAATTAGGCCTGAAGGGTCCTTAGCATGCGCTTATGATGTTTTTATGACCTTTTCTTGATGTTTTTTGATTTTAACATCGTGACTTAGATATCTGCTCTTCTCTCCTTTTATCCACAAATAACCCCTGATCTATGGTTTTTATATCTCGCTTTTAACATCTGAGCACATTCTTTGTTGTTTTTTATCCTTTTTATCCTCCCGGTTTTTAGGCTGTCCTTTCCCCAGGGGAGATTATATACAACCTCCTTGCTCCACTCATTTCAATTTTAAGCTTCTATTTTTAATCATGTAACCAAGCTTAATTCCTTTTACCAATGATTTATGTTATGGTCTTCTTATTCAGCCAGCATTCTTCCTCCTTTTTACCCTCATGATAAGAATAATTTCTAGCACTTCCTCGTATTCCCGTGTCTCATCCTCTGCATTACTTATAAGTGATGGGTCCATATTATTACCCACACTCTCCTATATTTTATTTTATTTTATATTCTATTTCATGTTTAAAAGTTTTTTTAAAAAAAAAATTTTAACCTCTTTCACACCCAGCTCCCTAAAAGTCTTTTTATAAAGTTCTCAAAGTTTGTTTCTGGGCTTTGGGTCCATATTCAGTTATATCAGAGAACACATACCAAATTATCCTTTTAAAAGATTTCTTCAATATGGTCGATATCCAGCTTTCTCATCCAGCATCCTTTTTATATATAAACAACCTCTCTAAGTTTTCTCCCTCTATTCACCATAAATATATATAAAACTTTTTTTGTATTTTTGTGCCTTCCCATCCAACATCATATCCATAGGCACTAATGCACTTTTCACACACACTTTTGTTTTCTTTACCACCCGACACTCATTATTGCCATTAACATTGTCATTATTCGCACAGAATTTTTTACCTAAGTACTGTTTCATTTAAATAATAAAACCACATTTTTTTCACCTGGTTTCTCTCATTGATACACATTGAGGGAACCTTTTTTCCTTTTTTTCTTTTTGAGGTTTTTTATTTTTATTTTTATTTTTTTATATTCCTTTCTGTGTTTCTGAGGACATATGTGCAATTTGATATATGTGTTTTTTCCTCAAGAACAAATTTCTAAAAACTGTAATCAAGGATTCAATCATTAATACACATATTCCTTATTTATTTATTGCCTCGGTTCTGTTGTGGCTATTATGCAAAAGTTTCCGGATAAGTTCTTTCCCTTTTTTACCATCCAGACATCCGGCTTCAATAACATATCCACCTGTCCGCTAAACAGTTTTTTTAAAAACAAAAAAATTTTTTTAATTTCACCTTTTTATTTTATTTTTTCATTTTTAACTGGTCCTTTTTTTACGAGTTTTTTAATGTTTATAATAAAGAAATGGTTCAAATACGTAAGGTTCGTATACACACTCGTTTGATCAGATATGATGAAGTATGGCTGTTCCCCTGCACATCTATAGTAAGAAGCTAGTAGTGGAGCAATATGGCTTCCGGAGCGGGAGTAGCAAGATGGCGGTGTTGTTCCGTCCCCTCCGTTGCTAGGATACGGGCGGCTATAAGAAGTCCGGGAGTACGCTTAGTTGACGCCGCTCCAGTTGACGTCATTGTGACGAAACGCGTAGGGCGGAGTCTCCGACGTCATACGTCACTTCCGGTTGTCGACCGCGGAACGCGGAAGCATCCCGGCGCACACTGTATTCTGATCTCGATCATCTCACGAGTGAGTTATCTACGCCTTGCTTTATGCTATGTATGATTTTACTATTCACTATGGGGTTTCTTCTTCTATGAGCATCTAGGCCTCCCGCCAGCGGCTATTGATTGCATCATTTTTCGAAGGGGAACCCCTCATCATCATACAGGTTGTATTTGCAAAACGCCACCCAGTGGCCACTACGGACTTTACACAACAACGTTTTTTTCAGTTTATTATTACACTTTGTGTGGCACGTTTATTTACCTATCACCAAGTTCTTTTTACCCAATTTATGGTAGTGGGTTTATCACACTCACGGTATTTGTTTATTGCACTGTTTGAGATTTATTTTGATCTTCATGTAAATAAACACCCATATTTGCATTTCTGACTATCTTTTAACAATACTATTTGGCACATTTCACTATTTGTGGGTCTTCACACCCTTTTATTCCCACTCACGTTATTTGGGGTATTTATAAAGGTAGCGCCAACACCAATCGTCACATTTTTATTTATCACTTTCACCTTCATCTAAGGTTTGATTGGGGCAGCTTACACCTTATTATTTTATTATTTTGCTTGTGTGTTTTTCCACCCCCCTTTCTTCATATTTTGAAATCCGTAGCGCTGGTCACCTCTCTTTATCATTATCTTTGTTTACCATCTTTGGTGGTATACAACTAGACCTAGCTGCAATGGATATATTCAAATATATGACGGGGAGAAACGTCAACGTTGAGGAGATTTTTGATCAAGTAACAATAATCCAAAGACAGGATATGGAGGGCTCCTTCAAACAACTTAAACAAAATATGGAAAAACAACTTAGGGTGTGGTGGGATATCGCCACCCTAGAAAAATACAGCCGTGAGGGCATAACACCTAGGAGATTAAGGTGGGACATATCCCCCAATGACCATATAACAGATACCACTATGTTGGAAGAATGGTATCATTTTTTCAACAGATGTGAAAAAGAGTTATTGGGGGTCATTATTAAAAGGAGACAATATAAATTAAAGAAAATTGAAGCCACCATTACTCAATTGAAGGAACAATTAGCCCCCCATGCCGAAACAAATGAATACAAAAATCAGGAGAAGAGTCTACAGAAATCCATATTAAAATATGACAAAACTGTACAGGCTAAAAAACAAAAGAAATATAAAAGGGATATACTAGATTATAGAAACCAGACCGTCTATAAATGGCAATTGGACGAATTATACAATGGACAGGGCAGCAGTGTGGATCCCATTGACCTAACATCCAGGGAACCTTCTGAGAGAGGGGATGATGAAAATGATCCCTGGTTGGAGATGGGCACTCCCAGAACACCTAGAACACCTGGAACTGAAATTGAGGACAATATGGATACAGACTGGGAACCAGAACCATCTACATCTAACCTTAGGTCCAATACATACGCCAATACCAGAGCCAACAGAACACCAGCACAAAATCAAGCCCGGGTCAGTACATACAACAGATTTGCCCCGTTGAGCCACCATCAAGAAGTCCGGCACGAGGACCAAGGTCCACCGAGAAATGGGGTTTTTTTTCCCAGGGGAAACCGGGGAAGACCTCCAAGAGGAGGGGCCCTACCGAGATTTTACAACGAGTGGAGGAACAACGGATGGCAACAGGAACGAGGAAGACACAATGGATGGCAACAGGACCGGGGAAGAAACAACGATTGGCAGCAGCCATGGAGACGAGAAGAACAATTGAGGAGAGAAGCACCATGGGGAGGGCAAAGAGGATACCAGAGGCCACCCTATGGCCAGTACACCCCACGGAGAGAGGATCGGAGGGACCCGAGACCTCAAGGGGACCGAGGAGAAATATGGAGACCAGAAGGGTTCAATTTCAACAGGAGGGAAGAACAACCGAGATACTTCGAATACGGAAGAAACGAAAACCAAGGGGAAAACGTGGAGGGACAAAGAAAAAGAAGAAGGGTGTATTAGGAAAAGGTATTTTTAACCTCAGTGGAATAGTGTTTAATGAGGAGGAACTCAAAATCTTGGATTTAGGCCTAAAATATGCCCCTGATAAGAACTTGGATAAGTTTGAGGCATATATTGACCTTCAAAAATACATTCGAAAGATCAACATAAAAAAATTCTTTGAGATGAAAAAGGATAAAACCACCCCTCCAACATCAACCAAATTCAAACACACCACTCTAAGAAATAAATCAACCTTCAACCCAAAGAACCCAAAAAATGAGAACCTGGAAGTCTTTAAAAGAATGGTAGAGGAAGAGATCGGGAATTTGAAACTTGAGAAAAGAAAAGAGAAAAACATATGGGACACTATCAGGAAATTAGAAAAAAAGAAGGGGATCATTATCAGACCAGCCGACAAAGGTGGAGGTCTAGTTATTTTAAATCAAAGAGACTATGAGGAGGAGATGGAGACACTACTTAATGCAGAAGATACATATAAGAAACTTCCTGGAAATCCCAAGATGAAGTTGCAAAAGGTTTTAAGAGATTTTATTGGAAAAGGAGAGAGGATGGGAATTTTAAACAAAAAGGAAGCAGAGTATCTCCAGTTGGAAGCCGCGAGAACACCCATTATTTATTTTCTACCCAAAATACACAAAGATGAAAAAAAGCCCCCAGGACGCCCAATAGTGAGTGGCATCAACTCGGTGCACTCACGTCTAGGAGAGTATTTGGATAAATTCCTTCAGCCCCTAGTCCCCAAAGGGAGATCTTATCTTAGAGACAGCAAGCAACTTTTAAATGAAATAAAAAACATAACGGTTATGGAAGAAGATATACTGGTAACCATAGATGTAAACTCCCTATATACCAACATCAAACAGAGTGATGGATTAGACAGCATTGATTGGGCGTTACACAGATATACCGACCTTAGACAAGCACAGATGCACTTTATCCTTGAGGGCCTCAAAATGGCGATGAACTCAAACTACGTTTGGTATAAAGGGAAGTACTATGAACAAATCAAGGGTGTCGCGATGGGAGCCAAATACGCACCAAGTGTCGCGAACATTTTTATGCACAAATGGGAGGAAGAGCAGATTTTTAGTGTGGACAGACCTAATTTATTATATTATAAAAGGTATATTGATGATATCATTCTGATCTGGCGAGGGGACGCTGAAAGTCTACAATCTTTCTTTGACGAGATTAGTGGGAACAGATACGGAATAACTTTTACAGGCAATTGGGACAAACATAAAATATCATATTTGGATCTCGAATTATTTAAACAGGATGGAAATATTTACAGTAAAACGTTTTTCAAAAAAACCGATAAGAATGGGTATATTCCCAAGAAAAGTTGCCACCATCCGCAATGGCTGGGAAATATCCCCAAGGGATAGTTGTTACGTATACGGAGGAACTGCAGCAACGCCCGAGACTATGACATACAGGCTGATCTACTCATAGAGAGATTCATAGAGAAGGGATATAACAAGAAAGAAATGGAAAATCTTAAGAAAATAGTGAGAAACACGAACAGGGAAGAACTCATCAAGGATAAAGAGAAGAAGGAAAGAAAAAACAATTATGAATTCGCCTTCATCACTGGTTTTAATAGGCAACACAAAGAAGCAAAGAAGTGGAGAAAATAATAAAGAAACATTGGCCCATTCTCGCTGCAGATAAAACTCTGAAGAAGATACTACCAAAAAAGCCTACTTTCATATATAGGAGAGCTCCAACTTTAAGGGACAGATTGGTTAAGAATGTGATCAATCCCCCCAAACGGATCACACTCCCGACCAATCTTAATGTTTTTTTCAGATGCAAAAAATGCCTACCGTGTAGGACTAATAGAAAACAACCTAGAAAAACCACTGATTTTAAATCCAACACTACAGGAGAAAAATTTACCATTAAGGACACTATCACTTGTACCAGCTCCTACGTAACTTATGTCATCGAATGTCCATGCCACCTACAATATATCGAAAGAACTTCCCGACAGCTTTACGTCAGAATACGGGAACATATCAAAAACATCAAAAAGGGCTTTGATAAGCACACACTTTCTAGACATTTTAAAGAAGCGCATGCTAAGGACCCTTCAGGGCTAATTTTTTATGCAATTGATAAGATCAAAGAAGATTGGAGGGGTAGCAATAAACGGAGATTGATCTCACGCAATGAAACTAAGTGGATCTATAGGATGAGGTCTCTCCGTCCTGAAGGTTTAAACGCCGATATAGATTTGAACTGTTTTATTGCAGATACATAACCATCCCACTTTATCGCAGCTCTGCACTTTTTTACCTTTTTTACCTGCACCAGAGGCCTTTTTTATGATATATTATGATTTTTTATGATATATTATAATATTTTTTATGATATTTTTCTATGATATATTTTTTATGAGGTTTTTTATGATGTTTTTATGACCTTTTCTTGATGTTTTTTGATTTTAACATCGTGACTTAGATATCTGCTCTTCTCTCCTTTTATCCACAAATAACCCCTGATCTATGGTTTTTATATCTCGCTTTTAACATCTGAGCACATTCTTTGTTGTTTTTTTATCCTTTTTATCCTCCCGGTTTTTAGGCTGTCCTTTCCCCAGGGGAGATTATATACAACCTCCTTGCTCCACTCATTTCAATTTTAAGCTTCTATTTTTAATCATGTAACCAAGCTTAATTCCTTTTACCAATGATTTATGTTATGGTCTTCTTATTCAGCCAGCATTCTTCCTCCTTTTTACCCTCATGATAAGAATAATTTCTAGCACTTCCTCGTATTCCCGTGTCTCATCCTCTGCATTACTTATAAGCGATGGGTCCATATTATTACCCACACTCTCCTATATTTTATTTTATTTTATATTCTATTTCATGTTTAAAAGTTTTTTTAAAAAAACTTTTTTAACCTCTTTCACACCCAGCTCCCTAAAAGTCTTTTTATAAAGTTCTCAAAGTTTGTTTCTGGGCTTTGGGTCCATATTCAGTTATATCAGAGAACACATACCAAATTATCCTTTTAAAAGATTTCTTCAACATGGTCGATATCCAGCTTTCTCATCCAGCATCCTTTTTATATATAAACAACCTCTCTAAGTTTTCTCCCTCTATTCACCATAAATATATATAAAACTTTTTTTGTATTTTTGTGCCTTCCCATCCAACATCATATCCATAGGCACTAATGCACTTTTCACACACACTTTTGTTTTCTTTACCACCCGACACTCATTATTGCCATTAACATTGTCATTATTCGCACAGAATTTTTTTACCTAAGTACTGTTTCATTTAAATAATAAAACCACATTTTTTTCACCTGGTTTCTCTCATTGATACACATTGAGGGAACCTTTTTTCCTTTTTTTCTTTTTGAGGTTTTTTATTTTTATTTTTATTTTTTTATATTCCTTTCTGTGTTTCTGAGGACATATGTGCAATTTGATATATGTGTTTTTTCCTCAAGAACAAATTTCTAAAAACCGTAATCAAGGATTCAATCATTAATACACATATTCCTTATTTATTTATTGCCTGGGTTCTGTTGTGGCTATTATGCAAAAGTTTCCGGATAAGTTCTTTCCCTTTTTTACCATCCAGACATCCGGCTTCAATAACATATCCACCTGTCCGCTAAACAGTTTTTTTAAAAACAAAAACATTTTTTTAATTTCACCTTTTTATTTTATTTTTTCATTTTTAACTGGTCCTTTTTTTATGAGTTTTTTAATGTTTATAATAAAGAAATGGTTCAAATACATAAGGCTCGTATACACACTCGTTTGATCAGATATGATGAAGTATGGCCGTTCCCCTGCACATCCATAGTAAGAAGCTAGTAGTGGAGCAATATGGCTTCCGGAGCGGGAGTAGCAAGATGGCGGTGTTGTTCCGTCCACTCCGTTGCTAGGATACGGGCGGCTATAAGAAGTCCGGGAGTACGCTTAGTTGACGCCGCTCCAGTTGACGTCATTGTGACGAAACGCGTAGGGCGGAGTCTCCGACGTCATACGTCACTTCCGGTTGTCGGCCGTGGAACGCGGAAGCATCCCGGCGCACACTGTATTCTGATCTCGATCATCTCACGAGTGAGTTATCTACGCCTTGCTTTATGCTATGTATGATTTTACTATTCACTATGGGGTTTCTTCTTCTATGAGCATCTAGGCCTCCCGCCAGAGGCTATTGATTGCATAATTTTTTGAAGGGGAACCCCTCATCATCATACAGGTTGTATTTGCAAAACGCCACCCAGTGGCCACTACGGACTTTACACAACAAAGTTTTTTTCAGTTTATTATTACACTTTGTGTGGCACGTTTATTTACCTATCACCAAGTTCTTTTTACCCAATTTATGGTAGTGGGTTTATCACACTCACGGTATTTGTTTATTGCACTGTTTGAGATTTATTTTGATCTTCATGTAAATAAACACCCAGATTTGCATTTCTGACTATCTTTTAACAATACTATTTGGCACATTTCACTATTTGTGGGTCTTCACACCCTTTTATCCCCACTCACGTTATTTGGGGTATTTATAAAGGTAGCGCCAACACCAATCGTCACATTTTTATTTATCACTTTCACCTTCATCTAAGGTTTGATTGGGGCAGCTTACACCTTATTATTTTATTATTTTGCTTGTGTGTTTTTCCACCCCCCTTTCTTCATATTTTGAAATCCGTAGCGCTGGTCACCTCTCTTTATCATTCAACCACACTGCTCTACACATTTTGGGAAATTATCGACCCCAGGATAAAATATGCTAATTCTTACATATTTTGATTAGATTAATTAGAAAACAGGTGATAAATGTGCTAGTTTGCTAAAGTTTTCAAGATATTTTACAATAAAGAATTATACACAGGCGAGTATATTTGTCTTCAAGGAAGGGAGGTGTCTGATAATCATAATGCCTCGTAACTTCTCGAAAAAGTATGGTAGAACAATGAAAATTGTACTACATGGAGGTGTATCAATTCTTCTTTACTTTGAGACTAAAGATGATTATCTAACTGTAATTTATTGTTCTTTTATTGCAAATTTTGTCTTGCTCCGATCTATGCATCATACAGTTACATCTGGTGCCAAGGAACAGTTGCGTAATATTTTCCCTCAGAAGCCAAGATGTGTAAACATTGCTGATAATGTCTGCTACATTTGTGGCAAGGCTACAGTTGCATCTCAAAAGTGCAGTATGACTGAAGTGGTAAAGAAGGCATACCACCTATATTTTGGATGCAAAATAGGGGATCAGGACAAGAGTTGGGCCCCTCATTATTTTTGCATTACATGTGTAACTTATCTGCGTCATTGGCTAAATAGGAAGAAAAATCCATGCCTTTCGCAGTTCCAATGGTGTGGAGGAAGCCCACCAATGATAGTAGCGGCTGTTATTTTTGCATGGTTCCTCCAAATGCAAAAGGGATCTCAAGAAAGAAGAAGTGGACCGTGGAATATCCAAACATTCCATCTGCACTGTGTTGTTTACCTCATGGTGCATAATAGCACATCTCCCTCGTAATTTTGAATTATTTTGATGCAATTCTGGTCTGAAGCTGTATCTTGTAAAATGGAGGCAATTAATACTCAGGACTTAATTTTTCTTTTATTAGTTACCCATTCTGGTTAAACTTAGCTACTTTCATTTCTGAGGCTTTTTTCTTTTAGACCAGTCATGCCTATACAGAGATAGTTATAAAAATGACAAAAGTCCTGACAGAATTAAAAAAAAAACAATAAAATGTCTCATGTTATTTGGTCCAGAAATAAGCAAACTGATTCACTTGATCTTACATTAGCTAAATGAGGAAATGCATGACATTATGCTAGATAGTACCATGACAGTTTATCCTCCACATAAGCAACATCAGGACATTTGATTGGTTCCCTGATAGTCTTTTGCAAAATCCTGTAAGATGTTAATTTTCCTCTTGCCCTCTACAGCTGCTAGTCAGAAGGACATGCTTTATCAGGCACAAAGCCCTTTATAAAAAAAATGGCAGAAAATAATTTTGCATTGGGTCAGATTACATTTAGTCACATTGCTAAAGGGTTCATGTTCACTCTTCATTGCCCTTATTATCTATGCTTGGGAAGTTTGGTGAAGTTGCTGATAGTTAGTAAATTAGGCAGTAGAAATGAAAGTTGAAAAAAAAAAAAAGATTTATGTTTTAAGTAATTGAGAATGTTTACATCTGTACAGTTTGCACATTTCTGGATTTTACAGCAGCCACTAAGTTGTAGAACAGCTTTAAGTCATAACTGTGTTGGGGCATTATAGATGATTTGACAACAATTAATGAGGCCTAGAGGACACCAGAATCCCAGCACCAATTCCTGATGTCACAGAACAGAACCACCAACCACTGCTACCATGCCGCTTTGTTGAAAGATCTAGTAACTTGGCAGATATGCTTTAAAAAACTCTACCTACATTTCTTAAAAACCATTGAGCCTTGGTTCACACTGGTGTGAATTAGATGCAGGTTTACCCATATTCAATTTGCATGTCAGGAGACTGCGACCGGCTCTCAATGGAGCCAGTTTCACACAGCTCCAGGATGGCTGCAGGGGGGGGGGGGGGGGGGGTTCCAAAAGAGTCCAGTATGTCTTCTGGTCCATTTCAGGCCAGAATTCAGTGAAAACTTAAATTAACAACAGTAAAATCAACCTGTATATGCAGTAAAGCATGCTTGCTGTGCTTACTGTGGAACCTAAGAGGGTTATTCTCAGCATTGTGTAGAAAGGCTGTTTGATCCTGGCTTCTCTGATCCTCCCCTCCTTCCACTGTCCTTTTATAATTTCCTTATAGCACAGAGTCTATGGAGTCTGGCTGCACATGCTCAGTTTGGTGTATATTTCTAGAGAGATTTTTTTTTTTTCTTGGAAGGGTGCATGTGATCAGCACAGGGCCAATTAGTACTGTCCAGACAGAGGGTAAGGAGTATTTCCATCTCATATGACAGCCAGAAAGCTCCTCCTACGAGCTTTACCAATGCTTGGCTGGACGCTAAAAGAAGTCTCAAGTCTGTGGTAACTGCTGATGAGAAAAGGTATTTAGCAGTTCAGATTTACTAAAATAATTGCATTTCCATTTTCTGTGTACTGTGGGAGACCAGATATAGTGAATTCAGAGTCCTGGGTTTAGTAACACTTTAAGCTCACTTGCTATTGTTTTGTGTCCAGGCCTCTTCTAGCCAGGAATTATTTGTCACCTGCCTCTGTGATAATAAAGAGGGAGGTGTGGAAATGAGAAAAAAAAAAAAAAAAAAAAAAGCAAAGCAGATGTTTATCCACAAAGGTATTTATTTGTCCACCAACTAAAAATTTACCTAAGCTGCTCATGTTGCAGTACATACAATATCTATTACATGGGTATGTACAGTACAGGCCATGCCCATAACCATTGCATGTTCTTTCACAAACATGTGGCATAGGCTGTTGCTGTAGGATTTAAAGCCACCAATAACAATGCTTTCCATGTGCTTTACACCTGCGTTTCCAATAATGTGACATTTATGTATGATGTTATAGAAGTTCTTTTTTTTTTTTTTATATAATTTCCAACATATGTCTGAGGAAGCAAAATTCATGTGTGAAGCACATTGCTAGCTGGCCTATGTCCAAGAGAAATGTTGGGTTAATATATGACAACTGATCCTCTGATTTACTTGAAAACCCATGTGACATTGGTGTAAGGCATAAGTATATGAGGAACTAAAAACAGCAAAAAGAGGGCGCCTGGGTCAGTGTGATAGTAAAAACTAGTAACACTTTATTCAGATACACTTACATAAAAGTATCTTGCAAGCGGCACATAGAGTGAATGTGAATCACCAAATAAAGCAGTCAACAGCCACAAGGGTTGAGAAGACCGCTGTGGGGATAAGCTTAGACTAGCCGTATGGAGGTATATTACCGGCGGTGTCTCCAGCTCTCACAGAACTAGCAAAAAAACAAATCAGGATGGGGACGGGCCGCAACAGCACCTTCAGGCAAAACCGCCCCAGAAAATGTATACTGTCTGGATAGAATAAAAAAACAGCCAGTCAGCACAGAGACCAGGTGTGGCTAGTAGCCCGAACAACAGGGCAATATTGGCTGGCTTTTAAAGCTGCAATCTATTCTCCAACGTGTATAACTTTCATAGCTAGAACTTTTCCCTGTTCAAGATGTTCTGATGCAAACTGAACAGGGGGGTGTGTTCGGCCCATCACTAGTTACTATCTCCAGGTGCGTGGCACTGCCATGGGTACTTTCTTTGTACCTTGTTATACCAATCTCACCATGGGTTGGTGGGAGGAGTCATGCATCTGGAGAAGTAACCTTTTTGCATCTCAGATTGTCTTCTATGGCAGATATATTGATAACATGATCATTATATGGGATGGTCCTCCTTCCTCTATTTCCCCTTTTTTCCAGTACTGTAATAAAAATAACATGGGCATCTCATTTACTCATGTAAATGATCCTCACTCTCTTGTGTTTTTGGACCTTGAATTATCCCAATCGGAGGGCTGGATTGTGTCTAAGACACAATTTCAAGCCCTCAAGGGGAAATTCGTATCTCTATTTCGCGAGCTGCCACCACCCCAATTGGAAACAGAATATCCCCAAGGGCCAATTTTGTAGACTGAGAAAGAATTGTACACTAGATAGTGACTACGAGGCACGAGCGCAATTCTGACGTAATTCAAAAAGCCTTTTTGGAGTGCCAAGCCCCCATCTCCAATCAGGACAAGTCGATAACGTCTGTTACTAGGTCAGAGGACAAGCTCATTAACCAGTATTACAATCAAAACAAAAAGATGCACATCATTAGACGCTACTGGGGTATTCTTTTACAGGACTGGACCAAGGGTCATCTATTGTAAAGTTAGAACTGTGAAAAATATGGTAGCCTCAAGTAGGATTCCTCACTGTACTACTTCAGTCAGAACATTAGCCACCTTTTGCAATCTGACTGGTATGTTTTGGTGTAAAAAAATCTGATGTAAAATGTGTTGGTTCGTGGAGCACCGCCAGAAGAGTTTTAAAGACAATTCAGGTAAAAACTATATCAAGCAATTCTATAGTTTCTCGATGGAATTTGTTATATATTTTTTGACTTGTCCTTCATGTCCATAATAAATCCACTGAAGGATTTAAAGTCTGAGTGTTGGAATCTGTGGTCCCTACTTGTGGCTCCAGGGCTGAAAGATTCCAGATGTTATGCCATAGGGAAACCTACAGGATTTTAACCTTGAATTCTCTGGCGCCTGGGGTTTTGAATGAGGAGATAGAAGTCAACACAATTCTATGATACCTATAGTGTAATTTTTCATATAGTGAAAATAATAGGTTTATTTGATGTCACCTTTTGTATAGCTATTAATCAAGTTTTTTACAATTTATTTTGAAAAACGATCATACATGTGTTACTATGCAGCTGTTCATTCAGATCAGATGACATTTTTATAATTTTTAAGAATTTTCTGTATTCGTCCCCATTTTCCTTTATTTTATTTTTTATACTTTTTAGCTGTGCTATAGTTAAAAAACGGCGTAGGGTCCCCCCAAAATCCATACCATACCCTTATCCGAGCATGGAGCCTGGCAGGTCAGGAAAGGGGGAGGGCGAGCGAGCGTTCCCCTCCTGAACCACACCAGGCCACATGCCCTCAACATGAGGGTGGTGCCTCAACCCCCCCCCCACACCACAGAGCACCCTGTCCTCATGTTTATAGGATGGGGACAAGGGCCTCTTCCCAACAAAGCTGAGCTGTGGTTGTCAGGGTCTCCCTTATCAGAATCTAGAAGCCCCCCCCATGTGAATTGATATTGGGTACATAGTACCTCTACCCATTCACCAAAAAAGTGTAAAAAAGTAAAAACCACAGAGCACAGAACACAGTTTTTGATAAGTCCTTTGTTGAAAAGAAAAAAGAAATAGTGTCCCTCAATGTAAATCCATCATCAATCATGCCGCCCACCTGACCCGAAAAATACCCCTACCCATTCACCAAAAAAGTGTACAAAAAAAAATAAACACATAAGACAGTTTTTGACAAGTCCTTTATGCCCCCCGATGTTAATCTAGCATCAATCATGCTGCCTGCTCGAAAAAAAAAAAAAAAAAGTTCAGCTCTGGATGAATGCTTCCCGCGGACTGCCCATTCGCGGTTTGACAGTTCTTATATAGGGAATTGGCAGGGCCACGCTGGAGTCTATGGACAGACGCACTCTTTTACCCATCACAAAACCTCCAGCAGCACTGAATGTCCATTCAGAAAACACACTGGAACCAGGACAGGCCAGTAGTTTGATTGCATATTGAGCAAGTTCTGACCAGTGGTCCATCCTCAAGACCCAGTAACCCAGTGGATGCTCAGTTGGAAAGGTCTCCAAGCCTGCTCTTGCCCCTAGATAATCCTGCACCATATGATGCAGATGCTGAGGATGGTTGCTTAAACCTAACAGCCCTGGGCACTGAGGACTACAGAATTGTTTAACCACTTTAGGACCGGAGGATTTTCCTGCTTAATGACCAGACCACTTTTTGCAACTTGGCACTGCGTGACTTTAACTGACAATTGCGCGGTCATGCAATGCCATACCCTAACAAAATTTACGTCCTTTTTTTCCCACAAACAGAGCTTTCTTTTGGTGGTATTTGATCGCCTCTGCGCTTTTTTTTGTGATATTAATAAAAAAAAGAGCAAAAATTTTGCAAAAAAATTGATATTTTCTACTTTGACAGTTAAAAAATATCCAAATATATTCCATTTTTGTCATATATTTAGGCCAAAATGTATTTAGCTACATGCCTTTGACAAAAAAATTCTCAAAGAGAGTATTTTTAGCCACTTTAAGACCGGAAGATTTTACCCCATTCCTGACCAGGCTATATTTTGCGATTCGGCACTGTGTTATTTTAACGGACAATTACGCGGTCGTGCAACGCTGTACCCAAATTAAATTTCTATCCTTTTTTTTCCCCACAAATAGAGATTTCTTTTGGTGGTATTTGATCACCGGTGCGATTTTTAATTTTTGAAAAAAAAAGCGACAATTTTGAAAGTAAAAACAATGTTTTTCACATTGTGATATATAACAACATTCCCCAAAAAAAAATTATAAATCAAAATTTTTTTAACATTTTAGGCCAATTTGTTTTCTGCTACATATTTTTGGTAAAAAAAATCACAATAAGCGTATTTTGATTGGTTTTCACAAAGTTATTGCATTTACTAACTACAGGAAAGATTTGTCATTTTTATTGTTTATTTATTTTACTAGTAATGGCAGCAATCTGCGATTTTTTTTGTGGGACTGAGGCATTGCGGCGGACAGATTGGACCCCTAACTGACATTTTTGACACTTTTGGGGGGACCAGTGACATTACTACAGTAATCAGTGCTATAAATATGCACTGTTACTGTAATAATGACACTGGCAGGGAAGGGGTTAACACTGTTTGTGATCCAGGGGCTAAATGTATGCCTCATGCTTACTGACGTGTGTGGGGGGAGGGGATTGTGTGACACAGACACAGATCGCAGGTTCAGCTATGCTGAATCCTGTAATATGTCCCTGGCTGTCCCAGAGGAGATCCACCCACTCTGTTTACACAAGCGGGCGGATTTCCTCACTCTGTCCCCGACGATCAGGGAAGAACGGTGGTGATCACCGCCTCTCCTCCCCTGGCCCGACTCCCGCCGTGTCTGAATACAGCGAGAGGGGGCAGGATCCAGCGACGTAGGTCTACGTCGCTGGACCCAGGAGAGCCACTCTACCGCAGTACGCTCAATGTGAGCGGTCGGCAAGTGGTTAAAGGCATTCTCCACTGCTCCTCATTTGACCGCACGAAGCCTCAGAAAAATGTTGTCCAGGAAATGATAACCTCCCAGTGTCTGAAAAGGTGTTACGCAAATTTTTCTTCAATGCATCCTCAAGATGTTCCATCCTCTGCTCTCTCTGCGAAGGCAGGATGAGCTCTGCAACTTTACTCTTGTAACGTGGATCAAGAAGAATTGCCAACCAGTAATGATCCCTCTCCTTGATACCATGAATCCTCGGGTCCTTTCGCAGGTTTTGCAGCATCAGGGAGCCCATGCAGCGTAAGTTTGAGGAGGCATGACATGAGATTCTGAGTACTCAGGGTTACTAAGGAGGACATTGTCAGGAGCAACCTCTCCCCATCCACGTAAAACTTCTGGAATTTTTTAGGGAATGAAAACCATCCCTTGAAGACTTCAGTATGTTATCCTTTACATACATGCTGCCAAAATCCTCCTTCTTGTGCACCCTGCCTTTGGCCAATCATGGCTGTGACAGTACATTGTGCTGTGATTGGCCAAAGCATACAGGTCAGGTGCATGCTTTGGCCAATTGCAATTGCACAGTGCATTATGGGGCGCTCGTCGATGGGAGAAATTCCCGCTGAACGCCCAGGGTGTTTGTGTGTTCAGTGAACATGCAATTTTCGAGTCAAACGAACATAAAGTTCATCACTAATAATACCCCCCAAGATGCTTAAAGTAGTTGTGTTCCAAGCAGAACTGCATACAATCCAGGATGAACTTGGCCATTAGGTGATGTAGGTTAGGTTCCCCTGCTAAAAACTCCCTTATGCTGTGAGTTCAACTTCATGTGGAATTGATATGTACAAGGAAGTCACATCGAGAGAGAGCCAAGTGTAGGAACTATCCCATGTGTAGTGTGACAGGGAGCAAGCTTATCCCTATCCCTTATCCCTACTACTATGGACTGTATTTACTAATTTTTACCTAATTTGTTTTGAGTATATCTTGTTTTTTTCCCCTGTTATTGATATTGATCCCTTATGGTCCACCTTAATGCTGGCAGTGACCGCTGACTCACACACTACCTGCCAGTTCTGTGTGATATATTACTGGTATATGAGGAAATGTTTGAAGAAATTTTGTAAGAACTCTGTGGCACATACATTGGGGTTGATTTACTAAAGGCAAATAGATTGTGCACTTTGCAAAATGCAGTTGCACTATGCAAGAGCAGTTGCTCCAGAACTTAGTAAATGAGTAGAAGCTCTGCTGACTTACATCATCCATTCATGTGCAAGCAAATACAGTGAAACCTTGGATTGAGAGTAACTTGGTTTGAGTGTTAAGCAAGACAAATTTTTTAAATATATTTTGACTTGATAAACAAGTGATGTCTTGATATACAAGTAGCATCACGTCACAACTGAGTATCGAGAGGTGCCTCTGAGCGTAGCAATATGGTTACATTTAATGAAGGTACAACATTTAGCAAATCACATGGTTGATGATTAAAACAGGTGCATCTAAGTATGCAGGCAACTGGGGTAAGCTGTACACATAGACCATCCTCTGCACCACCATCAAGGCCATCCCTTCCACACTGCGCTCCACGAGCAATTCAAGCCTCGCTTTCAGATCGCTATACTGCAGGGTAGTCTTCCCAGGTCACAATTGCAGACTGATGGCAGTGAGGAGGATGGTCTATGTGGATAGCTTTACCCCGGATGCCTGCATTCTTAGATGTGTCTCTTTTAATGAACAACCATGTAAGTTGCTAAATGTTGAACCTTCAATAAATATAACCATATTGCTACACTTAGAGGGGCTTCTCTTCTTTTTTATACTCTGTAGCTTCTGCTGGATTTTGCTACAAATCCCCTTCTGGAGGAGGCTATTTGTGGATGGACATTTTATGGTTACACAACCTATGACATTGCTAAAACCTTTTGATGTGGACTTTAAACTGAAGGAATTATGAATAAATGGTTGTGAAATGAATCATCTGAGTTTCCATTATTTCTTATGGTGAAATTTGCTTTAATAGATAGCTTTGGGTAACAAGCATGTTTCTGGAACTAATTATGCTCGCAATCCAAGGTTTTACTGTATGCTGTTTTGTTTAATCTCCCTTGCATGTAATTGGGTATGCTTTGCAAAGTGAACCAACCCCATTGTGTTTCTTACTTTGCATTTTCATGTATATACGAATAAAGATGTAAAACTTTTTTTCAATCATTCTCCTTTTCAAATTTCATTGTAGTACTTGGATATTCAGCTCAGGATATGAGAAATACATCTTTAATAATTTGAGAATCTATTCTTAGAATGTGACATTTAGTAGTATACATTCCACTACTAATGCATGAGGAAGCTAAGGCTAGGGACAGCATGATGAACTGGACAATTGTTGAATTTTGGACAATAATTTTCGTGCATAGGGATGTTGCTATGGATGGGTGAACAGTTCGGCCCAAGCATGAGTTCAGGCCAAACATTGGCTGTTCGCCCCTTCGGAGAACACCTGAATTATCAGGACGTTCGACCATTTGTTAAGCCTGCTGAATGACCACAATGCACTGCCGCACAGTGCATTGGAAACCCTGAAGCAATGAAAGCTTTGCCCAATCAGGGCACAGAGCACTGCCAGAGCCATGTTTGGAGAAAGTAATGATGATTCTATACAATCATGGCTCATTGCGCTTAGTCCCACCCCACACTATAAAAGTATTCCTTCAATAGCAGCTATTTGTAGACAGATATCGGCGCAGATAGAGGTAAAACAAGGCTCTGTTCAGTGCTACTAGAGTTAGAGTGCTATAGTGTGCTATTCTGATTCTATTGTCAGTGAAGAATATCAGTTCAGTGTGAATCTAGCAATAGTTCAGTCAGTGTGAGTGTAGTGACCATTAATTTTCTACTTTACTGTCACCTTAGTGTGAATCTAGGGATAGTTCAGTCAGTGTGAATGTAGTGACTATTCATTTTTACCTTAGTGTCAATTTATTTTGTCAGGGCAGGTTTACTGCATTATAGTTCAGTGTGTTAGTGTACGTTTAACAAAGTATTTTTCTATGCGTAATGCAGCATATTTCCGTGTGTTATGTGCCTTTAACGCAGTATATTTCAGTGTGTTACATTAGTTTAATGCTGTATAATTCTGTGCTCTTAATGCAAGTTTAACGCGGTCTATTTCAGTGCATTACTGCACGTTTAGCGCAGTATATTTCTGTGAGTTAGTGCTCGTTTAACGCAGAATATTTCTGTGCGTTATTGCACGTTAACGCAGAATATTTCTGTGCGTTATTGCACGTTTAACTCAGTATATTTCTGTGCGTTACTGCACATTTAATGCAGTATATTTCATTGCCTTACTGCATGTTTAACGCAGCATATTTCTGTGCATTAGTGCACGTTTAACGCAGTATATTCTGAGCGTTAGTGCAGTTTTACTGCAGTATATTGTAGTGTGTCAGTATAGTGTGTCTGTGTAGTGAGTAATCAAGTGTACACCACTTTCCATTGATTAAAATGCATCTATGTACACATTCCCACATCTTTATTACATTTTCTTAATAAGCAGCCCCCCCCCAATCATGTTTAGGAGGCCAACATGGAGAAGGGTACCCATGGCACTGTGAGAGGGCCAGCAGAGTATGTGTCCACAGGCAAAGGTGGATGCGGTCCGTCCTCAGGCAGGGCATCGTTTTTTGTTAAGTGATGTTGCCTGTGCTATCCAGTCACAGCATACAGAGGAGGTGGTGGACTGGCTTACTAAACCATCCTCATCCTCTGTCACCCAAGCAGAGACTAGTGCGCAGTCCACTGCAGCTACCAGAGTGGCTAAATCTGCCTCCTTGTCCAAAGCTATTCCTGCCATAGCCCCAGCATCCGGCATGGAGGAATCAGCTGAGTTATTTGAACACAGCATCATCCACTTTCTCCTTGACGATGCACAGCCAATACTTGATTCAGATGTTGGTTCTGAGGTTGAGGAAGGTAGGAACATGAGCCTACAGAGAGGGGAGAACACCAGTACAGAAATTGGCAGTCATGTTCCCTCAGCCTCAGTGTATTGCATTGTCTCCACTGGAGACATAACTTGTCTCCAGTGGTAATGAGGATGGAGGAGATGATGATGATGAGGTCACTGACGCGACTTGGGTGCCAGATAGAGCAAAGGAGGAAAGTGAGGGTGAGACACAACCCCAACAAAGCTGACATCATGAAAGATATAGAGAGCAGCCACCCTATTCCATCACATCGTAGAGCTGTTATCACCTGGCACCCATCCCACAGCTAAGCTATCTGGGCCTTTTTTTTAAGCACATACTGTATGCAGCCGATCACACTGTTGCAATTTGCATTTCCATCTTTTGGATTCTGCCCCCTTCTGTGAATTTACAGAATGTGCTGCACCACAATGACAGGTTCCCAGCCACTATTTTTTTTCATGTAAGGCCATTCCAGCTCTGTACCATCACCTGGAAGGCAATGTTGTAGCATCGTTGGGCAAAGCAGTCAGCCGCAAAGTCCACATTCCTGCTGACACATGGAAGCATGGTCAGGGACGTTATATTTAGTTCACAACACACTGGGTAATTGAAATTTGGAAGGATACAGGACAGAGCCCAGTGCTGCAGCTGGTTGTTCCACCATGTCTCCATACAGCTAGTGGTGATTATGTGAGATTTGTCAACTCTACCCCCTCACCCTCCTCCTCCTTGCCCTCCTTTGCTGAATTGTCCTATGAACCACAAAGTACCCCCTAAGCGTTCAGTCAAGCTAAAAGGTGCCATGCAGTGCTTCAGGTGGTGTGTCTAGGGGACAGGAACCACACCAGAGAATAAATCCTTGCAGGTCTGCAGGGACAGGCCCAGAGGTGGTTCACGCCACGCCAGCTCGAGCCAGAAATGGGGATGTGTGATAATGGCTCAAACCTCCTGTTCACCCTTAGACAGGGAGGGTTGACACGTGGCTTCAGTTTGGTGGTGCCAGAAAAGCAGGCCAGAAGAGTCTGTACCCATTTCAGGCGGTCATACGCAGCCAGTGCTCAGTTGGCTGAAATTCAGTGACAATTCCACCTGCCCGTAAACCGCCTGATTTGTGACATGCCCACAAGGTGGAACTAAAGTTTGGCAATGCTGCAGCGGCTGCACATGCAGCAGAGGGCCATCAACAAGTACCTGTGTGAGTATGGCACAAAGACAGGCTGAGGCCAGCTTGGCTTTTTTCCCCCACGCCAATAGCTGCTGATAAAGGATGAATGCACTGTACTGTCATAGTTTGAGGAGGCAACAAGGATGGTGAGCCATGACAATGCATTTATCAGTGACACAATCCCTGTTGTGTTCCTGCTGGAGCAGACTCTGCCTCGAGAACCCTGTTCATAATGCCATGCAGAGCAGCGGGAGGAAGAGGAGGACTTCCTTTCCTCACAAGGCTCACTTTATGCAGAGACCATTCTTCCTATGCCACAGAATGCACAAGAGGAGAGGGAGGAGGAGGAGGAGGATTCTGGCAGTTCTGGAGGTATTGAAGCAGAGGAAGACATATGTCCAACCTTAAGAGATGGTTTTCCATCCCAGAACCCGTGGCAGTGAAACGTGGCTGGCAGGAGGCAGTTCCAAATACTGTAATCCTCAGTGACCCCAAGGAGTCTGCTTCTCATGCCTCCACAAACATGCGGTACATGGGCTCTCTCATGCTTCAAAGCCTGTGAAAGGACCCAAGAATATGTGGCATCAAAGAGAAGGATCACTATTGGTTGGCAACCCTCCTTGACCACTGTTACAAGGGGAAAGTCTCAGAACTCATCCTGTCCTCACAGAGGATGTAGAAGATGAAGACGTAGTTTTTAGGCTTCTGTTGGTCAAAAGAGAAGTGGTGGAGAAGGAGGCCGCTTAAGTGATGTGTTTCACAATTTTTTTGTCCTCGCCGCCCAGGGCTCTCAGCTTCCACATCCCATCGGCAGCATCTCCGTATATGGTGGACAATTATCTAGGGGCGAAAACAGAGATGGAGAGCTTTCCAGTTGAGGTTCCACTGGGTCATGAGAATAGACCACTGGCTAGAAATTGCCCAGTATGCAGTTGAGCTGCTGGGCTGCACAACATCCAGCATGCTTTCCTAATGGGCATTCAGTGCTGCTGGGGGTTTTGTTACTGATAATAGAACATGTCTGTCCACAGACTCGTGGACCTTCTGACATTTATCAAAATGAATCAGTCCTGGATTAGCAGCAGCTATGAAGCCCCTGATGCTGATGTCACTAATTAAGTGTTTTTGGGATGTGGAATCTCTTCAAGATGTTGTGGGTGTTGATGTTATCTGGAAGACATTTTTTGGTGTAGGTTTTATGGGCACAATTACCACCTAATTTTTATGCACGTGTTTGACAGGTGCATATCATTTCAATTTTTGACAGCAAGGCCAATTCTTGCTTTCATCAAGAGTACCTCTATAGAGTAATGGTGTGAAGGCGCCTTCGACGCCCAAAAACCAATTTTTCCACATCTGTTGCTTCTAATCAAAGTCTGCACAAGAGACAACAGAATTTATCCAAAAAATCTCTAATATTGTTCCTGGTGCATTACATTGTGGCCTCATGATACAGACTGGCTCCACAAGCCCTTGTTCACAAAATAAAGAATGCTTGCATGGAAAATATCATTATTTTTGGCTTTATAAATGCAAATATTTATACACAGTACAGATGTGCCACTTTACAGCCCCCCCCCCCCCCCTGCACTACATTGAAAGGAATTTTTCATTTTTATTGTTATTTCTCATTTTTATGCTTTCACTTTAAGCATCAGTAAATCACTGCTCATTTAAAAATAAAGTTTTTTACAATTTGTTTTTCATTGATACATGTCCCCAGGGCATTTCCCGGGCTACCATAACCATTGTATGCCCAATTACTTGCATATAAGCCTTCAAAATGGGAACTTTTGATTTTTACAGTTTAAGTACCAAAAACTTCAATGGGGTTCATTATTCGTTTCCGAGCTTTTGCGATGTTCGAAAGTTCTGGTGCAAACCAAACAGGGGGTCGTTTGGTCCATCTCTAGTTGTTGCAAATGCAGTCGGAGTAAGGAAGCCTTTAATATACAGTAAACTTACCCAATCAAATACTTTTTTTATCCATCCTGTCATCATGTTAATCCTTTTATTCCACCTAATCCAGTGTGTATTTGTGAAAGATACCGCTGTCAACAAAAAGTTAAAACTTTGGGAGTAGGGATGAGCTAAAATGCCCTGGGTTTGGGGAACTTCAAGCTTAAAGTGAAACATTAAACACATCCAAATTTCTTTAAGCCCTTCCAACCGCACACATACATGTGGAATTATGGAAGTTTTTCTACAGGGCCACATATATGCGTATCTCCCTTTGTGTGGGGAGGAAAGGCGGTTTAACCTTAAAGTACGTAGGGGGTTCTTTACTGTCAGAGCAGTAAGGATGTGGAATTCTCTTCCGCAAACAGTCATATCAGCAGGGAGCATCGATAGTTTCAAAAAAATATTAGATGGGCACCTTAAAGACCACAACATACAGGTTATACAATGTACGGTTAACAGCAACACACACACACACATCATAGGTTGAACTGGATGGTCTTTTTTCAACCTCACTAACTATGTAACTATGTAACTATGTAACCATGGGGAGCGTGCCGCACAGGGTTCAGGGTCAGGAGTAGGTTTTTAGTTAATCCCAACCTTATGCCTTTTAAAAGGTCAACTGGAGAGTATGTAGTAGAGCCCTTAGGGTTAGATTTTGAAACTCCACTGCACAATCTCAGATTGTCCTTCTAAAGTCAGGGTTACGTTTAACCCTAATGCTAACCTAACCCTAACAACAACTCATCCTCACCCTAGTTCTCTTAGATAAACAATTGGAGAGTGCATAGTGGAGCCCTGAGGGTTAGTGTTAGATTTAGGGGTTAGGTTTAACCATACCTAACCCTCACTAGAAACCCTCCAATTGCGCTCGTGAGAGGCTTAGGGTGAGGATGAGTGGTTATAAGGGTTAGGTTCTTCTTTTACATTATATATTTTTTCTTCACAGTCTCTTACAGTAAAAGTTGTTAAAAACAAGATGGCGCTCTGAACATATGAATAATAAATGTACCTTTTTTTTATAGTAGCACATTAAACATATTCGAAGGGGATGAAGATGATGAAGAAAGAGAAGAGCCAGAAGCAGTGGAGGGAGGTGGCACAGGTAAGGCTGCAAGCTACGAAACAAGGAACCTTCCGGTTCAAGGACACGCAGGTACATGACAGGACCCCCCTCTCCAATGGACCCCTCCGGGGGCCTAGTGAGGCTTAGCCGGAAAGGTGGCATGAAAGTTTCGGATGAGAGCAGGGGCATACAAATCTTTAGCTGGAACCCAGGAACAGTCTGTGATGGGGTATCCTTTCCAATGAACCAGATATTGAAGGCCACGACCCCGCCTTCTAGAATCCAGAATCCAGGATTTTTGGACTAGAAGTTAAAAAATTTTAGGGGGTCAGTTCCCATTCTGTCTGTTTGATGGAATGACGACGGAGGAAGTCTGCTTCCCAGTTGTCCTTCCCTTTTATGTACATGGCTGAAAGGGAAATCACTCTCTTTTCTGCCCAGCTCAGTGTCTCCTGAGCTAATCTTAGCAGGGTGCTTGATCTGGCCCCCCCCCCCTGATGATTCAAGTAAACTACTGCTGTAGCATTGTCTGAATGGACTTGGACTTCTTTCCCTAGAATGTCCTTCTCGAAGGCTCTTAAGGCCTTTCCCACTGCCTTCAGTTCTCTGTAGTTGGATGAGGCTTGACTCAGCTTTAAATCCCAGGTGCCCTGGGTCCGAGCTCCTTCTAGGTGAGCTCCCCACCCCTCGGAACTTGCGTCCATGGTAATCCTTATGGGTAGCTCTTGACCCCAGAGTCGCCCCTCCTTCAGGTTTTGGGGGACTGTCCACCATTTTAGTGATGATATTACTTGAGGGGACAGTGTAATCTTTTCGTCCATGGACTCCTGTCTCTTGTTCCAAGAGATCAGGTGAAAAAATGGGAGGTCTCGTGAATGTAGTTGGGCCCACTCTACAGCTGGAATACATGCTGTCATTAGCCCTAGAACTCATGATCTGTCTCCTGGAACACCAAGGATGAGAGCAGATATCTCTTACCGCTGAGACCACCTTTTCTCCTGGGAGAAAAAGTTTGGAGTCTGGTATCTATTTTGTACCCCAGATACACTTGGACCTGTGCTGGCTGTATTGAGGATTTCTCCATATTTAGCAGCCATCCTACTGTTTGTAGGACTGACATCACCTTTTGGCTATCTGCCATGGCCTGTCTTTCTGATCTTGCAAAGATCAACATATCGTCCAGATACGGGATCAAATTTAGGCCTTGCAGATGAAGATGGCCTACTACTTCTGCCAAGATCTTTGTAAAGATCCTTGGACTTGCTGCCAAGCCAAAAGGAAGAGCTCTGAACTGCCAATGTGCAGTTCCTTCTTCCGTCACAATAGCGAATCTGACAAATGCTTGATGTTCCGGATACATTTTGACATGTAGTTAAACATCTCTTAAATCCAATGTGGTCATAAAGACGTTCTGGCACAGATTTTTTCTGACCGCATAAATATTCTCCATGGAGAACTTCTTGTACATCAGAAATTTGTTTAATTTTTTGAGGTTTATGACTAGCCGGAATTTTCCTGAGGGTTTTGGCACCACAAATATGTGGGAGTAAAAGCCTTGGAATACCTGACCTGTTGGTACAGGTGAAATCACCCTCTGTTCTGCTAGTTCCTGAATACCTTCTATCAGTGCCTCTTTTGTTCTACTTTTGAGGCATAAGTCAGTTATTTCTGACACTGGCTGAGAGGCAAACTCCAGTCGGTAACCTTCCCGAATTATCTGGAGAATATAGGGGCTGGCTGAAATGTTTTCCCATTGGGAAGCAAAATGGGTCAACCTGCCCCCTACCCTGAAGCCCAGTTGGCTTCTTTGGACTTGGGTCCAGGTTTAAGGAACAGTAAATTGGTTCCTTGTTTTCCCTTTGCAGGACCACCTCTCCTGGCCTGTCCCCTGAAAGGCCTTTTTTGATTTTTGTCCTGGAAGTTCCGAAAGGAATATCTTCCCATCTTGTCCTTTTTCTTACTGGGGAATTTTTTCCCCTTCTCTGCAGATCTGGACAAGGCATCATCCAGTCCTGAACCGAACAGGAATGAACCTTCGAAGGGTAATGCGCAGAGTCTTTCTTTGGAAACTATATCACCTTCCCATGCTTTGACCCAAAGTGCCCTTCTAGCCGAATTCACTAGTGCTGCTGTTTTTGCAGATGCTACTATTGACTCCACTGCTGAGTCTGCTAAGTAGGATACTGCTTTTCTAACCACAGCCAAGGAATCTATAAGGTTTTGTGATCCCTCCATTGTGGGGACATGTTTAGACAATTCCTTGATCCAGAAGTCTGCATTTCTGGCCATATCTGGCCATACAGGTATCAGCTAGAGCTGTAGTCATATTATAAGCATTAGAGTTCCAAGCCTTTTTCAATAAGGATTCGATCCTGCGATCCATAGGATCCTTAATATGACCAGCATTTTCAAAGAACAAATCTGTCCCTCTTGATAGCTGTGCCAGAGGAGCATCCAGTTTTGGACTTTTTGTAAATACCTCCAATTCCTGTTCCTCAAAGGGATACCTTCTTTTCCAGCTATTTGGTCTGGATAAGGCATGCATAGGGAATTTCCATTCTTGGTGTATCATGTCTTTTAATGACTGGTGAATGGGAATTGTTCTGTACTGGGCTCTTTCCAAGCCTTTGTACACCTTTTCTTTACTAGAAGACTCCCTTACTGGGGTAGGCATTCCTTCAGTGGCATGTACCACTTTAAGGAGACCCTCCATGCACTCCAACGGAAAAAGGCTTTTGTTTCTCTTAAACTTATCCTTTTCCTCCTCACTGTCAGTTTCTGAGTCCTTATCCGAACTGGATGGACCTCCCATGTAACTAGTGCCTTCCCCTGGATCCTCCTTTTCCCTGACTTGTGATGAGGGAATGGTTTGAGATCCTGACCAGAGAGATGAGGGTCTTCTTGACCAGCCACTGTCCTGAGAGGACAAGCTATCCTTGGATACTTCCTCTGCTGGGGTTTGAGGGATAGCTGCTGTAGTCCTAAATGACTGAATAGTAGCTAACATTTCCTCTTGCATTGATTTGAGAAAATCCTTCATTAGAATTGATGTTTTTTGCCCTGCTAACTTATTAATACAAGTATGGCATAAGGGCTTTAAGTAAGACTTAGACAATCTAACCCCACAGTTCCCACATTTTCTAGACATGCTAGTGCTGACTGTGGAAGGGGGTTTGGCAGGGGCTTCCTGTGCCGGTGTCAGACCTGTGTATAAACACAAGAAGACAAAAGAGACACAATATGTGACACCATAGACATTCTCTAGTCTACCATTAGGTCAGGAAATGGCAAGGCATGCCTGTCTTCCAATAGACAGCAGTCGGCCCGCCAGCAGTGTAGTCACTTACCCGGTCCTGTCGCCACCTGCGCTGCCGCTTTTTCCTCTGTGGGAAATGCAGACATCCCTGTTTCTTTTTGGGGCAATTTCAGCCCTTTCGTAGCCGGAGACTCAGCCATGAACTTACATGGACCCGGCGTCACCTCCACGCTGTGCCTCTTCCTGGTATCACTCGCTCCGCCTCTTCCGCCGGTCTCCACAGCGAGGCTTGAGGCGCGCTCCTTGGCGGGAAATTCGAAATCCTTACCGCCTAAAGGAGCCGATGGAGGAGACTTTTCCTGCAGAGACAACAGGACTTCAGGTATAGAGGGACCTTCACTGTAAGGTATACCGACTACCTGGAATGTTGGCGACCTGAAAGTTCCTGTTTCCAGGATGCAGATAGGGAGGAACCTGCCATTAGGCTGACCATAGCTGCCTTCCAGGGGTACCTATCAGACAGTCCTTTGCCTTCAGGTCAGTAAAAAAAACAAAAACAAAAAAAAACAAACGTTCCGATGTGAGGTTGGAAACACAACTGAACTGAAGCTCAAGGATGGGTGGGACCTTTTTAACAGCTGCAAATTAGTTGTGTTTCCTGTGAGGCGGAGCCACAATCTCTCATATGTAGGCCATCCTGGAAGGGTGAAAGGAGAAAACATTTTTAACTGCATTGCATCATCCATGCATGACAAAGGCCTTGAATGGTCTAATTGTGTGGGATTTAGCAGTGACAACTGCAATGTGATGATTGGAAAAAATAACTATTGACAAGTGTCTTCAGCTCTCCCTCTGTCTTATCTCACTAACTATGCTCGTTTTATTACCATTGCCAGTTAAATTTGTTTTTCTCTTTTTTTTTTCCCTTTAACTTAAAGCGGTTGTAAACCCTATAAAAAAAAAAAAAAAAGAAATTAAAAACCTGCAAGACAAAGGCATAATGAGCTAGTATGCATCGCATACTAGCCCATTATGTGTAACTTACCTTAAAACGAAGCCCCGACACGGACCCCCGGACATCGCTGCGGGCGCTGCCATGATCCCTCGCAGTCTCTTCCGGGTTCGGCGGCTCCGGCGTGCTGATTGGCCGGAAGAGACGGCTCCGGTGCGATGATTGGCCGGAGCCGCGATGACGTCACTCCCGCGCATGCGCAGGAGTGATTTTTCCGGCAAACTAATTGAAGGTCCCCCCCCCGGACCTTCAGAGCGCATGCGCCGCTCGCGCGAGCGGCTGCATGCACTGTAAATATCTCCAAAACTGTGCCGGTTTAGGAGATATTTGTACCTACAGGTAAGCTTTATTATAGGCTTACCTGTAGGTAAAAGTGTCAAAAAGCGGGATACTACCGCTTTAAGAGATTGTGTTTTTTTTTTACCATTCTGCTAAACAATTTTGTGAAACAGTACTGCTTGGACCTTGAAGGGGACATACCCCAAAAGCTTGTCCTGAAAAAAATTGTATGTTAGTGCAAATAAAAAAGTATCACGGACAGTACTCAATTCTCTATTGACAAAAGTGAAAGCACAGCCCCTCATATTTACAGTGTTGGCTGTCCAAATCACCTAGTCAACATTTGCACCAAAACTGCCGGTAAGGAGCTCTGTGTCACCTGAGGAACTGCTCATTGACATACTACTACTTTGAGAAAAGTTCCGAACAAAGAGAAGAGTTAAGAGTTTTGCAATGTTGCCCAGCAGAGTCCAAAAGCATTGTCCTACACGCTGGCTTTCTTTAGGAAAAGGTTTGGACCATCAGCTCTACCAGTGGCCAGCTTTTTTCATATTTTCAGTCAAACAGTGAGAATCAAAAGTCAGCTCATATTCAGAAAAGGCTGAAAGATCCCCAAAATAAACTATATGCATGCTTTCTCCATAACATCACACAATGCTTTGACAAATTTAAATTTGATTTTTCAAAACAAGGCACCTGTCCTCTTCAAGTTGCATCAGAGTGTACAAGAGCTCCTTTGTGCAATTGCAAGCAGATTTATAAAGCCAAAAGGTAATGAGAGAACAAAACATTGAGGAAATCAATGTAAGCAACAGTGAAATTCACCTCCCAGATGAAGAGCTTTTTATTGGGTACCTGGCAAGGAGGCGATTAAGTGAGGAAGGACAAGAGATGCCCCATTACAAGACAAATCAGTTTTTTAAAGAGGTCAGAGCATTCTATGCCAAGAGCTTTAAAGAAATCTTGGAGAAGTTCCCAATGAAAGATCAAATTTTAAAGAAACTGTCTGTGGTCAATATGGAGAACCAAGATGAGGTGAATCCACAGCAGAGATTTTTGGCAGAGAGAATTTCAAATGTGATCAAGGCAGATGACAGAGCAGCTCCACTTGGAAGTCATGGATTAGGTCTCAACTAACCTTGAAGGACTGGTGCCAAACTACAAAAGTTTGCCAGTTGATGAATTCTGGGGGAAGCTGGCATGGAGCGCCACCTCCCTGAAATGAGTTTTTGCAGGTTGGGATATCTGCTACAGGTACTGTAAATATCTCCTAAATTTGCACTGTTTAGGAAATATTTACATTGCATGCAGCCAATGACTTCATTGGTGCATGCGCTCTGAAGGAACAGCCACCCCTGTCGTGCCTTCAGAGCCCTGTGCCGTCAACATCAGCTCCCACACATATGATGTAATGTCATCACGCCTCCGGCCAATCAGATGGCTGAAGGATGCAAACCTGGAAGGACGACCATACAGGTCTGCCCTGTTACCAGTATGCGGGGGCTTCATTCTATGGTAAGTATTTCATGCAATGCATTCTAGCTCATTATGTCTGTCTTTCAGATTTTACATTTTTTTTCTAACACTGGGACAAAAACGACAGATGGCAACCAGGAAAAAAAAATAGGGGTTGATTCACTGAAGGCAAATAGTCTTAGGCCATGATTTTCAGCTGGGCTGTCATGGTTCCCAGGTGTGGCTGTTTAGACTGGAGAGTCTCACACTGTGCTCAATGAGGGCTCTCATTGGGCAGTGGAGGAAACCAGGCCAATGGCACACCCAGGCTTGCATCTACCCCAGAAAGGCAGATTCTGCCGCAGAGCATTCTGGGAGTGGGTATAATTGAGAGCACATGGCGCAGCATCTTTGGCAGGAAGCAGAGTCCCAGGAGGGAGAGTACGGCTGTCTCTCCTCCTGTCAAGACTAATCAGGTGTCCCAGGCTGCTGGCCTGAGGGGACAGAGGGCTGAGGTACAGAGAGGATCCAGTGTGCTGGGTACCAGTAGAGCTGGGTTTCAGGAAAGCATTCCCAGTCGTGAGTACTGCAAACTGCCCCTGGGGTCTGCCTAGTGAGAGGGGACCACTCCAAAGGAGGTCAGAGGGATCCAGGAGCTAGCTAGCTGGTGCAGGAGCAAAAGAAAGTGGAGCCAGTGTTGACCCTGAAGTGTAAAGGGGGTGCTAGAGTTGACACTGAAAGAGTAAAGGGGGTGCCAGCAGTTGGGCCCTGAAGTGTTAAGTGTACAGCGTTGCAGCAGAAGCAGTTTACAAAGGCTACCTCAATCAGTGAAGGGCTGGAGGGAGCAGTGTTCAGGACTTTTGAGCTAACCAGTGTCAGAAGTCAGGCTTGAGTACAGTGCAAGCAAGTCAGCGATTCAAGCACCAGCAAGCGTTGGGTCAGCATCCAGCCGGCGTCAAGTCAGCGCTGAAAGGCATTTTTTCTTAAGTGCCCCAATTTGTACCTAGTTGACCCAGAGGAGTATCCCACTCATTCCCTTCTCCCATCCCCATATAAAAACAAACCAAAGATGCCGGACTGTTCTTTGACTCAGATCTCACACTTGGGCAATGAACTTAAATATGCTGTTGGTGTTACCGGTGACCATGGCAGACCCACATCAGACCAATGCCTGGATATATTGCTACACAGCCTACCTGACAGGGCCCCCCCATTCCTGGCTGAAAGTTATGGACATTTATCAGTCTCTTTGCAGCCTCACCGGCACAGATCAATGAATGGGAAACACTCTGAGGCTTCCTGCTCAGTCACAAACTGAAGCATAGTAAACACTGTTTACCATTCTGAGAGATTAGTGGACACAGGAGTGATTAGTACCAATCACTTAACTCAGAAATGGAAAGGGCCAGGAAGTGATATTTCCTAGCCCCTCCCAATATCTATCCTGGAACATATCCCTTTGTGCCCACAGGAGAGGAGAGAAGCAGGCAGTGCTGCAGGGGAAATGGGCACATGTGCTTGGACCAATCCTCCTGCAGTGCAACCAGAGGAAGAGAAGCTGGCAGTGCTGCAGGGGGTGGCAGAGAAGGAACGGGGCTACAATAAGACCATACAGCCTGCCCTCCTGCTCATCAGGTGCCTGACATCCCCCCCTCCCTTTTGAACAGATGGTGCCTGGGCCCAGTACAGGAGGGCTGGCTGTACTGATTATCAGTGGCCCTGCTTAGAATTACAACCTAAAACAGATTCTGCTACTCCGAGTATGGGGATACCACGTGTGATCGTCATTATGGATAGATTATGGACCAGCTATTGCATCTTGTGTATTACAAATCAACCAAATGTACTGTAATGGTAAGGGAATTTAGTGTAGAGTAATGTCACAGTTCCTACAAGTCTAGCAAGCTTACCCTTCTGGTACATGGCTGCCCCCAAGAATGCCGTGTTCCCTGGCCAGAAGTACAGGAGGCTGAAGGAAAAAGCTCCTGTGGTTCCAGGCATGCAGGGGATGGCTAGGATTGGCATCTCACGATAATGTAGTCAGCAGGATGTGCAGATAGATCAGTCCAGTCAGAGGTGTGGCTGATAAACAGGCAAAGACAACACTACACGGTTGCTGGTATACACTGGTCTGAAGACATTGGGGACTAGTATGGCAGCAATCAAGACACTGACTGATGTGGCAGTGCCAGTGATCAGACCGTTGGTGGCACTAATATACAGTGATATCAGAGCAGACAGCAATCACATTTCAAAGCCAATCACAGTGGGCCAGTACACTGGGGATCTGTAATCTATGTCCGCAGAACTGATCTCACTACACATGGACATACCAGTGCAACCTTGGTGTCGTCATTTTAGAATGATGCCCGTCTGGCCCAGGCACGTGTGCATTGGCCAGGTGGGAGGTAACCAATGAACATTCAGGAGATGAAGGTTATATGTAATCTTGTTTTAAATTGATTTTAGTATGCATCACTTACCTACCTGCCTGCATTTTCTTCAACTAGTCTAGCTAGTTGAGAAAACAAACTTTAAGGGGACCCACCATCACAAGGCCCAATTGTATACTTTAGTGGTCAAATACTAAGCCAATGTTGTGCATGGTATGCTGCAGGGTAGTAGTTCTAAATTTAAGATCATGCAATGCATTTTAAATTTTAAAAATAAAGCTGGAATACTACTATTACTATTATGTGCAGACACTTATTCTGCACCAGTCAATTTTCTCTTTATGGTAAAGTTGTACATTTTCAGAAGTTATTCATGTTATTTTAACACAAAACAAAATATACTTCCCCTGCTCTGTGCAGTGGTTTTGCACAGGGCAGCCCAGGTCCTCCTCTTGGGTCCCTGGCTATAGCTTTTGGCCCCTCATTTGTATTGCGCCCCCCACAGCAAGCTCCCTGTGTCCATGCACATGAGTCAGACAGCTGAGGCACTTGGATAGAGAATGGGCTCAGGTAAGCATTAGGGAGACTGCTGCACACAGAAGGCTTTTTAGCTTCATACATAAAATAGATAAAAAGGTAATTCAGATGGGGTTTTTTTTTTTATTTTAATCCAAGTGCAAGCACACTGCCCACCATCATCTAGTTAAAACACATGGTAAAAGATGGAAAGACACTGCTTATGTTTAATAATCATGTCAACGTTTATTCTTCACAATTCTGTACAATATTTTTTACAATGTTCGGTCATTCCAAGGATGTCAACGTCATCACTTGGCCTCCTGAGTTCACCTTGACTTTGCTTGCATACGAACACTGCCAGTATAGGGGAGCAGAATGGAGGCAGCAGCTATAAAGAGTAAAGATAGGGTTAGAGACAAGACATTTCTGAGCATGGCCTTTAAAGTGTATTTACAGCCATATTCACATTACACCCACTTTTTATATTCCTTAAATGTTGCAATTACCATAGCATACCTTAGAAAGTGAATATTTAAATACATTTTGAAAGTAATTTACCTTCTTAAAAATCCCTGCATGCTCTTTGGGAGGTTCTCTTTATGGGGGTCTGAATATACACTGTACCAAACAGAGTTCCAGGAAATCTCCATTACTCTATAAAGGATATTGAAAGTGTAAATGGTTAATTATACCTGTACCAATATTGGCTCAGTGCTAAAATAGTCTATATGCACTCCAATTCCAGCCATAGGGGTGGAGTAGTATTTAGAAAAATTCAAAAAACGTGGAAGTATATGGACAAAACACTTGAAGCCAACAGAACACCCCTCTCCAAATGCTTTTGTTAAGCTAGATCGAATGAAAAAACCTTTCCACTTGCATCCCATTGCACCCCATACATAGATTTCCTTGAAATATTTGTACTACAAAAAGGTTACATATGGATGCTTACCAAATTCCAAACACCAACAGTGTCTTGCTAGAAATTAGCCATGCTGCTCATCCAGCCATCTGAATGAAATGGAGGCACCATTAAAAACACACAGAGGATGACAGTGCATTTAGACCGACTAACAACTTGTTAAACATCTGTTGACCATTCTGCCTATTCTGTGCAATAGAACTGTTCTAATCAGTGCAACTTGAGTCGCAACAACTTAGAAAAAGATTCCTATGCTACTTTTGGTCCGACTTTGGTACCACTTTCATGGACTTATGATAGAACTTTGAAGTTGGGTGCAGTGTGAACCTGGGCCAGTAGACAAACCATACATTGTAAAACCATGAAATGCATTCCTGACTGGGCTCTTGAAGTACGAGGAGTGAAAAATATTTTTTTACGATCAACATTTAAAATTTAATATTTTAGTTTTAATATTTGACATTAATTTGACACTGCTTCAGGGTCTGAGCAAAAAAATAGATGCAGCTCTTTGTGGGACCACAAAGACTGCAACCAAAAAAAAAAAAAAAAAAAAACCCTTTACTGCACCAGGGTGGACACAAAATGACCAGCAAAGAGGAATCACTGGCACAGTATACACATGCAATTAGAATGAGCTTCAGTGATCTACAAGTGAATAATCTACATATTCTGGAAATGTTCAGTGGGGCTAAAAGGGCCGCAAAACAAAATTGATTTGCAATCTGTTAAGCTACCTTAGTGGAGCTTAACAGGTAAACCAACGATTTAAAACTATTTGTGTTTAGTGGGAGTGGCATGTGTTAGACCCTTTTCCCCCAAGGGCATAAGGATTCTAACACAATACCAAAAAGTCTGACCCAAGAATAGGAGTATTGATGTTGGCCTGGTCCAAGCATTTGATGACTCTAGTATGGTGCCCTCATACTCTAACCAAGAAATACCAGGAGCAGTCCAAATCAACACTCTGTATTCCCAGGAAGAAAGGATGTGCAGTCAAAGATAATCCTCCCATTCCAATCATGAGCCATAATTGAGCCCCTGGACTGGATCCCAAGCCGTTCTGCAGCAGAGGGCAAAAAGAAAGAATCTCCCTTAGCCCCGTCCTTCATGAAGGACTGGGCACTCGCCCCCCAATTCAGCCAGGACTGAGATTGACCCAGTCTCCAAGTCCTCTGCTACAGAAAAGCCCATTCACCAGCCCAGTGACCCAATCACAACCCACAAAAGGGCAGGTAAGACCATCCAAGACAGCAGACCCTTTACTTCCAGAGAGCAGATTTGCTCTCTGTAGACTTCCCCCCAAGAGGTTTCAGAGCGCAATCCTTGCTCTTCCATCCATCCCTGTATATGGCAGAAAGAACTCCTAGAAACCGGTAACCTGCAGGGTAAGCAAAAATTGTGGATTTAGGAGGCCAACAGAGTCTGAAGCAGCAGGGCGGGGCAAAACACTGCTACAACAAAGCTCAATCCACAATCCAGGAGCTCATTTCTTCCCAGAGACTTCTGTCTGAACAAGAATTTCTCTTAAACCCCAAAATCTAAGGGATATGATAGGATATGATAAGAGTTATGATATAAAGTTCATAACTCAGTCTGGTGATTTATAGCAAGCTATGGACTAACTGGTTAGCAAATTCCTGTGGGTCCACAAAACTGTGTGGCTAACCCAAGCCAAGAGTTCTAATAAAAGCTCAATCCTGGCAAAACCTAGCAAACCAAGCTACATAATCCTGGTAAAACCTAGGAAACCAAGCTAGACTATCATCCTTAATGCGTTTTAGGTGGGTACCCACCATCCACTAATTCTGCAGGAGAAGAGAAGGGATTCCATCTTGCTTGGGAGTGTTCACAGCCTATAACTTGCTTGCAGTGGTCAAGGCTTCTAACTAGTTATGGAAAAAAAAAAAAAAAAAAAAAAAAAAAAAAAAAAAAAACACATTTTCAATGGCAATGGGTCTACTTAAAAGAGATACAATTTGAGACAATTTGAGACTGAGGTTAAAAATACAGAGGTTAAAAATACAAAAGTTAAGACAAGAGGCGCTCACTGCTGACGTAAAATTCTTTTGTAAAATTCTTGACCTGCTGTTATGCTTAACACTTGGCTTTAGGTGTTCCATGTCACTCCATACTTGTCCTGGTTAAGAGCTTCAGTATGACAGCCAAGCAAGTGAAATTTCCAGAACCCTCCATTGTTTCCTATGCTTCTAGTCCTAAAAAAAAAACAAAAAAAAAAATACCCTAGGTAATTCTATACTTCGCAGAGCCAAGATTTTTTTGCTTCAATTCTATCCTGCAATGGTATACTGAACAGCACAAAAGTAATGACTTGTTGCCTTGCTAACTTAAGTCTGAAAACAAGCAAGCAGTCGGTGAACAGCTTAACTCCTACTTTTTCAGGTCAGACACTTAAAGCATTGGGGCCAAAGAATTAGCAGAGGGCCAGAACAAACCTCATCAAAAAAGAAGTCTTCCAGCAGTGGCAGCCTCTGTACTCTTCTCATGGTTAATGGTTAAGGCAGGACTGGATGAACCCCAGGGGAACCAGGTCAGCATGGCCAAAGAAATTGCATCCTGGTGTTTAGGCTGCCATACAAATGCTCCACACAAACAGAACTTGCCCACCCCAAGTATCCTGGGCTCTGCTTGCCCATATGCAGGCCTAAGACCAGCATAGTGGGTCACATGCGCTCTTCCTCCCCCTTCTGGTGGCAAACTCAGAAGGGACGTGTGACAACTTCCGGCTCCCCATTGACAATTTCCCCAGCCATCAAGGCCACAAAAGAATGTAATGCAGTGAGATGTGCATTGCTTTACATTCAGTGGAGCATAGGGGAGACATGCAGGGGGTCATTAAAGAGAACCTGAAAATGAATACAAATTGAGTGGTGCTAAATCTATTGTGTAGAAAATGAATGTATAGTTAAACATATTATAACACCTCACAAATATATAACAGAAAATCCAAAATATTAAACCACATTAATGGAAATATTGTACAATAGTGGCCACAATAAAGTAGAGTAGCTACACTGTACCAGAGTTCCTGGAAATCTCCATTACCCTATACATTGAAAGTATTGAAAGTGCTTAGTGCTACAATAGTATATATGCACTCTGGTTCCAAGTATAGGGGTGTCTAGAATTATTTTCTGTCTTCTAAATGCTCATTACTAGCTTTCTTCAGTTCATTTATAAACAGGAGAGCATATGGACCAGACACTTCAAGCCAACAGAACCCCCGCTCCCCCAATGCTTGTGTTAAGCTAGATCAAAAGATAAACACTTTACTTACATCCCATACATAGATTTCCTGAAATTGTTAGTACTACAAAAGGTTACATATGGATGCTTACCAAATTCCAACACCAACTTTGTCTTGCTAGAAATTAGCCGTGCTGCTCATCCAGTCATCTAAATAAAATGGAGGCACCATTAAAAAAACACACAGAGGATGATTAAGTGCCTTTAAGCCTGAGTATCAACTTTTAACACATCTGTTCAATGGAACTGTTCTAAACTGGTGCAACAAACTAGAAAAGGTTCCTGCGCTACTTTTAGACCATTTGCATGGACTTATTTACAACTTTGAAGTGCAGTGTGAACCTGGAACAGTAGACAAACCGGACATTGTAAAAACCATGAAATTAATTCTTGACTGGGCTCTTGAAGAAACAGTGAACAATTTCATCATTTTATACCATTGATCAACTTTAAAATATTTAAAAATTTTACATTTATTTAAATTTCTTAAACTGCTCTAGGGTCCAAGCAAAAAAAAAAAAAAAACAAAAAAGTGATGTGGCTCTTTGTGAGACATTCACATCCTTTACTGCACCAGGGTGGACATAAAAATGACCAGCGAAGAGGAATCACTGACACGGTATAAAAATGCAACTAGACTGAGCTTCAGTGATCTACAAGGGAATAATATTCTGGAACCGTTCAGTGGGGCTAAAAGGGCCTGAAAACAAAATTGATTTGCAATCTGTTAAGCTACCTTAGTGGAGCTTAACAGGTAAACCAACGATTTAAAACTATTTGTGTTTAGTGGGAGTGGCATGTGTTAGACCCTTTTCCCCCAAGGGCATAAGGATTCTAACACAATACCAAAAAGTCTGACCCAAGAATAGGAGTATTGATGTTGGCCTGGTCCAAGCATTTGATGACTCTAGTATGGTGCCCTCATACTCTAACCAAGAAATACCAGGAGCAGTCCAAATCAACACTCTGTATTCCCAGGAAGAAAGGATGTGCAGTCAAAGATAATCCTCCCATTCCAATCATGAGCCATAATTGAGCCCCTGGACTGGATCCCAAGCCGTTCTGCAGCAGAGGGCAAAAAGAAAGAATCTCCCTTAGCCCCGTCCTTCATGAAGGACTGGGCACTCGCCCCCCAATTCAGCCAGGACTGAGATTGACCCAGTCTCCAAGTCCTCTGCTACAGAAAAGCCCATTCACCAGCCCAGTGACCCAATCACAACCCACAAAAGGGCAGGTAAGACCATCCAAGACAGCAGACCCTTTACTTCCAGAGAGCAGATTTGCTCTCTGCAGACTCCCCAAGAGGTTTCAGAGTGAAATCCTTGCTCTTCCATCCATCCCTGTACATGGCAGAACGAACTCCCAGAAACCGGTAACCTGCAGGGTAAGCACAAAATGTGGATGAAGGAGAGTCTGAAGTAGCAGTGATGCAATGCCCCGCCCTGCTACAGCAAAGCTCAATCCACAATCCAGGAGCCCATTTCTTCCCAGAGACTTCCGTCAGAACAATTCATTCTCTCTTAGACCCCAAACTAAGGGATATGATGGATACGATCGAGTTATGATCTAAAGATCATAACCAAGTCTGGTGATTTATAGCAGGTTATGGACTAAACTGGTTAGTAAATTCCTTTGGGTCCACAAAACTGTGTGGCTAACCCAAGACAAGAGTTCTAATAAAAGCTCATAACTCTGGTAAAACCTAGCAAACCAAGCTAGACTATCATCTATCCTCCTAAATGAATTTGTGGGTCCACAAAAGTGTGGCTAACCCAAGCCATAAGTTACAATAGAAGCTCGTAACTCTGGTGAAACATAGCAAACCCAAGCTAGGCTATCATCCTTAATGCGTTTTAGGTGGGTACCCACCATCCACTAATGCTGCAGGAGAAGAGAAGGGATTCCATCTTGCTTGGGAGCGGTCACAGCCTATAACTTGCAGTGGTCAAGGCTTCCAACTAGTTATGGAAAGATCACATTTTCAATGGCAATGGGTCTACTTGAAGAGATAAAATGAGGTTGAGGTTAAAAATACAAAGTTAAAAACATGACATGAGAAAGGCTCACTGCTAACCTGACTGCTCCTGGCTCCTGTCGAGTGCCCCCACAGCAAGCAGCTTGCTATGGGGCGCACCCAAGCCAAGTTGCAGCTCAGTGGGTCCATTGACATGGGGCTGCCGTTCAGCCCTGCCCCCTCTCTCCCGATTGGCAGCCGTGGGAGCTAATGGCATTACGGCTGTGTCCCATCCAATCCAAAGGGAGAGTCCCCAACTGCCTCATGGACAGTGTTGGGACAGACGGACCTCAGGTAAGTATTAAGGTGTGCTGGGGAGGCTTCTACACAGGTTTTTGATCTTAATGCACACACTATCAAAACACATTCCACTTAAATGGTCCCATAGATTACAGCCTTTACAAGTCAAATTCGATACATACCTCAAATTATTCATCTGTTCAGTGTTGCCATAGTTCAGCCTTGATGGGCACCTCAGCAGCTACAAGAATAAATGTAGGCATGAGAATCCCATAAAAACATAGAAAATGTAAATCACTAAGCACTTTAGAAACTCCCCAAAATTGTAGTAGACAGTTCAGTCTTTCAAACAGACAGTAGAAAATCAAACCTTATTGACTCCAACAAACGAACAAAGGTGTTATTTCAGTAGGGTGACCACTGAAAAGAGCAAATCATTTTCATTAGGTGTGAACAAGCAGTAAAGCTTCATAATATACATTTCAAATCATTGACCATTTAAACCTTGAAGCTAGCCAATGAAATGGTTGAAGTGTTGCCATTTTGTGGAAGTGGCATGTGTCAAACCCTTCTCCCCCCAAGAGGAAAAGGATTTCAAAGCTAAAAGCTCACAACTCACCCAAGTGTTTGTATGGGAACCTACCATTTGTCGCTGCAGGGCCACAGAAGAGATTCCACGCTGCTTTGAGCCTGGTTACTGCAGGAACTAAAAAAAAAAAAAAAAAGCCATCATTCCCACTGAAATCGAATGCTTATATCAAAACTCATACCAGAAACCTATGAGAAATGTGGGATCTAGCATTGCTGGTCTACTGAAAAGGCTGGTTTATTAGATCTGGCTGCAAGTTACCCCTTGTCAAGTATGCATATATTGGATAAAAAGCCACAATCTGCATACTTGCCTGGATTTAAAGAACACCAGCATGACAGCCAGGCAACTAGCATTGTTGTCACATCAAACCACTTCCAAAAAAAAGGACACCACACAAAGAGTTTTAAAGGCAAAATAAGCAGCAGCATACACAGCCTTGCTATACAAAAAGCAATAACCACTGCCACTATGGTAAGATAATGGAGGATGAGGGGGGGTCTGAAGGGGAGGTGTGTGATGGCTGCAGCCCGCCACAATATTAACCACTTTACCGCTGAGTACCGTAGTACTACTGCGGCAAAGTGGCTCTTGTAGGTCTGACGATGTAGACCTACGTCGCCAGACTCCTCCCCTGTAGGCGGCGCTCACGCTGTTTTCATTCACAGCGGGAGTCAGGCCAGGGGAGGAGCAGCGGCGATCGCCGCTGCTCTGCCCCGATCGTCGGGGAATCCAGTTTGGAGATCCGCCCGCCTTTGTAAACAGAGCGGGCGGATCTCAGTGACAGATCGGACTGTTCAGCATAGCTGGACATCCGATCTGTCCTTGTCTCACTCAGTCACCTCCCCCCACACGTCAGTAAGCACCAGGCATACATTAACCCCTCCCTCTCCAATAAAATTAACCCCTTCCCTGCCAGTGTCATTTTTACACTAACAGTGCATATTTATAGCACCGATTACTGTAGTAATGTCACTGGTACCCCCAAAAGTGTCAAAAATGTCAGTCAAGGGTCCCATCTGTCCGCCGCAATGTCGCAGTCACGAAAAAAAAAAAAAAACACCAAAAATGACAAATCTTTCCCTTTGTTAGTAAACGCAATAACTTTTGCGCAAACCAATCAAAATACGCTTATTGCGATTTTTTTTACCAAACATATGTAGCATAAAAGTTGGCCAAAAATTTTAAAAAACATTGGTTTTTACATCTTTTTTGGGGGGAATTTCATATAAAAAAAATGTTAAAAATATTTATTTTTTCAAAATTAACGCTCTTTTTTTGTTTATAGCGCAAAAAGTAAAAATTGCACAGGTGATCAAATACCACCAAAAGAAAGCTCTGTGGGAAAAAAAGGACGTAAATTTCGTTTGGGTACGGCGTCACATGACCGCGCATTTGTCAGTTAAAGTCGCACAGCGCCGAATCGCAAAAAGTGGCCCAGACGCAAGACAGCAAAATGCTCTAGTGGTAAAGTGGTTAAGGAAAGACTGCATGTTCACCTTTAATATAGTGCAAACATACGTACATTTAGAATTTAGGGTACAAACTAGCGCTAAAAATATATTCTAAATTCTACATTTCTTGAAAAGCGCATCTTCCAAAAGGGTTAAAGACATTTGAGACTTATGGGCCATACACTAAGATTTTCTGATGATTTCCCAAAACAAGATGAGGTCAAACCTAAACCCTTTCATTTTGTATGCAATCCGGCCGGCCCTTGCACTACATAGAAAAGGTAAATCTGAAGGAAATCTAACCACAAAAGTTGGATAGTGTGTATCCAGCTTTAGGCTGCATTCACACCTTAGCGTATCATTTTCTCTGGCTTTTTTCAGGCGTTTTTTGCAGGTGTTTGAAAAAGGCATTGACTAACAAAAACAAAAACACATGTAATCAGCCGAAAAAGAAGCCCATGTACTTTAAGCTTCAGGAGTTTTGCTTCAGCAGAAAAAAAAGCTCATATGTGAACAGAACTCTGCTTGTTGGGAGTTTTGAGACTTCAGAGATGAGCGTTTTACAAGCTGAAATAAGCTCAGGTGTGAATAGGGCCTAAGTGAAGCCTGCCTCAAAGCACTGGAGTGCAACAGTAGTCTAAGAGCCAGGCAAGTAGCATTTTGCAGCTCTTGCGCATTTTTTCCTGAGAATGTAGATCCCCCCCCCCCCCTCCCCCTGCCAATTTCTAAAACCATGAACAGTCAACCTAAAAAAGCTGTGGGAATACAGAGAAAGCCAAAAATGGCTTAAGGTAGAGAAGGCATTCTGGTTCCCCTGGAGCTACAAGGCAGAGAAAGGCTGATCTATGCAGTGCAAAGGCTTGCCTGTTTGTATACAGACATATACAGAAGCCACTATAACAGTTGATGGCAAACTAAAAAGCAATCATAATAAAGAGTGCAACATATTTATCACATTTAAACAAAGGGAAAAAAAAAAGGGTTAGGCTGAAGCTTTAAAATGCAGCCATAATGCCATTCAAACTCTGCTTACCAAGCCATGTGCTGGTGAAAGGGTAGATTTGTGCACAGGTGAGGGTATTCATGGGTAATCAGCCATTTTTTTCCCTTAGCCAACTTTATTTGTATCAGCACCAAACTGACAAAGCTCAAACTCTCAAAAAAGGTTTAAAAACAAAATTTTCCTTTTGAAATCAGTGCCCAGATTTGTCACTATTCCTGTACAGGTGCAGGAATAGGAAATAAAATGTAAAATGGGTCATGATGAACTAGAAACCTGAAGGTCAGCTGACACAGCCACATATCCTAAACGTTAACCCCTCATTGCTCAATTTCATTGTTGCTTTATTGAATTACCCTAACTAAACACGCCAAACCTTTTGTTTGAGCCTGGGTTCACACTGACACAGCCAATCGCGCACCACTGCCGAGCTGCACAAGCCAATCGCACACCACATGCCAATCACACACCACATGCCGAGCTGCACAGCCATCCGCATCACATGCCGAGCTGCACAGCCATCCGCATCACATGCCGAGCTGCACAGCCATCCGCATCACATGCCGAGCTGAAAAAGCCAAACGCATCACATGCCGAGCTGAAAAAGCCAAACGCATCACATGCCGAGCTGAAAAAGCCAAACGCATCACATGCCGAGCTGAAAAAGCCAAACGCATCACATGCCGAGCTGAAAAAGCCAAACGCATACCTCACCAGTACAGATGGAGGCATGCTTTCCACTGATCAATTATTAGGTTTCAGCAGGGATTCCCTGGAGTTAAAAGGCAGATAAATGCAAGCCATTGCACTGCATAGATCAGCCTGTTTGTATACAGACATATAGGTAAGCCACAATATAGAACAGTTGATAGCAAACTAAAAAGCCATCATATAATAAGAGGAACATATTTATCACATTTAAACAAAGTGGAGAAAGGAAAAAAAATAAGTTTAGACTGTAGCTTTAAAATGCAGCCATAATGGCATTCAATCTCTGCTTACCAAGCCATGTGCTGGTGAAAGGGTAGTTTTGTGCACAGGTGAGGGTATTTATGGGTAATTAGCCATTTTTTTTCCTTACCCAACTTTATTTGTATCAGCACAAAACTGACAAAGCTCACAAACTCTCAAAAAGGTTTGAAAACAAATTTTGCTTTTGAAAATCAGTGCCCAGATGTGTCACTATTCCTGTACAGGTGCGGGGAATAGGAAATAAAATGTAAAATAAGAAAAAATTAAAAGTCATGATGAACTAGAAACATTAAGGTCAGCTGACACAGACACACATCCTAAATGTTAACCCCTTATTGCCCAGTGTCAGTGTTGCTTTATTGCATTACCCCAATTAAACATGCCTACATTTTTGTTTGAGTCTGGGTTCACATTTGTGCATGCTAAACACAGCATGTGATTTGCACAGGAATCCACCACATGTGAGTTGCACAGGAATCGCACCATATGTGATTTGCACAGGAATCTCACCATACAATTTGTATGGCTCGAATTGCATTGCATCCGCACCAAAAAGGGTGCAGGACCCTTTTTTATACCCCACACCTGAATCGCATTGCATCAGTGTTCACACCCATGAGATGCAATTATGGCAATCGCACTGTGTTTTGCGATCTGTTTTGGGGTGTTGCTAATCTAACATTGGCACCCGTAGCAGATCACATGGACGCTGTGCATTTGCTATGCAGTACGATGTGGGAAAAACGCAGTAAATCCCACATCGCATCAGTGTGAACCAGGGCTCATGGTTTACAGAAGCAAAAGGTGCAGTAAGTGCTGGTTCACACTATTGCAATCACAGACATTGAATGCGATTCGGAGCGCACTGCTCCTAAAACCACATGCGATGTCTGTGCGGTGCAAATTCAGCCATACAGTTTGTATTTTTCATCCAATAGGCCAATTTGTATTCTGCTACATATTTTTGGGGAAAAAAAAAAAAAAAAATCGCAATAAGTGTTTTTTTAAATGGTTTGTGCCAAAGTTATGCAAACTAGGGGAAAGATTTATGTAATTTTTATTTATTTTTTTACTAGTAATGGCAGCGATCTGTGATTTTTAGCGGGACTGCGACATTGCAGCGGACAGATCGGACACCTAACTGACATTTTTGACACTAGGGGTGATCAAGGGGTTAATTGTGAACCTAGGGTAGTGTTTTCTAACTGTATGGGGGAGGGACTTGTGAAATGATTATAGAGATCCTATATACTGTAGAAGGATCACAGGCGCTCTGTGATCATTTCAGAGAGAACGGTCGTCTGCGTTTACACTGTGTTCTCTGTCAGCAGGTTCCGTGTGGGGGCGGGAGCGTGCCGCCGGCAGTGCGCGCTCGCCCCCCCCCCCCCAGCGCCACTCTAGTTAACCGACGTACCGCTATGACGATTTGCACAGCCAAGCCAGCCTGCCACATTAGATCTGCTACGGGCGGTCAGCAGGTGGAACCAGAGGGATGATTAACCACTTGGAGCCCATGCTATAGACGAAAGCCAGCTACAGCGCAGGCTTAAAATGCCAGGAGGGCATCCATGGATGCCCTCCCATTCTCACGCTACCCCCTCGCCTCCTGCTGTGCACGGGCGGTGCGCTCTGTGATCGCAGAATCCTTGGGACCTGGCTGATTACAGATCGGGGTAAAGGGCCATTTGCAGCGGGCCGTTTACCACGTGATCAGCTGTCACCCATTGACAGCTGATCGCGGAAGTAAACAGAAGCCGGTTATTGGAAAAAAGAAGGCCATTAACCGACTTTTGTTAGAGGGACATCAGTCCCCTCAGTGCCTACCAGTGCTGCTAATCAGTGCCTACCAGTGCTGCTAATCAAGGCTATCTATTAGTGCCCATCAGTACTGCTAATCAGTGCCGCCAATCAGTGCCTCCAATTAATGTAGCTTCATCAGTGCCTCCTGATCAGTGCCCATCAGTGCCTTCAGGTCAGTGCCGCCTCATCAGTGTAGCCTAGACAGAAGCTGAGCCTAGTTGCTGTATACAGTACAGCATTGCTTGAACAAATGAACATCGGAAGGAAATCTTATCTCAAAATGTCAGAATTATGCAACATATCTCACATTAGTGGCTGTAGGGGTAGTAAAACCGTGGTGCAACCACAGGGTTTTACCACCTCACCAAGTGCTCCCACTTTAGCTGCAGAGGCAGCAGCCGGGGTGTACATATGCTGCAGGTGCAATGCCTTGCTTGGTGGCTGCAGCCGGAGTTATATCCCCTGATGCACTGGCGGGCACTACTGCCCACTGACCGTGACCTATTCAAGTGAATAAGGGCGCTCTGCAAAACACTACTTTTTCAAATCGTACCACACCAAAAACGCATAATACAGCAGTACCATGTGGTTTGGTGGCCGCAAAGGCGCTGCCTTTAACAAGTAATGGCACCCGCATGCGTTTGACAAGGACAGCATAGTGTCATGTATTGTAGGAAATGCGCATGGAACGCCCATTTCCCGTACTGGGTTCCAGCGTGAACCAACCTTTAGGAAAAAGAGATTTGAGAGAGGAAGGATCACTAAGGCACTTGGAAGGCAGGAAGGATCACTAAGGCACATGGAAAGCAAGAAGGATCACCAAGGCACATGGATGGCAGGAAGGATCACTAAGGCACATGGATGGCAGGAAGGAAGGATCACTAAGGCAAATAGAAAGCAGGAAGGATCACTATATTTTGTGGAAGAAAGGAAGGAAGAGAGGGAGGGGTGAGTTCAATCACAGACTGTATTCACTAACCCAGGGTTGGCTCGGCTCCAGAGGCTCAGGCAGTGACATCAGGTGCACTGCTTCAAAATTCCCACCCATAAAACCCCTTCAAAGGCACAGGATTGGCTACACAGCGGGGGTTGTAAGCAGACACAGGGGGACATGGGGAGGAGGTGGAGAAGACCCAGCCTCCCTCCTCTTTCTTTCATACGGAATGTAGAGTGGAAGGGAAGGCGGGAGAGCAGGTGGTCTCAGAAAACACACTGGGGGGGTGGGGGGCTGTGCTGGATCAGCACTGAGCGTATCAGTCTCAACCTTGACAGCTGCAGCACGGCGCACACTGGCAGGTTGAGTCAAGTGCTGAAACTTGTTGGGTTCCGCTGTGGAATTTAGCCTAGATTTGTGGGACACCGTGATTTACTTGAAATCCCTGGATAGTCCCGGCGAATCTGGGATGGTTGGGAGGTATGGTATAGTAATATGAACATTGATTGGTTGCTATGGGTTACTACATGACGTGCCAAGTGTTCTGCAGGGACAGACCATTGCTGATTCTGTTCTACAAGGTCCATGTCCTGCAGGGTGTCTCATTGTATGCAAAGTTCACAGTGTCAGTGGGGTGAAGGGTGCTGGAAAGCAGAGCGCCTGGCACTGTAGTCAAGGTATAGTCACGGCTTCAACAAAGAGGCATCACAACAAGAGCGGGTAATTAGGAAAGCAAGTGATAAACACAAATTTATTTCTGCTCCCACTGACACCAGTGACATGGGGCTTATTTCACGGACACCAACTAACACCATGGCTTATTTTTACTTCCAATGACACCAGTGATAGGGATTGTTTTTTTTTTTTACACTGACACCAATTATGGGACTTTTTTTTATTCCCACCAACACCATTGATGGGGCTATTTTCCTCCCACTGACACCGATGTAGGGAACATTTCATTCCATTGACACTGATAGGCTCACTAACACTGATTTGGGGCTCATCTAAACCCACTGACACCGATGTGGGCCACGTTTCATCCCACTGATCCTTTTTCTCACTGACACCAATATAGGGCTTATTTTTTGGCGCCAACACCAAAAATGGGGCTTATTTCCTCCCACTGACACCAACATGGGGCTTATTTTTTATTCCCACCAACAATGGAGCGTTTTTTCTCCAATTAAAGATATGGGGGTTATTTCCTTCCACTGACACCAAAATTACGGGGCTTATTTTTCTCTTTACACTGATGATTTGGAGCTTGTTTTCCTGATGCTGACACCAGTGATGTGGTATATTTTCCCCCCACTGACACCAATGGTGGGGTTTATTTTATCCCCACGGACATCAACAATGGAGCCTATTTTACTCACACGAACACCAACATTGGGATTTATTTTACTCCACCCACTCAATTATGTGTGACTTATTTTATGTCACTGACACCAAGGACATGGGGCCTATTTTATTTTCACGTACACCAATGGTGGGTCTCATTTTGCTCCCAGTGATTTTAATGTTGGGGCTTATTTCCTCCCACTGACACCGCTATGGGGCTTATTTACCTCTCCGGGATACCAATTATAATCCTACGGACACCAATTTGAGTCCTATTTTCCTCCTACTGACATCAATGACACGGGACTCATTTTGCTTCTGCTGACACTAACAGAAGGTTTATTATCCTCCGACTGACACCAACAATGGAACATTTTTTTTTTTATATATATATATTTATCCCAAACTACATTAAGGTTTAGGCTTAGTTCACTGACACCAACAATGCAGCTTATTTTTATTCCCAGTAACACCAACAATGAGACTTATTTTACTCACCCTGACACCAATGATGGGGCGTATTTTTATTCCCACTGACACCAACAGTGGGGCTTTTTTCTTTTTCTACACAATGTCACCAACAATGGGACTTATTTCACTCACCAGGACATTGATGACTTGGGGCCCATTTTACTCCCACTGACACCAACAATACGGGTTTTAAATTTTATTCTTATTGCCACTGACACCAATAACAGGGCTTATTTGTCCTATGAATGACACCATTGAAGGTGAAATCAGTGAGGGGTTATTTGTATTCCTTCTGACGCCAGGATTATGGGGCATATTTTCTTCCTGGGACACAAACAGTAGGAGGCCTATTTTACTCTCACTGACATGGACATCACGGGGCTCATTTTTTTCCCCCACTGTCACCAACAATATGGGGCTTATTTTCCTTTCCTTTTACTCTTGCCAACACCAGTGACAAGGTTTTTCTCCTCACTGACACCAGTGATGAAGTGATGAGGCTTATTCTTTCCCCACTGACCTCACCTATATAGGGTCTTTCCACTCCTACCAATGTGTGGCCATTTTCCTCCCACTAACACCCCCGATATGGGCGGATACCAGCGAAAAGGTTTATTACCCACTTGCTGACACCAATGATGGGGCTTATTTATATTCCCACTGACACCAATAATGGGTCTTGTTTTTACTCCTTATGACACCAACAGTGGGGACTAGTTCATCCCACTGATATCAGTGATTGAATGAACAGGAACATGCAAAAAAGGGAAACATTGGCCATTGGTTAGTACAGGGTACAAATCTGGCTGCAGCTGAGTGCTTAGGCCCTGTTCACACCTGAGCGCTTTTCAGCTCGTAGAAACGCTCATCTCTGAAGTCTCAAAATGCCCAACAAGCAAAATCCTATTCATTTCAATGGCCCCTGTTCACATATGAGCGTTTGGTCGCCTGAAACAAAACGCCTGAAGCTCAAAAAAGTACATGAGCTTCTTTTTGGCAGATTACAAGCGTTTTTGTTAGATGTCAATGCCTGCCTCCAAACACCTGCAAAAAAACGCCTGAAAAACGCCCCCCCCCCCCCCCAAAAAAAAAAGCCTTAAAGCGATACGCTCAGGTGTGAATGGAGCCTGAAGTAAAACTAAAAGCACATTTTTTTTAAAAAAAAATTTGTATTGCGTGGAGAGGGACTGGAATCCCTGTCAGTTTTTATTGTTGTCTTTGTCCCTGATGGGGAGATATCCCCTCTCTATTTTGTCCTGTTTACCATTATCATTGAAAGTAAAAGAAAGTCCTCAATTTCGGGTTGTCCCCAGAAAAGTAATAGAAATCTTCCAATGGGGACACTAGTTGTGATGACCTGGGGGTCCCCAAGGAATTCCCTTAATTTACAGGGATTTCCTCCCACTTCCTGTTTGGCTATGGGACAGGAAGTGAAGGATAATCTCTGCAAAGGGACACATAGCAAAAAAAGAAATATTCTCGCAGGGGTTATAACCTTACTTTGCTCTATCCAAAATGAGAAAAAAAAGGAAGGGTTTGCCCATAGTGCTTTAAGTTTCTCTTCTGGAAATAATTCTACCAGTTAGTTATAGAGATATACTATAACAACAAAGGTAATTAATTGGTAATTGCTGTAGTTTTCCAAGGACTGGCTCCACATGCATGCTAGTAGACAGTGGTGCATTGTGCCACCATTCATGTTGAACTGATTGGCTTGATTTTGTTAAATTTACCCATGCAGTGGTGCCCCCCTCCTCCAGCATTGTATGCCTTGTATGGGTAAATGTCTTTTTAGATAGGGGGGACTGTAATAATTACTAACCCTTACCCCATTCCTTACCAGTGCTCTCCGCTGATCTTCATTGTTGTAGGAGGACCCTCACCGTTCTCATGTACCCTACAGGAGTTCGTTCTGGTGTTGCATTGTACATGATGATGATGGAGAGCTGCGAGGCACAAGCAGGCATTGGCTTCATGAATGGGAGGAATAAGGTAAGTATTTCAATTTATTCAACTCCCCCCCCAGTCAAAAGAGCATTTAACCCTTGGGAGTAGGGCTGGGGGTTCCAACTACATGGGTAAATGTAAAAGTAGCCTGGAGTTGGGCTTTAACCACTTAAGCCCCAGAAGGTTTACCCCCCTTTATGACCGACCATTTTTTGGGATACGGCACATCATTACTTTACCTGGCAGTTGCGCTGACATGCGACACTGTACCCAAATAAATGATGTCCTTTTTTTCCTCAAATAGAGCTTTCCTGACGGACTCCATGGCAGCATACGTTCGGGTATCCCCGCCTCCTCTCCTAACCTATAGGACCGCACTCCCATAAATCTTTGCTCCCTTTCAGCATCCGTGTTCCTTTTTTGTCCTCCTCAAGCATGATGATGCGTTCCTACAAAGCAGTCCTGTGTATATACTGGAAGCAAGGATTGGGTCAGCATGGAGCCTCCGCTAAGCCCTTTGCTCTTAGCAGGGTACGGAGGGGGCAATCGAAGAGACCCTGGGCGGGAGCTCGGTGGTCTGGCCGAGAGAGCCCAGCTGCTGCGGGTGGCCTACCATTGCCCGAAGGAAAGCCTGGTGTTGCGTCTCCGTGGACCCGTCCCTGCTCCAGGAGGCAGGGTGGTAAGCCCTGTTATGGGACACTTTACTTCCTTGTTTTGGTGTTGATTTTACTTTCCATAAGCTAACTTGTGCCTCTTTCCCCTGTGTTATCGTCACATTTTGATCATGAGGCTCTTTTAATATAGTCAGGGTTGCCGGTGTGTCTTTTTATGTGTGTGTTTAAGCTTTTTTTTTTCCGGTATTTACCTCTTCCAGCCCCCCTCCCCCCTAGTCTATAGGCAGTTTCTAACTAATCCTGGGTTTCTCTCTGTGCTTGATTCAGCCAGCAGAAACTTAGTTCTGTGCCTTAAGTATGGATTCATCTCCGCCCCCTAGTGGCCAGCCCGCTCATACCAGGTATGTGCAGGGCTGGAAAGGGGGGAAGGGAGGGTTTTTTCTGTCTATGGCCATTGCTTTTCTATGTTTTTGCATGTCTGTCTCCAGCTCTTCCAGGTCCGATCCACAGCATAATGCTGTAACGCTCCTGCGTTTCTTATATGATGTGGATTTTCAGCTGCAGAAATAGTTCCACGTCAGTTGTCATGTAAGAGATATGCTGAGATACCATTCCCAACCTCAATGACTCATCATGTGTGGAAGGTCTTATTTCAGCCAGTAAATACACACAATTAGCAAGCTGGTTCCTAGAGTGACTTTATATATGTGGTAACACAATGATGAAGGTTTGAGGGATAGGTTGAGTGGAGGTGGTAGGTGATAGACACTTGAAGGTGAGACAGTAGCAGATGGATGCAGGAAGGTTTAGCAATGTTGTATGATAGCAGATGATAGAATAGCAGGTGGACATACAAAAGAGATCAACCCAGTGCAGAAAAGTAGCAGTAGTCTCAAGAGCTAGCAATCTAGTTTATGCAGATGTGATAAACAGTCTCTACTATGCAGAGCTAGATAGTGTAAGCTTAGTATAAGTTTATAGAGAATTCCCCTGCGGGGTACTTAGCACTATTAGCGATACAGCCGAAGGGTGGTTCAGGAGAGGCGGATGATCCAGTAGCGGGATACAGGGATCAGCGCAGCGAGGTTCCGTCAGCGAAGTAAGCTTGCAAGCATGGAAGCTTCAAGCAAGGTTAGCATCCAGATAAGGGTGTTTGAACGAACACATGTGAGTGAGAGCCGACGCCTTAAATAGCCATCTAGTCCGGCGCTGAGTGATGACAGCTCCAGTCTTAAAGGTGTATGCGCACCTTTCCAAAAGTAAATGGTAGGGCGCATACACTTGTGGAAAGTGTAATTTAGGGTACCAAAGGTACCGGAACATTACAATTGCACGCAGAGAAGATCGGTGTTCCAAATAGCAATACCGGCACTTCTCATCCAGGTCCAGACACAGATCCCCCCATAGTCCGGGGCGCGAGGGCCAGTCTTCTTCCGCTAAACATCATGGCCGCTCAGAGCGTCCTCATGAAAGAAAATGCTGGGGATGTGGTATATTGGTTCCGGACGGTACGTCCCTCTGCAACCGTTGTTATGCCCAAGCAACGGGCGAACGGGGAAATTCGGACCAGCACATTGAAGATGTAGTGCGCAAGGTCCTCAAGGACTCTTTGGCAGAGCTTAATCGTTCAAGTACATCTGCAGGGCCGTCTCGCTCGCCAGAGAGAGACATTCTGGAACAAGATACGTTTGAGCCTTCTCAACCCAGCCACCCTTCCATCCTTCCTTTGGATTCGGATACGGATGATTCCTGTCCGGGATTTGAATTCAACCTCGTTTCCCCCTTGGTAAGAGCCGTAAGAGATGCTCTCGATTGGGAGGATCCTCCAGTCTCCCCCCCCCCAAAGCAGAAGAAATTCTTCAAACAATTATGTAAGGAACGTTTGAATTTTCCGTTCCTAGGGGAGTTGGGAGATATCATCTCTGAGGAATGGGGTAAGGTTGAGAGGAAAAACTCCATGATTACGAAAATGGCGAAACTATACCCCTTCAAGCAGGAGGAAGTCAAACACTTGGAGTCTCCACCCCTAGTGGACGCCGCAGTGATGCGGCTTTTAAAACATGTTACTTTACCCATGGAAGACACAGTGTCCTTCAAGGAGCCTCTAGAGAGGAGAATTGATGCTGACCTCAAGAGGGTGTATCTCACAACAGTTATGGCCTGTAAACCAGCTCTAGCCCTGGCTACAGTTTCAAAAGCCATGGAGGTCTGGATTAATGGCCTTGATGAAACCCTCAAAGGAGTTTCAGAAGAAGCAGCAAAGAGCTCTCCAATCCAAGAGCTAAGGATGGCTGCGGGGTTCTTGGGGGAGGCTTCCATAGACATCATCCGCCTCTTGGCCCAGGTAATGTTATCCTCCGTCACCGCTAAACGCGCCCTTTGGCTTCGGCCTTGGGTGGCCGATGCCGCGTCTAAACAGGCATGGTGTTGGATTCCCTTTGAGGGCTTTTCCCTCTTTGGGAATAAATTGGACGCGGCCATAACTTGGGCAATGGGTGGTAGATCTGGTTTCCTTCCCCAGGACAGATGCATTGGTGACCAGAAGCGGGCCCCTCCGAGGAAGCAGAACACAAGCCGCGCCAGGGAGGCACACAGTTATAGACCAGGCAAGACATTCGGGAGAGGATGGAAGTCCAGGCGGTCCGCCTTCCAGAAGGGCTCCAAGGGCACTTTGTCTGGAGACCAGGGGGCCACAAAATCCTTTTGAGAGTGGCCTCGCCCAGACATCCCCATTAGGAGCTCGTTTGCTTTGCTTTCGGGATGTGTGGGCGGCCTCAATTGAAGATCCCTGGGTCCTCAACACAGTGTCTCAAGGACACTCTTGGGTTTTCAACAGCGCCCCCAGGACCAGGTTTGTCGACACGTCTCTTCCCTCAGCAGAAAAAAAGCAGATCCTTCTCTCTTACCTAGACTCGCTGGTGGTTCAGGAGGCCGTAATTCCAGTTCCAGAATCGGAAAGAGGTCAGGGAGTCTACTCACCCCTCTTCCTTTTTTAGAAGAAAAACGCACCTGGAGGCCCGTGATCGATCTTACGTACCTCAACAAGTCTATCCGCAGAGAAAAGTTCAAAATGGAGTCTCTGGTCATGATTCAGTATTCAGTCCAACCAGGAGACTGGCTAGCGTCCATAGACCTGAAGGACGCTTACTTTCATGTTCCAGTAGCGAAAGAATTCCAACGGTTTTCTCCGCTTTGCCATCGGGAAAGCTCATATGCAATTCACTTGTCTCCCCTTCAGGCTTTCAACATCGCCTTGCACGTTTTCCAAAACCTTATTGGCAGTAGTGGCCCTTTTATCAGGATCAGAGGCATCAGGTTACACCATTATCTAGACGACCTGCTTCTCCTGCCTCAAGACAGGTCTCAACTTCTTCTGAATCTAGAGCAGGTGATCTCAATTCTCCAAGATTTTGGGTGGATCTTGAACTTCGAGAAGAGTCACCTGGCGCCCACACAATCGCTTGTGTTCCTAGGAGCGCTGTTCGATATGGTGAAATGTACCATCTCTCTGCCTGAGGAAAAGATCCCGGTGGTCCGAGACAGAGTGGCATTCACCTTGGCTTCATCTCTTCTCACTATCCTGAGGATAGTAGGTACCCTGGTGACCACAGCTCCCATGGTAAAATGGGCCTTGTGGAAGTTGAGGCCCTTCCAGAGGGGTTTCTCCAGCAGTGGACTTCAGAGAGCATGTCTCAACAAATCCATCTGATCTCATCCATGAAGAGGTGTCTTCCCTGGTGGCTTCTACGGGAGAATCTCGTCAACTGCCATTCCATAGCTCCAGTTACGTGGTTCACAGTAACCTCGGATGCCAGCAGTACAGGTTAGGGAGTCCACTGCCAGTCAGAAGTGGCACAAGGCAGATGGGTTTTTCCCGCCTGCGGAGTAGTCTCCAATGTGTTGAAACTGCGGGCTGCCTTCAAAGCTCTGCAAGCTTTCCTCCATCTGATCCAAGGATGCTCGGTAATGCTCAGGTTGGACAATACAACAGCGGTGGCGTATGTGAAGAGGCAGGGAGGGACCCACAGGCTATCACTACTTCAAGAAACAGAGCCGATTATGTCCTGGGCTCAGAGGCACCTGGCCAATCTTTCGGCAGCCTATGTCCCAGGGACACTGAATGTGGAAGCAGATTTCCTTTCAAGATACAAACTCGACAACAACGAGTGGTCTCTCCATCAAGAGGTGTTCGAATGGGTTCTATCTCTGGGGTTCCGTCCGGTGGTAGACCTCTTTGCGGCCCCCCCGCAACAAGAAGCTCCAGAGGTACTATGCAAGGTTTCGGGATCCTCGGGCGTTCGGAGTAGATGCTCTGACGGATATTTGGAACTTCCAAAGAGCCTATGCTTTCCCGCCAGTACCAATAATTCTCCAGTTCCTACAGAGACTGAGGATGGAGGCGGTAGAAGTTCTGGCAGTGATTCCTTATTGGCCCAACAGACCTTGGTTCCCACTGTTGTCTCTCCTCAGTTACCAGGATCCAATTCCTCTGCCTCTCAGACCGGATCTGTTGTCGCAAGGCCCTACACTGCATCCATGCCCTGCACGTCTGCATCTCAAGGCTTGGTTCTTGAGAGGGGGAGGTTGGAGGCCCTAGGATGCCCAATTGAAGTGATTCCTACACTTATGAATGCCAGAAGGAGTAGCACCAACAGGGTCTATGAGAGAATTTGGGCGAAATTCGTGAATCGTCAAACTCCTAGGTCCGGTTCAGTAGACGCACCTACGGTCCAGGACGTATTGGGGTTCTTACAATCTGGCCTAGATCTATCCCTGTCAGTCAGCTCACTCCGAGTACAAGTTTCGGCCATCTCAGCATTCACGGGAGTACCGTGGGCTAAGCATCAGCTGGTTCAGCAGTTTTTTAAAGGTGCAGTTTAGACTCAGGCCTCAGAGAAGACCAAAATTCCCCAAATGGGATCTTCTTCTAGTGTTGGATTTCTTCTCATCACTTGACGTGGCTTCTCTCTCAGTCAAAGAGCTCACTCTGAAGACAACGTTCCTAGTGGCTATTAACCTCTGCTAAGAGGGTCTCCGAGTTTCAAAACCTAGGGTCAAAAGAGCCTTTCTTAACCTTCTTCTCGGATAGAGTGGTCCTGATTCCTATGTTGGGGTCAAATCCCAAAGTAAAAAGGAAGTGAGGTAGTTGGCGCTGCCTAAATTTTTTTTTTATAATATATGGAGGATAAAAATTAAATTAAAACCAGTACCTAATATATAGAAGGTGTTCTCAGACTAAAATATATATGGATGTAAAGTGCAATAGGTCAATCAATACAATCACAGATCAATAAATATACATGTATATCTTATGTAAACATTTAAAGTGCAAAGTAGTGCAAGAAAAATGGTGCAATAAAACACAAAAATGGTGCAATAAAATGTCCAGGGCATCATAAAGGAAAAAAGAGCCTCATATAGTGATGTATCGTTTTAAAAGCAATCTTTATTAAATGTCAAAAAAACTTACTCACATTTAGGCAGATTAAGCAGGCAGAATGTGTTATAGAGGGTCTCGCGGTCCCTACAACACATTCTGCCTGCTTAATCTGCCTAAATGTGAGTATGTTTGACATTTAATTAAGATTGCTTTTAAAACGATACATCACTATATGAGGCTCCTTTTTCCTCTATGATGCCCTGGACATTTTCCCTATGAACACATTCTGGCATATGATATCCATGCTCTATATGGCTCCGAGAGTATAACACCAAGAGGATCAGCATATGTGAGCATCCCAAGACCGGATAGTGGACCCTGGTCCTTTATGCTTGCTACCCCTGTAGGGGTGTGATTATCTGGTGAGTGCGGGAGAAATTGGGAATAAAAGGGGAGCACGGTCTCCACACCCGGCACTTGAACTATTGGAGCACCACTAAATGACCACTCACGGAGTAGAATATCGCCGCAGTTTACCGTTTATTGGACTTTTATGGACCTTTTTCCCAATTCCTTTTAATTAATTATCTTTTTCAATCTATTTGATCGATTGAACCTCCCTTTTTTTCTCACAGATACAGATTAATTGATAATTTCTTCATCTGTGTGGGTTCTCAGATTAGTAATTTCCGATTTAAGTTTATTGCACATATAAGCACTTTTCCAGTTTATTTATTTGTCATATTATATTCTTTGTGATCGTTTTTATATCACATTGCACTTAGATTATTTTATTTCTTTTCACTACAGTAATTGCACTTTACCCCATTTCTTCATTATACTTGCACTTTTCACTGAGGAATATTTTATAATATATTTTTCAACACAGGATTACACCCATTTTCGTTGGTTCACAGGCCAGATCCTCCAACTGGCCACTTTTATATAATTATTTTATATAATTATTTTAATATAATCATTATTATACAACATATATATATATTTTTTTTTTTGGGGGGGCGTGTGCACTGTGTGTGTTTTATTGCACCATTTTTCTTGCACTACTTTGCACTTTAAAAGTTTACATAAGATATACATGTATATTTATTGATCTGTGATTGTATTGATTGACCTATTGTACTTTACATTAATGTATATTTTAGTCTGAGAACACCTTCTATATATTATTAGGTACTGGTTTTAATTTAATTTTTATCCTCCATATATTATAAAAAAATTTTTTAGGCAGCGCCAACTACCTCACTTCCTTTTTACGTTTTTAATATTGACTTCACAGTCTATATTTTAGGGGTAGGCAGCAGCCTTTTTAAATTATTTAAATTATTTCTCCATAGCGCGGATATTATTGCTTTTTAATATCAAATCCCAAAGTAACCTCCGTCTTTCACGAGAATACAGACATAGTCCTTCCCACTTTCAAGACCGGTGAGAATTCTGAAGTTCATCCTCTGGATGTCGGTGACACCCTGAAACAATATCTGGCGGCCACTTCTTCCTTCCGCCAGTCGGATTTCCTTTTTGTCCTTCTTCAAGGGAAAAAGAGAGGTATGCGTGCCTCTTCTAGAGCGGTGGCTGTGTGGATTGTCCAGTGGGCCTACAGAGCAAAGGGCTTGGCTCCTCCGGAGGTGGTAACAGCACATTCGACTCGTAGCATCTCTACGTCTTGGGCAGTCTTTAGGCATGTCGCTCCTGATGTGATCTGCAGGGCAGCATCTTGGTCATCTAACAACACTTTTCTTTCTCATTATTGTGTTGAACCGACTGCCTTATCTTCTGTTAATTTTGGTGTTCAAGTGCTGTCAGTAGATGGCAATAATTAAAAAGTTATGTTCAGCATCTTCCCACCCAGGAGTGTATAGCGAGTTATTTCCCGAACGTATGCTGCCATGGAGTCTGTCAGGAAAACGGAAAATTGATATCAATACTTACCGTAATTTTCCTTTCCTGATGGACTCCATGGCAGCAGGAGTCCCCTCCCAATTCCTGAGTAGGCTAGTTACAGAACACGGATGCTGAAAGGGAGCAAAGATTTATGGGAGTGGGGTCCTATAGGGTTGGAGAGGAGGCGGGGCTACCCGAACGTATGCTGCCATGGAGTCCATCAGGAAAGGTAAATTACGGTAAGTATTGATATCAACTTTCCGTTTTCTTTTGGTGGTATTTGATCACCTCTGCGCTTTTTATTTATTGCGCTATAAACCAAAAATGTGACCATTTTGATTAAAAAAAAATAATAATAATAATAATATTTTTTACTTTATGCTATAAAACCTATCCAATAAAAAAACAAACAAATATAAAATCCAATTTCTTCATCAATTTAAGCCATTATTTATTCTGCTATATATTTTTGGTAAACAAAATCCCAATAAGCTATAATGATTGGCTTGCGCAAACGTTATTGCGTCTTCAAACTAGGGGATATTTTTATAGAATTTTTATTTATTTTTTTTTTTTACTAGTAATGGCGGTGATCAGCAACTTTTTTTTTTTTAAATCTGTGATCAGCAACTTTTAACGCGACTGCGACATTGCGGTGGACAACTTGGACACCTGACACTTTTTTTTGGACAAGTGACACTAAGACAGTGATCAGTGCTTAAACAATGTACTGCCAACCACGACCTCGTAGTTTTATTGTTCTCTAATTTGACAATTAAATTGGCTAAGTAACGCTGGCGATTAAACAAATCTATACTCAGTAATGAATCTTACTGCTAAGATATTACCCATTGAAAGCTTACTTTGATATTAATAGGGCAGAGGGCACAACTCCCGCCATCAATTTAGTGGCACACAAAGCTTCTGTTTGGGGGTTTTCTGATTCAGTTGATGTCCAGACTTAAAGCGGAGTTCCAGCAGAAGTGTAGCTGCTGACTTTTAATAAACACGCACTTACCTGTCCCACGACCCAACGATGCAGCCGGCGGAAGCCCCGGTTCTCTCCCCCTCTTCTCCCCGCGGTGCCGGCATCACTACTGTTGGCACCCGGCTGTGACTTTTGAGTGGAACTCCGCTTTAAGAAAGCTCACAAGGTGATCACTGCCAAAACTAAGGAATATGAAGCCCTAGCTACCCAGCACAAGCGTTGGTGTGGTTTACTACCACTTTAATGACATTCTTGTTTTCCGCACGACATGAATATAAGGCCCCTTTCACACTTGCGGACCATTCAGATCCGCCTGTCAGTTTTTCAGGTGGATCTGAACGGATGCCCCTTGCATCTCTATGGAGCATCGGATGTCAGTGGAGACATGTCCGCTGACATCCAATCCGATCTGTCAAATCTGGACGGATGGAAACCCTATTTTCCATCCGTCCAGCGGATCGGATGAATTCGGATGAGAATGGACAGGCGGTCCGTTCTCATCCGATTCCCCCATAGAGGACAGCGGGGACCGGACAGCTCTGTCTCCACACACATTGGCATTGGCGGATCGATCCCCCGCTGAGAAAAACGGAGTCTGCCAATGGACTCCCATGTGTGAAAGGGGCCTTAAGGAGAAATTGCACAATCGTTTCTCTGATTTTCTAATAATGTATACTAGACTTAAAACAGAGCTCCACCCATAAGGGAAAGTTCTGCTTGGGACCAATTCTGTTTAATTTATTCATATATGTCATAGCGGAGGGGATTAATAGCTCAGTCCCAGTTTTTTGCAGACGCCACAAAGATAAGCAGGGCAATAACTTCACATCAAGATATAGAAATTTTACAGAAGGACCTGAACAAAATAATAGGGTGGGCAACTACATGGCAAATGAGGTTTAATGTGGAGAAATGTAAGGTCATGCACTGGGGGGCTAAAAACAATTGCAAACTACTCACTAGGGGGAGAATCTCTGGGGGCATCAAGAAAGATCTGGGGGTCTTAAGTAGATAACAGACTGAGCAATAGCATGCAAGTCAAGCTGCAGATACCAAAGCTGGCAGATTTTTGACATGCATAAAAAAGGGGATATACTCCAGAGATAGAACGATAATCCTGCCACTTTATAAACTCTGGTTAGGCCACATCTGAAGTATTCCGTCCAGTTCTGGTCACCAATCCTCAGTAGGGATGATCAAACTTTTGAAAAGTTTGGTTCGGCCAGAACACCTGAACTTCCCGAAAGTTTGGGTCCGGATTCCAGAACCCCATTGAAATCAATGGGACCCGAACTTCGGTAATCAAAAAACACAATTTTGAAGCCATAAAACCCAATAAATGCCCCTAAAAAGTGCCTAGGGTTCTGGGTCATGCCCCAGGGACTATGAATCAGGCAAAAAAAAGTTCTTAAAATTTGTAGTTTTTGATAGAGAGACAATTATTGAAAAAATTATTGAAAAAAAAAAAAAGAGATTTCTTTGTATTTAGTGTCTGGGGGGTATAAAAAGTGTACCTGTGAAGTTTCAGCTCTGTAGCATGTCCAGAACCAGAAAAAAAAGATAATTTTTCTTAGAATTTTTGGTAGCGCAGGGATGGGGTTCCGATCCTTTCACACCATATATATATATATACACATATACACACATATAGGTGTGAAAGGAGCGGAACCCCATCCCTGCGCTACTGAAAGTATGTCAGTAGCGCAGGGATGGAGTTCCGCTCCTTCCACACCTATATGTGTGTATGTGTGTATATATATATATATATATATATATATATATATATATATATGTGTGTATGTGTGTGAGTATATATACCCCCTATACAGATGTCATGCCTGCCTCCAAAGACATCCACAAAAAAGCCCAATAAACGCCTGAAACAAAAACGCCCAGGTGTGAAAGGAGCGGAACCCCATCCCTGCTCTACTAAAAATTCTAAGAAAAATTATCTTTTTTCTCTGGCGGTCACCCTGACATGGATGAGTTCGGTCACCCTGGCATAGCAGTCAGAGTCAGTTCACCCTAAACTACATTACGGTCACCCTGACACTTAACACTTTCCCTACAGAAACTAGATTATTGAATCTAACTATAGTGGTATATAGTACCCTAACTATACTGCATATCCCTTTCCTCACACTAATAATTGCTAAATGACACTGGAGCAGCAGGAGTAACAGAACTGCTTCCACTCTATTCCACAGCCACCTTAAATAACTTGCACAATTCTTTAGTTATTCGTGACATAAATGGGGTGCCCTGGTCCGTAAGGATCTCCTTAGGGACCCCAACGCGACTGAACACCATGAACAACTCTTTAGCAATGTTCTTAGCGGATGCAGTGCGTAAGGGAACTGCCTCGGGGTAACGGGTAGCATAATCCATGATTACAAGAATGTGTTGATGACCCCGGGCAGACTTGGGGAGTGGACCTACGAGGTCCATGGCGATCCTCTCAAAGGGCACTTCAATAATGGGTAAGGGCACTAAAGGACTTCGGAAGTGGGGTAGTGGGGCGGACATCTGACATACAGGACAAGATTGACAATAATTGTCAATATCTTTTTGTATCCCAGGCCAGTAAAACCTGCGTAACACCCTTTCAGTGGTTTTTTCAACCCCTAAATGACCTCCCAGTAAGTGTCCATGAGCCAATTCCAGCACCACTTGTCTGTAAGGCTTAGGGACCACCAACTGTTCAACAATTTCATCGTTCTTTTTATATACACGATACAATAAATCCTCATTGCTGCTGAAAAAAGGAAAACAGGGCCTGTCCCCTGGTTCGACAGGTACATCGTTAACCATTACTACATTTTCCCAGGCCCTGGCAAGGGTAGGGTCTTTTCTCTGCTCTGTACCAAAGTTTTCCTTGTGTACATTAAGATCAGCAAACTCCAATGTACCCTCAGGGTCAGCAGAAGGTTGTTCACCTTGACTGGCTGTGGGGACGTCCTCAGGCTCCTCCAGTTCTCCTGCCAAAACAGAGAAAGGAAAATCCGGGGAACCGTGAGAGGAATCCCTTAAACCCACATTGTCGGTGATAGCCAGGGGTTCTGGCTCCACCACTGAGTCAGTTACGGTGACCGAGTCGGGACCGTCCCACAGTTCCCAAAAGTTAGGGAAGTCTCTACCAATGATGGCCTCATGCACTAAGTGGGGCACAAGTCCGACCGGATGGGTCACCGTACCTAAATCAGTTTCAAAGCGAACAGTCGCTATAGGATACCCCCGAGTATCACCATGTACACAGATCACAGCAACTTAGCAACTTTTTTTGCATTTAAATTCACATTTTCAACCATTTCTGCTTTAACCAAAGTCACTAGACTTCCCGAGTCCAGTAAGGCTGCAATAGGCTTATCATTAACAGTCATTTGGCATATATGTTTTCCTACACCTGGCGCAGCAGCGCATGAAACAGCAGCAAACATAGACTGCCTTCTCAGAGACATATCACACTGCATGGGTTCATCTGTCAATGGACAGTTTGCTGCAACATGTCCCAGTTCCTGACAACGGAAACACCGGATGTTACCCCAGTTAGGTTTGCTGACAGGCAGTGGCTTCCCTTGTTTGGGACGCCAAACTTCAGCCCTGGCCCCAAAAATCCTCCCCCCTGTCTACTTGCCATGCTGACCACCCACTTCCCCTGGAACAGTCTTACCGGTTGCCTGGGGAGACCGTGGCTTTGGGTGGAAAGTCCTTGCGGCTGTAGGGGTGGTGACCAGGTTCTCTGCAGCATAGTACCTCTCCACAAGCTCCACCAGGTTGTCCACCAACTTGGGGTCTCCTTGACTCACCCACTTCTGCAAAGGAGTTGGTAATGACCTCAGGAACCGATCCATGACTACACGCTCCACTATTTGTGGCCCAGACAAGGACTCCGGCTGTAGCCATTTTCGCACCAGGTGGATTAGGTCAAACATCTGTGATCTTGGGGGCCTCTCATCTCGGAAGGACCAGCTGTTGACCCGCTGGACTCGAACGGCCAAGTTGACACAGAGACGCGCCAGAATTTCCTGCTTGACTTTCTCATACTCTCCTGCATCCATGGACTTCAAATCATAATAGGGCTTCTGCGATTCCCCAGTAAGTAAGGGAGCGATCAATCCTGCCCACTGGGTTTTGGGCCAGCCTTCCCTCTCAGCAGTTCTCTCAAACGTAACCAGAAAGGCCTCTGGGTCATCATCAGCAGTCATCTTGGACAGGAAGCGACCAACATGGATGGCTGAGGAGTGGTCTCTAACTGGTTCTGTTTTCACAGCAGACTTCTGTGCAAGTGTCTGCACCACCTCAACCAGCCCCTTTTCTGTCTGCTCCTGCAGCACTTGCCAGTTTTCCAAACATCAACTGGGTTTGATTTTGTACAGCACCAATCTGTTGTTGAATCAAAGCGTTTGTTTGCTGCGTTTGTTCTTGTACAACACCAATCTGTTGTTTAAACAAAGAGTTTGCTTGCTGCTGTGCAGCATTAGATAACACCAACTGTTTGAGGATTTCCTCCATGTTTAGTCACTCCAGGTACTGGCCCTTTAAGTAGTAACTTACTACCAGTGCCCGCAGGCCTCCACCATATGTAAGTTGGGGAACAGGTAGCAGGTGCAAAGCTCCCTGGGATGAGCAGTTTTTCAGGCACAGATACCAAATCCAGTGTGCTAGTGACAAACAGTGCGGTGTTTATTGGTGCTATATACAAGTCTATATACAGGTGCTGTACAGTGCTTTAAGGAAAACAAGCAGAAATAATACTAATAAACAAAAGCCTAGCCGTGTCCCGGCGCTTACTACACACAATGCAGTCCCTCACTAACCCAGACTGAGCAAGCCTACAGCTTATCAGCTTCCAAGGACACAAAGAGGTAGTTTTACTGACCTTCCGCTCTCATAGACAAACATTGTCTAACTTCCCAGGCTGAGAGAGCACTGCTGTTTGTCTCAGGTGAGATTAAATTGGCCTGGTGAAGAGGACGAAGATCCGAACTGGATCATGGCTCAGAGATCCCTAAAGGTATAGGAAAGATGCCTGGGTGATGTATAAACCCCGAACAGGACTTTTCCTGGCTCTCTCTGGGACACTCTGCTACAATATATATAATGCAAAAAAAAACTGTAATAAGAAAAATAGTCCATATAGTATCGACCACAATCCACCATCACAATAGTAGTGCTTGACTCTATATCTCCTTCAGGGTAGTAATCCAACTATCCTAAAGATCATTAGTGAATGACAGTCCCAATAAATGGAGATAAGTCCTAGTGTTGATTAATAGTAGATGTTCCACACAAGTGCCACTTCCACCACACCACGTGAAAATCACTCCCCTTGGAATTGCACTCACCAAAAGGTTGCTACTAATGAGCCTTGTATCACTAATCTTAGGCAGGGATCCAAGATGAATCTTCTCCACCTGCAAGCATTAGATAGGCCATGTTTGCAGTGTGGCTTTCAATGAAATCTTCTTGCACTTGTCCTTGCTGGACCTGAGTTAAAGATGTGGACAATTCTGTCAATCAGACACATTGACATTTTCTTCTATAGTAAAATCTGTACAGCAGAATTCTGTGGTCATCTACATGAATGGTCGCTCAGCTTGTTACTTTGAACTACTCATCATAGCAGTAACCCACAACTTACGTAGTGACCAGTCTATAACTGCCACTGCTCAGAGACCCACCGCCGCCCGCACACTCCCACAACCCGGAATACCCCCGACAACAACAGGGCAATTCTGTAATCAGCAATTCCAAGGGGAGTGATTTTCACGTGGTGTGATGGAAGTGGCACTTGTGTGGAACATCTACTATTGATCAACACAGGACTTATCACCATTTATTGGGACTATCATTCACTAATGATCTTTAGGATGGTTTGATTACTTTCTTAGAGGAGATATAGAGTCTAGCGCTTCTATTGTGATGGTGGATTGTGGTCGATGCTATATGGACTATTTTTCTCATTACAGGTTTTTGCAGTGATTTATATTTATAGTAGCAGCCGTACACTTATTCAATAGGACTCCGTAGGCGCTGGGTGTGAATTTGTGATTATTTATATTTTCATTATATTTTAAGTATATATATATATATATATATATATATATATATATATATATATACACACACACACACTATATTGCCAAAAGTATTGCAACGCCTGAACGCACATAAACTTTAATGGCATCCCAGTCTTAGTCCTTAGGGTTCAATATTGAGTTGGCCCACTTTTTGCAGCTATTACAGCTTCAACTCTTCTGGGAAGGCTGTCCACAAGGTTTAGGAATGTGTCTATGTGAATATTTGACCATTCTTTCAGAAGCGCATTTGTGAGGTAGGCAATGATGTTGGATGAAAAGGCCTGGCTCGCAGTCTGTGCTCTAATTCATCCCGAAGGTGTTCTAGCGGGTTGCATGCCAGTCAAGTTCCTCCACCCCAAACTCACTCATCTATATCTTTATGGACCTTGTTTGTGCAAAGGTAAACAGTCATGTTGGAACAGAATGGGGCGATCCCCAAACTGTTCCCACAAAGTTGGGAGCATAAAATTGTCCATAATGTTTTGGTATGCTGACACCTTAAGAGTTTCCTTCACTGAAACTAAGGGGCCAGGATCAACCCCTATAAAAAAAAAAACAACACCATGATTCCCCCCCCCCCCACTAAATGATTTGGACCAGTGCACAAAGCAAGGTCCATAAAGACATGAATGAGCGAGTATGGGGGTGGAGGAACTTGACTGGCCTGCACAACAGGAACAGTCCTGAGCTCAACCAGAACACCTTTGGGATGAATTACAGTGGAGACTGCGAGCCAGACCTAGCCCAACATTAGTGCCTGACTTTACAAATGGACTTCTGGAAGAATGGTCAAATATTCCCATAGACACGCTCCTAAACCTTGTGGACAGCCTTCCCAGAAGAGTTGAAGCTGTAATAGCTGCAAAGGGTGGGCAAACTCGATATTGAACCCTATGGACTGAGACTGGGATGACATTAAAGCATTAAAGTTGATGTGCATGTAAAGGCAGTGCATGTAAAGGCAGGCATTTTAGTAATAAAGTGTGTATATATATATATATATATATATATATATATATATATATATATATATATGTATTGTGACAGGAAGTCAGGTAAATCTGGGAATGTAGTCACTGAGAGGAGACACATTCCCACCTGCTTAGAAAGTCCATTAATTAATTTAGGGTGTTGGCTACAGAGCTAGCCAGCAGGAAGTTGAAAGGCCTTCACCTGTTCAGAATGAGGGAGTTAAGGCTCTATAATTTGTTCAGAGAAAGTCCTATTGTTTGCTGCCTCCAGAAGCTGCATCCTGAAGCCATGTGGGCTGGGAGCAGGAGGACAGTCAGCGTGTGCCTCCCGACAGGATGTGTGGGCCTGGGAGAAGACCCCCCGGAGTGATGTGTGCCCGGGACGGTAACCAAGGGTGAATACGTCTCAAAGGTGAGAAGACGAACTGTTGATGTGAAAGAAACAAAGGACTGTGTTGCCCTGTGAAGCTATTATAAAAGGACTATTGAGTGTCCGCTGGAGGACAAGGAAGTCTGCCCGACGGTAGGTTGGAGACAGACACTTAGGCAGGTTCCAGTTGTGAGAAGGTAGCCGCCCACAGAGGCAAGGATTTATTTTCTGTTTTATTTTATTTTGGATGTTTTGCTGCATACAGCCTGGTGAAGAAAACACCATTTAATAAACCACACTGTTTGTTTGCAAGCACTTGTCGGCTACCTCTCTGGGAAAACGCACCCCCCAAGGGGTCATCCACACCCGCCACCGAGCTAATCCCTTACATATGGTGGAGGTATGCAGTGGGCATAAGCAGAGATCCCTGCAAGGAAGTGCAAATGTTTGATGAACTTTATCTGGTGCATGAGATTGCACAATCTATGTGTGCAGGAGAGAAGATCCTGACAGAAAAAAAAAAAGTGTTTTAAAGAGACAGCGGTCTCAAAATTATTTGATGAACTTTGTTGTGTCTGGGGCAAGTGACTGCACAAACTGTGTGCGCAGGAAAAGAGATCTTGCAAGAGAGAGAAAAACTAAATGTGTTAAAGAGACAGTGGTCTCAAATTTTGTTTGCTGGACTGTGAAAAATTTGTTTGTGGAGTTATTGAAGATGGGGCGATCCAAACGCCTGAAGAATGCAAAGATAGATGAAATGAGAGACCGGATTCTATGGATGGAGGGGATGTTACCGTCTGAACCAGCCCCATCCATGCCTAAAGAGAGTCTACTAAAGAGGAAGGGTGTTGTCCCTAGCAACACTGATGAAACTGCTATGGAGACGCAGTGTGCTCAGATGAAAAGTAAACCCAAAATGGGGGAGATGCTGAAACAACGGAGCTTTGCAGCTCAACAAAAGGCTCATCAAGAGAGCATGGCAGGCTGGAAACAGAGACGCCAGCAGCCAATGGAGGCCATCGGTTTGGAGGAAACCGAGTATGTGTGCAGGGCTGAGTTGGATGCCTTGCAATGGAAAATGGAAGAAAAGGAACAAGCCTTGGAATTGCTTAAAATGGAGCATAGAAACTTGCAGGAAATGAATGAACTACTCAAGTCGCATGTGTTACAGTGGGAAGAATCCACTGCTCTTCTTTTGGTCGAGTTGCAAAAACGCAGAGAGACTATAATGGAGAAAGATACCATCCTCATGGAAAAGGAAAGTGAAATTCAGACTTTGCAGAAGCAAAGTATGGCTGATATGTTGGAGTTGCGTAATCAGCTGGAAAAAAGTCTTCAGTCTTTGGGAGCTACAAAAATAGACCTGCAGGAGTCGCAGGAACAGAATGTCGCTCTGAAAACGACATTGTCTCTCAGCGACAACGAGAAAAGTGAAAGAGAGGCTAAATTACTGAGTACTGTGTATGAGCTCACTACTTTGAGCAATGTGGTAAATGAATGGCGTGCGGACTGTGAAAGTTGGAAAGGTGAAGCCCAACGTGTCCAGCAGCAGTTAAAGGAGAAAGAAGCCTGTGTGGCAGAATTACATTCTTATTCCCAGATGCTAGCCAATGAGGTGAAGGCTCTTATGCAGGGAAAAGGAGATTGTGAACATAAGAGGGAAAAAGTAGAGGCACAGCTTCTGGAATCGCAAGTGAAGGTGTCAGAAGGTGACCGATTGTGTGCTAAGCTGTCAGAGAAGGCAAACCGACTGCAGGTTGAGTTGGACAATGTTACAAATCAGCTTTCTCAAGCAGACAGCAAATCTAGAGAAATTGCGGAAGATTTTTCTATCTTGGAATCGCAGCTGCAAGACACGCAGGAACTCTTACAGGAAGAGAGGTGTCAAAGGCTGAGTTTTAGCACAAAGCTCAAACAAATGGAAGATGAGAAAAATGGCTTCCTGGAACAATTAAAAGAGGAGGCGGAAGCAAAGAAAAACCTATCAGAGCAAGTCGCAACATTGCAAGCTCAGATAGCGGATATGAAAAAACGCATGGAAGAAAGCGTTGGTTCATTACAGTGTGTTGAAGATGTGAAAAAGAAGTTTGATCAGATGCTTGGTGAAGAGAAGACTGTGTCTGCAAAATATGCAGAAGAACGCGACCGCGCAGAAGCGGAGGCGCGTGATAACGAGAGCAAAGCCCTGTTCTTGGCTCGCTCCTTGGAGGAAGCTCTAGAGTGTAAAGTTGAACTAGAAAGAGTTAACCAACAGCTGTGTACAGAAATGGAAGATTTGGTCCGCTCCAAGGATGATGTTGTGAAAAGCGTTCAGGAGCTAGAAAAGTCTAAGCGAGTCTTAGAACAGCAAGTAGAAGAGATGAAGATTCCGTTGCAGGAACTGGAAGAGGAATTACAGGCAACAGAGGATCTGTCCCAAAGAGGGGATAGTGTGCCTGATGCAGTTTTTAAAAGGATCAGTGTTTTGGGGTCTGTCCTGAGTGAGCCTCAGAAATGTGATGACATGTGGCTTGAATCACCCCTGTGGAATAAACCGTTCCTTCAAAAACTTCAGCAAACAAAGGAGCTGTGTAAGAAATGTGATGTTTTCTCAGTTCAGGCTGAAAACCTAGTGGAGAAAACTAAAGCGGAGAAAACTAAAGCAAGTGATATAAATCTGGGAGAAAAAAGCAAACGCCACCTAGTGGAGAAAACTAAGGCTGTTGATGAAAACGTGAAGCAAATTAAGTTCAAGTGCCTTTCAGGGAATATTTCCAAAATGGAACTGGTGAAAGACAGGTGGCAGAAATTTGATCGTGATCTTGAGATACATTCCATGTGGAATTCAGATAGAGAAAAGGAACTAGGTGACCTTGAGCGGTCAAATAGTTCAGCAGAAAGTGCATTGAAGAAACCTGTAAAAGAATGTGTTGCAGTTCCATGCTTCTTCACTGATGCAGAGAGGAGGTCTATAATGGATACCACCCAGATCGCTGGGTTCAACTGTGTTGTTGCCTTTAACCCCTATGTTGGTGGAAGGAAAGTTGATGATGTTCTGGTTGGCTACTTCTGTGAAGAGTTTGGCAAGAAATATAAACTGAATATCAAATCAAATAGTAGGCCTTTACTGCGACTCGCTCAGGAGGGCGAAAAGTTTAAGAAGTTGATGAGTGCAAATGCTTCAGATCTGCCTATGAATATGAAATGTTTGAATGATATTGATATCTCTGGGAAAAGGAACAGGGGTCACTTTGAAGAAATGTGTGACAGCCTGTTGTCTCAATTGGAAAATCCTCTGCACAGCATCTTAGAGCAAGCAAAGCTCAAGAAGGAAGATCATTCCCTTTTACAACAAAAAGTCAATGATTGTGTACAGCTGTATGGAGAGGCAACTCAAGTCACAGAGGGATGTCAAGAGTCCCTACTTGGAACAAAGCTTAGTGAAGCAAAGGTTCTCAAAGTTTTGTGGAAAACATTTATGGATTGCAGAGAGAGGCGTCTTAAGAATGTTGAAGACCTTAAGACTAGCCCAATTGAGTTGCCTATGGATCACGGTCCTCCATGGTGGATTGGACAGACGGTTATGAGGGACAAGCTGTCTGACATTTATGAGAAAGCTGTCAATGAAGATGACAGAAACGAGAAGGAGCAAAATGATGCCAAAAATGCAGTTGAAGAATGTGTATATGAGATGAGAGACAAACTGTGTGGCATTTATGAGAAATCCGTCAATGAAGATGACAAAACAGTTTCATCCGGAAGCTTGAGGATAATAGGAGGCTTATCAGTGAGTCAGCAGTGCCTGACACATGCGTGCCTGGAAATATGTGTCCCAACCCTAGGGTTGAAACAAGAGGGGGGGGTATGTGACAGGAAGTCAGGTAAATCTGGGAATGTAGTCACTGAGAGGAGACACATTCCCACCTGCTTAGAAAGTCCATTAATTAATTTAGGGTGTTGGCTACAGAGCTAGCCAGCAGGAAGTTGAAAGGCCTTCACCTGTTCAGAATGAGGGAGTTAAGGCTCTATAATTTGTTCAGAGAAAGTCCTATTGTTTGCTGCCTCCAGAAGCTGCATCCTGAAGCCATGTGGGCTGGGAGCAGGAGGACAGTCAGCGTGTGCCTCCCGACAGGATGTGTGGGCCTGGGAGAAGACCCCCCGGAGTGATGTGTGCCCGGGACGGTAACCAAGGGTGAATACGTCTCAAAGGTGAGAAGACGAACTGTTGATGTGAAAGAAACAAAGGACTGTGTTGCCCTGTGAAGCTATTATAAAAGGACTATTGAGTGTCCGCTGGAGGACAAGGAAGTCTGCCCGACGGTAGGTTGGAGACAGACACTTAGGCAGGTTCCAGTTGTGAGAAGGTAGCCGCCCACAGAGGCAAGGATTTATTTTCTGTTTTATTTTATTTTGGATGTTTTGCTGCATACAGCCTGGTGAAGAAAACACCATTTAATAAACCACACTGTTTGTTTGCAAGCACTTGTCGGCTACCTCTCTGGGAAAACGCACCCCCCAAGGGGTCATCCACACCCGCCACCGAGCTAATCCCTTACAGTATTTATATATATATATATATATATATATATATATATATATATATATACATATTAGATCCCTAGTACTCCAGTAATTCTGTTGTTTATTATTTGTTATGACATTTAAAAAGTTTAGCAAATAAATAGATTAATGTAACAGATATATTTATTTTGCCCAGAGATAGGCATCATTTAATTTTGACAACCTAACTACTGCTGTATCTCTGTGGTTTCTGTGGTGTATAAAATCTGTTGTTAGCACATCTGAGAAAAACAACACATCAAAGAATGTAATCAGATAGATTGTTCTCTGGTATTGTGTGCTACTCTCTCTGATTTAAGAGCCCTTCAGATAATATAATAAAATGAAGTGGTTTATTTGACAACTACATTAAAGTATGCTGCTGAAATAGCTACTCTAGAATTATCTGTAGGTGAAACAAATATTGTGGTTGAACTTGAAAATACTTTTCAGTACATTGTGTTATTAGTTGTTTTTTTATAGTTAGGAAAACTAGTCTAAAAGTTATTCAGTGTTTCTGGAAATTTGCAGTTTTAATAAAAGTCTCCAGTGGATATGTTTTGTAAGTTAAAAACAGGAAAAACATAATGAAAAAGTATTTCAATTATGTTCATTGATGGACACAGCCTCTTTTTCTTTATCCATGACCAAACAGGGTTTTATAGCCCCACCTACAGGAGTAGGACACTAGGGAGAAAAAAAAAAAACTCGGCACTTCCTATGAGCAGTCCTCTCTGGGTATAAAACCCCCTCTCTGCTATAGGCCTCCAGTAATCCTGCTTAGTGTCAGAAGTATGGAAATTTGGTTTTGTTTTTTATGTTGGGACTTGTGGTCCTATAGCTTTCTTATTTTTCTTTTTCCTTTTCTTGTTCCTGGGTTTTTTTCCTGCAGAGATCTTCTATTAAACGTCAGGCTGGGCAACGGGCTGGACAATCTAGATCCAGTTGTCATCCAGCCTGACCAGTGAACACGCACAGACAGGCCACGACTATGCCCCATCCTGGACCGGTCGGGTGCCAGGGAAGAAAATGTCTCGCGGGGACACATATGACCAGGCACTTATAGTCTATGTCACAGTGTTACCCTTGGCTGACAGCCCCCCGCTTCGGTGGAGAGGGGATCTGTCATTGGAGCTTTACCTGCATGCTCCAGCTTGATCAGTAAGTAGAATAGCCCCCCACCCCCTCCATCCCTGTGTGCAGTGTAGGGCGCAGGTACTCCCTGGGGTGGCCGGTCCTGCAGGGTCCCCTCCTCCCCTACCCCCCTGTTACCTTCGAGGCAACTTACAGGGTCCTGTATGTTTGGAGCTTGCAGACAACTGTGCGGGTGCAAGTTCAGGCAGGTGGTCATTTTGAAGCTACTTTTGGGAGTTTCTGTGCCCTTTTGTCCTGGTTTTCCTTTGCGGTCACCTGTCTGTCTGCTGCTTCTGGCTTCCCTGAGCATCCCTGGGCTAAAGGGGGCTAGTGCTGCTCTGGTGGGGGGGGGGGCAGGGGCCTTTGGCTAGGTGTCTCTACCTGCCTCTGGTTCCAGTGTGGGTTCTCCCGGCCACCACATGGATCCATTCGGCCAGCAGCCATTTTCCTGGAGCTGCAGTATCACGTACCTGGTGAAGACTAGAATATTGTCGAGGCCTCTCGTGCACCTCCCGCCTAACACTCCTGAAGGTGTAAACAGAGTGTGAAAAGGCAAGGAGTCGCATGAGTGCCGTAGGAGCTAGCTGGTGATGTCCACTCTATAGGTGGGTAGAGCTGGTAGTTGCAGTCATAGGTGTGCGCACAGGGTGTGCCAGGTGTGCCTGGGCACACCCTAATCACCCTTTGTGGCACATATTTCCCATGTTTAGACCCCTAATATTTCACAAAATGCAAAAAAAAGTAAAAAATAAATAAAAAAAATAAAATTGTAAAAAATATCCTACTGACACCAATCCTTGCCCCTTGTGACACCATCCCCTGCTCTATTGACACTGCCAGTATAAAAGCACATGCACACACATGAATACAGTATATGTTTGAGTTTTGAGGTGCACACCCTAATGCAAATGGCTGCGCACACCTATGGTTGCAGTCCTCGGAACTGGATGCAGTAGGAGCTTGGCACCAGAGCGTGGGACGGGAGTAGAACCGGGAGATGAGCAGCAGTCAGCGACAATCGGGCAGTGAGGTACCAAATCAGCAAGCAAGCGAATCCAGAAGAGAGGCCAAGGTCGTTAACAGCTGGGCAATGCGGTACAAGGTGAGCAGGCAGATCAGATCCATTAAGCAAGCCAAGGTTGGAGTAGTAGGTAACAGAGCTGGAGCACTAGCAGAGGCAAAGTCCAAAGGCAAGCCGGGTCATACACGGGTAAGCAGAAACAACAGATCAGGTCTCAGGAACAAGCTGAAAACCATTCAGCAACTGCTTACAGTAATAGAACAGTTTAAATAGGCCACTGGGTGGCAAGTGCTAATTGGTATGTGCACGTGTGCACGCACGCGTTTGCAATCGTGCACGAATTCACGCATGGGCACAAATATGTGATATTGGTCTTTCGCTTATAAATATTACCACATGTTCAATGTGCACGAGCATGAGCATAAGTTGCACGACCTTTTGAAATCTGGTTTATCTTACACGCAGCCAACATTTTCCCTATGTTTTGGAGACATTTTGCACTGGGCATGCTCGGCGGCCATTTTATCTAAGTCCAAAGTGCCTGTATGGTCTGGGAGAGCTACAGGGGGCAGTCCTAAGTGGCCATGTTTTTGTAGCCCGTGGCTGCCTCTTCTATAGTTCTGAAAGTCCGATAGTGAAGGGGCGGTCCCTGGAACCTGGTGGCATGGTCCTGGGTGATTTTCAGCAGTAGAAACATGTGGCAGACTCCTGGCAGCCTCTGGTGGTCTGTGGTGAGTTTTTCTTGAGCATACCCTCTCTCTGCTGGGCAGCCTAGGGGTGGTCTCTCTCTAGCCTAGTACCTTTGGGGTCCCAAGCTGTGGCAGCGCTTGTCAGGTAGTGTGATCCCTATGGAGTCTCATGAGCATGCTACTCCCCTGAACCCCCTCCTGCAGGTTTTGGGTCCTTCAGTTCCTGTAGATTCGCTGTTGGCCATCCTGGAGTCATTAGTCTCTCCCGTGGAGGCGGTGTTCAGACGCATGGCTAGTAGGAAGTGCCCCCCCCCCCCCCCCCCCGCTGTCACCTTCTTCCTCGGACTGTTCTGAGCCCGGGTTGGGCTCTGCCACCCCTGGTCCCGCAATCGCTGTGGACCCAGATGATGTCTTTCCTGATTCCTTGGATGAGGACGATGGGTCCACTACCTCTGTCATCACACAGGAAAAGGCGTTAGCCACTGCTCTCATTGATTCTCTGGGGGAGACGCTGAAAATTGAAGATCCTGTGTGAACGTCTGATGTGGAACCTGTCCCTTTTGGTACACACAAACCAGCTCAGGCTGCTAAGGTCTTCCCTTTCCTCAAATAATTTGACAATTTTGTCTATAAGAAATGGGGTTGCTGGAAGCGCCCGTTTGTTCTCCCTAAGCGCTTTGCGGTATGTTACCCCTTTGAGGAGACCCTCCTGAAAAAATGGATCTCTCCTCCTCTGGTGGACCCGCCTATATCCCGGCTGAACAAGGCTATGATGATACCGGTGAAGGAATCTCCCTCATTTAACCACTTCCAGCCCAAGGCCGTCATATGACATCCTGGACTTTGAGTGGGTACATCTGAATGATGCCTTCAGCTGCAGGCATCATTCAGATATCATATTTTTCAGGCGTCAATTCCCTGCACCGTTAGAACAATCATAGCGGCAGTTCAGCTGCTTGATCATTCTTACAAGTGGTGGGAGAGGACATCCCCCTCTCCCGCAGTTCTCTGATGCTTCTACCAGCTCGCCCGGCGGTGGAAGTTCACCATAGAGAATACTGAGGACCAGATAATCCTTGGCAGTCTCTATGACATTTGGAGGCAGGTTTTTTTTTTTTATTTTTTTACACATTTGAAAAATTGCTGCGCAAATAACGTGTGACATAAAAAGTGTCAAAGAGTGCCATTTTATTACCTTGGGTCTCTGCTAAAAAACATATATAATGTTTGGGGGTTCTGAGTTATTTACTAGTAAAAAAATGATGATTTTTACATGTAGGAGAGGAGTGCCAGAATAGGCACGGCATGGAAGTGATTAAGGACCCTGCGGTTCGCAGGGCGGAAGCAGTGGCCCTCTCCATGTTCACCATCGCCAGATTGACACTCCGGCATGTCCTAGCCACAGCCCTGGTCGCCCAGACACTGCCTGAATGGGCCAAGGTTCTATGTCCAGCCTTAACTCCTAGCCAGATGCCTCAAGCGTATGTGGAGCTGGCGAACCAGTTGGTCCAGGGACTAAAGTTAATTTGTGAGTGTGACGCGTCCCTTGACGCAGCCCCACTCCTTTCCAAACTTTCTGTTTCGGCAGTAATGCTGAAGCGTGTCCTGTGGCCCTAGTGTTTGTCAGCTGACTAGACTTACAAAAAGGCTTTAGAGAACTTGCCCTTCCAGGGAATGCAGCTGTTTGGAGCTACACTGGAGGATATTATTAAGAACCTTACTGGTAGCAAGAGCACCTTTCTGCCTCAGTCCAAGAAGGGGGCCTACATAGGAGGACCGGTCTGACCTTTATGGCACATAAGCAGATTTTTCTTTCCCCCTCTGCAACAAAGGGCTCCAAACCCTTCAAGGCCCCCATGGCAGGCAAGTGTTCCTGGCCCCAGAAGCCATCCAAGCCCTTGGATAAGTTCTCCTCGGCATGAAGGTTTGCCCTCGCCCATTCCCAGGGTGGGGGGATGCCTTTGCATGTTTCTGGGCCCGTCCTGTGTAGGACCTGCTCCTTCAAGGAGTGATTGTTCCCATCCCTGAGAGGTTCAGGGGGTTTTACTCCAACCTGTTCACTGTTCTCAAGATGGATGGAGTTCGCTCAATCATGGACCTCGAATATCTAAATGTGTTTGTGCGGCCTCACAAGTTCAAAATGGAGTCCATTCCCTCTGTGTTGGTCTCCCTTCACCAGGGGGACTTTTTGGTGTCTATAGACATGAAGGATGCTTACCTGCACATTCCCATCTGCAAGGGACATCAGCGATTCCTACGCTTTGCTATCAGGGATGCACATTACCAATTTGTAGTGCTACCTTCTGGCCTGGCCTCTGTTCACCAAGGTCCTGGCCCCAGGCCTGGCCTTGCTTTTGACAAAGGGAGATTGCTGTGAGTGGCTATGTGGACAACTTGCTCCTGCATGCCGACACAAGCTCATCCCTGCAGGCGTGAAGATCACCATACATTCCCTACAGGACAAGACTTAGGTGGATCCTAAACCTCAGGAAGTCTGTTTTGATCCCATCCAAGTGCTTGGAGTATCTGGGCCTGATTCTCGATTCAGAGCAGGCCAAGGTATTCTTCCCATCGGTAAAATTACAAAAACTTTGTTACTATTGACTTGCAAGCAGACCTCTGCGTTTTTGCATGCGGCTTTTGGGCCTGATGGTGGCTACTTTTGAAGCAGTTCTGTATGCCCAATTCCACACAAGAACCCTGCAGAAGGAAATCTTTTCCAAATGGAAGAGATCTCTTGCTACCCTCGACGTGCAATTTCTCCTGGGGTGGTCGACGAGGGCCTCTCTCCTCTGGTGGCTTAGGTCACTGGCTTCAGGCAATAGAAAGTCCTTCCTTCCCCTTCAGTGGACTGTGGTCACGAGGAATGCCAGCCTGTTGGGCTGGGGCGGAGTCCTGGGATCTTGACTCAGGGCCTCTGGACTCCAGTGGAGGCTCAACTGCCCATCAATGTTCTGTAGCTTCAAGCGAGCCAGTTTTCGCTGTCTCATTGGATGGATCGCCTTCAAGGTCTGTGGACCCAGATCCAGTCAGACAACGCCACCACTCTGGTGTATGTCAATCATCGGGGGGGCACAAGAAGTGCAGAAGCGGCATTGGAGGTATCTCACATTCTGAGATGGGCGGAAAGGTTCGTTCCGGTTGTGTCCACTGTACATATATTCCGGGGGTCGAAAACTGGCAAGCAGATTATCTCAGCTTTCAGAAGCTGGATCAGGGCGAGTGGTCCCTGTACCAGGAGGTGTTCTATCAGCTTTGTCTTTGTTGGGGGATGCCAGACATGGATCTTCTGGCATCCCATCTCAACCAAAAAGTTCCAAGATTCGTGGCAAGATGGCTGGATCCCCTGGCGGACGCGACAGATGCACTAGTGGCACCATGGGATCAGCACAATCTCATCTATGTCTTCCCTACCCTCCGATTGATTCCTCGTCTGCTACGCAGGATAGAGGCCGAAAGGATATGGGTCAACCTGGTGGCTCCGGACTGGCTTCACCCTCTGTGGTACGCAGATGTGGTGCAGTTGGTGGCAGATGCTCCCTGCGGCTACCTCTTCGAGAGGACCTTCAAACTTAGGGGCCAGTGTTCCACCCTGCTTTACCGTCACTGGCTTTGACGGCATAGCTATTGAAAGCAAGGGTCCAAAAGACCTGGGGGTTGTCTGGCTCGGTAATCCCGACAATGTTAAAGGCTCGTAAGTCTACCTTCTAGAGGATTTTTTATCGCACCTGGAGGGCTTATATCAGTTGGTGCAAAGCTTTGGGGTTTCATTCCCGCTCTTTCTCGGTGGCTCGGGTGTTGGCCTTCCTTCAACGAGGTGTGGATCAGAAGCTTGCGTTGAACACAATCAAGGGTCAAGTCTCCACTCTGGCCGTTTTCTTTCAGCGTCCTTTGGCCACGCATTCTTTGGTTCGCACTTTTATTCATAGGTTTGACATGTGGTTCCCCCTGTGCAATCCCCATTATCACCATGGGACTTGAATTTGGTCCTCTTTGTTCTTCGGCAGCCTCCCTTTGAGAGCATCTGGGATATTTCCTTGCTTACACTTTCTCAGAAAGTTGCTTTCCTGGTAGCTGTCACTTTGGTTTGGAGAGTGTCAGAGTTAGTGGCTTTGTCCTGTAAGCATCCCTATCTGGTTCTACACAAGGACAAGGTGGTGCATCAGCCTCCCCCTGCTGAAGGTGGTGTCAGATTTCCACTTAACCACTTGCCGACCGCCCACAGTATATTTACTGCGGCAGTCAGCCCCTCCTGGGCAAAGCGACGTAGTACTACGTCGCTCGCCCAGGAGCCTGCAGGGGGGCGAGCGCGTGCCGCTGGAGGCGCGCTCCCGCCCCCACTCATTCACTGAGGTTCCCGCGCAAGTGACCGGCAGCTCTGATGTCCGCCGGCCACTCGCGATCACCCACTGGAGAGGGAGAAAGGCAGGCGGCTGATGTAAACAAAACCGCCTGTCATTCTCCCTGGTGTAACTTCAGAGATCATACGATCCTGCTATGTAGGATCGTATGTCTCTGTGGTTACATCAAAAAGCAGATTTTTCTATTTTTTTTTTTTTTTTTTTTTTAGTTTGCAGAATGCATGGCGTAAGGTATAATTTCTTGGATACATCATTTCTGATATTCTGTAGGATTTTGCAGTAGTGTGGGTGCAATTTCAACAATTTTATTTTCCAAATATACACTGGAGACAAAACAATAGGAACCTTGTTCAAATGTGGAAAGTTTCTGATCATATGTTACAAATTCTACATACACAGGAGGAATAAACTATGATTTTCTGTGTTTTTATTAAAAGAAAGATGAACAATAAACACTCTCTCAGAAAAAAAAATGTGTCAGCCACACCTTTGATCTCAAGTGTTTTCACCCAGACTTGTATTGCATAGGAAAGAAGGCTGTATGTCAGCTAGTACTGTTGCCAAGCATGGATTACTGAGGCTACTAGGGCTGATTTATTAAAGGCAAATAGGCTAAACACTTTCCAAGGGAATTTTCCCCAGAGCTTAGTGAATGTGATGACATGTTGCTTTGCAAAGGAGGGAAGAAAAATTGCAAATATTTTTTTTCTTGCACATGACTGGATGATGGAAGTCAGCAGAGCTTCCTCTCATAGACTCATGGGTAAAATTTCCTTTGCAAAGTGAACAGCCGATATTCTGCCAATATTCTGCCAATCAACCCATATTTCCCTAACTCTAGTGCTATTAATTTGCACTTCCCCAACTAAAATTTTTCTTAGTCTGAAATAGAATTTACAGGATTAGAACATAATTTTTCTTGCAGTTTGTGATGCCATTAGGATATTTCACTTTACTGTTCCTTGTGACACCAAGACAAGTGAGAAGAACAGAGGTCACTAAGGTAAAAATGTGGAAACAGCAATAAAATTGTTTGAGTTCTAATATTTTCAAGTTTCGCTTAAAGTATGTTGTTGCTTTCTCTGTCCCCACTGGACAGATTTCCCATCATTCTTCCTCTGAACTACTGACAACTGGAGAGGAAGTTCTTGTCTACTGGACAAGAAGAGAGGAGTAGTCCCCAGGATTTTTGAGTGCCAAGAAGCTATTACGTAAATGTCCATGGCTTTTCATGCATTTTGAATGTCAAAAATCTCAGGTATCATTGAAATATTTTAACAAAGACTGCATTTACAATAAGGTTATTATTTGAACAAATTGTAGCTGTTGACACATAATTTAAGCTGTACAAGTTAAGTACACAGCATCAAATGCCAAAAAAGGTTGAATAATTGTATTATTTTGGGGGGGGGGGGGGGCAGACTTCCTCAGCTACTTCCAGCCCAGCTAAGACCAAACAACAGCTCAGCAGCCCTCAACCATCTCTGGAGGTGAGTGCACTGTTTTTTTTTACTATGGATGACACTAGAGAGTTACAAGACTCTATAGCAGAATTCCCAACCTTAAACAAGCGGGTCATGGATACTACCCTTAAAGACATGCTGGTATCCCTGCGTAGTACCATCCATTCGGATATAATTACCCTGGCACAACAATTTAAGTACAAGCAGTGCACGATAGAGTATCGCACATTGAATCAAAGATGGAGGAGTTTGCTTCCACGTTTAATGAAATGGAAGATTCACACAATGAGAGACAGGATGAGCTGGACTAGATGAAGGCAAAAATAGCTGACTTGGAAGACTGGTCCAGGAGGAACAACGTCAAAATTAGAGGAATACCAGAATCATTCAAACAAACAAAATTACCAAATTATTTCCTTAATATCCTAAAGGAGGCCCCCCCAGAGACATCTCTGGAGGAACTCCTAGTGGAATGTATACATAGGCTACAAAAACCTAAATACTTACCCACCATCTGCCCAGGGATATCATTGCAAAATTGTATAAAATATAAATGTATGCGTGCAACCAGATGCAGGGATAATCTGCCTGAAAACTTACAGGATCTGGCCTTCTTTGCAGACTTGTCTGCAAATACCAAGAGGCAAAGTAAATCACTAACGTCCATCACGAATCCTCTCCACAATCACCAAATCCAACGTCACTGGTTATACCCGGCCAAACTCCTGATAACCAGAGGCGAAGAAAACTCCACTATCTCATCTGTTGTAGACGGCATAAAATTACTCTTTACCGTCTCTTTCCTAACATTTTCTTAGCTAACTCACACAAAAAGAAAGGGGGAGTAGCAATTGATGTGAAGAACACAATGGCATTCAGACAAATCCTAGATGATTCAGGCATATATTATTTTGATCTGCGAATTCAACAACAAAATGTACATGTTGGTGAATGTCTATCTGCCCAACAAGAAACAGACTACCTTCCTCAAGAAATTATGGAAGCTGATTTCGGCCAAACGCAAAGGACACATATTGATATGCGGAGACTTTAATGCCGTTCCTAATAAGGAAATGGACTTATCAGCCACCTCACCGAAACTGAGCTACTTTACCCACTTTATTAACACATCTGATCTATTTGATGTGTGGCGGTGCCCACATGCCACAGAAAGGGACTTCACCTTCTTTTTGCAGGTCCATCATTCCTATTCTAGGATTGTCTTATTTCTAGCAGACAAATTTTTGTTACAAAATGTTATTAAGTCAGAGAACCATATAATACCATGCTCCTGTGTCCATTAGCGTGGGGGCCACCAGCACTAAAACAAGAGCTAATAGATGGAGAAATGATGCTTCATTATTCTCTCATCCAGAATACTCAGCTCAGATAAACAGCGAGATGGGTGAATATTTACACATCAACTCTCCTTCGGTGATGTATCCCTTCACACTCTGGAACTCTCATAAGGCATATATGAGAGGCATCCTCATAAAACTTAGCTCTGAAGTTAGGAAACGATGGGCCCAACGCCTTAACGAATTGCTTCACACAATAAAACAACTAGAGACCACCAACAAAAATGCCACCTCACAAACAACTAGAGATCAATTGACTCAAGCGAGACATGAATTGCAAACTTTATTAATAAACCAACATGATCGCAATTTCAGAACGATGAAGGCTAATTTCTTTATATATGGCAAATAGGCTGGTAAACTCTTAGCTAATCAAGTAAAAGACACACACACACACAAAACAAAAGATCCCCTATATATCATAGACCCAGCGACTGGACAATAAGTGATAAATCCAAAAGAAATAGCTGACGTCTTTAATACATACTATGGCTCACTATACAGCTTACAACATCACCCAAATACATACCAGCCACCTACAAAACTAATAGATGACTTCTTAGCCCTAATTTCCCTGCCAGCACTCCAGCAACCAGATTTAGATATACTCAACTCACCATTTACTATTCAAGAAATAGAATTGGCTATCAAAAAACTCCCACACAATAAATCTCCAGGCCCTGATGGACACTCTTCGGAGTAGTATAAATCCTTCTTCTCTACTCTGACACCACATCTAATGCAAGTCTTTAACCACTTTACCGCTGCTCACTAGAGCTCTACTGCGGCAAAGTGGCTCGATAACGTCTGGCGACGTAGACCTACGTCGCCAGACATTCCCCTCTCTCCGCGGCGTGCGCGCCGCCGGAGGCTCGCTCCCGCTGTATTCAGTCACTGCTCTTCCCAATCGTCGGGGAATCGAGTGTGGAGATCCGCCCGCTTGTGTAAACAAAGCGGGCGGATCTCCTAAGTGACAGGCAGGGTCAGATTGCAGGGTTCAGCATAGCTGAACCTGCGATCTGTCCTTGTGTCACATAGTCCCCTTCCCCCACACACGTCAGTAAGCACCCTGCCAGTGTCATTTTTACAGTAACAGTGCATATTTATAGCACTGATTACTGTAGTAATGTCACTGGTGCCCCCAAAAGTGTCAAAAATGTCAGTCAAGGGTCCGATCTGTCCACCGCAATGTCGCAGTCCCGCAAAAAAAATCGCAGATCGCCGCCATTACTCGTTAAAAAAAAACACCAAAAGCGAGAGAAATCTTTCCCTTAGTTAGTAAACGCAATAACTTTTGTGCAAACTAATCAAAATACGCTTATTGCGATTTTTTTTACCAAAAATATGTAGCAGAAAACAAATTGCCCTAGAATGATACAAAATTTTGATTTTTACATTTTTTGGGGGGGAAATTTCATTTAAAAAAATGTGAAAAATATTGTTTTAAACATATTGGACTAGGTGGGACTTTAGATGAGACCCAAGCTGGTGTTGCCCGGCGTCTCCATCCCTATAACAAAACACAAAATGAGGTTGAAGGATTGTAAGAGGTGCATGAAAGTCAGCCAGCCCCCAGTTTGATGTACTCACCTTCCAGTCTGTCACCAACCAAATAAGACCTGTCTCTTGGTACAAAGAACAGGGGTTTAGTTGACACACATTTGCAAACGCATGTGAAAGCTGCAGAGCCACGTCACGGCACCCTGTTTAAATCTGCAGTCCTACACTCTTAATTTAGTGTCCTCACACTGGAGGCACATGGCCGCTAATGGGTGGATGGGGAACAGGTGAGAGGGAGACAGCCCAACCTCCCCCAACCCATCCCCATGCACGACTGGCTGTTGTCTCAAAAAGTTCAAATAATTAGGTTATAATATAACCATGGTGCAAACTGGAGAAGACCAGCTGAAAAGCATTACACCTCCATCCCCTTGGTGGATGCAGTATATGGATAGGAAGGGATTTTATATATGGGGCATGGCCTGTAAAGCACACTGCCTTTGAAATCCCTTATTTCCTTTGGGACTTTATATGAGACAAGCAGGTCATGCTATTGGTCTCCATCCCTGTATACGGAAAACACTAGGGTCAAAACAAAACTGCATCCACCAAAAACGCACGAAAATCGCACGGTGGGACTTTAGATGAGGCACCAAGCTGTAAGCAAGGCGTCTCCATCCCTGGTTGCTTTAAACATATTGGACTAGGTGGGACTTTAGATGAAACCCAAGCTGGTGTTGCCCGGCGTCTCCATCCCTATAACAAAACTTCAACCTCATTTTGTGTTTTGTTATAGGGATGGAGACGCCGGGCAACACCAGCTTGGATCTCATCTAAAGTCCCACCTAGTCCAATATGTTTAAAGCAACCAGGGATGGAGACGCCTTGCTTACAGCTTGGTGCCTCATCTAAAGTCCCACCGTGCGATTTTCGTGCGTTTTTGGTGGATGCAGTTTTGATTTGACCCTAGTGTTTTCCGTATACAGGGATGGAGACCAATAGCATGACCTGCTTGTCTCATATAAAGTCCCAAAGGAAATAAGGGATTTCAAAGGCAGTGTGCTTTACAGGCCATGCCCCATATATAAAATCCCTTCCTATCCATATACTGCATCCACCAAGGGGATGGAGGTGTAATGCTTTTCAGCTGGTCTTCTCCAGTTTGCACCATGGTTATATTATAACCTAATTATTTGAACTTTTTGAGACAACAGCCAGTCGTGCATGGGGATGGGTTGGGGGAGGTTGGGCTGTCTCCCTCTCACCTGTTCCCCATCCACCCATTAGCGGCCATGTGCCTCCAGTGTGAGGACACTAAATTAAGAGTGTAGGACTGCAGATTTAAACAGGGTGCCGTGACGTGGCTCTGCAGCTTTCACATGCGTTTGCAAATGTGTGTCAACTAAACCCCTGTTCTTTGTACCAAGAGACAGGTCTTATTTGGTTGGTGACAGACTGGAAGGTGAGTACATCAAACTGGGGGCTGGCTGACTTTCATGCACCTCTTACAATCCTTCAACCTCATTTTGTGAAAAATATTGTTATTTTTTCAAAATTGTTGCTCTTTTTTTGTTTATAGCGCAAAAATTAAAAATGGCACAGGTGATCAAATACCACCAAAAGAAAGCTCTATTTGTGGAAAAAAAAAGGACGTAAATTTCGTTTGGGTATGGCGTTGCATGACCGCGCAATTGTCAGTTAAAGTCGCACAGTGCCGAATCGCAAAAAGTGGCCCAGACTTAAGACAGCAAAATCCTGTCTTAATAAGTGGTTAATGTGGCGGCTGCTAAAGCTTTATTTCCACTAGAAATGCTTACTGCTGCCATAGTGACTCTACAAAAACTGGGTAAAACCCGTCTACACTAGGGATGATCGAACTTTTGAAAAGTTCGGTTCGACCAGAACACCCAAACCTCCCAAAAGTTCGGCCCGGATTTCAGAACCCCATTGATATCATTGGGACCCGAACTTCGGTAATCAAAAAACACCATTTTGAAGCCCTAAAAACCCAATAAATGCCCCTAAAAAGTGCCTAGGGTTCTGGGTCATGCTCCAGGGACTATTAATCACACAAAAAAAGTTCTTAAAAATTGTCATTTTTGATAGAGAGACAATTATTGGAAAAATTAAAAAAAAAAAAAATTCTTTGGATTTAGTGTCTGGGGGGTCTAAAAAGTGTACCTGTGAAGTTTCAGCTCTGTAGCATGTCCAGAACCAGAAAAAAAAGTTTATTTGTATTAGTGCACTTATAGAACAGGGATATGGCTCCGCTCTTTTCACACCTTGCCGGTTTTGTAGCAAGCGTTTTTTTGGGGGTTATTGGAGGCAGGCATAACATCAGAACTTCTGTGTAGGGGTATATATACACACACACTTATATGTATATATACACATACACATATATAGGTGTAAAAGTAGCAGAACACTATACTTGCGCTAATGAAATAATTAACACCCATATGGCTCCGCTCCTATAACACCTATATATGTGTATAATACACATATGTGTGTATGTATACACACAGTGTATGTGTGTGTGTGTATATATACACCCCTATACACAAGTTCAGATGTTTTGCCTGCCTCCAAAGACCCACAAAACATGCCCCAAAAAAACGCCTGCAATAACACACCTGGGCGTTTTTTTTGTGGCGCAGGCGTTTTTTTGGGCATTTTTTTGGGGTCTTTGGAGTCAGGCAAAACATCTGAACTTGTCTATAGGGGGTATATATACACACACACACTTATATGTATTATACACACATATAGGTGTGAAAGGAGCGGAGCCATATGCCTGTTAATAATTTCATTAGCGCAAGCATAGTGTTCTGCTATTTTCACACCTATATGTGTGTCAGTGTATATATACATACATGTGTGTGTGTGTATATACCCCTTTACACAAGTTCAGATGTCATGCCTGACTCCAAACTTGTCCTCGAAAAAGCCCTATAGACGCCTGCAGCAAAAAGCAGGCTGACCGGCGAGAAGCCATATCCCTGCTCTGAAAGTCACATAAGAGAAAACTATCTTTTCTCTATAGCGGTCACCCTGAAATGGAAGGGTTTGGTCACCCTGCCATAGCAGTCAGTGTCAGTTCACCCTACACTACACTACGGTCACCCTGGCACTTAACACTTTCCCTACAGAAACTTGATTTTTGAAGCTAACTACAGTGGAAAATAGCACCCTAACTACACTAGATATCCCTTTCCTCACACTAATAATTGCTAAATGACACTTTTGAAGCAGAAGTAACAGAACTGCTTCCACGTCCCTGTATTAAAATGGTAGAAATTTGGCAGGACTATCTTATATACTGGGGGGCGTATTCACTAATGATTGGCCTCTGGACCCCCTAGTCACTCCAATCACATTCCTAGCATTCTCCTGCCCCCTCAATTGGCTTTTACTGATGGTTCTGGTCCAATCACGGGCTTTTAAAGCCCATTTCCTGGCCCATTGCATTTTGGTCGGTTCTGGTTGCCGAATTCCGAACTTTTTCAGCAAAAAGTTCTAAATTCGGCCGAACCTCGAACAGTCAATGTTCGGGTCGAACCGATGGTCGACCCGAACCGTTCGATCATCCCTAGTCTAAACCGCAAAATTTCAGAGCAATTTCTTTGTTAAGTGTGGATGTAACGAAATATGCAACGATAGTGTCAGAGATATTGGCTGGGCTACTCCCATCATTGATAAAAGAGGACCAGGTGGGGTTTTTATCTCTGGTCGACAGGCTCCTGATACAACCAGATGAATGATGAATGTAATATATCGGCTGAAAATTTGAAAATCCCTTTGATCTTGTCCATTGGGGATATCTGTCAAGGGTTCTAGAGAAATTTAGGCTAAAGGGTACAAAAAAATTTGCTATTTCAACAATGTACTCCATCCCCTCAGCCTATATTCATATGGAGGGTTTGTACTCCAAACAATTTTGAATAACAAATATAATGTGACAAGGCTGTCCACTATACCCCTTTATTTTCGCTATGGTTATGGAACCTCTAGTGGAAAATAATTTGTACCCATCCCCAACATTTCAGGAATTAAATCAAAGTGTACCCAGCACATTATTACACTATTTACATACAATATAATATTATCCCTATCAAACCCAACCCTGTCTCTCCCTGCAACACACAGAATCTTAGAATAATTTAATACAATCTCATACTACAAAATTAATGCCACTAAATCCAACATCATGGGAATAGGAGTGGGAAATACTGTTACAAATACCTTACAAAAAAACTTCCCCTACACGTGGAACATGAAATCGCTAAAATACCTTGGTATAACGTTTACACCCTCAATTTCTGCCCTCATCACGGCTAATTTCACCCCGCTTATACCTGTCATACAGCAAGAATTGTCCCATTTAGAAAAATATTACCTCTCGAGGTCAGGCAGATTAGAGGCATATTAAATGCTGAAACTATTATACTATTTCCGCACTCTGCCTGTCCAGGTACCGGACATTCTCCTCTCGAGTCTACAAACCCAACCTAATAAATTTGTCTGGGCAGATAAGAAGCTGAGATGCTCCGCCCAGATTCTGACAAAACACAAAAAGGTGGGTGGCATGGGAGTACCCAAACTGAAAGATTACTACTATGCCACAATTTTGGACAAAATCAAATATTGGTCCATCCACCCTACATAAAAAAATGGAGTGATCTAGAACACGAATGGGCTTGTACACAGAATCTGTATACAGCACATCTTATCAGCGACATAACTGATTTAAAAGAACTATATGAACACCCAATTATCTCAACAGGGATAAGAGTGTGGAAATATTTACTTTCCCACTCGGGCACTACCACTAACAGTCTTCGTGTACCCATACCGCTCGAATCAATAGGCTACCTAGCTCTGGATATTACTTTTACACTGTGGCAAACAAGTAGCATCAGGGCTAAAAATTACCTCCTTGAAATTGGTCACTTGGTCCCATTTTCACTCCTGATCTAAACCCATGCACTCCCTGAGATGGAATACTATACCTACAACAGACTTTCATCTATTCTCACCCACTACAAAATCCACCCAGTTAGTGTACCAGAATCAGCGTGGAAATTCTGGAACTCAAAAAAAAAGAACCTCCCTGTTTTACAATCTGCTACAAGATAAATCCAAATTTATGAAACACCAACACATGGTTAAGTGGAAACAGAGCTGAACAAGTCACTCTCAGACAAACAATGGTTGCAAGCTATTAAATGTAATAACCAGTACACTAAATGCTCATACTACTGGGAAATGGCCTATAAAATTCATCAAAGATGGTACTTTACACCATATCTGATTGTAAAATTCAAAAATAGTCCTAGTAATGAATGCTGGAGGGAATGCCGCCAGGTGGGGACATTGGCTCATATGAAGCGCTCATGTCTCCATCTGCGTAACTTCTGTACCACAATATTCAAACTAATCTCCCAAGTGATGGGATGGTTAACCAAACCTAACGTAGAACAAGCTATCTTGAGTAGAGTTGAGCGGACACCTGGATGTCCGTGTTCGGCGGGTTCGGCCGAACTTTAAAAAAAAGTCCGGGTCCATGTCCCGGACTTTTGCCGAACTTTTCCCGGACACGAACCCCATTGAAGTCAATGGGGACCTGAACTTTCAGGCACTAAAATGGCTCTAAAACACCAATGGAAAGGGCTAGAGTGCTGCAAATGGCAGCAAAACGTTGTTAAGAGCATGGCAAGTGCTCTGCAAACAAATGTGGATAGGGAAATAACTTAAAACAACAAAAAAAAAACAGAAAAATAAAACAATGTTCTTCATCTCTGAAGGACGAGGCCCATATGGAGTAGGAGGGAGGTTGAGGTGGTGGTGGATGTGGCGGTGCGCACAGGGTGTGCCGGATGTGCCTGGGCACACCCTAATCACCTAGGGCACATAGCATTATCACTCTGTTTGCCAGTGAGGAGATGGGAAAGATCTCCCTCGGACCTGCTCTGCTCTATTTCACTTTGCCAGCAGGGAGAGTAATGTATCGGGGCCATGTACATGTAGGCAAACACATGCATGTGTATTTAAACTTTGGGGTGAACACCCTAATGCAATAGGCTGCACACACCTATGGGCAGTGTAGGTGGAAGCGGCGGTGGAGGAGGACCAGGGCCGGATTAAGAGCATCATGGGCTTGGTGCTGAGGATTTTGAAGGGCCTTAAGGGCTGTGCCTTGGCATGCACCCAGAGGAGGAAGGGTGCAGCCATGCATGCCTAATTCCACATGGGATGCTGTCTCTGAAGCCCATAAACACATCCATGCATCGGCAACTGTCCCTCCTTGTCCGGCCTTCGTGCTGTGTGGGGAGGTTCTGAGGGAGCTGCCTGGGGAAGCGAGCATAGAAGCCAGACTTCTGTGTTTACAAGTGACAGAAGAGCGGTAACAGTGAATATGGCCAACCTGGGGCCTATATAAAGGTAGGGGCCTGGAGCTGCAGCTCCAATAGCCCCTACGTTAATCTGGCCCTGAGGAGGATGAGGTAGCCAACACTGCTTCTTTTCACAGATTTTAAATGAGGGTACACCCCAAAAGAGTGAGAAAGAGCAAAAATGGAACAATGGCTGGGTAAGGTCGGTATCCATCGCTATTCTGCACAAGGTACGGAAAAGTCTCGTGGGATCCATGCCTGGTTCATTTTAATGAACGTGAGCTTGTCCACATTGTCTCTGGACAGGCGGCTGCGCTTGTCTGTGATAACGCCCCCAGCCATGCTAAATACCCGTTCAGATAATACACTGGCTGCAGGGCACGCCAGCACCTCCAAGGCGTAAAGGGCAAGCTCAGGCCATGTGCCCAACTTGGAGACCCAGAAGTTGAAGGGGGCAGACCCCTCATTCAGTACGTCTAGGCGTGTGCACTGCTCCACCATGTTGGTGAAATGCTGCCTCCTGCTAAGACGTTCCATATGAGCTGCTGGTGCTGCTGATTGTTGTGGCGTGCTGACAAAGCTTTTCCACATTTCGGCCATGCTAACCCTGCCTTCTGAGGTGCTGGCGGTGCCCTGGTTGCGTTGGCGACCTCTTCCTCCTCCTCCTCCTCTGCCTTGTGCTTCCACTGTGGCCCCGCTGTCAGGTGGGAATGCCAGCAGCATGGCGTCTACCAGCGTGCGCTTGTACTCGCGCATCTTGCGATCGCGCTCCAGTGAGTGAATTAAGGACGGTACGTTGTCCTTGTAACGGGGATCCAGCAGCGTGGCCACCCAGTAATCAGCACAAGTTAGAATGTGGGCAACTCGGCGGTCGTTGTGGAGACACTGCAGCATGTAATCGCTCATGTGTGCCAGGCTGCCCAGAGGCAACGAAAGGCTGTCCTCTGTGGGAGGTGTATCGTCCGTGTCCTCTGTATCCCCCCAGCCATGCACCAGTGATGGTCATGAGCTGGCCTGGGTGCCACCCTGCTGTGAACATGCTTCCATCTCCTCCTCCAGCTCCTCCTCTAGCTCCTCCTCCTCATCCTCCAGAACTGTGCCCTTGCTGGACAATTGTGTCCCTGGCGTTTGTGTGTGCAGGAACCCACCCTCGGAGCCCCTTGCGAATGACTGCCCTGAAAGCCTTGGAAATGTTACCTCTTCATCCTCCTCCTCCTCCTCCTCCTCATCCTGTGCCACATCCTCTTCCATCATCGCCCGAATTGTTTTTTCAAGGAGGCATAGAAGTGGGATAGTTAAGCTGAGAACAGCGTCATCGGCACTGGCCATGTTGGTGGAGTACTCAAAACAGCGCAACAAGGCACACAGGTCTCGCATGGAGGCCCAGTTATTGGTGGTGAAGTGGTGCTGTTCCGCAGAGCGACTCACACGTGCGTGCTGCAGCTGAAACTCCACTATGGCCTGCTGCTGCTCGCACAGTCTTTGCAGCATGTGCAAGGTGGAGTTCCACCTTGTGGGCACGTCACATATGAGGCGGTGAGCGGGAAGGCCGAAGTTACGCTGCAGCGCTGACAGGCGAGCAGCAGCAGGGTGAGAACGCCGAAAGTGCGCACAGACGGCCCGCACTTTCTGCAGCAGCTCTGACGTATCGGGGTAGTTTTTAAGGAACCTCTGCACCACCAAATTCAGCACATGCGCCAGGCAAGGGATGTGCGTCAAACCGGCTAGGCCCAGAGCTGCTATGAGATTTCGCCCGTTATCGCACACCACCAGGCCGGGCTTGAGGCTCGCTGGCAGCAACCACTCATTTGTCTGCTGTTCCATGCTCCTCCACAACTCCTGCGCGGTGTGTGGTTTGTCCCCCAAACAGGCAAGTTTTAAAACTGCCTGCTGTCGTTTACCCCTGGCCGTGCTGAAGTTGGCGGTGAAGGTGTTACGCTGTCCGGATAAAGAGGCGGTAGAGGATGAGGAAGCGGAGTAGGAGGAGTTAGGAACAGGAGGCAAACTGAAGTGCCCTGCAATCCTCGGTGGTGGAAGGACATGCGCCAAATTGCTATCCGCCTCAGGCCCATCCGCCACTGCATTTACCCAGTGTGCCGTTAGGGAGATACAACGCCCCTGACCGTGCTTACTGGTCCACGTATCGGTAGTTAGGTGGACCTTGCCAGAGATGGCGTTGCGCAGTGCACACCTGATTTTTTCCCCCACATGGTTGTGCAGGGAAGGGATGGCTTGCCTGGAAAAGTAGTGGCGGCTGGGCACGACGTACTGTGGGACAGCCACCGACATAAGGTTTTTAAAACTTTGCGTCTCCAACAGACGGAATGACAGCATTTCAAAGGCCAAGAATTTTGAAATGCTGGCATTCAGGGCCAGGGATCGCGGGTGGGTAGGGGGGTACTTCCTCTTCCTCTCAAGTGTTTGGGAGATGGAAAGCTGAACGCTTCCACGGGACATTGTGGAGATGGTTGGTGACCCAGGTGGTGGTGTTGCTGACAGATCCTCTGTTTGCAGGGTGGCAGGTGCCGGTATCACTACAGATGTGGCTGGAGCGGCCGAGACTGCAGCAGAAGAGGAAGCAGGATGAGCCAGAGACGTTTCTTGGTTTTGAAGGTGTCTACTCCACTGCAGCTCGTGCTTTGCACTTAGATGCCTGATCATGCAGGTTGTGCTCAGGTTGAGAAGGTTTATGCCTCGCTTCAGGCTCTGATTGCACAGGGTGCAAACCACTCGTGTCCTGTCATCAGCACATTTTCTAAAGAACTTCCACGCTAGAGAACTCCTTTGAGCTGACTTTGGTGCGCTCGTTCCCTTGCTGCGTTGGGCAGTAGCAGGCGTAGTGTCTAGGGCACGGCCGCTCCGCTTCTGCACCCTGCTCCCTCTTCTGCTGTGCTGGTGGCTCTGTGCGACCACCGCCTCTTCCTCCAAACTACTCAGGTCACCTGCATGACGTTCATTCCATGTGGGGTCGAGGACCTCATCGTCCTCCACATCATCTTCCACCCAGTCTTCACCCCTGCCCTCCTTGTCGGTCTCCACAATGCTGAACGCCGCAGCAGTTGGCACCTGCGTTTCGTCATCATCGGAGACGTGCTGCGATGGTCCTTGCATGTACTCATCTTGAGAAATGAGTGGTTGGGCATCGCTGAACTCAATCTCTTCCACTTCTGGGGCAGGGCTAGGTGGATGGCCCTGGGAAACCCTGCTGACAGAGTCCTCAAAAAGAAGAAGAGACTGCTGTATGGCTTGGGGCTCAGACTGCTTGCCTGATTTGCAAAGGGGTGAGGTGAAAGACGGTTGGACATCGGCTGCAGGTGCCAACTCTGACCTTTCTGCAGTAGACTGGGTGGGAGACAATGTGAAGGAACTGGAGGCACTGTCAGCAGCAAACCAATCTACTATCGCCTCTCTGTGTTCTGGCCTCATCACTTCTAGAGGCGTATGATGCCCTACCAAATACTGATGCAGGTTCTGTCGCCTACTAACACTTGAGGAAGGTGTTTCACTTGTGCGTGTAGCTGGCACAGATCGACCACGTCCTCTCCTTGCAACAGGAGCTCTACCAGCAGCACCACGACCCAGGCCACGGCCCCTATTTGACGGTCTCCTCATATTTCTGTAATTTATGATCTTGCCCTAGAAAGGTGTTTATTGAATAGCGGAACAAAACAACAACAGTATCGCACGGGTGTATCTGACAGTCAAGTATGCAAACTATGCCGCAATTTAAGGTTTTTTACCCCAAAAGGGTGCATATTGAATAGCGGAATAGGAAAAAGGATAAAAAAACGGTGTATCTCACACGTACAAACACAGACTAGGCCCCGATTAAAATTTTTTGTACCCTAAAGAGAGGATGAGGAAGAGGAGTAGGAGGAGTTGGGAACAGGAGGCAGACTGAAGCACCCTCAAATCCTCGGCAGTATGAGATGCGTCCCAAAAATTGGAAAGGTGTATTTCACACGTACCGACACAGACTATCCCGCAATTTAATTGTTTATACCCAATGGTTTTGATTAAATAGCGGAATAGAAAATATGATCAAAAAAAGTGTATGTGTCTCACACGTACAAAACCACACTAGGCCCCAATTACTATTGTTTGTACCCCTAAAAGGCTGAATGAGGAGTAGGAGGAGTATGGAACAGGCAGCACCCTCAAATCTTCAGGAGTATGAGATGAACCCCAAAAACTTGGAAAGGTGGATCTCACACATACCAACACAAACTCTCCCGCAATTTAATTGATCCCCAAAGGTTTTTATTGAATAGCGGAATAGGAAATATGATCAAAAAAAGTGTATGTATCTCACACGTACAGAAGCACACTAGGCCCCAATTACTATTGTTTGTACCCCTAAAAGGCTGAATGAGGAGTAGGAGGAGTATGGAACAGGCAGCACCCTCAAATCTTCAGAAGTATGAGATGAACCCCAAAAACTTGGAAAGGTGGATCTCACACGTACCAACACAAACTATCCCGCAATTTAATTGATCCCCAAAGGTTTTTATTGAATAGCGGAATAGGAAATATGATCAAAAAAAGTGTATGTATCTCACACGTAAAAAAACCACACTTGGCCCCAATTACTATTGTTTGTACCCCTAAAAGGCTGAATGAGGAGTAGGAGGAGTATGGAACAGGCAGCACCCTCAAATCTTCAGAAGTATGAGATGAACCCCAAAAACTTGGAAAGGTGGATCTCACACGTACCAACACAAACTATCCCGCAATTTAATTGATCCCCAAAGGTTTTTATTGAATAGCGGAATAGGAAATATGATCAAAAAAAGTGTATGTATCTCACACGTACAAAACCACACTAGGCCCCAATTACTATTGTTTGTACCCCTAAAAGGCTGAATGAGGAGTAGGAGGAGTATGGAACAGGCAGCACCCTCAAATCTTCAGAAGTATGAGATGAACCACAAAAACTTGGAAAGGTGGATCTCACACGTACCAACACAAACTATCCCGCAATTTAATTGATCTCCAAAGGTTTTTATTGAATAGCGGAATAGGAAATATGATGAAAAAAAGTGTATGTATCTCACACGTACAGAAGCACACTAGGCCCCAATTACTATTGTTTGTACCCCTAAAAGGCTGAATGAGGAGTAGGAGGAGTATGGAACAGGCAGCACCCTCAAATCTTCAGAAGTATGAGATGAACCACAAAAACTTGGAAAGGTGGATCTCACACGTACCAACACAAACTATCCCGCAATTTAATTGATCTCCAAAGGTTTTTATTGAATAGCGGAATAGGAAATATGATGAAAAAAAGTGTATGTATCTCACACGTACAGAAGCACACTAGGCCCCAATTACTATTGTTTGTACCCCTAAAAGGCTGAATGAGGAGTAGGAGGAGTATGGAACAGGCAGCACCCTCAAATCTTCAGAAGTATGAGATGAACCACAAAAACTTGGAAAGGTGGATCTCACACGTACCAACACAAACTATCCCGCAATTTAATTGATCCCCAAAGGTTTTTATTGAATAGCGGAATAGGAAATATGATCAAAAAAAAGTGTATGTATCTCACACGTACAGAAGCACACTAGGCCCCAATTACTATTGTTTGTACCCCTAAAAGGCTGAATGAGGAGTATGGAACAGGCAGCACCCTCAAATCTTCAGAAGTATGAGATGAACCCCAAAAACTTGGAAAGGTGGATCTCACACGTACCAACACAAACTATCCCGCAATTTAATTGATCCCCAAAGGTTTTTATTGAATAGCGGAATAGGAAATATGATCAAAAAAAGTGTATGTATCTCACACGTACAAAACCACACTAGGCCCCAATTACTATTGTTTGTACCCCTAAAAGGCTGAATGAGGAGTAGGAGGAGTATGGAACAGGCAGCACCCTCAAATCTTCAGAAGTATGAGATGAACCCCAAAAACTTGGAAAGGTGGATCTCACACGTACCAACACAAACTTTCCCTGCAATTTAATTGATCCCCAAAGGCTTTTTTTGAATAGCGGAATAGGAAATATGATCAAAAAAAGTGTATGCATCTCACACGTACAAAACCACACTAGGCCCCAATTACTATTGTTTGTACCCCTTAAAGGCTGAATGAGGAGTAGGAGGAGTATGGAACAGGCAGCACCCTCAAATCTTCAGAAGTATGAGATGAACCCCAAAAACTTGGAAAGGTGGATCTCACACGTACCAACACAAACTTTCCCTGCAATTTAATTGATCCCCAAAGGTTTTTATTGAATAGCGGAATAGGAAATATGATCAAAAAAAGTGTATGCATCTCACACGTACAGAAGCACACTAGGCCCCAATTACTATTGTTTGTACCCCTAAAAGGCTGAATGAGGAGTAGGAGGAGTATGGAACAGGCAGCACCCTCAAATCTTCAGAAGTATGAGATGAACCCCAAAAACTTGGAAAGGTGGATCTCACACGTACCAACACAAACTATCCCGCAATTTAATTGATCCCCAAAGGTTTTTATTGAATAGCGGAATAGGAAATATGATCAAAAAAAGTGTATGTATCTCACACGTACAAAACCACACTAGGCCCCAATTACTATTGTTTGTACCCCTAAAAGGCTGAATGAGGAGTAGGAGGAGTATGGAACAGGCAGCACCCTCAAATCTTCAGAAGTATGAGATGAACCACAAAAACTAGGAAAGGTGGATCTCACACGTACCAACACAAACTATCCCGCAATTTAATTGATCCCCAAAGGTTTTTTTTGAATAGCGGAATAGGAAATATGATCAAAAAAAGTGTATGTATCTCACACGTACAAAACCACACTAGGCTCCAATTACTATTGTTTGTACCCCTAAAAGGCTGAATGAGGAGTAGGAGGAGTATGGAACAGACAGCACCCTCAAATCTTCAGAAGTATGAGATGAACCACAAAAACTTGGAAAGGTGGATCTCACACGTACCAACACAAACTATCCCGCAATTTAATTGATCCCCAAAGGTTTTTATTGAATAGCGGAATAGGAAATATGATCAAAAAAAGTGTATGTATCTCACACGTACAGAAGCACACTAGGCCCCAATTACTATTGTTTGTACCCCTAAAAGGCTGAATGAAGAGTAGGAGGAGTATGGAACAGGCAGCACCCTCAAATCTTCAGAAGTATGAGATGAACCCCAAAAACTTGGAAAGGTGGATCTCACACGTACCAACACAAACTATCCCGCAATTTAATTGATCCCCAAAGGTTTTATTGAATAGCGGAATAGGAAATATGATCAAAAAAGTGTATGTATCTCACACGTACAGAAGCACACTAGGCCCCAATTACTATTGTTTGTACCCCTAAAAGGCTGGATGAGGAGTAGGAGGAGTTTGGAACAGGCAGCACCCTCAAATCTTCAGAAGTATGAGATGAACCCCAAAAACTTGGAAAGGTGGATCTCACACGTACCAACACAAACTATCCCGCAATTTAATTGATCCCCAAAGGTTTTTTTTGAATAGCGGAATAGGAAATATGATCAAAAAAAGTGTATGTATCTCACACGTACAGAAGCACACTAGGCCCCAATTACTATTGTTTGTACCCCTAAAAGGCTGAATGAGGAGTAGGAGGAGTATGGAACAGGCAGCACCCTCAAATCTTCAGAAGTATGAGATGAACCCCAAAAACTTGGAAAGGTGGATCTCACACGTACCAACACAAACTATCCCGCAATTTAATTGATCCCCAAAGGTTTTTATTGAATAGCGGAATAGGAAATATGATCAAAAAAAGTGTATGTATCTCACACGTACAAAACCACACTAGGCCCCAATTACTATTGTTTGTACCCCTAAAAGGCTGAATGAGGAGTAGGAGGAGTATGGAACAGGCAGCACCCTCAAATCTTCAGAAGTATGAGATGAACCCCAAAAACTTGGAAAGGTGGATCTCACACGTACCAACACAAACTATCCCACAATTCAATTGATCCCCAAAGGTTTTTATTGAATAGTGGAATAGGAAATATGATCAAAAAAAGTGTATGTATCTCACACGTACAGAAGCACACTAGGCTCCAATTACTATTGTTTGTACCCCTAAAAGGCTGAATGAGGAGTAGGAGGAGTATGGAACAGGCAGCACCCTCAAATATTCAGAAGTATGAGATGAACCCCAAAAACTTGGAAAGGTGGATCTCACACGTACCAACACAAACTATCCCGCAATTTAATTGATCCCCAAAGGTTTTTATTGAATAGCGGAATAGGAAATATGATCAAAAAAAGTGTATGTATCTCACACGTACAAAACCACACTAGGCCCCAATTACTATTGTTTGTACCCCTAAAAGGCTGAATGAGGAGTAGGAGGAGTATGGAACAGGCAGCACCCTCAAATCTTCAGAAGTATGAGATGAACCCCAAAAACTTGGAAAGGTGGATCTCACACGTACCAACACAAACTATCCCACAATTCAATTGATCCCCAAAGGTTTTTATTGAATAGTGGAATAGGAAATATGATCAAAAAAAGTGTATGTATCTCACACGTACAGAAGCACACTAGGCTCCAATTACTATTGTTTGTACCCCTAAAAGGCTGAATGAGGAGTAGGAGGAGTATGGAACAGGCAGCACCCTCAAATATTCAGAAGTATGAGATGAACCCCAAAAACTTGGAAAGGTGGATCTCACACGTACCAACACAAACTATCCCGCAATTTAATTGATCCCCAAAGGTTTTTATTGAATAGCGGAATAGGAAATATGATCAAAAAAAGTGTATGTATCTCACACGTACAAAACCACACTAGGCCCCAATTACTATTGTTTGTACCCCTAAAAGGCTGAATGAGGAGTAGGAGGAGTATGGAACAGGCAGCACCCTCAAATCTTCAGAAGTATGAGATGAACCCCAAAAACTTGGAAAGGTGGATCTCACACGTACCAACACAAACTATCCCGCAATTTAATTGATCCCCAAAGGTTTTTATTGAATAGCGGAATAGGAAATATGATCAAAAAAAGTGTATGTATCTCACACGTACAGAAGCACACTAGGCCCCAATTACTATTGTTTGTACCCCTAAAAGGCTGAATGAGGAGTAGGAGGAGTATGGAACAGGCAGCACCCTCAAATCTTCAGAAGTATGAGATGAACCCCAAAAAGATTGTGTTCACTGCAGCCCACACACAGCAAAATGGATGTGGACCACTGACACCTGCCTATCTCCTATCCCACCCCACACAGCAATATCGATTGTAGTTTGTAGAACACACTGACCCTAAAAATCAGCAGACTCTCTCCCTAAAATGCCTACAACTCGCCCTGCCTAACGCACTCCGACCTGTCCCTCAATTCTATCCGGACACAAATGCTTTTTTTTTCCTGTCTGTCCCTAATCAGCAGTCAGCACCCCAAAAAGATTGTGTTCACTGTACCCCAAAAAGATTGTGTTCACTGCACCCCAAAAAGATTGTGTTTACTGCAGCCCAAAAAGATTGTGTTTACTGCAGCCCAAAAAGATTGTGTTCACTGTACCCCAAAAGATTGTGTTCACTGCACCCCAAAAAGATTGTGTTTACTGCAGCCCAAAAAGATTGTGTTCACTGCAGCCCACACACAGCAAAATGGATGTGGACCACTGACACCTGCCTATCTCCTATCCCACACCACACAGCAATATCGATTGTAGTTTGTAGAACACAATGACCCTAAAAATCAGCAGACTCTGTCCCTAAAAGGATTGCTAAGATCATAGATCGGTCACGGCAAACCCCACCCCACACAGCAATATCGATTGTAGTTTATAGAACGCACTGTCTGACCCTAAAAATCAGCAGACTCTGTCCCTAAAAGGATTGCTAAGATCGTAGATCGGTCACTGCAAACCCCACCCCACACAGCAATATCGATTGTAGTTTGTAGAACACACTGACCCTAAAAATCAGCAGACTCTCTCCCTAAAATGCCTACAACTCGCCCTGCCTAACACACTCCGACCTGTCCCTCAATTCTATCCGGACACAAATGTTTTTTTTTCCTGTCTGTCCCTAATCAGCAGGCAGCACGTTGATGTGTGCTCTCTCCCTGAACTAAACAGCAAAATGACGCCGCAGCGGCGCTGCCTCGAACTTATAAAGACTTGGTCACATGCTTCAGACGGCCAATCACAGCTACTGATACATTTGTAGGCATGGCTGGGATGGCTTAGGCACACCAGTTAAACGCTTGTTGATTGGCTGTTGAAAGCCCGCCATGAAAAGTGCGCCAAAGCATGCAAAACCCGGAAATAAAACGACCGAACACGGATTTTTACCCGAATATACAGTAAAGTTTTCGTGTCCGTGTTCGGGTAACAAAAATCCAATTATTCGGTACGAACACGAATAATACAGTCCGTGTTCGCTCAACCCTAATCTTGAGCATTATTTTGTCTCTATTTGCACCAATTCTAGAGCAATTGCTATGCATAGTATTCATGCAGCTAGACTAGCTAGCTTAAAAAAACTGGAAAATGAAGGAGGTGCCTAATTTGAGTGAGATTAAACGTCAAATTACAGAGATTTAAAAATGTGAACAGATAATAGCCCATAAAGAGGGTAAAGGATCACAATTCAAGAAAATTTTGCAACAGTGGAGGCCTTACCTTACTAGTAATACAGTGGCAGACTAATGTAACTAATTGAACCTGGTTTTGCTATATTTTATTACTTTGCATTTGTTGTTGTTTTGTTCTAAGTTAATTTCTGATTAATTTGTGAATTTCTTCAAATATGGAAGAATGTTATTCTATATATTGAAACATTTATTTCTTCATATAAGCGCACTACTTATCTGGGCTGATAAGTTATAATACAATGTCAAACTAAACAGGAAATTACACAAGACATTTTCAAACAACTCTAAAGAAAATGTACTTTACATTAAACTCGAAGTTTGTTATTATATAAAGATTACAGACAGTAATATTGTACATTTGATACCACTAAGTAGGTTTCTGGTTGTATAATTACGTGTATGTTCTGATAAAAACTCAATAAAATATATTATGAAAAAAAAAATTATTATCTGAAATAAAAGTTTACAATATTTTTAGAAAATTCTAACATGGTTTTACTTATATCAGCAAAACATTTTTACACTGTAAACTCGTTTATGATAAATATTTAACAAAATATAATGGCCATGGCACAAACATGCTTTATCCCTTTCACTTTATAAAAAAACACACAAACACACACTCATCATAAAATGAACTGGATGGACTGGTGTCTTTTTTCAGCCTCACCAACTATGTAATTATGTAACTTTCCCCAATATATCAGAAACTCCTCTTTCCCACCTGCAAGCCTGGGAGTACCATTGGAAGTTTCTCCAGGTGGGAGAGCGGTGAAAATCAGTGGTCCTCCCCCTGGTAAATGAACCTGGATTTCCTAGTTTAGAGCTGTCATTCCCCAGCTGCTGTAGCTGGGAATGAAGCTATACAAGCACAATCTTCTTTTATCAGCTTCGATAGAGTCCATATGCAACACTGGGGGTCCAATAAACCCCTGATGTCTCCTACAAAAGACCTGTCACCAGCAATAGGCTATTACTCAAAAGGGCTATTTATTGAAAATTAACCACTTGCCGACCGCCGCACGACTATCTACGGCGGCGGTCAGCCCCTCACAGGCAAAGTGACGTAGGTCTACGTCGCTCACCTGTGAGGGTTTAGGGAGCGAGCGCGCACCGCCGGAGGCGCGCTCCCGCTCCCGCGTGGTCACGGACCCCCCCGCGCGTGTGACCGGCGGACCCGATCGCCGCCGGCCACTCTGCGATCGGCGGGGGAGAGGGAGAAAGTCAGGCAGCTTGTGTAAACAAGCTGCCTGTCATTCTCCTCTCTGTATGAGAGATGATCACATGGATCTACTATGTAGATCCATTGATCACTCTGCATACAGTTGAAGCCACAGCCAATCACAGTTAGAATCACGCCCCTAGGGACACACACAGCCCCTCCCTCTCAAATAAAGTTAACCCCTTCACTACCAGTGTATTTTTACAGTAACAGTGCATATATATAGCACTGATTACTGTAGAAATGTCACTGGTAACCCCAAAAGTGTCAAAAATGTCAGTCAAGGGTCCGATCTGTCCGCCGCAATGTCGCAGTACCGCAAAAAAAATCGCAGATCGCCGCCATTACGCGTTAAAAAAAAAACAACAAAAATGACAAAAATCTTTCCCTTTGTTAGTAAACGCAATAACTTTTGCGCAAACCAATCAAAATACGCTTTTTGCAATTTTTTTTACCAAACATAGGTAGCATAAAACAAATTGGCCGAAAATATTAAAAAATTTTGATTTTTACATTTTTTTTGGGGGGAATTTCATATAAAAAAAAGGGAAAAATATTGCTATTTTTGCAAAATTTACGCTCTTGTTTTGTTTATAGCGCGTGATCAAAACATCGCACAGGTGATCAAATACCGCCAAAAGAAAGCTCTGTTTGTGGGAAAAAAAGGACGCCAAATTCGTTTAGGTACAGCGTCGCACGATCGCGCAATTGTCCGTTAAAGTCACGCAGTGCCGAATCGCAAAATACCCTCTGGTCGTTTAGCAGCCAAATCCTCCGGGGCTTAAGTGGTTAAAAAAAATATTTGAAAAAATTAAAGACTCCACCCTCATGTATACATACATAAACACACACACAATAGGGAGAGAAATATATCTAGGGCCAATATTCAGAGTGAGAGAAATAATTCTAGGGTGAATATCCACAGTTACTTTATCTCTAAACTGGTGATCTGTAAAGGCTTTTAAAGCGACACCTATGGACAACTTGTTTATCAAAGTTTGTCATGGTTTCACATACACATGTAATTTTAGGTTCTGACACCTTGACATGTTGGATATCTATTTACTAGGTAGAACATCATCTTTTATATTTTACAATACGATTTTATTCTCCAGTGTCTCTGTTTTTAGAATATATTAACTGTTTGGCGAATTTAACCAATCTTCAGTCCTAAAATGTATATTTAATGTGTGTGCAAATAATGCAATAACTACTCTTGCAGTAAAGAGGTAAACCCATCTAGAGTACTAAAAAACGTCAAGGGGTAATTTTTGAAACAATAAAGCTAAAAACCAGAAGAAAACCAAAGAAATAAAAATAACCCCAAACAGCCACCTAAAAACCAAATGAAAACCTCTTTTTATTTAATAATTTGTTTATTTACTTTTATCTTTTTAATGAAAAAATAAAATAAAATTACCTACTATCAACAAAAAGCTAAGAAAAAATGGAGAAACAGCAGTGAAATAGCAATCTGATTCTCACAAAAAAAAAGTAGTCCTAAAAAGTAGTGTTGGGTCTGTTTAAATTGCAATGAATGTAGGTGGGTTTACACTTCACCCTATCTAGTAGCCACACAAACTGTAATTCACTGCAATGTATCATTAGAAAATATATAACACACAATATAGCATTATTTATAACACTGAGTACTCTGTATATAGCATTAAACTGTAGAATTGTATACAGCAAGATACTGAAAGCACACTGCACTAACCTGTATTTCCCTTTAACAAATGGCAGCTGTCTATCATACTAAATTCACTAACAAACTGACAAAAGGCTGCTGAAAGTGCAGCCTTTAATAATGTGTAGGCTACAACGTTTCTGTAAAACAATATTGGCTAAAGTCTTGCACCTGTACAGAGGTCAGGTGCATGACCATGGCCAATGATGGCTCAAACAATGCATTAAAGAGATGTTCAGAAGAAGCAATTTCTGCTGACCATCCTAAAAGTTTGCATTTTCTCTGAACAGCAAACGTTCAACTCATCCTTATTAACAAGGACCATCATCACATATTTACAGTGGTGCCTGATCGACAACTACTATTTGTTGCAGAGTGCAATCACTGGGTGCAGCGGAGTCCATTCAGATCAGACATTGTGGAGTAAACAGGAACTGGCTTCTTTATTAGAACATAACACAGAAATCAAAGATGTCACTTTCTCATGGTATTAAGAACAACAGAACAGGAAGAGATAACCAACAAGTACAATGCAGTGTACAGGAAATACACATCATAGAAATGCATAGCATATCACTTAGCATTAGCGACATCTACTGTCCTATTTGTGAACTGCAGTTTATCTGTAATAAGCTAAAAGCTGTTGTATCTCCAACACCCCTTCTCAACAGCTGAGGCTTAGTCTATTAAACCCATCTTCTTTGTAAGCCTTGAGTGTCTTTCAGCGGTCAGAGGCTTTGTAAGGATATCTGCTGTCATATCCTCGGTTGGGCAATAAAGTAACTCAAGAAGACCTTGCTCTTGAAGATCCCTAAGAAAGTGGAACTTCACGTCAATGTGCTTGGTTCTTGAATTAACTCCTTCCATGTGCGCAAGTGCAAGACATCCTTGATTGTCCTCATAGATTTCTGTTGGTCCCAACTGTGGTTGACCCAAGTCTGTTAATAGCTGTCTTAGCCATATAACTTCTTGGCTTGCCTGCGCTGCAGCAATGTATTCTGCTTCAGTAGAAGACAGTGAAACAGAGAGTTGCTTTTTACTAGTCCAACTGATGGCACCTCCTGACAGAAAAAATAAGTATCCACTGGTAGATTTCCTGTCGCTGGTGTCTCCTGCCAGCCAGCATCCACATATCCTGTTAAGGTGCTTTCATCACTTGCTGGTAACTTTAGCTTGTAGTGCAAAGTCCCTTTTAGATAGCGAATGATTCGCTTTACAGCATTCCAGTCCTTTTGACTTGGCATTGAAACCTTTCTGCATAGGATTCCAACAGTTGCTGCAATGTCCGGCCTTGTAGCAGTGGTAAGATACAGCAATTTCCCTATTGCCTTCCTGTATTGAGTATTAGTAGGTAATGGGTTATCTTGGCAATTCATCTCCTTTAGGTAGTTGGTTTCCATTGGAGACTTTACTGGTTTGGCGTCTTCCATTCCAAATGTTTCAATTATTTCTTGTATTTTGTGTCTTTGGTTCAGAAGAAAGCTGCCATCTTCCTCTCTCTCGATCTGGATGCCGAGGTAATTCTTTATGTTGCCAAGATCTTTGGTGTTGAAGTTTTGATTTAATTTTTCTAGTATTTCTGCTTCATCCCCTTCTTGCTCAAAGCAAATTAGGATATCATCCACATAAATGAGCATATAGACCCATCTGTCTCCCAATTTCTTTGTGTATAAGCAGGGGTCTGCTTTACTCCTCAGAAAGTTTTGATGTGTAAGCACTTCATTTATTTTTATATTCCACGCTCTGGCTGCTTGCTTTAGTCCATATATACTCCTGCAAAGTTTGCAAACTAGGTCTGGCCTTTGTTCATCTTTGAACCCTGGCGGCTGTTCCATGTAAATTTCTTCTGTTAGCTCGCCATGTAGGAACGCGGTTTTCACATCAAAATGTTTCACTTGCATTTTCCTTGTGACGGCTACTGTCAGTAAAGTCCGTATTGTAGTGTGCTTGACTACTGGTGCAAATGTCTTCTCATAGTCCTCTCCGTATTTTTGAGAATAGCCCTTGGCTACTAGCCTTGCTTTGTATCGCTCAATTGTGCCATCTGCATTGTATTTCACTTTAAAAGTCCATTTACAGCCTATGGCTTTCCTTCCGGGTGGTAGTTCTGTAAGTGTCCATGTTTTAGTATCATGCATGGATTTTATCTCTTCATCAGCAGCCTTTATCCATTTACTTACTTTCTTGTTCTGAAAGCTGAGATATTTCTTCCCAGGTTGCAGGTTCGTTGATACTGGCAGTACTTGCTTTGTATGAGAGACGTACAGGTGGTTTACCTTTGTTTTCTCTTGTTGAACGTCTCAGTTTTGTGTCTGAGCCTTCTTGTGTCTGCTCTTCAGTACTGGTAGAGTCTGCACTCACTTCAACTGTTTGTTCAGAAGTTACAGAGATGGGCTGGTCAATGTCAGTTTTCTCTTCTATTTTTGCTTCTACTGTTGTCATTACATTGTCTCTGAAATCTTCAACAAAAGTTATGCTGTTGCTAATGGTAACCTTGTCTGTTTTGGGATTTAGGATTCTGTAACCTTTGACATTGTCACTGTATTCAACAAAGATACCTTCAAATGCTCTGTTTTGGAGTTTGGTGCGTTTTTCTTCAGGTATGTAGATGAATGCTTTGCATCCAAAAACTCTTAGGTGTTTTACATTTGGCTTCTCATTGTGCCATAGTTCATATGGAGTTTTCTCTATTGTTCTGGAAAGAAGTCTGTTCTGCAAATATGTAGCTGTCATAGCTGCTTCGCCCCAGTATTTTTGTGGTAGTCCAGCGTCTGTCAGCATACATCTGATCATTTCAGTCAGTGTTCTGTTCTTTCTTTCAGCTACTCCATTTTGTTCTGGTGTATATGGGACTGTCTTTTGATGTTCTATTCCATTCTGTTTTAAGTACTCTTGTATCTTATATCCTGTGAATTCACCTCCATTGTCACTCCGAAGTATGAGAGGCTTCCTCTGAAACTTGTTACTGGTCTTTATTATATAGTCTTGTAATTTGTCAAAAACTTCACTCTTGTGTTGCATTAGGTAGGTGACTGTGTATCTTGAATAGTCATCTATGAAAGTCACTATGTACCTTTTGCCTCCAGGTGTGGGTGGGTTTAGGGGACCACACACGTCACTGTGAACTAAGTCAAGTGGTCTTGAAGCTCTCTTCTGACTGACTTTGGGAAGTGTTGCTCTTGTAGCTTTGGATTTAATACAACATTCACACTTAACAGTAACTGGACAAGGAGATATTGTTAGATCCCTTGTCAGATTTCTCCTCTGTAGTTCCTGTATGCATTCTGGGTGTCTGTGACCTAGACGTCTGTGCCATATGTGTATACAGTCATTGTGCTTGTGTGCACATAGTCTCACCTTTTCCTTCACTGTGTCGAGGTGATATAGATGATCATCCAGCTTGGCACTTGCTACTGTCTGGTTGCCGTTTAGGATTGAACACTTGTCACTTAGGAATGTTACAGTTAGTCCTCTGGCTGTCAGACGCTTCACAGATAACAGTCCTCCTTCTAGATTAGGAACATAAAGCACATCTTTCACTGGTATGGCTAGGTTGTGTCCCGCATCATCAGGGCATACAAGGGTTCCATGCCCATATCCTTCTGCATGTATTTTGCTTCCATCTGCAAGATAAATAGTTTCTTTGTTGTTCAGATCAAGTTCTGTGAAAAAACTTCTATCACTTGTCATGTGACTGGTTGCCCCCGAATCGATGCACCAGCCTTGACATTAATTGTTGCCTGTTGCTTTAAATGTGGCATTCCAGTTTCCTTCCCATGGATCATTGATTATGGCTTTGACCTTTTGTTTAGCATAAGATGGATGCTGTCTTCTTTGCTCTGCTTTCCATATAGTACATTCTTTCTTTATGTGTCCCTGTTTGTGACACCTGAAACACACTCTGGTCTCTTTCCTGTGCAACCTTGCGTCTGTAGCTTTAAGAGCGGTTCTGGTGTCGGTTTCTGTGGAGTCATGCATTAATTCCTTTCTTCTCTGATACTCATCTATGAGCCTGGTTTTTACAAATGTTAGCGTCAGATCTGTCTCAGGTCGTGTCTCCAGTGCATTGATCAGTGCAGTATATGTATCGGGCAAACTGCATAGCAACAAGGTTGCTGCGTAGCTGTCTGTCATATTCTCCCCGATTGATCTGAGTTGCGCAATCACTTCCAGCATTGCGTTTATATGCGCCTGCATGTCCTGTTCTCTGCTAAGTCTCATTCTGTAAAGTTTCCACAGTAGAAACAGCTTGCTGTTTAAACTGGAACTTTCATGCAGTCTTCTTAGTATGTCCCACATGCCTTTCGCTGTGTCCTCATGACGTATATGTATGAGCTGATCATCCTCCACTAGTAAGCTTATGGTGGCCCATGCCTGTCTGTTTTTCTTGTCCCAGTCCTGATTATTGTCCTGTGGCCTCTCTGTGGTGGTAACCTCCCACAAGTCGTCTCTAGATAATAGCATTTCCACTTTAAACTTCTATAGCTGATAATTGTCATTGTTCAGCTTGGCCAATGAGAGTTTAAGTTCTGAGTTTCTGGCCATTTTTCCCTCCTTTATTTATAAACAGTCTTACTTGTCTATAGGAGATGTCACTGGGAAGCTTCCTTATGTCGATCTTTATCCGGATCCTGGGCCCATAACCTGTTGCAGAGTGCGATCACTGGGTGCAGCGGAGTCCATTCAGATCAGACATTGTGGAGTAAACAGGAACTGGCTTCTTTATTAGAACATAACACAGAAATCAAAGATGTCACTTTCTCATGGTATTAAGAACAACAGAACAGGAAGAGATAACCAACAAGTACAATGCAGTGTACAGGAAATACACATCATAGAAATGCATAGCATATCACTTAGCATTAGCGACATCTACTGTCCTATTTGTGAACTGCAGTTTATCTGTAATAAGCTAAAAGCTGTTGTATCTCCAACACTATTTTGCATGTGTTGGCACTTTTTCCAAAGTTATATATTTGCATGTATTGCTTTGAAGTGATAATTTCTTATACTAAGTGACTTTTATTGTTGCTGTTGTTTCTCTAGTAGTAACAGTTGATGAAGGGATAGGCACTATGTATTTTATGATAAATAATTGTAAAGCCACACATATTGTCTCATTTCTGGTTGAAAATAGATATGGTATGTGTAACCAGAATTAGACATGTGTCATATCTAAAGAAGGACTAAAGCAAGGTCAAAAATGTTATTGCATGACTACACATTTTTAACTTTTGCTGTGTTCAGAGCAAGTAATTGGATTATCCCATTTACAATTATATATATATATACACACACAGTGCTTAGAATAAATGAGTACACCCCAATAGATTTGTCAGAAAACCTTTCCTTTCAGAATCAACATTTTCTATGGGACACTATAGTAAAAAAAACTCCCACAAATGCGGGCCATTGATTGCAACCAAGATTTGGTAATTTGCGCACACAAAAAAGTATTTTTCCTGAAAAATTCCTAATAAATTCATTCAAGTTCAAATTCATGTTGTGAAAAATGAATACACCCCAATAAAAGCTATATTTTAGACAAAAATCATAATGAACAACAGGCAAGTCTAATTATTCATTAAGCAGGTGTCCAGCAGACAGTTGATTATAAAAGCGCTTTAACAAAGAATATCTCTTCTCATTTCATGCTGTCAGCAATGGCACCACATGGAAGAGAAATGTCACAAGCCCTGAGAAAGAAAATAATTTCTTTACACAAGAAGATCAGCAAGGCTTTACTTATCAGTCAGAATACTGTAGCAAAACAAAAATTTAACAAAGATGGAACTACAACCATCTCACAGAGACGTCCGGGCCGTCCACAGATGTGAACACCTCAACAGGAGCATCTTCTGATGAGCAGGGTTGAAGAAAATTGCCATGCAAGTTTACTGCAGCTAGCTAAAGTAGAAGTAGAAAGCCAAATTGGGTTGATTGTTTCCTGTGACACAATACAGCGTACACTGCAGAGAAATGGTATGCATGGGTGTTGTCCACTATGGAAGCCACTCCTAAAACCCATGAACAATAAGTTCACCTAGAATTTGCCAGAGCCCATGCTGAAAAAGAAGACTTCTAGGACCTTGGAGTGATTAAACCAAGATAAATGTTTTTGGAACTGATGGCTTCAAAACTGTATGGCATCGCAAAGGAGTACAAAGTAAAATGAATGGTGCTACAGCGAAACATGGTGGTGGCAGTGTCCTTCTGCGGGGCTGCACGAGTGCTGCTGGTGTTGGGAAGCTGTATTTCATTGATGGTATCATCAATTCACAGATGTACTGCTCTATATTGAAAGAGAAGATGCTACCATCACTTTGTGCCCTTGGTTGTCGTGCACTTTTCCAACATGACAATGATCCAAAACACACATCTAAGGCCACATTTGCATTTCTGAAGAAGAACGGAGTGAAATTTTCAGTGGCCAAGTACTGTATGTCTCCTGATCTGAACCCAATTGAACACATATGGGAAATTCCGAAGAGACAAGTTGAGCATCCCTCTCCATCCATCATCTAGGCTCTAAAAGAGGTTGTTCTTGAAGAATGTAAAAATAGTAAAAATATAGATGTTGCAATATTTCGCCAACTTGTTCATGCCATGCCTAGAAGTCTTGATGCTGTCCTTACAAATCATAGAGGTCATACAAAATACTAGATGTAGTAGTTTTTGCTGTGGGGTGTATTCATTTATGCATCAACTAATTTGAGTAAAACTGAATATTTTGTAACCTAAGTTACATTATTAACCTTAGTTTCATGTAATGAGCTAAACAAATGTTCTAGAAAACTCAGTTCTCTCAAAATCTTGGAAAATGTCCTTGTGTTCATTGAGATATTGATTCAAATGTTATGCTGAGCACTATATATATATATATATATATATATATATATGTGTGTCTTGGGGGTTGTCACCATCATTCCTCCCCTGCAACTATTCACATATCTGAGCCCTTACGTTTCCACTATCTGGTTGTGAAGTATTGGTTTACACAACATACATTTGTATGTATTCCTATCTTTGTGCACTGTCTACATTTTCTGTGGATCTATTGTCTTTGTCTTATGTGGAGTGCTATTCACACTCTAATGGGCCATACACACTATAAGATTATCTGAAGACTTTTTCCTTTAGACTTACCAAAACCATATAATATCAGGTCAAACCTAAACACTTTCAATTTGTATGCAATCTGGAAGGCCCTTGCACTACATAGAAAAGGTAAATCTGAAGGAAATCTAACCACAAAAGTTGGATAGTGTGTATCCAGCTTTACACTTGTTTATTTTAAGCACATGTGGGGTGTTTGGTCTTGTATGGTATTTTTGTGTTTATTTAGTTCTTCCTCATGTGTTGCTATGTTGTCCTGGCATATTGCTAGTTGTTTTATTATTATTTCATGTTATTAATTATGGGTGGCCAATGCCTGCCTGGTGTATGCCAATGCAAAAAAGCTAGTTCTGGGAAGCTTTATTGAAGCTAGGGTTATGTATATTTTTCTTTTTTGATGGACTATTGTGATTTTCTCTTTTTTTGTGGTCTTTTTATGACCTCTACCCTGTATGTATCTTTTTACCCTCGCACCGTGTGAGGTCATCACAATGAGGTGTTGTTGGTGGGTGGGGCTTTGGGTTTATTGGTCTGTGCACTTCCATGTGATCGTGTCTTGAGAAAGATGGACTGAGCTTCATCAAAACATTGACAATATAAAAATGCTGCTGTTCTGATCTACCTCCTCTGCTAGACCTGTGAGTGCCTCTATAAAACATTTTAAGATACGGTGTATATATATATATATATATATATATATATATATATATATAAACCATGTGTGATATGTTAAAATTTGAAAATCATTTTGAGGGAATAAAAAATAATCAGAGTTAAAAAAGCTAGGGAGATAAGAAGACTATCATTCAATCATTTAATCAGGACATATATGATTTACACAGGTTCTACTGTTGGCTGACTCTGAGTAAGAGGTCAAATTTGTTCTAAGCGCTGCTATTTAGCAATCAGTATGTGATTGATAGCACCTCCTTTATTCTAAGTACCAATGTTTAGCAAGTAATAACTGATTGATAGCGCCTTCTTTGATATTTTATTACAGGTGTTGCCATCACCTAGAGCTTACTTATTAAAGTTAGTGTTTGGTGTGTAGCCTTTACATCACACCCTATGTAAATTTGCAATTTAAGCCAATTTATAAAATGAAATATTGTACTATTCCAGCCTTATATACCCAGTACTACAGTAATAATCTAACTACATAATTCATTGCTTGGGACATTTGTATTAATCAATCAGGGTAGCTCTTACTAATCAAATGAAATAATCTATTGGATTGTAAAATAAACTAAACAAAACAAAAAATCCATCGCCTCCTCCCATTATATTGATGATCAACACTGCCTTTTGCGCCCCCATTCCCACTCTAAAAAAGCTGCCATTTTTACATTGGTAACGACTAGTGATGAGCCAAAAAGCCCCGGTTCGGTTCGCACCAGAACACTGCGAACAGGGGAAAAGTTTGTTAGAACCTGCAAACTCCATAGGACTCGAACATGAAAAATCAAAAGTCCTCATTCTAAAGGCTTAAATGCAAGTTATTGCCCAAAAAAAGTGTATGGAGGTCTGGGTACTGCCCTGGGGGACATGTACCAATGCATAAAAAATTTTAAAAACAATCTTTTTTACAGGAGCAGTGATTTTGATGATGCTTAAAGTGAAACAATAAAAATGAAAAATTCCTTTAAATATCATGCCTGGGGGGTCCCCTTAATGTGTGATGTATGTAGTCTGCTGCAGCAATACTGACATTTCTAAAGGACAAAAAAAACTTTAAACTTGCTTGTGGCTGTAATGTATTGTTGGCTCCTGATTTAACAAGAACATGAAAAAAATGTCGGGTCTGGAATGGATTTTAAGGGGAACCCCATGCCAAAATTGAAAAAAAACAAAAAACGGCGTGGGGTCCCCCCAAAATCCATACCAGACCCTTATCCGAGCAAGCAGCCTGGCAGGACAGGATTGAGGGGTGACAAGCAAGTGCCCCCCCCTCCTGAACCATACCAGGCCACTTTCCCTCAACATGGGAAGGGTGCTTTGGGGTGCAAGGGTCTCTTCCCAACAACCCTGGGCTGTGATTGTGGGGGTCAGGGGTGGGGGGCTTATCAGAATCTGGAAGCCCTCTTTAGCATGGGGGCCCCCAAATGTCACCCCCCCATGTAAATGGATATTGGATACATCGTACCCCTACCCATTCTCCAAAAAAGTGTACAAAAAATAAATAAAAACAAAAGCCAGTTTTTGACAAGCCCTTTATTAAACAAGGTTCGGAGCCTGGCTTTATCCGGCAAGACATGTTTGCTGGACGTCTGGCCTAGGGGCGACGTTCCCTCCCAAGCGGAGGTCGCCAGTTGGTCTGATACCCCTCTTGACCCCCTTAGCGTTAATCAGGTCCGGCACTTCCTTCATTCCTTACGGAAGTCTGGATACATTCCTTGACCCCTAACCCCGTTTGAAGCTATTTGTAAAGTGGGTGACCTCCCCAGGAATCCCCTTTCCTTACTCTACAATCTCCTGTCCAATGCGGCTGCGGGAAAAAATGTATCCTTCCTCAGGCAATGGAAACGGGATCTAGGTATCTCATTTTCCCCCAAGCAAGTTGACAATATTCTGACATTAGCTCACAAGGCATCCATGGCAAACAAATTTCAGGAGGTGGGCTATAAAATTCTCACTAGGTGGTACAGAGTCCCCTCAGTACTGCATAAGATGGACGCTAAAAATCCGGACAGATGTTGGAGGTGTGACTCGGAGGGGGGGGGGGATGCTCCATTTTTTCTGGGCATCCCCCTTGCTCCTTGCTTAGGGATTTCTGGAGTGATGTAGCGTCGGTCATCAGGCAGTTGACCTCAGTTGAGATGGGAGACGATCCTGTTCGGAAGTACAGGAAGTCCTTGACAATCCAACTCCTCAACGCTGCAAAAGCCTGCATTCCGGCTATGTGGAGGCAGACACAATCCCCCATGCACACTCTATGGCTCTCTAAAATCAATGAAATACACCACATGGAGGAACTGACGGCCACTCTGACAAACACTGAAGAACACATTTGGGACTTATGGAGACCCTGGGTTTACTTCACGGGTACTGCGGCCTATCTACAGGGCACTGGTTGACCTGCCGCATAGCCCTTATTGTCACCTTGGTGGTCTGCTCTGACTACCCCGCCCTGGCCCTCTTCCTCTTTCTCCTTGCCTACTACTGCTCTGCCTACTCCTTTCTTCTTTCTGCCCCCGTTCCGCCTTGCCTACCCCTCTTCTCTCCCCCTATACAAGGTTATCTCATGCAATACTGGTTATTTTGCCTGCATAATCTTTAAATATATCAGGATGCGTCTATGTGAGATGCTTTGCTGGGTGCGCAGATCAGACCCTCTCACCTGTTCGCTACCTATTGAACCCGTGCCGAGCGCACCCATCCTTCTATGTAAAAGAAAACCCTCTGCAAAGTACTTTTGTTTATTTTGCTGCATGTAGTAGCCGCTTTGTTTGGCAACATCTGCTCATGTACGAACTTTCCTTGTGCATGTCCTAACTGTTGACTTCTAAATGCATTATACATGGTTTGTTCTTGTTTTGTACTTTGGCTTCAATAAAGAAATAAAAAAAAAAAGTCCTTTATTAAAAAAATTGCGTCCCCCGATGTAAATCTATCCTCAATCACGTTGCCCGCCACACCCAAAAAATAGAGAAAAAAAGAAGCTCTTGCCTCTTCAGGCGCTTCCCGCATAATGAGCTGTTTGAGTTTGACAGCTCTTTTATAGGAATCTGACATCACAAGCAACCCATAATGCACTGCTCAAATGCAGTGAATAAATTACTGATGTCATGTCAGAAGGGGCGGTGCCACCAGGTGGTGTCCCCGCCACTTTCCTATAAAAGAGCTGTCACAGCTCCAGCAGCTCATTAGGCCAGAGGCGGGTGCGGCGGCGGGCGACGTGATTGAAGATGGATTTACATGAGGGGACACTATTTTTTATTCTTATTTTTTTAATAAATTACTTGTCAAAATCTGGCTTTTGTCTTGTTTCTTCTTGTACCCTTTTGGTGAATGGATAGGGGTACGATGTACCTGATATCCATTCACATGGGGGGTGGGATCTGGGGGCCCCCTTGTTAAAGGGGGCTTACAGATTCCAATAAGCCCCCCACTCGAAGATCCCCACAACCACAGCCCAGGGTTGTCGGGAAAAGACCTTTGTCCCCATCAGCTCGCTCCCCCCCCTTATCCTGTCCAGCCAGGCTGCTTGCTCTGATAAGGGTCTGGTATGGATTTCGGGGGGGACCCCATGCCATTTTTTTTTTCAATTTTGTCAATTTTTTTCATGTTTTTTTATCTGTATTGCTGGGAGCCGACAATACATTAAAGCCACGAGCAAGTTTTAATTACATTTTTTCCTTTAGAATGTCAGTATTGCTGAAAAAAACGTCCCTTTTTTAAAAAAAAAAATAAAAATTATCTTTGTTACAGGAGCAGTGATTTTACGGATGCTTAAAGTGAAACAATAAAAATGAAAAATTCCTTTAAATATCATGCCTGGGGGGTCCCTTTAATGTGCCTGTAAAGTGGTGCATTTGTGCGATGTATGTAGCCTGCTGCAACAATACTGACATTTCTAAAGGAAAAAATGTAATTTAAACTTGCTCGTGGCTGTAATGTATTGTCGGTTCCCTGCAATAAAGATAAAAAAACATGAAAAAAATGACGAGGGGTCCCCCCCAAAATCCATTCCAGACCATTATCCGAGCAAGCAGCCTGGCTGGACAGGATAAGGCAGGGATAAGCGAGTGCCCCCCCTCCTGAACCATACCAGGTCACTTGCCCTCAACATGGGGAGGGTGCTTTGGGGTGCCCCCCAAAGCACCTTGTCCCCATGTTGATGGGGACAAGGGTGTCTTACTGACAACCCTGGGCTGTGGTTGTGGGAGTCTGAGGGTGGGGGGCTTATCAGAAACTGGAAGCCCCCTTTAACAAGGGGGCCCCCAGATCCTGCCCCCCTATGTGAATGGATATCGAGTACATCGTACCCTTACTCATTCACCAAAAAAGTGTACAAAAAATAAAGACAAAAGCCAGTTTTTGACAAGTCCTTTATTAAAAAAATAAAAAAATTGTGTCCCCCGATGTAAAACCATCATCAATCACGTCGCCCGCCGCCGCACCCAAAAATATTAAAAAGCAAAAAAAGAAGCTCCGGAGGCACCTGAAGTGGCAGAACCATTTTTTTCTTTTCTTTTCTATTTTTCGGCCCCCTTAAAAGTGTCAGGTGTCCGATCTGTCCGCCACAATGTCGCAGTCCCGCTATAAATCACTGATCGTCAACATTACTAGTAAAAAAAGATAAATAAAAATGGCATAAATCTATCCCCTAGTTTGTAGGCGTGATAACTTTTGCGCAAAAAAAATCAATATACACTTATTGGGATTTTTTTTACCAAAAATATGTGGCAGAATACATATTGGCTTAAATTTATGAAAAATTAGATTTTACAATGTTTTTTATTGGCTGTGTTTTATAGCAGAAAATAAAAAAAAAATTTTTTTCTCAGAAAGGTTGTTTTGTATTTTTGTTTATAGCGCAAAAAAATAAAAACCACAGAGGTGATCAAATACCACCAAAAGAAAGCTCTGTTTGTGGGGGAAAAAGGACATCAATTTTATTTGGGTAGAGCGTCGCATGACTGTGCAATAGTCAGTTAAATAAGGGAGTGCCCCATCACAAAAAAGGGCCTGGTCATTAAGGGAGTAAAACCATCCAGTCCAGAAGTGGTTAAGCTGCTTAGTATGGAAATGCTTGTAAACACGGGGACAGGCTGTTAAATACATTGCAACCAGCAAAAAATATAAAAATATGCCTTTTTACCTTTCAGCCTGTTATGACTGCACATAGTATTTGTGAGGATAATGTAGGGAGACTGCAGGACACACATCAGCAATATTAACATGAACAAATTTCTTGCACCCACTCTCAAATTCTCCAAGATACACAGTATTTTTTCCTTGTAAAGGACATCAGTTCATCTACTTTCAAAGATCTACACTACTTTGTCCTTATGATTAGTGTTGAGCGAACACGGACTGTATTATTCGTGTTCGTACCGAATAATTGGATTTTTTTTACCCGAACACGGACACGGACACTTTACTGTATGTTCGGGTAAAAATCCGTGTTCGGTCGTTTTATTTCCGGGTTTTGCATGCTTTGGCGCTCTTTTCATGGCGGGCTTTCAACAGCCAATCAACAATCGTTTAACTGGTGTGCCTTAAGCCATCCCAGCCATGCCTGCAAATGTCTTAGTAGCTGTGATTGGCCGTCTGAAGCATGTGACCAAGTCTTTATAAGTTCGAGGCAGCCGCCGCAGCAGCGTCATTCTGCTGCTTAGCTAAGGGACAGAGCACACATCAATGTGCTGGCTGCTGATTAGGGAAAGATAGGCAGGAAAAAACCATTTGTGTCCGGATAGAATTGAGGGACAGGTCGGAGTGTTTAGGCAGGGCGAGTTGTAGGCATTTTAGGGATAGAGTCTGCTGAATTATAGGGTCAGTGTCTTCTACAAACTACAATCGATATTGCTGTGTGGGGGGTGGGGTGAATCTGCACTCAATCCTGATCTACGATCTCTTCTCAATCCTGTTAGGGACAGAGTCTGCTGAATTTTAGGGAAACTGTGTTCTACAAACTACAATCGATATTGCTGTGTGGTGTGGGATTGGAGATAGGCAGGTGTCAGTGATCCACATCCATTTTTCTGTGTGTGAGCTGCAGTGAACACAATCTTTTTGGGCTGCAGTGAACACAATCTTTTTGGGCTGCAGTGAACACAATCTTTTTGGGCTGCAGTGAACACAATCTTTTTGGGCTGCAGTGAACACAATCTTTTTGGGGTGCAGTGAACAAAATCTTTTTGGGGTGCAGTGAACACAATCCTTTTTGGTGTGCAGTGAACACAATCTTTGTGGGGTGCAGTGAACAAAATCCTTTGTGGGGTGCAGTGAACACAATCTTTTTGGGGTGCAGTGAACAAAATCCTTTTTGGGGTGCAGTGAACAACATCCTTTTTGGGGTGCAGTGAACACAATCTTTTTGGGGTGCAGTGAACAAAATCCTTTGTGGGGTGCAGTGAACACAATCTTTTTGGGGTGCAGTGAACACAATCTTTTTGGGGTGGAGTGAACAACATCCTTTTTGGGGTGCAGTGAACAAAATCCTTTTTGGGGTGCAGTGAACAAAATCATTTTTGGGGTGCAGTGAACACAATCTTTTTGGGGTGCAGTGAACACAATCTTTGTGGGGTGCAGTGAACACAATCTTTTTGGGGTGGAGTGAACAACATCCTTTTTGGGGTGCAGTGAACAACATCCTTTTTGGGGTGCAGTGAACACAATCTTTTTGGGGTGCAGTGAACACAATCTTTGTGGGGTACAGTGAACAGAATCTTTGTGGGGTGCAGTGAACACAATCTTTGGGGGGTACAGTGAACACAATCTTTTTGGGGTGCAGTGAACACAATCTTTGTGGGGTGCAGTGAACACAATCTTTTTGGGGTGGAGTGAACAAAATCATTTTTGGGGTGCAGTGAACAACATCCTTTTTGGGGTGCAGTGATCAAAATCCTTTTTGGGGTGCAGTGAACACAATCTTTTTGGGGTGCAGTGAACAAAATCCTTTGTGGGGTGCAGTGAACAGAATCTTTGTGGGGTGCAGTGAACACAATCTTTGGGGGGGTACAGTGAACACAATCTTTTTGGGGTGCAGTGAACACAATCTTTGTGGGGTACAGTGAACAGAATCTTTGTGGGGTGCAGTGAACACAATCTTTGGGGGGTACAGTGAACACAATCTTTTTGGGGTGCAGTGAACACAATCTTTGGGGGGTACAGTGAACACAATCTTTTTGGGGTGCAGTGAACACAATCTTTGTGGGGTGCAGTGAACACAATCTTTGGGGGGGTACAGTGAACACAATCTTTTTGGGGTGCAGTGAACAACATCCTTTTAGGGTGCAGTGAACACAATCTTTGTGGGGTGCAGTGAACAACATCCTTTTAGGGTGCAGTGAACACAATCTTTGTGGGGTACAGTGAACAGAATCTTTGTGGGGTGCAGTGAACACAATCTTTGGGGGGTACAGTGAACACAATCTTTGTGAGGTGCAGTGAACACAATCTTTGTGGGGTGCAGTGAACACAATCATTGTGGGGTGCAGTGAACTCAATCTTTGTGGGGTACAGTGAACACAATCTCATACTTCTGAAGATTTGAGGGTGCTGCCTGTTCCATACTCCCCCTACTCCTCATCTAGCCCTACTCCTCATACTCCCCCTACTCCTAGCCTTTTAGGGGTACAAACAATAGTAATTGGGGCCTAGTGTGGTTGTGTACGTGTGATATACATACACTTTTTTTGGATCATATTTTCTATTCCGCTATTTAATCAAAAACCTTTGGGGATCAGTTAAATTGGGGGATAGTCTGTGTTGGTACGTGTGAGAGAGATCCACCTTTCCAAGTTGTTGGGGTTCATCTCATACTTCTGAAGGTTTGAGGGTGCTGCCTGTTCCATACCCCCCCTACTCCTCATCTAGCCTTTTAGGGGTACAAACAATAGTAATTGGGGCCTAGTGTGGTTGTGTACGTGTGATATACATACACTTTTTTTGGATCATATTTTCTATTCCGCTATTTAATCAAAAACCTTTGGGGATCAGTTAAATTGGGGGATAGTCTGTGTTGGTACGTGTGAGAGAGATCCACCTTTCCAAGTTGTTGGGGTTCATCTCATACTTCTGAAGGTTTGAGGGTGCTGCCTGTTCCATACTCCCCCTACTCCTAGCCTTTTAGGGGTACAAACAATAGTAATTGGGGCCTAGTGTGGTTGTGTACGTGTGATATACATACACTTTTTTTGGATCATATTTTCTATTCCGCTATTTAATCAAAAACCTTTGGGGATCAGTTAAATTGGGGGATAGTCTGTGTTGGTACGTGTGAGAGAGATCCACCTTTCCAAGTTTTTGGGGTTCATCTCATACTTCTGAAGATTTGAGGGTGCTGCCTGTTCCATACCCCCCCTACTCCTCATCTAGCCTTTTAGGGGTACAAACAATAGTAATTGGGGCCTAGTGTGGTTGTGTACGTGTGATATACATACACTTTTTTTGGATCATATTTTCTATTCCGCTATTTAATCAAAAACCTTTGGGGATCAGTTAAATTGGGGGATAGTCTGTGTTGGTACGTGTGAGAGAGATCCACCTTTCCAAGTTGTTGGGGTTCATCTCATACTTCTGAAGGTTTGAGGGTGCTGCCTGTTCCATACTCCCCCTACTCCTAGCCTTTTAGGGGTACAAACAATAGTAATTGGGGCCTAGTGTGGTTGTGTACGTGTGATATACATACACTTTTTTTGGATCATATTTTCTATTCCGCTATTTAATCAAAAACCTTTGGGGATCAGTTAAATTGGGGGATAGTCTGTGTTGGTACGTGTGAGAGAGATCCACCTTTCCAAGTTGTTGGGGTTCATCTCATACTTCTGAAGGTTTGAGGGTGCTGCCTGTTCCATACCCCCCCTACTCCTCATCTAGCCTTTTAGGGGTACAAACAATAGTAATTGGGGCCTAGTGTGGTTGTGTACGTGTGATATACATACACTTTTTTTGGATCATATTTTCTATTCCGCTATTTAATCAAAAACCTTTGGGGATCAGTTAAATTGGGGGATAGTCTGTGTTGGTACGTGTGAGAGAGATCCACCTTTCCAAGTTGTTGGGGTTCATCTCATACTTCTGAAGGTTTGAGGGTGCTGCCTGTTCCATACTCCCCCTACTCCTAGCCTTTTAGGGGTACAAACAATAGTAATTGGGGCCTAGTGTGGTTGTGTACGTGTGATATACATACACTTTTTTTGGATCATATTTTCTATTCCGCTATTTAATCAAAAACCTTTGGGGATCAGTTAAATTGGGGGATAGTCTGTGTTGGTACGTGTGAGAGAGATCCACCTTTCCAAGTTGTTGGGGTTCATCTCATACTTCTGAAGGTTTGAGGGTGCTGCCTGTTCCATACCCCCCCTACTCCTCATCTAGCCTTTTAGGGGTACAAACAATAGTAATTGGGGCCTAGTGTGGTTGTGTACGTGTGATATACATACACTTTTTTTGGATCATATTTTCTATTCCGCTATTTAATCAAAAACCTTTGGGGATCAGTTAAATTGGGGGATAGTCTGTGTTGGTACGTGTGAGAGAGATCCACCTTTCCAAGTTGTTGGGGTTCATCTCATACTTCTGAAGGTTTGAGGGTGCTGCCTGTTCCATACTCCCCCTACTCCTAGCCTTTTAGGGGTACAAACAATAGTAATTGGGGCCTAGTGTGGTTGTGTGCGTGTGATATACATACACTTTTTTTGGATCATATTTTCTATTCCGCTATTTAATCAAAAACCTTTGGGGATCAGTTAAATTGGGGGATAGTCTGTGTTGGTACGTGTGAGAGAGATCCACCTTTCCAAGTTGTTGGGGTTCATCTCATACTTCTGAAGGTTTGAGGGTGCTGCCTGTTCCATACCCCCCCTACTCCTCATCTAGCCTTTTAGGGGTACAAACAATAGTAATTGGGGCCTAGTGTGGTTGTGTACGTGTGATATACATACACTTTTTTTGGATCATATTTTCTATTCCGCTATTTAATCAAAAACCTTTGGGGATCAGTTAAATTGGGGGATAGTCTGTGTTGGTACGTGTGAGAGAGATCCACCTTTCCAAGTTTTTGGGGTTCATCTCATACTTCTGAAGATTTGAGGGTGCTGCCTGTTCCATACCCCCCCTACTCCTCATCTAGCCTTTTAGGGGTACAAACAATAGTAATTGGGGCCTAGTGTGGTTGTGTACGTGTGATATACATACACTTTTTTTGGATCATATTTTCTATTCCGCTATTTAATCAAAAACCTTTGGGGATCAGTTAAATTGGGGGATAGTCTGTGTTGGTACGTGTGAGAGAGATCCACCTTTCCAAGTTGTTGGGGTTCATCTCATACTTCTGAAGGTTTGAGGGTGCTGCCTGTTCCATACTCCCCCTACTCCTAGCCTTTTAGGGGTACAAACAATAGTAATTGGGGCCTAGTGTGGTTGTGTACGTGTGATATACATACACTTTTTTTGGATCATATTTTCTATTCCGCTATTTAATCAAAAACCTTTGGGGATCAGTTAAATTGGGGGATAGTCTGTGTTGGTACGTGTGAGAGAGATCCACCTTTCCAAGTTGTTGGGGTTCATCTCATACTTCTGAAGGTTTGAGGGTGCTGCCTGTTCCATACCCCCCCTACTCCTCATCTAGCCTTTTAGGGGTACAAACAATAGTAATTGGGGCCTAGTGTGGTTGTGTACGTGTGATATACATACACTTTTTTTGGATCATATTTTCTATTCCGCTATTTAATCAAAAACCTTTGGGGATCAGTTAAATTGGGGGATAGTCTGTGTTGGTACGTGTGAGAGAGATCCACCTTTCCAAGTTGTTGGGGTTCATCTCATACTTCTGAAGGTTTGAGGGTGCTGCCTGTTCCATACCCCCCCTACTCCTCATCTAGCCTTTTAGGGGTACAAACAATAGTAATTGGGGCCTAGTGTGGTTGTGTACGTGTGATATACATACACTTTTTTTGGATCATATTTTCTATTCCGCTATTTAATCAAAAACCTTTGGGGATCAGTTAAATTGGGGGATAGTCTGTGTTGGTACGTGTGAGAGAGATCCACCTTTCCAAGTTGTTGGGGTTCATCTCATACTTCTGAAGGTTTGAGGGTGCTGCCTGTTCCATACCCCCCCTACTCCTCATCTAGCCTTTTAGGGGTACAAACAATAGTAATTGGGGCCTAGTGTGGTTGTGTACGTGTGATATACATACACTTTTTTTGGATCATATTTTCTATTCCGCTATTTAATCAAAAACCTTTGGGGATCAGTTAAATTGGGGGATAGTCTGTGTTGGTACGTGTGAGAGAGATCCACCTTTCCAAGTTTTTGGGGTTCATCTCATACTTCTGAAGATTTGAGGGTGCTGCCTGTTCCATACCCCCCCTACTCCTCATCTAGCCTTTTAGGGGTACAAACAATAGTAATTGGGGCCTAGTGTGGTTGTGTACGTGTGATATACATACACTTTTTTTGGATCATATTTTCTATTCCGCTATTTAATCAAAAACCTTTGGGGATCAGTTAAATTGGGGGATAGTCTGTGTTGGTACGTGTGAGAGAGATCCACCTTTCCAAGTTGTTGGGGTTCATCTCATACTTCTGAAGGTTTGAGGGTGCTGCCTGTTCCATACTCCCCCTACTCCTAGCCTTTTAGGGGTACAAACAATAGTAATTGGGGCCTAGTGTGGTTGTGTACGTGTGATATACATACACTTTTTTTGGATCATATTTTCTATTCCGCTATTTAATCAAAAACCTTTGGGGATCAGTTAAATTGGGGGATAGTCTGTGTTGGTACGTGTGAGAGAGATCCACCTTTCCAAGTTGTTGGGGTTCATCTCATACTTCTGAAGGTTTGAGGGTGCTGCCTGTTCCATACCCCCCCCTACTCCTCATCTAGCCTTTTAGGGGTACAAACAATAGTAATTGGGGCCTAGTGTGGTTGTGTACGTGTGATATACATACACTTTTTTTGGATCATATTTTCTATTCCGCTATTTAATCAAAAACCTTTGGGGATCAGTTAAATTGGGGGATAGTCTGTGTTGGTACGTGTGAGAGAGATCCACCTTTCCAAGTTGTTGGGGTTCATCTCATACTTCTGAAGGTTTGAGGGTGCTGCCTGTTCCATACTCCCCCTACTCCTCATCTAGCCTTTTAGGGGTACAAACAATAGTAATTGGGGCCCAGTGTGGTTGTGTACGTGTGATATACATACACTTTTTTTGGATCATATTTTCTATTCCGCTATTTAATTTAACTGGGCCTCCATGCGAGACCTGTGTGCCTTGTTGCGCTGTTTTGAGTACTCCACCAACATGGCCAGTGGCAATGACGCCGTTCTCAGCTTAACTATCCCACTTCTATGCCTCCTTGAAAAAACAATTCGGGCGATGATGGAAGAGGATGTGGCACAGGATGAGGAGGAGGAGGAGGATGAAGAGGTAACATTTCCAAGGCTTTCAGGGCAGTCATTCGCAAGGGGCTCCGAGGGTGGGTTCCTGCACACGCAAACGCCAGGGACGCAATTGTCCAGCAGGGGCACAGTTCTGGAGGATGAGGAGGAGGAGGAGCTGGAGGAGGAGATGGAACCATGTTCACAGCAGGGTGGCACCCAGGCCAGCTCATGGCCATCACTGGTGCGTGGCTGGGGGGATACAGAGGACACGGACGATACACCTCCCACAGAGGACAGCCTTTCGTTGCCTCTGGGCAGCCTGGCACACATGAGCGATTACATGCTGCAGTGTCTCCACAACGACCGCCGAGTTGCCCACATTCTAACTTGTGCTGATTACTGGGTGGCCACGCTGCTGGATCCCCGTTACAAGGACAACGTACCGTCCTTAATTCACTCACTGGAGCGCGATCGCAAGATGCGCGAGTACAAGCGCACGCTGGTAGACGCCATGCTGCTGGCATTCCCATCTGACAGCGGGGCCACAGTGGAAGCACAAGGCAGAGGAGGAGGAGGAGGAGGTCGCCAACGCAACCAGGGCACCGCCAGCACCTCAGAAGGCAGGGTTAGCATGGCCGAAATGTGGAAAAGCTTTGTCAGCACGCCACAACAAACAGCAGCACCAGCAGCTCAGATGGAACGTCTTAGCAGGAGGCAGCATTTTACCAACATGGTGGAGCAGTATGTGTGCACACGCCTACATGTAGTGAATGACGGGTCTGCCCCCTTCAACTTCTGGGTCTCCAAATTGGGCACATGGCCTGAGCTTGCCCTTTACGCCTTGGAGGTGCTGGCGTGCCCTGCAGCCAGTGTATTATCTGAACGGGTATTTAGCACGGCTGGGGGCGTTATAACAGACAAGCGCAGCCGCCTGTCCAGAGACAATGTGGACAAGCTCACGTTCATTAAAATGAACCAGGCATGGATCCCACGGGACTTTTCCGTACCTTATGCAGAATAGCAATGGATACCGACCTTACCCACCCATTGTTCCATTTTTGCTCTTTCTCACTCTTTTGGGGTGTACCCTCATTTAAAATTTTTGAAAAGAAGCAGTGTTGGCTACCTCGTCCTCCTCCTCAGGGCCAGATTAATGTAGGGGCTATTGGAGCTGCAGCTCCAGGCCCCTACCTTTTATATAGGCCCCGGGTTGGCCATATTCACTGTTACCGCTCTTCTGTCACTTGTAAACACAGAAGTCTGGCTTCTATGCTCGCTTCCCCAGGCAGCACCCTCAGAACCTCCCCACACAGCGTGAAGGCCGGACAAGGAGGGACAGTTGGCGATGCATGGATGTGTTTATGGGCTTCAGAGACAGCATCCCATGTTGAATTAGGCATGCATGGCTGCACCCTTCCTCCTCTGGGTGCATGGCAAGGCACGGCCCTTAAGGTCCTTCAAAATCCTCAGCACCAAGCCCATGATGCTGTTAATCCGGCCCTGGTCCTCCTCCACCGCCGCTTCCACCTACACCGCCCATAGGTGTGCGCAGCCTATTGCATTAAGGTGTGCACCCCAAAGTTGAAATACACATGCATGTGTTTGCCAGAAGGGAGAGTAATGTATCGGGGCCATGTACCTGTAGGCAAGGAGAAATAGAGCAGAGCAGGTCCCAGGGAGATCTTTACCATCTCCTCACTGGCAATGCTATGTGCCCTAGGTGATTAGGGTGTGCCCAGGCACACCCAGCACACCCTGTGCGCACGCCTATGTCACCGCCACATCCACCACCACCTCAACCTCCCTCCTACTCCATATGGGCCTCGTCCTTCAGAGATGAAGAAGAACATTGTTTTATTTTTCTGTTTTTTTTTGTTGTTTTAAGTTATTTCCCTATCCACATTTGTTTGCAGAGCACTTGCCATGCTCTTAATTACGTTTTGCTGCCATTTGCAGCACTCTAGCCCTTTCCTTTGGTGTTTTAGAGCCATTTTAGTGCCTTAAAGTTCGGGTCCCCATTGACTTCAATGGGGTTCGGTGTCCGGGAAAAGTTCGGTAAAAGTCCGGGACACGGACCCAGACTTTTTTTTAAAGTTCGGCCGAACCCGTCGAACACGGACATCTAGGTGTCCGCTCAACCCTACTTATGATGTTTTTTAAAAGTACAAAGCTCAAATTTAGAACAGTGTAACCAGCTAAAAGTGATTGTGATGCACAGGATACTTTTTAGCATTTTCAGCTAAAACATATGGTGTCTTAAAAGGTTCTTCAGTGTGTGAGAAACAACTTTAGAGAGAATTTGGTTTAAAGATTACCTTTATTTTGGCTCAGACTATGAGTTCAAATTTGCAGTCAAGAGGATAGCAACAACAAAATAGACATCCTAAATGTATGTGAATGTAAAATGCTTAGCAACTAAAATGAAGGCATTATTAACATATAATAATCTCTATCTAATTAGACCTGCTAAGAAATTATGATGTGCATAACTGTGCTGCACAGGGCAATTAAATGCAAGAGGAGTATGTCTCTGTGTCAAGATATCAAGCTTGTTAAAAGATGGCATAACCCTAAAATAATTACAAAAAAGTAGAACAATATTATTATATTATACAGCATTTAAATAGTGCTTTACAAAATACAGGGAGACAGTAAAGTTACAATACTATTTAGGAAAAGAGGGTTAAGGGGACCCTTCTCATGAGAGTTGAGAGTCTAAAGAGAATGGGAAGTGATACAAAAGGTATGGGTATGTCCTATGCCTACATACTTTTGCTAATAGATCTCCCTCATTCCCATCTCAAAAAGTTGGGGGGGGGGGTATGGTTGTAGTTGCAACAATCTCCTTATTTCAAATTACAGCTCCCAGGCCCTGCAGCTGAAAGTAAACAAAGAACTGGATATCTCGGGTGATACAATATCATTGACCAAACATGGACAAGACCAGATTTGATCAGTAGCATCACGAGGAATCCTGTTTTATATAATTTACCAAAATATAGTCATGTCCATATTTGGTTAGTGATTTCACCTCGATTACCTCGCATTTTGTTTACAATCAGCTTTCAGCTTGGGTGCTGCCATTTGTGGCAAGCAGTCATTGGGAGTGGATTGTGTCAGCAGTGCTTTATTCTTTCCCAGGCATTTTTGATTGCGGATGATGTGGATCTACAATACTGTAAACATGATTGATCATAGATTTAAACTGTAGAGAATTACTCATTTTATTTAGTGGGTGCTGAATATCTAGGGACCCCCTTGTTTTAAAGGGGGGTTCCAGAGTCCAAAAAGTACCCCACCCACAGACTCTCACAACCACTAGGCCAGGGTTGTGGGTAAGAGGTTCTTGTCCTCATCAATGTGGGGAATAAGTGCTTTGAGAAGGGGTTCTCCTAGTATGGTTCGGGGGGGGGGGGGGGGCTGGAGCATATTAGGCTGCAAGCTCAGATAAAATCTGACATAGATTTTGGAGGAGACCCCATGCTTTTTTGCTTGATTTTGCATTGGGTGCCTCCTGGAAATTCATACAATACCATAAGGACATGGTAATTTGGGAGGGACCTCGTGCCATTTTTCGCTTGTTTTTTTGCATGGGTCCCTCTTGACATCCATATGAGACTCTTATCAAAAATAGGAGCCTGATATGTATTTTTCAAATAGAACCCCACACCATTTTTTTTTTTTTTGTGTGGGGTTCCCGCTTAACACCTTTATCAAACCCTCCTCAACCGTAGGCTGTATATAGGCTGAAGCTGTTAGGTTGGCACCAATCTTCTCAACCGGTAATTGACTTTGCTGAAAAAATGATCTGGGTGGCTGTCGAGCCTCTCATTCATTTTTACAGTACTAAGCACTTGGCTCTGCTTTCCGAAACTATGTAATTGCATTGGGGTTTTAAACAGTTTTCTGTGAAAAATACAGATTTCAACAAAAAAATGCCCTGGACTTCAAATTGTGTTTTTTTATTTTTTTCTGTGAATGTCCATTTTTCTGCAGTAGAATGTATAAATTGTACAAATGCACTACTTCACAGACCAGTCCAGTGCATCCCCAAAGCATGTTATTTAACCACTTCTGGACCGGAAAATTTCCCCCTTTAATGACCAGGCCCTTTTTTGCGATTCGGCACTGCGTTATTTTAATGGACTATTGCACGGTTGTGCGAAACTGTACCCACATGAAATTGATGTCCTTTTTTTCCCACAAATAGAGCTTTCTTTTGCTGGTATTTGATCACCTCTGCGATTTTTATTTTTTGCACTATAAACCAAAAAGTGCAACAATTCTAAAAAAAAAAAAACAATATTTTTCACATTCTGCTATATAACATTCCCAAAAAAAATTAAAAAATCAAAATGTTTTAAATTTTAGGCCAATTTGTTTTCTGCTACATATTTTTGGTAAAAAATCGCAATAAGTGTATTTTGATTGGTTTGCACAAAAGTTATCGCGTCTACTACCTACGGGAATTATTTATGTCATTTTTATTGTTTTTTTTTTACTAGTAATGGTGGCGATCTGCGATTTTTTGTGGGACTGCAACATTGTGGCAGACAGATCGGACCCCTAACTGACATTTTTGACACTTTTGTGGGGGGCAGTGACATTACTACAGTAATCAGTGCTAAAAATATGCACTGTTACTGTAATAATGAAAATGGCAGGGAAGGGGTTAACACTGTCGGTAATCAATGGGTTAAATGTGAGCCTAGGGGATTGATTCTAACTGTATGGAGGCGGGGCTTATGAAATGACCATAGAGACCTGTGATCCTATATAGAAGGATCACAGGAGCTTGCTTTAGTACATTTCCCTTGTGGTACTTTCTACCACTATGCTCTTTGTTGGATAATCCCCTGCCTATTAGCCTAAAAATGGCCAATACTGACTTCTAATATCACAGCTCATGGATTTCAAAGGGTCCAGATTTGACATCTGAATACATACCCTAAACTGAACCAGGTTCATTTGGATCATCACTATTGTTTTGTACCCAACAGACATCCACAATTGTCACTTTCCTGACTAAGGGGTCTTGCATGGCTCCTAAACAATTGTCACTTTCCTGACTAAGGGGTCTTGCATGGCTCCGAAACAATGCACTCTTGACTTTGTCTGAAGATCCATGATGTCCTGGCAAATATTTAACCAGTTTAAACTAAACCAGGTACGTTTAGATCATCACTATTGTTAGTGTACCCAACAGACCAAGTCGGGAAATATTTTGAATATATCTTCACATTTGTATTCTGTGCTATAAAAAAAGCAAAGGGAATAGCTATAGGATTTTCTAAATATGTTAGGTTTTCCCTGGCAGAAAGAATGGTTGACCCGGAGGGTCGATACATCTTTCTGTGGGGATAACTTCAAAGTTTAGATTGCATGCTGGCAAACATATATTGCCCAATAAAAAAAACCAATAGAATATTTAAAGAAATCCTTGATAAACTGTCTGCTTTTAAAGAGGGTTACTTAATTTTGGCAGGGGACTTTAATTTTTGTATGGATCCGCTTCTTGATTGTACGTCGGGTGCACGGTTGAGGGATGGATGTAAGCTCAGGAAAATTAAAAATAAGCTTTATAAATGTCAACTAGTAAATGCCTGGAGAATCCAACATCCGGGGGAGAGAGATTAATTATTCTACTCACCCGTGCACTTGACCGAATCAAGACAGGATTATATAATGTTAGACCATAGACTGATTGAAGCAATAGTTAGTACGTTAATTGGGACAATCACTATACCTAATCATGCCCCAACTTTTGCCGAAATAAAACTTACAGGACCCTAAAAAAAAGGAAATTCTTAGAGATTAAATGAAAAATTATTACTAGATGAGGAAGTGGGAAGAAGAGTCGAGGAACAATCCCCTGAGGTCTCCCAGGCCATTACTTGGGAAGCCTAGAAAGCCTATATAAGAGGAGATAGTAAAAGAGAAAGAACTGCAAAGATAGGTGGGTGCAAATGGTGGCTAAGGAAAGATACAAGTGGGGAAATAAACCTGGCAAATACTTTTCTGGTCTATTAAAGAATATAAAATCAAATAACTATATAGAGAAAATAAAGAATAGAAGAGGAGAAATGGTATTTTCAACTACAGAAATAGTGAATGCTTTTCAAAATTTTTATAAGAAGATTGAATTAAAAAGAACAGGTGCTACAGAAAGAATTTCCATTCAAGTGGGCAAAATGTAAACTATAATACTTGGGGATACAATTAACAACATCCTTACCTGAAAATCTGTACCTGGCCAACTACATTCCATTGTTAGAGGAGATTAAGCTTAATATTAGGAAAATTTCAAATCGCCCAATATCTTGGTCAGGCAGAATGTTAAAAATTATATTTTTACCAAAAATTCTATATAGATTCCAAATGCTTCCTATTATTATCCCTCCTGCATATTTCGGAATAATAAAAACAATACTTTTAAAATTTATATGGCAGGGAAAAAAAACAAGGGTGCAGTGGGCGACTCTAAGCAGAGATAAGTTTCTGGGGAATTAGGGGCACTGGACAATAAGAGATATTATATAGCAACAGTATTATCATGGATGATTGAATGAACAAAAAAAGATTCAGAAAAAAGATGGGTAAAGTTGGAAACCATGTTAAGTCGAGCACAATTGGATAGGAACATTTGGATCCCACCAAAATTTAGGGAAATACACGTGGAATCACATGTATAAAAAACTTGGGATGTTCTGTACAAGCAAGCCAGATGGCAATACAATTCTCTGTTAATACCATTAGCGGGCACAAATTGTTTTTCACCTGGGTTCGAGAAACACTTTGTTGGTGGGTTAGGTGATTTATGATTAAAAGATATAATACACAAAGGGAAGATTAGGTCACTTCATGAATTAAATACGCTGAGGAAGCTGACACTAAATAAAAGGAAACACATGCAATTGACACACTTTGTTGGATCTTTGCCTCATCCCATCAGATTGGAAAAACAGTTGAAACTTATGAAAAAACTCTGTAATCCATTAACAAAGGTAAAACATGGTTTGTCTCAAGTTTATAGGATGTTAACCAACCTGAAGTGAAAGAGGAAACTTCCTTTTATTGAAAAATGGGAAAGAGAAATAGGAATTAGATTAAAAGAACACGAGGTGAAAACTGTATTGAGAGCTGCACATTGCACCACTTGAGATGCGAATAGCATTGAGATGAACTATAAGTGCCTCTCGAGATGGTATATTACATCGGTCAGGGCGCGTTGTCAACCTGAGAAATCTAGTTGGTGCTGGAGGGGGGTGTCAGGTTCAATATTTCATATATGGTGGGAATGCCCCAAGATCCGTGTTTATTGGTTAAAGATACAACATTTTATTACCAAATTACAGGCGAGGAAATTGAGGACTACCCCTGGGTATGTTTATTCCATAAAACTAATAGATCACAAAAAATTTTAAGAAACTCAATAGTGCCAAATTTACTTGATGCTGCGAAGGGGATGATCCCAAAAAGATGGCAAGAATCTGAAGCCCACACAGTTAGGGAATGGTGTAGGAGAGTCAAATACATACACAATATGGAGTTTATGTGTAGCAGAAATCAAGAATGTGTGTTAATAATTTCTCAAAAAACTGGGAAAAGTGGAAAGACTTTAAAACAACTAGTTTCTACATACGAATTTGGGAAAATTTGAAACGTTATTACAAGTAGGACGTATAGGAATCATATAGAAGCCAAGTAGGACATATTGGAAGTTAGTGATATTAAAAAGGGAATTGAGAAGTTGGGGGGGGGGGGAATTTAAGGGGGAAATTGTGGTATTTTCTATTTTGTCTTCTTTTAAGCATTTTGTAAAACTGATTGAAATTCAATGAAAAACAAAATAAAAGTGTACCCAACAGACATCCACTTTTTCTGCACACAGCAGACATAACCTAAGCCTACAAAAAATGACAAATTTGCTGCCTCTTTTTTTCTAATAAAAAAGATAACCAAGGAGGATGCTTTTTACTGTACTGGTAGCACAGTACTCACTGAGAGTGAACTGGCAGTCACATTCTCAGTGGTGTAATCTGTAGGTCTGGGTTATCATTTTCACAGCTGGTCCTGCTGTGTGCAGTAGATGGCCAGGGCCATGCAAAGCCAGAAGAGGTTCCTGCCACAGCTGTGCCCCCACTACCATGATGTATAACTCAAGACCACCTCCTAGCCTCTGTCTAGGCTATACCGAACAGAGGAAGAATGTACAGCTTGTGTGTAGATAGACCTGGTACCAGTTTGTGAGAGAAATAGAGGGATTGGGAATGTTTTTGAACTCATCCAGTTACTTTATTCCTTCAGAAAACTGGCTTCACTATATGAAGTTGCTTTTCATTTTCCGAAAATGTCTAGCTCAAAGACTGCAATCCTATGTTTATGAGTGCCTTTATGTTAAGATGTTGGCCAGCCAGATGTTCTAGCCAGGTGATGATACTTCCCACAAGAGCCAGTAGCTCTTTTAAGGAGGCTACAAGCTCTTGTTTAATTTACAGAATAGAAAACAGCCATTCTTTACCACTGAGAGTGGAAAAACAAGGTAAAAAGGAAGATTTATAACATGGAACCTAATTTAAAGAAAAAAAGGATAGTTTTTTTTTTTTTTTTTTTATCTTTAGCAAAAATACTCAGTTTTTTTCCCAGTATTAGTAGATGTATACTATAATATAACATTTTTACAACCTGGATTCAAAAGAAGTACCTATGTATTCCAAGTCTGTATTGTATCCAGCATCATTTATTCTATTTTTTTCAAGAAAGAACTAAGAATCTGTGTCTGAATAAAAATGCACACACATTAGCTGCCATGATTTCTAAGCCATATTGATTCTTTACAAATCATTGTAGCAGCTGTTCTGTAGACAATGCATAGCATTTCAAAGCATGTCTGAACCTCTATTCCAAATACATAGAAGATCATCTGTCATGCATAGTCCTGAAATGATATATTGACATGGTGACATTTTTATTGTAATTGGTATAACCACAGAAATGAATACCAGTTCACTGTTAAGTAGCCTTGTGCTGATCTAAAATGGTAAACCTTGTAATATAATGTGAAAAGTCACTTAATGGAGTTTGTGTTATTTTTAAATGAACTATAACAAACAATCATCCATGGTTCTCTGTTATACTTTCGGGACACAAACTGAAAAAGCACACTGAAATTTGCAATTTTGAGGTTTAGAAATGTAAAGTCTCATTGCTAAAATCATGTATATAAAATTATGGCTGCCTATGAAAATCCATGGTGATCATTTCCTTCCATCATTCACCTTTGTTGTTAAAAACTACACTGTACAACTGATACCATATTAGGCCTACAAAATCAACCTCACCAAAATTACCATACTTGCTCTGCAACTGGTTAACTGGTTTACTGTAAAACTTTGCAAATGGCGAGTCATTTTACCCAGTTTATTTTTATATCAAACAGGAAGCACTTAGCGGCAATCCCACTGAAGTCTTTGGAGGCGGGGGGGGGGGGGATCTTGTTACTTAGTTATGGACATTTGTAGAGCTAATATGGAAACTATTGTCGAACAAAAGGTATTGCTATGGCATTTGCACATATTCAACTGCTATGGTGAACATGTACAAATGCCAACATTAAAAAAATTCATAAATAAAATAAAAATATATTTTTAAAAATAAAATGTAAAAAACCCTTGATATTAACCACCACTTGCCTACAGTGCACTTTCACCCCCTTCCTGCCCAGACGGATTTTCAGCTTTCAGCGCTCTCACATTTTGAATGACAATTACTCAGTCATGCAACACTGTACCCATAAAAAATTGTGTCCTTTTTTTCACACAAATAGAGCTTTCTTTTGATGGTATTTAATCACTGCTGGGTTTTTTATTTTTTGTGCTATAAATAAAAAAAGACTGAAAAATATTGTGAAAAAAACGCATTTTTCTTTGTTTCTGTCATAAAAGTTTGCAAATTAGTAATTTTTCTTCACAAATTTTAGCCAAAATATATACTGCTACTTATCTTTGGTAAAAATAACCCAAATAAGTGTATATTATTTGGTCTTTGTGAAAGTTATAGAGTCCACAAGTTATGGCGCTAATCATTGAAAATTGATCACACTTGATCACACCTGATGTACTCAAGGCCTATCTCATTTCTTGAGACACTAAAAAGTCAGGAAAGTACAAATACCCCCCAAATGACCCCTTTTTTAGAAAGTAGACATTCCAAAGTATTTAATAAGGGGCATGGTGAGTTTTTTTGAAGTTGTAATTTTTTCCCACAATTCTTTGCAAAATGAAGATTTTTTTATTTTTTTTTTACAAATTGACGTATCAACAGGTTATTTCTCTCACACAGCATATGTATACTTGCAGCTACACCCAAAAACACATTCTACTACTCTTCCTGAGTATGGCGATACCACATGTGTGAGACTTTTTCACAGCCTAACCACATGCAGAAGCCTAACATCCAATTAGCACCGTCCGGCATTCTAGGAGCATAAATTACACATATAATTTCCTGACAACCTATCGCACTTTTGAAGGCCCTGGAGCACCAGGACAATGGAAACCCCCATAAAATGACCCCATTTTGGAAAGCAAACAGCCCAATGTATAATTTTTGAGGCATAATGAGTCTTTTGAATATGTCATTTTTTTCCACAAGTTTTTGGAAAATGTGTAAAGAAAATGAAAACGCATTTCTTTTACACAAAGCTGTCCATTTATGCAATATTTCTAACACATAGCATGTACATAGCAAAAATTGCACCCCAAAATCCATTCTGCTATTCCTCCTGAGTATGGCGATACCATTAGGGATGATCGAACGGTTCGGGTCGACCATCGGTTCGACCCGAACATTGACTGTTCGAGGTTCAGCCGAATTCCGAACTTTTTGCTGAAAAAGTTCGGAATTCGGCAACCAGAACCGACCAAAATGCAATGGGACAGGAAATGGGCTTTAAAAGCCAGTGATTGGACCAGAACCATCAGTAAAAGCCAATTGAGGGGGCAGGAGAATGCTAGGAATGTGATTGGAGTGACTAGGGGGTCCAGAGGCCAATCATTAGTGAATATGCCCCCGAGTATATAAGATAGCCCCGCCAAATTCCTAGCATTGTAATAAAGGGATGTGGAAGAGAGTGGAAGCAGTTCTGCTACTTCTGCTTCAAAGTGTCATTTAGCAATTATTAGTGTGAGGAAAGGGATATCTAGTGTAGTTAGGATACTATTTTCCACTATAGTTAGATTTAATAATCTAGTTTCTGTAGGGAAAGTGTTAAGTGTAAGGGGACCATAGTGTAGTGTAGGGTTAACTGACTCTGACTGCTATGGCAGGGTGACAAAACCCTTCCATTTCAGGGTGACCACTATAGAGAAAAGATCGTTTCTCTTAGGTCACTTATAGAACAGGGATATGGCTTCAACCCTGTCATCCTGCTTTTTGCTGCAGGCGTTTATAGGGCTTTTTTGAGGACATGTTTGGAGTCAGGCATGACATCTGAACTTCTGTGTAGGGGTATATATACACATACACATATATAGGTGTGAAAGTAGCAGAACCCTATGCTTGCACTAATGAAATAATTAACAGGCATATGGCTCCGCTCCTATCACACCTATATATGTGTATGTGTATAAATACATATAAGTGTTTGTGTATATATACCCCTACACAGAAGTTCTGATGTTATGCCTGCCTCCAAAGACGCCCAAAAAATGCCCAAAAAAATGCCAGCTACAAAAACGCCCAGGTGTGTTTTTGCAGCAGGTGTTTTTTTTTGGGCATTTTTTGGGGTCTTTGGAGGCAGGAAAACATCTGAACTTCTGTATAGGGGTATATATACACACACACTTATATGTATTTATACACATATATAGGTGTGATAGGAGCGGAGCCATATGCCTGTTAATTATTTCATTAGCGCAAGTATAGGGTTCTGCTACTTTCACACCTATATATGTGTATGTGTATATATACATACATGTGTGTGTGTATATATACCCCTACACAGAAGTTCTGATGTTATGCCTGCCTCCAGTAACCCCCAAAAAATGCCTAAAAAAACGCTTGCTACAAAACCGGCAAGGTGTGAAAATAGCGGAGCCATATCCCTGTTCTATAAGTGTTCTAATACAAACAAACTTTTTTTTCTGGTTCTGGACATGCTACAGAGCTGAAACTTCACAGGTACAATTTTTAGACCCCCCAGAGACTAAATCCAAAGAAATCTCTTTTTTTTTTCAATCGTTTTTTCACTAATTGGCTCTCTATCAAAGATGAAAATTTTTAAGAACTTTTTTTGTGTGATTAATAGTCCCTGGGGCATGACCCAGAACCCTAGGCACTTTTTTGGGGCATTTATTGGGTTTTAGGGCTTCGAAATGGTGTTTTTTGATTTTTGATTTTTTCGGGAGGTTTGGGTGTTCTGGTCGAACCGAACTTTTCAAAAGTTCGATCATCCCTAGATACCATATGTGTAACACTTTTACACAGCCTAGCCACATACAGAGGCCCAACATCCAAGTAGCACTTTACACAAAGTTGTCCATTTATCCACTTTAAGACTGGGCCTATTTTTGACACTTCAAATCCTTTTTTTTGCTAGAAAACTACCCCAAAAAGTATATATATTTTTTTTAGCAGAGACCCTAGGGAATAAAATGGAGATCATTGCAATATTTTTTATCACACCATATCTGCGCAGCAGTCTTCCAAATGCAATTTTTTTGAAAAAAATTCACTTTTTTGAATAAAAAAATAAGAAAAATAAGAAAAATTTTTTTCCATAATGTGAAAGATAATGTTACGCCGAGTAATTAGATACCCAACATGTCATGCTTCAAAATTGCGCACGCTCGCGGAATGGCGCCAAACATTGGTACTTAAAAATCTCGCTCTAACGATCACTGCGATACCTCACATGTGTGGTTTGAACACCATTTACATATGTGGGTGGGACTTGCATATGCGTTCGCTTCTGCGTGTGAGCTAACGGAGACAGGGCGCTTTCATTTTTTTTTTCCTATTTATTAATTTTTTATTTTTACACAGTTTTGATCATTTTTATTCCTGTAAACATCCCTTGTAATAGAAATAGGCATGACAGATCCTCTTTATTGTGAGATCTGGGGCCAAAAAGACCTCACACCTCACAACTACACCAAAAAAGAAAAAAGAAAAAAATTGTTGAAAAAGAAAAAAAAACAAAAAAACGTCCCTTTAAGCTAGGCAACGACTTTTGATGTAGCTCCGGTCCTCCAAGACCATAGAGTCGAGTGAGGCGGGTCTGGTAAGCTGGGAAAACGCCTGGGACACGGCAGGAGGGGGGCACCTCTTCCCCTGCTGGGTAAGGGTAATTCCGTGGCGAATCCGCCACTGGGACCACCCTTATCTGAAAGCCGACCACCCGTCGTTTAAAAAAATACCGGGGTTATGGAAGCTATCTGCTGCCATAACCCCAGTATTTAGCTTTAAATTGCCGACGTATATATTCGTTAGGCAGTCGGTAAGTGGTTGCATGTATATAGCAAAAATTGCACCCCAAAATACATTCTGCTACTCCTCCTAAGTATGGCAATACCACACGTGTGAGAGTTTTACATAGCCTGACCACATACCGAGGCCCAATATTCAAGAAGCACCATCAGGCATTCTGAGAACATAAAATACACATCTAATTTCCTGACAACCTATCATTTTTGAAGGCCCCTCATATTTCTAACGCATAGCATGTACATACCAAGAATTACACTACAAAATACATTCTATAAAGGAAAGTGTACAGGAATAGGATGATTGGGGGTTGTTTACAATAAACTGCTGGGCATAGAGATTTGTTTGGTCCACGATGAATTGCAGAAAATTGTTGGGCAAAAATAAATGGAGAAAATCAATTAATGCGAAATTCTCGGTATTGGCCTGCACACCTGGCTGCGCGGTGAAAGGGGGTATACTTGCTGATCCTGAGTTGGAGGGCAGCCATCTTGGGTTGGCAAGAGCATCTGGGAGGTGGGTAGTGGCCCTGGCTCTTGGGGGATGAGACACTCCAGTGCTGGTAGTAGGGGGATTTGAAATTGGGAGTGATACCGCAGCGCTAGTGCTGGGCCTAGGCATTTGCTCCTGGGGTATATCGCTGGTGGTAGTGCTGGTACTGGGCCTGGGCATAGGATCCTGGGGTGTACTGCTGGTGGCAGTGCTGGTACTGGACCTGGGCATAGGATCCTGGGGTGTATCCCTTGTGGCTGCCTGGTTTCCAGAGCGCCATGCCCTTTGAGGATGGATCCATTCTTCCTCCGAGTCCATCTCCGATCCGCTACTATTAGCAATTTCAAATTCCGAATTGTATTCGGATACTGATGAGAGCTCCCCGGTGCTCTCATCATTCATGGAGAGGACCTGAAGGGCCTCCTCGCTGCTGTACATCCTTTTCGACATGCTGGCTGTGATGGGGTGTGTGACAGGTGACGGTTGACTGCGGATGATCACTGATGGGTGGCAGGTGACTGATAGGTGGCAGGTGATGGTCACTGATAGGGTGACAGATGACAATGACTGATGGGTTGACAGATGACGATGACTGATGGGTTGACAGTTGACGATGACTGATGGGTTGACAGGTGACGATGACTGATGGGTTGACAGGTGACGATGACTGATGGGGTGACAGATGACGATGACTGATGGGGTGACAGGCGACAATGACTGATGGGGTGACAGATGACGATGACTGATGGGATGACAGGTGACAATCACTGATGGGGTGACAGGTGAGGATGATTGATGGGGTGACAGATGACGATGACTGATGGGGTAACAGGCGACAATGACTGATGGGGTGACAGATGACGATGACTGATGGGGTGACAGGTGACAATCACTGATGGGGTGACAGGTGACGATGATTGATGGGGTGACAGATGACGATCACTGATGGGGTGACAAGTGACAATGATTGATGGGGTGACAGATGACGATGACTGATGGGGTGACAGGTGACGGTGATTGATGTGGTGACAGGTGACGGGCGATGGTCACTGATGGGTGACAGGTGACGGTGCAATGGTGCATGGCGGTACTGATGGCAGTCTCTGGTGACAGGTACACTTTATGGGTGGCAATTTCTGGGCACTGATGAGGTGACTTTTGGGTGACAGGTGCAATTGGGGGGGGGCTGAGGACTGTATGGGGACGTTAATTGGTGTGCTTTTACATTGACAGGTACACAGATCAGTAACTCACTGTTTTTGGCTCTGCTCTCCTCACACTGGAAACTGTGTGTGAGGGGAGAAGAGCTAGTAACAGTGAGTTACTGCTCTGTATTTACATTTGTGAACAGCTGTGAATGGATTCACAGCCGATCACGTAGTAAACAGCCACTATCAGTGGCTGTTTACTGCTGCCTGTGACTACTGGGCTGCACTATTGTGATCGGCTGTGTGATTAGATCTGTTGGCTGCAAACTCAATAAAAAAAAGGCACACCCTTCAGAGCTTTATGTATGTATCTTCCTTAGGGATCTCTTGCTTTCAACTCTTTAAACTCACCCTCTGAGCTTTCCTCTTTTTCCCTTTGTGGCACTGATATGAGATCTGTCACTGCATTCTTCAAGTCATCTCTAGCCTTTCTTGACTTTGACTTGGGTATTAGTTCATTATGTGCAAACAATATAGGTTATATCCAGCAAAAAGTTAGTTCATTTAGCCCCATAAATAGGACACCTTGTCCTGTACACTGCACAGGTAGCATTCCAGAAAATGTAACTTGGAAGTCAATCCCTTCAACCTAAATCCTAGATGTCTTAAATGATTCATAAAAGATACATGCAGATCCCCCTTTGACTAAAAGGCCACCTCTGGTGCCTTTACCTAAATGCCCTGCTCCTGTCCATCATCCTAATCAGCACCCCAGTATATCCACATATAAGGAACATGCGCATGCTTACAAGCAAGTTGTCACCAAGCTCAGTGTAGGTTTTGCAGTTGGATTTAAAACTTTAATTGAATTGGTTAGGCTTTCTTTTTAAAGTATATGTAAAAAGATGCTTGATTTTAAACCACTGATACACAAAGGTCCTAATATCTGATGAGATTTTAACTGCTTCACCCCCAAGTAAATTGGGACATTTCTGTCACACATGTAAAATCAGAATTCTTTTGTAAAATTACTTAGAGCCCCCAAACATTATATATTTTTTCAAAGCAGGGATCGTGGAGAATAAAATGGTGGTTGTTGTTGAAAATTATTATGTTGCATAATATTTGTATGGCCATTTTTAAATTACAAATTATTTAGGAAAAAATACACTTTAATGTATTTTAGTGCACACAAACACAATATAATACCCATTTTTAATAGAAAATATGATGTTATTCTGAGTAAATAGATACCTAATATATCATGCTTTAAAATAAAATAAATAAATGAACAAAAATCCCCATAAGCAACGCTTTAAATGTCTTTACAGGTTACCAGTTTAGAGTTACACAGAAGGCCTGGTGCTAGAATTATTGTTCTATCTCTGATGTTCCGGGCGATACCTCACATGTGTGGTGTGATCACTGTTTACATATATACAGTATGTAGGACTTGTGTATGTATTCGCATTTGCTTGTGAGTACGGGGGAGAGTGGCACTTTAAAAAAAAAAAAATTACATTTTATTTATTTATTTAAAACCTTTTTACACTGTCCATTGAATTTTTTTTTTTTTTGGTCAACTTTATTGCTATCACAAGGGATAAACACTATAACTTATGATGGCAATAAGCAAGACAAGTCCTCTTTATGGAAAGATCTGGGGTCTTTAAGACCCCAGATCTCTCCTCTACCCTCAAAACCATCTGTCAAAAAACTGATGTTGCCTTATGCATGCAAGAATCCTTCATTCTGGTCATTCATCTCTGAATTCATACTGCCCTAAACATTAGCCACTCAAAGAGTACTACTGGCTGCCACAGTGGGTCTCAATGGTGCACATTTGCTTTCTGCCTGCACAAAAATCTTGGAATCTCAGGCACCGGGTCTAAACATTGTGTGCATGCTAACTTAAGGACTAGATTGATTTTCTGTAAATATTTTTTTTTTTTTTTGTCTTTATAACACTATTTGGCATTTGTCATGTGAAATTTCCATTTATTTATTTTATTTATCACAGTAGGTAGCACTACACACATTATAAACAGGCAAAAAATTTGGGGGAGCATACCCATGTATTTCTAAAGCTGCTGCAGCTATGAACCAAAAGACATGTATATTAAAAAAGAATAGCGCGCAAATGCAAAAGAAATAACTACCAAATCTGAAGACAATCCATAAATAAAAATGGGGGTTTGGTCCCACCATATGGCCATATCGTGCTCAAGCCCACTACTACGTCAAAGTACCCCATTATCAGTGGGTCCTACACTATCCATGAAAAATAGATGAATCCAGCCTAACCCTTGGAGAGAATACTCCTTGCTGGGAAGGATGTGCAAATGCACTACAGGGGACTCCTCCTATATCCACTTGATGGTGGACACTGATTGAGTACAGGTGTGTGTGTGGGGGTGGGGAGGGTTGCTCAACCTCGATAGTCTGGTCAGACCGAATACATAATAAACAGGCAAAAAATTTGGGGGAGCATACCCATGTATTTCTAAAGCTGCTGCAGCTATGAACCAAAAGACATGTATATTAAAAAAGAATAGCGCGCAAATGCAAAAGAAATAACTACCAAATCTGAAGACAATCCATAAATAAAAATGGGGGTTTGGTCCCACCATATGGCCATATCGTGCTCAAGCCCACTACTACGTCAAAGTACCCCATTATCAGTGGGTCCTACACTATCCATGAAAAATAGATGAATCCAACCTAACCCTTGGAGATAATACTCCTTGCTGGGAAGGATGTGCAAATGCACTACAGGGGACTCCTCCTATATCCACTTGATGGTGGACACTGATTGAGTACAGGTGTGTGTGTGGGGGTGGGGAGGGTTGCTCAACCTCGATAGTCTGGTCAGACCGAATACATAATAAACAGGCAAAAAATTTGGGGGAGCATACCCATGTATTTCTAAAGCTGCTGCAGCTATGAACCAAAAGACATGTATATTAAAAAAGAATAGCGCGCAAATGCAAAAGAAATAACTACCAAATCTGAAGACAATCCATAAATAAAAATGGGGGTTTGGTCCCACCATATGGCCATATCGTGCTCAAGCCCACTACTACGTCAAAGTACCCCATTATCAGTGGGTCCTACACTATCCATGAAAAATAGATGAATCCAGCCTAACCCTTGGAGATAATACTCCTTGCTGGGAAGGATGTGCAAATGCACTACAGGGGACTCCTCCTATATCCACTTGATGGTGGACACTGATTGAGTACAGGTGTGTGTGTGGGGGTGGGGAGGGTTGCTCAACCTCGATAGTCTGGTCAGACCGAATACATAATAAACAGGCAAAAAATTTGGGGGAGCATACCCATGTATTTCTAAAGCTGCTGCAGCTATGAACCAAAAGACACGTATATTAAAAAAGAATAGCGCGCAAATGCAAAAGAAATAACTACCAAATCTGAAGACAATCCATAAATAAAAATGGGGGTTTGGTCCCACCATATGGCCATATCGTGCTCAAGCCCACTACTACGTCAAAGTACCCCATTATCAGTGGGTCCTACACTATCCATGAAAAATAGATGAATCCAGCCTAACCCTTGGAGATAATACTCCTTGCTGGGAAGGATGTGCAAATGCACTACAGGGGACTCCTCCTATATCCACTTGATGGTGGACACTGATTGAGTACAGGTGTGTGTGTGGGGGTGGGGAGGGTTGCTCAACCTCGATAGTCTGGTCAGACCGAATACATAATAAACAGGCAAAAAATTTGGGTGAGCATACCCATGTATTTCTAAAGCTGCTGCAGCTATGAACCAAAAGACATGTATATTAAAAAAGAATAGCGCGCAAATGCAAAAGAAATAACTACCAAATCTGAAGACAATCCATAAATAAAAATGGGGGTTTGGTCCCACCATATGGCCATATCGTGCTCAAGCCCACTACTACGTCAAAGTACCCCATTATCAGTGGGTCCTACACTATCCATGAAAAATAGATGAATCCAGCCTAACCCTTGGAGATAATACTCCTTGCTGGGAAGGATGTGCAAATGCACTACAGGGGACTCCTCCTATATCCACTTGATGGTGGACACTGATTGAGTACAGGTGTGTGTGTGGGGGTGGGGAGGGTTGCTCAACCTCGATAGTCTGGTCAGACCGAATACATAATAAACAGGCAAAAAATTTGGGGGAGCATACCCATGTATTTCTAAAGCTGCTGCAGCTATGAACCAAAAGACATGTATATTAAAAAAGAATAGCGCGCAAATGCAAAAGAAATAACTACCAAATCTGAAGACAATCCATAAATAAAAATGGGGGTTTGGTCCCACCATATGGCCATATCGTGCTCAAGCCCACTACTACGTCAAAGTACCCCATTATCAGTGGGTCCTACACTATCCATGAAAAATAGATGAATCCAGCCTAACCCTTGGAGATAATACTCCTTGCTGGGAAGGATGTGCAAATGCACTACAGGGGACTCCTCCTATATCCACTTGATGGTGGACACTGATTGAGTACAGGTGTGTGTGTGGGGGTGGGGAGGGTTGCTCAACCTCGATAGTCTGGTCAGACCGAATACATAATAAACAGGCAAAAAATTGGGGGGAGCATACCCATGTATTTCTAAAGCTGCTGCAGCTATGAACCAAAAGACATGTATATTAAAAAAGAATAGCGCGCAAATGCAAAAGAAATAACTACCAAATCTGAAGACAATCCATAAATAAAAATGGGGGTTTGGTCCCACCATATGGCCATATCGTGCTCAAGCCCACTACTACGTCAAAGTACCCCATTATCAGTGGGTCCTACACTATCCATGAAAAATAGATGAATCCAGCCTAACCCTTGGAGATAATACTCCTTGCTGGGAAGGATGTGCAAATGCACTACAGGGGACTCCTCCTATATCCACTTGATGGTGGACACTGATTGAGTACAGGTGTGTGTGTGGGGGTGGGGAGGGTTGCTCAACCTCGATAGTCTGGTCAGACCGAATACATAATAAACAGGCAAAAAATTTGGGGGAGCATACCCATGTATTTCTAAAGCTGCTGCAGCTATGAACCAAAAGACATGTATATTAAAAAAGAATAGCGCGCAAATGCAAAAGAAATAACTACCAAATCTGAAGACAATCCATAAATAAAAATGGGGGTTTGGTCCCACCATATGGCCATATCGTGCTCAAGCCCACTACTACGTCAAAGTACCCCATTATCAGTGGGTCCTACACTATCCATGAAAAATAGATGAATCCAGCCTAACCCTTGGAGAGAATACTCCTTGCTGGGAAGGATGTGCAAATGCACTACAGGGGACTCCTCCTATATCCACTTGATGGTGGACACTGATTGAGTACAGGTGTGTGTGTGGGGGTGGGGAGGGTTGCTCAACCTCGATAGTCTGGTCAGACCGAATACATAATAAACAGGCAAAAAATTTGTGGGAGTATACCCATGTATTTCTAAAGCTGCTGCAGCTATGAACCAAAAGACATGTATATTAAAAAAGAATAGCGCGCAAATGCAAAAGAAATAACTACCAAATCTGAAGACAATCCATAAATAAAAATGGGGGTTTGGTCCCACCATATGGCCATATTGTGCTCAAGCCCACTACTACGTCAAAGTACCCCATTATCAGTGGGTCCTACACTATCCATGAAAAATAGATGAATCCAGCCTAACCCTTGGAGATAATACTCCTTGCTGAGAAGGATGTGCAAATGCACTACAGGGGACTCCTCCTATATCCACTTGATGGTGGACACTGATTGAGTACAGGTGTGTGTGTGGGGGTGGGGAGGGTTGCTCAACCTCGATAGTCTGGTCAGACCGAATACATAATAAACAGGCAAAAAATTGGGGGGAGCATACCCATGTATTTCTAAAGCTGCTGCAGCTATGAACCAAAAGACATGTATATTAAAAAAGAATAGCGCGCAAATGCAAAAGAAATAACTACCAAATCTGAAGACAATCCATAAATAAAAATGGGGGTTTGGTCCCACCATATGGCCATATCGTGCTCAAGCCCACTACTACGTCAAAGTACCCCATTATCAGTGGGTCCTACACTATCCATGAAAAATAGATGAATCCAGCCTAACCCTTGGAGATAATACTCCTTGCTGGGAAGGATGTGCAAATGCACTACAGGGGACTCCTCCTATATCCACTTGATGGTGGACACTGATTGAGTAGAGGTGTGTGTGTGGGGGTGGGGAGGGTTGCTCAACCTCGATAGTCTGGTCAGACCGAATACATAATAAACAGGCAAAAAATTTGGGGGAGCATACCCATGTATTTCTAAAGCTGCTGCAGCTATGAACCAAAAGACATGTATATTAAAAAAGAATAGCGTGCAAATGCAAAAGAAATAACTACCAAATCTGAAGACAATCCATAAATAAAAATGGGGGTTTGGTCCCACCATATGGCCATATCGTGCTCAAGCCCACTACTACGTCAAAGTACCCCATTATCAGTGGGTCCTACACTATCCATGAAAAATAGATGAATCCAGCCTAACCCTTGGAGAGAATACTCCTTGCTGGGAAGGATGTGCAAATGCACTACAGGGGACTCCTCCTATATCCACTTGATGGTGGACACTGATTGAGTACAGGTGTGTGTGTGGGGGTGGGGAGGGTTGCTCAACCTCGATAGTCTGGTCAGACCGAATACATAATAAACAGGCAAAAAATTTGGGGGAGTATACCCATGTATTTCTAAAGCTGCTGCAGCTATGAACCAAAAGACATGTATATTAAAAAAGAATAGCGCGCAAATGCAAAAGAAATAACTACCAAATCTGAAGACAATCCATAAATAAAAATGGGGGTTTGGTCCCACCATATGGCCATATTGTGCTCAAGCCCACTACTACGTCAAAGTACCCCATTATCAGTGGGTCCTACACTATCCATGAAAAATAGATGAATCCAGCCTAACCCTTGGAGATAATACTCCTTGCTGGGAAGGATGTGCAAATGCACTACAGGGGACTCCTCCTATATCCACTTGATGGTGGACACTGATTGAGTACAGGTGTGTGTGTGGGGGTGGGGAGGGTTGCTCAACCTCGATAGTCTGGTCAGACCGAATACATAATAAACAGGCAAAAAATTTGGGGGAGCACTACACACATTGCTTATATTATAATTGTAGGTGTTTATTAACTTTTTGTTATAGCAGCAGTAATAGTCAAATATTGACAAAAATGCTTCTAAATCAAAAAGCTGTTCCTAACCCACGAAAATATCACAAGTAAAGGCAAAAAATCCTGTTTTTTTAACTCCCACATTTTACTCATTTCAGAGGTGTGAGCAAGCTCAGCATGAGTCCTACAGTTTAATTCAAAGGAATCAGGTACACTAAAAAAAAATTAGAATAAAAATCTTGGGAAAAAATAATTAAAACATGAGAGAAAATGGGATTTAAAAAGTAACAGTAATAAATCATTTCAAATTGAGAATTTGCAGGAAGGGTGCTTCTAAATCAAGAAAATGCAGTAATCCAGGCAAACAATATCAGAGAAAACTGCATTGGTAATGGTAAAATGCCTGTTTTTGACTCCTACTTCCAATTGACTTAGTTCCCAAGACATATGTGTGCAAGACTTTTGTTGCCAGACAGCTGAAAATTACAACAGTCTGTTTTTCGCTTGATTGCAAGGGGAAGAGGAAGGCAGAACTGTATAGCAAAGCTGTATTTTTGCAGCACTAGTGATCACTGTCACATGGCACCAAAAATACTAGCTGGAAGCAACAGTTTTTGTTCTTAGAATTATTAAAAATCAGTTCCTCAGTGTCACGGACACTGGCTGCAGGGTCCTTTTCTGCCTAAATTCACCCTTGTTATTGTTATATTTTCCTTTTTGTTAAATTTTTGAAGGACTGTTTTCTTGTATTTGCCCTAAAGACTATTCTTGACTTGTTTTATTTGGAATTATACATGTCCATTAAAAGAGCTGGTCACACTGGCCTCTGTTCCGTGTACTCATAGTTACATAGTTAGTGAGGTTGAAAAAAGACATCAGTCCATCCAGTTCAACCTATGATGTGTGTGTGTGTTTGCTGCTACTCCTATGTAGGTGCCGGACTGTCTGGATGTCTGGATGGCTTGCTGTTTATTAGCTTACCGTATTTTCACGACTATAAGGCGCACCGGATTATAAGGCGCAGTATCAGTGAATGGTAAATTTTCAAAATATTTTCATATATAAGGCGCACCGGATTATAAGGCGCACTTTTTTTTTTTTTGGAACGTTGATCCGCGCAAGGTTTACTGGCAGGTGCTCATCGCGAACCCTCGGATGACAGTTCTGGCGGATACTTTATGCCAGGCATCCACTATCCACTGGCACACAGTGGCATTACTGGCCCGGCGTTGCCTCCCAGTCTTCGTGAAGGAGTGCTCTCCTTCCATCATCCAGTTTTCCCACGTGATTCGCAGTTTCGCCTTGAAGGAACGATTGACACTTATGTCCAGTGGTTGCACCCCTTTGGTCAAACCATCCAGTTAACGGTAAATTTTCAAACTATTTTCATATATAAGGCGCACCGGATTATAAGGCGCACTGCCAGTTTTTGATCAAATTTTAGGATTTTCAGTGCGCCTTATAGTCCGAAAAATACGGTACTGTTAATTAGATCGCTGTTGGCTGTTCCTTAGATGTGCTAATGATATTACTGTTTACAGTATGCATTGTTTAGGATAATGTGATCAAGCTCTTACCTGATCTTGTGTGGTATATATTCTGTGTGAATTTACAGTAAAGTCAGTTCTTGTTTGCACCTAAGCTAGTGTTGTCTAGTTCTTGGGTGCAATGCCCAGCTATAATGTCTGATTTCTGGTTTCACAGTGGAGGAAGCTGTATTTTGGCAGAAGCACCCAGGCAGGTTGCCAGGCAGTCCATTACACTCAGCATCTGTAAGGTCTGGTTCAAGTCAGATGCTTTCCAGAGCATTTTTCTAAATGCATGCAGAATGCATGCACAGTAAGTGCAATGTTTTCCAATCATCCAAGATCATACCAGTGCGTCAAAAATGTGTTAAAAACACATGTAAACATGCATGCATAAATGTACCTGAAATCCTGGAACTGTGGTGTAAACAAGCCCTAAAAGCAGAAAAACAGTATTCAATGCTTTGAGGATTTTCTCCACCAGATGCCAATCATCTTTTTGAGCAGAATGCCTTACTCAACTAACTTGCTGTGAACCCAGGCTGTCATGGAAGGAACCCTGGGGATTTGCCATCATGCATCCTGGACTCATGTATAGAACAAAGTCACATGACACTACAAAAGTGCTATTCTGTGCAGCAGTGAGGACCACCCACCATTAGGATGTAAAACAGCAAAATTCTAATTTAAGAGGTTAAAAAACTATTGCTGCTAAATGACAGTTGCTTCCCTTGCCTACTTCTATTTGTAAATAAAGAGGATGGGGATGATGGATGACATCATTGACTACATATTGACATTCAGCAACTAGCTGGATTGTATTTTGTGACTGAGTCTGGATGAAGAGGATTGTCAACATGTTCGTGTCAATGAGTTGTCAGGGAGTAGTTCTTCATGATTGATGAGAGAATTACATTGCTGGATGACGTGATTGACGATGGATTTACACCATGACCATGAAACATGTTTCTTTTTAATTAAACATTTTGTCAACAATGTCCATGTGTTTATTTACATTGTACTTTTTTAGTGAATGAGTAACAAGGTGTTCTAAATACCCCTTGCTCATTTACATGAGGGGCAGATACCCGGTGGATGTGGGACACTGTGGGGGCACTTATGAGAACCTGGAAGCATATTGGGGGAGTGGGGGGATATCTGCCAAATTATGTGAGTGGGTAAGGGGTACATAGTACCCATTTGTTCTCAGTCCCAAAAAAATACAATGTACAGTATATAAACACAAAGACTTCAGTAACAAAATATTTTATTTAAAAAAAAAAAAAAGTCCCATGGTGTAAACCCATGGTCAATCATGTAAACAAGCAATGTAGATTTATTGTCAATGACAATGAATAATATGCCCAGAACCCACTGACAGTAATATGTCAATCTACAGTGGATAAATCCTCTCCTGCCAGACTCTCATCACAACTGATAGTTCCTTACTAAGCACTCCTGGAATGTAAAAAGCAGTGCCAGGAAACCTGGCTTACATCATTGACCAAACATGGTTATAACCACATTTGATCAACAGCGTCACTCGGTATACTCACCACCTTATTTGCTATGTGAAACAAGCTTCACAGTAATTCTGCCACCAAATGAATCCCCTCCAGCTGCAGTAGCACTGAACCTAAAGCCCATCCCTAATAACAAAAACAATGCTTTCTTTTGCCAATATTGTACTGCAAAAATGTTTTTTATTTTTTATACTATCGACAAAAAACTTAATAAAAATTTTTTTTCTACTTTGATTTTGTTATTTTTATTTTAAACAAATAAAGGTATTGTAGATACAGACAAAGACAAAGTATATATTTTATTATATTGTTTTTCCCATTGAAACTAAAATTATGATTCTGGAACAAAGTGTTGAAATGGTATTTGCAAAAAACATAAAGGCTTTTTTTTTTTTTTTTTTAACTTTGCGCTTTTCAAAGCAACACTGAACAAAATAAAATAATATAACGTTAGAAAAAGAAAAAAAAATCAGCAGGAAAATATTCGTTAAAGGCAGAAGGGGAGAAGCAGTAATTTTGGGCCGATTAGAGGTAATAATTTAATTATAATTATATATAATATAATTATTATTATAGTAATAATAATGCGCTTTTCAAAGCAACACTGAACAAAATAAAATAATATAACGTTAGAAAAAGAAAAAAAAATCAGCAGGAAAATATTCGTTAAAGGCAGAAGGGGAGAAGCAGTAATTTTGGGCCGATTAGAGGTAATAAGGAGTTAACCACTTTACCACCGGAGGATTTTGCTGTCTTCCGTCCAGGCCACTTTTTGCGATTCGGCGCTGTGCGACTTCAACTGACAATTGCACGGTCGTGCGACGCCGTACCCAAACGAAATTTACGTCCTTTTTTTTCCCACAAACAGAGCTTTCTTTTGGTGGTATTTGATCACCTGTGCCATTTTTACTTTTTGCGCTATAAACAAAAAAAGAGCGTTTATTTTGAAAAAATAACAATATTTTTAAAATTTTTTTATATGAAATTCCCCCCAAAAAAGATGTAAAAACCAATTTTTTTAAAAATTTTTGGCCAATTTGTTTTATGCTACCTATGTTTGGTAAAAAAAATTGCAATAAGCTTATTTTGATTGGTTTGCGCAAAAGTTATTGCGTTTACTAACAAAGGGAAAGATTTCTGTCATTTTTGGTGTTTTTTTTTTAACGCGTAATGGCGGCGATCTGCAATTTTTTTTGTGGGACTGCGACATTGCGGCGGACAGATCGGACCCTTGACTGACATTTTTGACACTTTTGGGGTTACCAGTGACATTACTGCAGTAATCAGTGCTATACATATGCACTGTTACTGTAAAAATGACACTGGCAGTGAAGGGGTTAATTTTATTGGAGAGGGAGGGGTTAATGTATGCCTGGTGCTTACTGACGTGTAGGGGGGGAGGTGACTGTGTGAGTCATGGACAGATCGGATGTCCAGCTATGCTGAACAGTCCGATCTGTCACTCCCTGTCACTATGGAGATCCGCCCGCTCTGTTTACACACAGCGGGCGGATCTCCAGACTTGATCCCCGACGATCGGGTAAGAGCAGCGGCGATCGCCGCTGCTCCTCCCCTGGCCCGACTCCCGCTGTGAATGAAAACAGCTGGAGCGAGCCTCCGGCGGCGCGCAAGCGCCGCCCAGAAGGGGGAGTGTCTAACGACGTTAATACTACGTCGCTGGACGATAACGAACCACTCTGCCGCAGTAGTATTACTGTGAGCGGTTCTAAAGTGGTTAAACAGGAACAAGTTGTATTACAAAAAACTTTTTTTTACTTTTCAGGTTGCTGTACTTGACATAGCGTAAAATGCTTTTACTGACGGAAATATGCAAATCAACGATAACTTCTTTGATTTGCAGATGAATAAAACCTAGCAAATAATAAAGTAGCAGCTTTGCTTTGTAAAGGCCCGTACACACGTACCGATCGTCGGCATACAAACGTCGGTGGACGAAGGATCTGCCGATTGTACGCGTGTTAGTATGGTGCCTCCGACAGATGTCTGCGCACAATCCGCGGACAAAAGTCTTTCTTGCAAACATGAAAATATTTGTATGCCGACACCAGAACGGACGATTGTTCGCCTGTCAGTACACAATTCGGCCGACAGACCGCAGATTTGCAAGACTGGGCATGCTCAGAAAATAGAAAACACAGGGAAAGTTAACCATTACATGACATCACTTCTGCAGTCGGCGGACAAAATTCTTGTGCTGTCCTTGTGCTGTCTTTGCACTTTTCAGCAGACACCGACATCCCGGGGAGAAAAGAGGAACATTTGTATGCCGACCATCGGTACGTGTGTACGGGGCTTAACTCTCTGTCTCACATCTACAGTAAATGTCTTTCAGAGCACCAGCCATTACAGCAGCTGGATTTAGATCAGTAAGTGTGGTGGGGGGTTGTCACAGGAGAAGAATGACCGGAGTCCTATGTACTTTGATTCGTTTTTTTTTGGATGTGTGTGGTATGCTCTGGTTGAATGATACATTCACCTTTTATTAAATACCTGGAGACCTAAGCAACCAGCCGGCACAGCTAGTGAGAGTCCCGAACGAAGCCAGATTTGGCTTTGATCAGGTCTCCAATGTAATAACTCAGAAGCGATGTCATAACGTCACTTCTGGTTTACTCGCTTCCAATGGCGTCGATTTAAAAAAAATGACAGTATTGAAAAATGCAGATTTGGGCATTTTGAATACTTTTAGGTGCAGAGGAGGGATTTGGGGTCCTTTAGACTCCTCCATTAAGAGTACCTGTCACTGCCTATTACTCTCACAGGGGATGTTTACATACCTTATGACAGCAATAAAAGTGATCAGATTTTTTCTTTTTTTTTTTAAAGGGACAGTGAAAAAAATAAAAAGTAAAATAAAAGCGCCTTAGTCCTGCACACCAAAGAAAACGCATACGTAAGTCACGCCCGCAAGTGTAAACGGTGTTAAAATCACACGTGAGGTATAGCCGTGATCGTCAGAGTGAGAGCAATAATTCTAGTAAAAGACCTCCTCTGTAACTCTAAACTGGTAACCGTTAAAAAAAAAAAATATATATATATATACGCATTTTAAGGTTAAACCGCCTTTCCTCTAGTTTTAGTGAGTGGCCACGCATCTTATTGTATTCCCTTACTCTGAATAGTTTGTTCCTTATGCCAGGGTCGCCAGTACAGTATTTGTACATTGATATCATATCCCCCCTCAATCTTCTCTTCTCCAGAGAGAATAGGTTCAGTGCTTGTAGTCTTTCCTCATAGCTGATGTCCTCCATTCCCCTAATTATTTTTGTTGCCCTTCTCTGGACTCTTTCCAATTCCAGCACATCCTTCCTGAGGACCGGTGCCCAGAACCGGACAGCATACTCCAGATGTGGCCGGACCAGAGTCTTGTAGAGTGGAAGAATAATCTCTTTATTAACATGGCACCTCATGGCAAAGAACTCTCTGAGAATCTGAAAAAAATAATTGTTGTTCTACAAAAAGATGGCCTAGGCTATAAGAAGATTGCCAACACCCTGAAACTTAGCTGCAGCACGGTGGCCAAGACCATACAGCAGTTTAAAAGGGCAAGTTCCAGGAAATAGACATATGAGTGCTGCCAGCATTGCTGCAGAGGTTGAAGGGGTGGGGGGAAGGTCAGCCTGTCAGTGCCCAGACCATACGCCCCACCCTGCATCAAATTGGTCTGCATGGCTGTCATCCCAGAATGAAGCTTCTTCTAAAGAGTCCGAAGACAGTTTGGTGAAGACAAGCAGACTAAGGACATAGATTACTGAAACCATGTCCTGTGGTCTGATGTGACCAAAATAAACTTATTTGGTTCCGATGGTTTCAAGTGTATGTGGCGGCAACCAGGTGAGGAGTACAAAGACAAGTGTGTCTTGTCTACAGTCAGGCATGGTGGTGGAAGTGTCATGGTCTGGGGCTGCACGAGTGCTGCCGGCACTGGGGAGCTACAGTTCATTGAGGGAACCATGAATGCCAACATAGACAGAAAATGTACTCTGTTATCCGAGCTGTACACTCACTACTTGAAAAGATATAATAAAATATTTACATAAATGTGAGGGGTGTACTCACTTGTGTGAGATACTGTATATATATATATATATATATATATATATATATATATATTTAATGTTTGGGGGGTTTTAAGAATTTTTCTATCAAAAAGTACTTATTTTAACTTGTAAGCAACAAGTGTCAGAAATAGGTCTGGTCCTTAAGTGGTTAAAATAGGACGATAATTATGATCAATAGAAGCATGTCTGCCAATGGGGGAATAAAGGGTCACCTATTTCAATGGCCTATGTGTGGTCATGTACTTGGTGCCAAAATTCACATATTGTCTTGTCCACATAGAATGCACTGAATTCGCAGGTGAAGAAATATACCACACCCTGAGTGCGGCAATTGACAAACTTTTTGGGAACACACTTTTTCCTATTGGGCAAGACAATATTTCTGTTGGTATTTATAAACTTACAGTAACTACAGTTACCAAATTTTAATGAGCCTTGTAGGGAGTTTGGCCTTATTAAACTGGAGCCAGAGAAGTGGCTATAATGGGTGATAAATCTCACTGTATTGTCCTTTTTCTTTGTCTTTTTAAAAAACATTTTTTGAGAGGGAAAGGAATGTTTTTTTTTTCACTATGATGTTAAGATAAATATTTTCGGAGAGAATCACAAATAATTAAAGAATTTCATGGGGATGACAAAAAGATTTTAAAGGGGAAATTAAATTACAAAGGAAATTGTTATTACTTTCATAAAGAAGGAATACAAGTGACAAAGAATATATTGTGAGTATAGTGGTATCAGAAGCAAATGATGGAATAAGAAAGTTAAACCAAAATTAAAGGGAAAAAATACAGTATACTACAGTATGTTGAAAACGGACAGTAGCAAACAATTCTATAAGGAAATGACACAACACAACAAAATAATAAGTAAAAAAAAGAAAATTAGATATTAATAGGTTAAAAAGAGGGCACAAAAAGTCAACTGTGATAGCAGGCCTTGCAATGCAAAGAACATGAACTTAACCTGATTCACAATGGTCTCTTTAATGGGTATTTGTTATTAAACAAATAATTGCATTAATTAATAAATATCTTTCTTTTTTGTATGACGATAGACTGTTTTTTAATGTGCTTATAAGATTAAAACAATGCTTACCAGAAAAGGATGTACATAGATATAGAGACCAATCCCATTTTGTAATCACAAGCGTTATTGCATATTTAACTGCTTTGGCAACCTATTGTAAACAGTGGCTAGCAAAGTGCTTGCTACATGACAGAGCATTTCATTATATGTTCTGTTGTATATTGGCTACAAAGACCAATTTTTGTTGCACAAGATCACTAACTCTTTACAAGCAAGTGATGAACACAGGGCAATGTCAATGCGGAGTCAGAAGAGGCACTTGCTTTGGGCACTGTGATGGGCAGGGCTGGCTCAAGACATTGTGCTGCCTGGGTCCAAGAATAAAATGCTGCCCCCCACCCAAAAAAAAAAAAACGCACACCAAAAGACCCCACATCCATTATTTTTATATCATGATATTTGCCCACGCAAGCATGGCCTGCACTAAACACAGAAGTGTGAACCTAGATTAAGAGCCAGTTCATACCAGGATCATATGGGAACAAGCTCTTTCCTGTGGGGAGCATTTTGACAGTTTGTTTATTCGAATGGGCTGCAAAAAGTAACATACTGCAGAAAAAGTAGTGTTTGCACTACATTTAAAAACACACTGCATAAAAAGGTAAAGTACTGTGGTACCATGCGATTTTGTGCCTGTAAACACACTGCATTTGCGGTGCCATTACCATTACAGTGGCACCCACATGCACAGGATCGCAAGTGTAGTGTGTTCACCTGCTCTGTGGGAAATGCGCACATAGCGCACCCTAGCCGCACTGATCGTGTGCTGGTTTGAATTGCCCTCAGGCAACCAGGTATAATAGGTAGCCCCTCCCAGACCCCCACATATAACATGAACAGGACATTTACAATCTTTATAATTTACAATCAATCCCCCATACAGTCCATCGATCTCAATAGCCACATCCAGTCTCCCCCTGGGAAGGAGGAGAGGACAGGGTGTCTGGACTGGGACTCACATGTGACCTGCAAACAGTCTGGCCAGGGTGCACCCTATGGCAGAGCCCCCAGAGAGGCACCTTCCATCTGTGTCCCCTTACACACACACCTTTACACCTTAGTGCTTGGTGTTGTAGGCAGCTGAAGGGAAGAGGCTTTTAAAAAAAAAAAAATAAACTTGTTGCAGGCTCTGAACTGCACATGTAGAGTTGTGAAGCCAGCGGAATAGTGAACTTATGTGGTTGGCCTCAGATTGGGCAGGGGGGCTTGTGAATAAAAGCCATGCTTGAAGTGTGCGATGGTGTCACTGCACAGGCACGCACCCACACCTGCCCTGCTGCCTGATCCAAAGCCGAGCCCAGCAGTGCACCATTCAGCTGTCTCCAAATGGCAACAAGTGGATTTTTCTCCTCTCTATAGATGGTTGGCAACACAACCGCCGATTGAGTGGCTTTTTTTCCAACATGTCTGTATAACAGAAGTCCATTGTTAGATCAACTTCTGTTGAGCGGCAGTGGGGAAACACACAGTATACACAAACACACACAGTATACATACAGTATACACACACACACATACAGTATATACACTACCGTTCAAAAGTTTGGGGTCATCCAGACAATTTCATGTTTTCCATGAAAACTCCCACTTTTATTCATTAAATGAGTTGCAAAATGAATAGAAAATATAGTCAAGACATTTGACGAAGTTAGAAATAATGATTTTTATTTGAAATAATAATCTTGTCTTTCAAACTTTTTTTTCATCCAAGAATTCTCCAGTTGCAGCAATTACAGCCTTGCAGACCTTCGGCATTCTAGCTGTCAATTTGTTGAGGTAATCTAAAGAAATTTCACCCCACGCTTCCTGAAGCATCTTCCACAAGTTGGATTGGCTTGATAGGTACTTCTTACATACCATACAGTCAAGCTGCTCCCAACAGCTCAATAGGGTTGAGATCTGGTGACTGCGCTGGCCACTCCATTACAGACAGAATACCAGCTGACTGCTTCTTCCCTAAATAGTTCTTGCATAGTTTGGAGGTGTTCTTTGGGTCATTGTCCTGTTGTAGGAGGAAATTGGCTCCAATCAAGCCCTGTTCACAGGGTATGGCATGGCGTTGCAAAATGGAGTAATAGCCTTCCTTATTCAAAATCCCTTTTACCCTGTACAAATCCCCCACTTTACCAGCACCAAAGCAACCCCACACCATCACATTACCTCCACTATCCTTGAAAGATGGCGTCAGGCACTCCTCCAGCATCTGTTCACTTGTTCTGCATCTCACAAATGTTCTTATGTGTGATCCAAACACCTCAAACTTGGATTCATCTGTCCATAACACTTTTTTCCAATCTTCCTCTGTCCAATGTCTGTGTTCTTTTGCCCATCTTAATCTTTTCCTTTTATTGACCAGTCTCAGATATAGATTTTTCTTTGCCACCCTGCCTAGAAGGCCAGCATCCCAGAGTCGCCTCTTCACTGTGGACGTTGAGACTGGTGTTTTGCGGGTACCATTTATTAAGCTGAGGACCTGTGAGGCGTCTATTTCTCAAACTAGAGACTCTAATGTACTTGTCCTCTTGCTTAGTTGTGCATCGGGGCCTCCCACTTCTATTTCTATTCTGGTTAGAGCCCATTTGTGCTGTTCCCTGATGGGAGTAGTACACACCATTGTAAGAAATCTTCAGTGTCTTGGCAATTTCTTGCATGGAATAGTCTTAATTTCTCAGAACAAGAATAGACTGTTGAGTTTCAGAAGAAAGTTCTCTTTTTCTCGCCATTTTGAGAGTATAATCAAACCCACAAATGCTGATGCTCCAGATACTCAACTAGCTCAAAGGAAGGCCAGTTTTTTAGCTTCTCTAATCAGCACAACAGTTTTTATCTGTGCTAACATAATTGCACAAGGGTTTTGTAATCAACAATTAGCCTTTTAACACGATTAGCTAACACAATGTGCCATTACAACACAGGAGTGATGGTTGCTGGAAATGGGCCTCTGTACACCTATGTAGATATTCCATTAAAAATAAGCCGTTTCCAGCTAGAAAAGTCATTTACCACAATAACAATGTCTATACTGTATTTCTGAATAATTTAATATTATCTTCATTGAAAAAAACAGTGCTTTTCTTTCAAAAATAAGGACATGTCTAAATGACCCCAAACTTTTGAACGGTAGTGTACACACACAGTATACACACACACGCAGTATATACAGTACACACACACAGTATACAAATACAGTATACACACACACAAAGTACACACACACACAGAACCCTGCTAGAGGAAACACAGCCTCCCTCTCCTCCTCCTCCTCACTAGGGTAAGCACTGACAAGAATACATTTAGTTTAGCTTTACCAACTCACCTCTATGAGGCTGCAGCCTGTCCCACAGTGCGGGCTGTGTACATTCCTCCCTATCCTGTCCTCCAGCAGTCAGGCATCTCCTGCTCTGAAGTCAAAAAACTTGTGTTGGGGAAGGGGGCAGGTACACTGTGTTCCCATTGGCTGAGGAGGCAGTGGAGAGGCGGAGCAGCTATAGCCTTGAGATTTTTCAGCAAAAGGATGTTGGTATGGACATTTTAGGGATGGGGACAGATATAAAAAAGCACCGCCTCTGCTGCCCCTCTTAAAGTTCCGCCTGGGTCCAATGGACCCTGTGGGACTCATGGTAAAGCTGGCCCTGGTGATAGGGGGAACATAGCTGTTCCAGGTTACTCTGCAACATCACAGCCTTCACCTGTATTTTACAGGATAGTGCTGTAGGAATAAAAGCTCAGACCTAATATTTAGAGGTGACTCTCTTGGTGTAATCAGTGGGGCTCCACTGTCTATGGGACAGCTGGTCTTGCTCTGGATCAGAAGCTCTGTAGATCAGGTAACAGTGTAAACAGAAGGATTGGGTTGTTAATGTAATAGAGAATCTGGTCCTGCTACTGAATGAACATATTTTATTAAATAGGAAAATAAGCATAACATGTCACTTGCCATTTGCTGAGGCATAACAGTATAGTTCAACTTAAATAATGGACTTATTTAATTTAATTAAATGCTTTATTAACCCTTAAATCCCAGATGACATGCTGTGTCTATTGTCAGAATGCCATTTTAAAATGGAACTGGAACTCGGTGTTTGAGGAAGGTTGCTGCAAGAGGTTCTGTGTTGTCAATGACGACTAGGGTCCAGCACTAAGCCCACCTTAAGCAATCAACTCTTGGGCCTATTACTCCTGCTATATAGAGCTCCATAGGAGTGCTCTGTAACAGACACTGAAAACACAATGTGGAACAGTACTTACACATTGTTTTTAGAAAGAAAGTGATGTGGCATCATAAGTGACTTTGCAGAGCTGTAGTATATTCTCTCCTAGAAAAATATTCCCTCCCCAGGTCTCAACAGATACAGTGAATGATCTGGATGACATTTGCATTTACCAGGTAAGTGCTCATGTAAGGGAGTGCCATGTCATTGAAATTTTAGTAATCACAAAACGAGAGTGATCTTATTTCTAAATTACTCAGACCACTTCTTTTTCTATGTGCATTATGGTGTAGCATTGAAAGGGAGAAAAAACTCTCCTAAAGTAAAACATAATTGTTCACTTTGAGATTTCCATTACTACTAAGTTGCATAAAAATTGCACCTATACAACTTTAGATTTAGCGGGCTTTGTTGGTTTTAATTTGAGGCAAATAGGGCTGCACAAATTATGCAAAAGTTACAGCGAAATGCATTTCTTTTAATCTTTTTCTATGTCCTCCTAATTTAAACCTAAGTAATAAAAATATAAGTATCCCCATCTGCTATAACATCAAAGCACTATCAGTCCAGAAAAAAACAATGTATAACACATTAGGGTAACCTGCAAAAGCTAAAAGTAATAAGGGGCAGAACCAAGAGATCTTTAAAACTTATAAAAACTAATCTCAGACTTTAAGAAAGGGGAATATATATAAATATATATATATATACATACATATATATATATATATATATATATATATATATATATATATATATATATATATATATATATATATATATATTTGTGGTGTAAGATAAAAATGTTAGACTTTTTGCATGAAAATGGCTGATTTCCCATCATTAATAGTACCATGTGCCCTGTATAAAGGACATTAAAGTGTATATTTTGCCTTTTATTTAAAAAAACTCCTCTCCTTCACTATTATTTAATTTTAAAAAAGGTATAACTCTTTTTGGGTTCACACATTTTTTTTATGTGCTTTAGTGACATCAGACATGGACTTTATTCTACAACCACTAGAGCAGTGATGACTAACCTTGGCACCCCATATGTTTTGGAACTACATTTTCCTTGATGCTCATGCATTCTGCAGTGTAGTTGAGCATCATGGAATGTAGTTCCAAAACATCTGGGGTGCCAAGGTTCACCATCACTGCACTAGAGTATAGCTTTTTCTTATTCAGCACACCAGCAAAGAATTCCACATATTGGTGTACTGGAAGGGGTGCAGTTTTAACAATGACAAATTATAGAAAAATAAGTTCCACCAATACCCTACATTTAAGTGGCATTGTACACTTTCCAGTGATTTCATTGTTGTAACTTGGTATTGGTGTAGATTTGTTCCCTGTGTTGTTGGTTTGCTTGAACCTGTCATGATGGACTTACATCTTGTCACTGCATTTTGTAGCATTATGTCTAATTGGTTCCCTTATGTCCATGTTTTGTTTCAGCTAGCTGGTATCTATGCCCAAAAAGGAACAGGACAACTTCATGTTCCAGGTCACACAACATCCAATGCATGCCTTCTCATCCCTTCTGTTTTACATCAGGAATGTTGCAGTGCTAACGTGATGAAACAAATCATCTCCAACTGCATGAGTGAGCTCTCTGTGTGTCTGTGAATGTTAAAGAGGAAGTAAACCCTCCTCTACAACTTGTACCTATAGGTAAGCCTATGATAAGGCTTACCTATAGGTACTGTAAATATCTCCTAAACATGTACCGTTTAGGAGATATTTACCTTACATGCAGCCAGTGACGTCACTGGCGCATGCGCTCTGAAGGAACGGCCACTCGTGCCGTTCCTTCAGAGTCCCGTGCCGTGACTGTCGGCTCTCGCGCGCCGGATGCCGCGATCCCGGAAGACGGGCGATTGGACATGTCGCCCGTCATAGAGGTGAGTGAGCGGCACGGCGGGGGCTCGTTCTAAGGTAAGTATCGCATAATGAGCTAATATGCGATGCATACTAGCTCATTATGTCTTTCTCTTGCAGGGTGAAAAAAATAAATAAAAAAAATATGCGAGTTTACAACCTCTTTAAGCCTGTTCGTGTCTGTGTTAGATTGAATTATTGCACAAACACTAGACTTGGAGGCCCAAGAATTGTGGAATATGTTCACACATAGGTCATGCATTACAGTGAGTGTAAACCTTATTTTTTTTAATAACAAACAAGTCATAGTTACCTGCTCAGACAATGGTTTTGCACAGAGCATCCCTGATCCTCCTCTTCTGGTGTGCCCCAACTGCACTTTTGGCTCCATCTCTTCAGCGAATGCTCCCTTAGGAATCCACCTATTATGGAGACATAATGCAGGATCCCAAACCGGGCTGCCTCTATCTAGAGACACAGGCAGTGCCCAACTCCCTTGTCTTAGGATTTTATTGACAGCAGCAGGAGCCAATCCTGGGCACAAAAGGTTTTCACCTTAATGCAGAGAATGCATTTACCACCTAATGACTGCCCTATAGCAGATTTATTGCTACAGGGCGGCCCTTCTGTGCAGAATCACATTGAGACAGAGTTCCATACTGACAGCGGAGATGTGATGGATTTTCTTTCTCTGCAATGCTGGAAAGAAAAGCAATCACATCCCTTAGTAAAAGAAGCACACAAAGTACACAAAAACATTGGCTAGGCACACATTTAACCCCCTGTTCACCATAGATGTTTAACCGCTTCCCAGCCAGTGTCATTAGTACAGTGACAGTGCATATTTTTAGCATTGATCACTGTATTAATGTCACTGGTTCCCACAAAATGTCAAAAGTGTCAGTTAGTGTCCAATTGTCCGCAGCAATATCGCAGTCCTGCTGTAAGTCACTGATCGCCTCCATTACTAGTATAAACAAAAATTCCATAAATATATACCATAGTTTGTAGACACAGAAATGTTCACGAAAGCCAATTAATGAATACTTATTGGTATTTTTTTTACCAAAAACATGTAGCAGAATACATATTAGCCTAAATTTATGAAGACATTTTATTTTTTTAAATTTTTTTATTGGATGTGGTTTATAGCAGAAGGTAAAAAATATTGCTTTTTTTGTTTTGTTTTTTACAAAATTGTTGGTCTTTTTTGTTTATAGCGCAAAAATAAAAAAACCCAGTGGTGATTAAATACCACCAAAAGAAAGCTTGTGAGAAAAAAATAACATGCTTTTTTTTTTGGGTACAGTGTTGCATGACCGCACAATCGCCAGTTAAAATAAAACACAGTGCCATATCGCAAAAAAATGGTCTGGTCATGAAGTGGACAAATCTTCTGGTGGTCAAATGGTTAAGGTAAAAAACCTTAAGCCTTTGTAACCACTTTAACCTGTGCAGTGCCAGGTTTCAAACAGACAAAAACTGCTGACACAGGAATGTAAAGATTTACACTGCTATAGGCTACAAATGACACTATGAAACTACATGATCAATGCATATCTTAGGCAGGTGAAAAAAGGTTCTTCTTGTTGGTAGGAACGTTCAGCACGTATAGACACTGCAACTTTTGGATACATTTGTTACAAATCACAAAGAATTTACTAAACTAATTCTGGTAACTACCTTTGACTTTCCTTTTTTTTTTTTAAAGAAATCATACAAATCAATTATTATTCACGTGCAGTTAGTTTTGGCAATGGTTTCCATTTTAAAGACAGTGTAACATATTTTCCACTCTTTGTATAAAGTGTATAAACATGCCAAAGTCGACAAATACTTCTAAATAAAATGAAGATTTTCACAACTGATAAACTTTGAAAAAAGAAAGAAAAACTTTTGTGGAAACTCAGTTTTACTTGATTACACGATTACTTCTTAGAGCACTTGGAATGGGAAGAAAAGAAAAAAAAACTTCAAATTCTCCACAATCAGCCAAGCAGAACCTATTTTCTCTTACAATGCAATTAACAGCACCAACATTTACAAAATATGATTACAAGCACTTTGGTTAAGTAGAGAAAAGTATATTAGATAGCAGCGAGGGGTTGATCGTTATGTGCTTTTTTTTCAAAAGACTTGCATTTTCTTTGTGCAAATAAAGAGGTCCTAAATTCTCAGTAGGCACTAAAATCAATGCAGTGGAACCGTGATAACAAACATAGGCTCCACTTTTTGCTACATCCCCCAATTAATTAAGCCTTTCACGGGCATGTAATTAGGAACATTAGCAAGTCATAAAATTGCAGTGAGTCTTTAAATTATGTACTGGCCCTCAGCAATTTGTTTTAAATTCCTTTTGAAGACAATGGCACTGTGGGGCCCCATAGATCTTCATACAAGCCTACTGTTTACTTCTTTATGGCTCTGCTAAGGAGCTAACTATTTCTACTACTCCCAAATGCACCTATACCATTTGTATGCATTTTCATTGGACAGGCTGGGATCAAATTAAATAAGATATTAAATAAGAATATTTGCTGCACATACATTTATTGCACATCAGAAATAGAAATATATGTCATTTTTAAAGATAGTTTTTTTTTTTCAATAATCTATCAAAATGTTGAGGAGATTTTACACATTCCTATATAAAAAAAAAACATTTGCTGACAACTGCTACAACAGAGCATTACTGATGGCTCCTCTTCAACATCCATCCTTTTGCTGTAGGCTGGTGAACCAAATACCAGAGTCACTGCATGTAAAAGCTGGTATTCTGGTCAGTTTATTACAGTATAAACTCTCTTAGAATTCCAGTACAATATAATTGATGGATGCAGCACTTTGTATTGGGTAACTATTCTCCTGCTGGATTGTATTGGAAGAGTACCTGCCATTGCTAACTTGGATCAAAACAATAGGTACTGATATTTTGAAAGGAAATAAAACAATCCTTCATGAATATCTACAGATGTTTTATGGTAATTGACTTATTCATTATTAGTTCATTTTTTTTTGAAGAAGAAGTAAAATGTTGAGAGCACCTAAGTTTAAAATGGAGAGTGGTTATTTAGCTGCATACCATTCTTTATGTTCCACATTTGGGGTTTTTGAAGTCTCAATAGCTTTAACCAATGGGGAGGAGCTGAGTAAAGATCGAATAGAAGTATAGAAGCAATTAGGCACTAATGTATTAACTAATACATTAACTAATGTATTAACATCAGCTGAAGATGTGTTTATTTTTAATACTAATACATGGCTGCAGACAGAGAGTAGATAAACTCCAGTGCAGTCACTCCCACTCCACCTGTCAAAAGATACTTAGGGGTTGATTTACTAAAACTGTGTACTAGATTTACAACCTAGTCTTACTCTTAGCTTAGTTGAAAACGCGTCATTTTTACATAATGGTGGAAGCCTGGTTCTGTTGTGTCCTATAGCCACTGTGCCATACTGTTCTTCAAAAAAAAAAATGCAGATATCAGATGATGATCATTTATTGCCACTGAGGGGTTAATTTACTAAACTTGGAGAGTGCAAAATCTGGTGCAACTGTGCATAGAAACCAATCAGCTTCTAGGTTTTTTGTCAAAGCTTAATTGAACAAGCTGAAGTTAGAAGCTGTATGGCTACCATGCACAGCTGCACCAGATTTTGCACTCTCCAGTTTTAGCAAATCAACCCCACTGTGCCTAAATGTCACACCATTCAGACATGCCCTATCGCAATAATTTTCAACTTTTAGGTTGGGCAACCATAACAAGGACCCCAACTTCATAAATAAATTGGCACAAGAACTGCACATCACATTCTCGCAGACCCAGAAAAAATAAATACTTCTCTTTGCACACAAGGCGCTTCTGGTGAACACATATCAAGAGAATGGATGTAAAATCCTGACTTAGTGGTATAAAACAACACAACTCCTCCACAAAATTGACCCCTTAAGTTCCTAATTTTGCTGGAGGTGCCAAAGCATTGAATGTTCATTACTCCATATCTTTTGGGACTGCCCATTGCTGGTCACTTTTTGTTTGGGGGTCAATAACTCTGAAGGGGATGTCTCTCGTAGATAAGCTGGCAACTTACCTGCTACACGACACACAACTTTCCTTCAAGTGTTACAAGAATTGTCTTCTTCTCAAACATCTCCGGAAGCATGGAAGAGTGGCATGCCAGAATCTTAGATATTGAATTGATGGAGCAGCTCTTGGAAGACTTGAAGTGCCAATCTGAAAAAACTTTTCAAATATATATATATATATATATATATATATATAGAGCGAGAGAGAGAGAGAGAGAGAGAGAGAATCCTTGGCTTCTGATGCCCAGGATTGATAATGACTGATCATGACTGATGACATGAGCCTGGAGCCTTTAACCTTCCTATCGGTATTCCCGAGCGTGACTCGGGGTTAGATTTTAGAGCCAAAAGCGGTAACCCCGAGCCACACTCGGGGTACTGCTAGGAAGATCGCTGGATCCTGGTAGAGGTTTTACTTACCTTTTCTCCGGGATCCAGCGAAGAATGCGGGCGGTATGCGGCGGCGGAGCTTCCTCCCGATCGTCTGCGAGCCCCGGCTTCCGTCTCCAGCGACGTGACGTTCGCCGGGGGGGTGGAACCGGCGGCAAATTCAAATGTAAAACACACCAAACACACTGATACCATTCAAAATAAAAAAATTCACATTACATTGCCCCCCAGTGCCCTTTCCTGCAGTTTTACTGTACTTTTTATGTAAATATATATATATATATACACGTATATATATATATATACGTAATTCTTGTGAATGAGCAGCCCAAACCAACTGTATACATTATATATATATATATATATATATATATAATATATGTATACATACATATATATATATATATATATATATATATATATATATATATATATACATATATATATATGTATATATATATATATATATATATATATATATATATATATGTATATATATATATATATATATATATATATATATATATAATATATATAATAAATGTATACAGTTGGTTTGGGCTGCTCATTCACAAGAATTACATGCAAAATAATGGTACCGCTTTCAGCACCTAAAATCCAAAAGAATCATACCGCCAGGGAGGTTAAGCCCAATTTTTGGCAAGAAAAACATTTCCCTCCCCCCAGAGGCTGTTGTGTCAGACGTGTTTTCTGTTAATCCTCCTAATTGGAGGACAAACACAGAATATTCAGGCAGAATGCTGAAAAGTGGAAAAAAAGCACCTGTCCTGAGGTTGGGACTTCTTATGGGAAGCATACAGCTAATTTCAGCCAGAAAAGCTGACAAACGACCCATGGATTATGTACAGCTAAGATTTAGTTTGAATAGCTTAAAGGTTCCATGTCTCTGAGAGAGAAAAGCCCACAAAGTTCATAAGCAACAACATGGAAGGTACTTAGCAGATACAAAGCCTGTAAAAATAGTGTCAATACTTAGGGAGTTCTTTAAGTCTTCGATAAAATTTAGCACTGTCTGTAATCCTTTTTTTTATTTGCACTGACATCCAATTTTTCAAGACAAGCTTTCGGGGTGTACCCCCTCCTTCAAGGTCCAAGCAGTACTGCTTGGACCTTGAAGATAGGGGTATGCGCCAAAAGCTTGTCCTTAAAAATTGTATGTTAGTGCAAATAAAATAAGTATCATGGACAGTATTCAATTATTTCTGTCGAAAGTGACAGTATTTCTGTCATTCAACCCCACCACTATAGATGAGGCTTCTTTCTAATGTCCAGCTAACTACCTGCCCTCTGGACCCTGTTTTCACGCAAATGCTACGTTTACCCTCTGGCTCTATTCTACACTCTCTAACTCCCATCTTCAATCTCTCCCTCTCTTCTGGCATCTTCCCAAACTCTCTAAACATGCACTAGTCACCCCCATACTTAAAAAGCCCTCCTTGGACCCCACCAATCCTTACAACATGTGCCCCATCTCCTTGCTCCTCTTTTTATTCAAACTCGTTGAACAACGGGTCTACAGCTGACTGAGCAACCACCACACCGAGAATAACCTTCTTGATCCCCTTCAGTCTGGATTTCGCCCTTACCAATCCACAGAAACTGCCCTCCTAAAACTATTGATCTACTAATGACAAAAACTAATGGACACTATTCTGTACTCCTACTCCTTGACCTTTCTGCTGCCTTTGATACGACTGACTATCCCCTCCTCAAAAAAACTCCACGTCTTTGGTCTCCATGACTGTACTCTTCACTGGTTCTCTTCCTACTTATCCAAATGCACCCCTAGTGTTCCTTTCTCCTTTCTCTGTTTGGGTCCTCAAAGATTCTGTTCTTGTACCTCTCCTATTCTTGATCTACACCTCCTCCCTGTGTCAACGCCATCTCTACACCGACTACACCCAAACTTTTCTCTCTATCCCTCAGTTCACCCCTTTACTCTCTTCACGTATCACTAATTTACTAACAGACATATCAGCCTGGATGTCACACTACTTCCTCAAACTCAATCTATCCAAAGCCGAGCTCATAATTTTTCCTCCCCCATGTGCCCTTCCCCTGATCTCTCTGCCAAGATCGATGGCACAACTATCAGCCCACCCCTGCATGCCAAAGTTCTAAATGTATACCTGGTCTGTGATCTATCCTTTTGGCCCCACATCCAATCACTCTCCAAATCTTGCCACCTTAACCTACGAAACATCTCCAAAATACGCTCCTTTCTAACCAATGACACCACAAAACTCCTAGTTCACTCCCTGGTCATCTCTCGCCTGGACTACTGCAACTCCCTTCTCATTGGCTTACTTTTAACGTAGGCTATCCCCCCTTCAGTCCATCATGAATTCTGCTGCCAGGCTCATTCACCTTACCAACCTCTCAGTGTCTGCTAATCCTCTCTGTCAATTCCTCCATTGGCTTCTGCTCACCCAACAAATTAAATTCAAATTACTAACAACAACTTAAAAAACCATCCACAACTCAGCCCCCAACTACATCACTAGCCTAGTCTCAAAATAACAACCTAATCATTCTCTTTGTTCCTCCCATTACCTCCTGCTTTCTAGCTCCCTTGTCACCTCCTCCCATGCTTGCCTCCAGGACTTTTCCAGAGCCTCTCCTATCCTATGTAACTCCCTACCACATTCTGTCCGATTATCTCCTACTCTGTTTGCTTTTAGATGATCCTGTAAGATTCTGGTACCTCCGGTACCCTTAATCACCACTTTCCTCTGTAATGCGTCCCAACTACTAACATTACAAGTGATAAGTACCCCGCAGGGGAACCCTCCATAACCTTATTGCACTATCTACCTATGCACATTAAGGACTGTTACTACCTATCCATACTATCCTATCATCTGCACTGTTACATAGATTGCTAGCTCTTGAGCCTACTACCATCTATCATCTGCACTGCTGCTTAGATTGCTAGCTCTCCTGTCTACTACTATCTATCCTTGCACTGGGTTACTCTATCCTGTATTTGTCATCTGCTGTCCTCACCACCTGTTAGCATACTCGATATTAACCTATCTGCATTCCTAAATACCATCTTGAACTCTCCTATACAAACCTATCAAGTGATTACCATCCTTGTCACTGTTCACACCTGTCCCTTCTGCACATCACCTTCATACTATCATATACATCCTATCACTCCAGGAACATCTCATTGAGTGTGTATATATCTGTATGTTGAAGCTGACAGGTCCACGGTGATGAGTCCTGGAGAGTTGGATCTGGTATTCAACACATCTCTACATGACTACTGAGTGGAGATTTTGCAGCTGCAAATCCAGCCTATACTAAAAAACGCAGGAGCGTTACAGATTGAACGAACCATAAAAATGGATTCAGCAGAATTACCCACTCAAGTGACACAATTAACACAACAAGTAAAAGCGTTAATACTTGCTCTGACTGACGTACAAGAAAAGAATCAGACTCTGACACAGCAGGTAACCCAGCTCTCACGGTTTACTGCTGTTCAGCCTCCTGAACCTAAAATAAACTCTCCTCTAGTGTTTACAGGTGATCGGAAAAAATTTTGTGAATTCAAAAACGCATGTCAATTGCTTTTTTTGTTAAAACCTCGTACATACCCCACTGATCAAATAAAAGTCTGTACCGTTATTTCATACTTGACGGGTGATCCACGGGCCTGGGCAGACTCTCTCTTTGAGAATAATGATCAGATTCTCAACACCTATTCCTTATTCCTAGCGGAACTCGCTAGTTTATACGATGACCCCAAATAGGCAGAGTACTTGTTGAGGGCCTTAAAACAAGGAAGGAGACCTGTAGAAGACTTTGTATCCGAGTTCAAAAGATGGACCCTTGATTCAGGGTGGAATGACACATCTTTGCGAACTCAATTCAGACTCCGGTTATCGGAAGCTGTTAAAGACGAGCTCGCCCGAGCGGATTTACCTGGCACCTTGGAGGCCTTGATACAACTTAGTTTTAACATTGACAGACTACTGCGAGAAAGAAGGGCTGAAAAGATGGGAATGCCATTGTCTAGTCCTTCTCAGATTTCGGCCGTTGACCATACTCCCATGGATGTAGGAACCATACGCCCACCTTTAACGACTACTGAACGAGAAGAACATCCAGAAATCTCTGCATGTACTGCGCATCCTCGGATCATTTGATAAACACCTGTCCCCTTGTCCGCAAAAAAGAGGGTGAGTGTTCACATGTCTTGCTGGGAGGATTAACGACTTCCTTTTCTGGCCCCTATCTTTTTGTTCATTTGATATTACAGTGGGACCAGACTAGGATCACCACCAAGGCTATGGTCGACACTGGATCTTGTGGAAACTATATTGATACACGCTTTGTTACCTTAAATAAAATACCTATTATTTCAAAATCTAAGCCTGTTTCTGTTAGTTTCATTAATGGTATTCCACTGTCTTCTGGTCCAATCACCAACCAGACACAGGCACTCCTTGCCACTACCAACGAATCACATGTGGAGACCATCACCTTTGACATACTATCCTCACCCCATTTTCCTATTATTTTGGGACTTCCCTGGTTACACACACACCAACCAATCATAGATTGGAAAAAACGGACTTTGGTTTTCCCTTCTCACTATTGTGAGAATACGTGTAACCTCCCATCTTATGGGAAGATTCTGTCTGTGGTGTCAGATGAAATTGCACCACTGTGCTATCAGGATCTGTCCGAAGTGTTCCTTGAGAAAAATGCTCAAGTGTTGCCTCCCCATAGGGATTACGATTGCACTATCGATCTACTCCCTAACAGCAAATTGCCTTTCGGTCATGTTTATCCCCTTTCACAGGATGAACTTTCTCATCTCAAGGAATACTTGGATGAGAATTTGACAAAGGGGTTCATTAGACCCTCTACTTCTTCCACTGCTGCAGGACTTTTCTTTGTCCGCAATAAGGATTCCAGTCTCAGGCCTATTATCGATTATAGGCAATTAAACACGATTACGATAAAGGATCGCTATCCTTTGCCGCTCATCCCTGAACTTATTGAACAGGTGCGTGGGGCTACTTATTTCACCAAATTAGACCTGAAAGGGGCATACAACCTAATCCGAATCCGTGACGGGGATGAGTGGAAAACAGCATTCAGAACCAGATACGGACTATTCGAATACCTTGTGATGCCATTCGGGCTATGTAATGCTCCCGCAGCTTTCCAAAGATTCATAAACGACATCTTTAGAGACTTACTTGATGTCTGTGTTGTAGTATACCTAGACGATATACTTATTTATTCTCGATCTATGCCTGAACACATAAAACATGTAAGACTTGTGTTGTCCAGACTGCTCTCACACAGACTATATGTGAAATTAAAAAAATGTCTCTTTCATAAAGAAGAAATATTATTTCTAGGATACTTCATATCCAAAACTGGAATTAAGATGGATATGAGTAAGATATCCTGTATTCTAGACTGGCCTATACCAACAACTCGTAAGGCCCTACAGCGATTCCTTGGATTCTCGAACTTCTATAGGAAGTTCATCAAGAACTTTTCCGCTATTGTGAGACCTCTCACACAACTGACAAGTATAAAAAAAAACATTCAAATGGTCAGAAGAAGCAAATCAAGCTTTCTGCTTGTTAAAATCAAGCTTTACTTCTGCTCCCATACTACGCCATCCAGACCCATCCCTCCAATATATTCTAGAGGTAGATGCGTCAAATATGGCAGTAGGAGCAGTTCTCTCCCAACGACCAACAAACACTTCATCACTCCACCCAGTTGCTTTCTTTTCAAAATCACTAGGCAGCCCAGAGGTGAATTACCCAGTGGGTGAAAAGGAGTTTCTTGCCATAAAACTGGCACTGGAGAATTGGCGACATCTGCTCGAAGGTACCCAGTTACCAATACTCATATATACAGATCATAAAAACCTTCAATACCTCCAGACTAACAAGACTCTCTCTCACCGGCAGGTACGATGGTCATTATTCTTTTTAAGATTTAATTTCCTAGTGACCTACACGCCTGCAGACAAAAATAAAAAAGCGGATGCGCTATCACGATTAACCGAAGATAACTGCGCCGAAATCCCTTCCATTCCCATAATACCCTATGAACGCATTATTGGTGTTGTCCGTTCCTTGAAGGAAGAGATTTTGCACAGTATAAGAATGGATTCACCTCCACCACAACTAAGTACTGATGCAGAAGGCTTCCTCTATTACAATGACAAACTCTACATACCCCCTACTATGCGCACCAAGATCTTGGAGTTGACGCATGATGTGCCCATGGCAGGACATATGGGTATGACGAAAACCTTTAATTTACTCACCAGACAGTTTTGGTGGCCTGATATGAAGACGTCTGTACAAAAATTTGTTTCTTCATGTGACATCTGTGCAAGGTCCAAAATTGACACTACAAAACCATCTGGACTACTTTGTAGTCTACCAATACCCCAGGTTCCATGGGAAGTTGTGTCCTTAGATTTCATAGTAGAACTACCACCCTCTAAAGGATTTAATACCATCCTAGTGTCAGTGGACCACTTGACAAAGATGGCACATTTCATTGCTATCCGTAGACTACCTTCATCTAAACAAACAGCGGAACTACTGATGAAACATGTGTTTAAGTTGCATGGAATTCCAAAAACTCTTTTGTCCGACCGTGGTTCACAATTCATCTCTAAATTTTGGCAAGCACTTTGTCAAATTTTATGCATTGAGCGAAAGCTCACTTCTCCCTACCATCCTCAGACCAACGGACAGACTGAAAGAGTCAACCAGTGCATTGAGCAATATCTACGTTGCTACACATCATACTTGCACGATGATTGGGTGGATCTCCTTCCTCTAGCAGAATTTGCTTACAACAACGCAACCCACAGTACTACGAAGCAAAGTCTGTTCTACTTGAACTATGGGTTTCATCCCACTCTTCTTCCACCACGCATCCTGCCATCCAGTAACCCAGTAGCCTCGGATTACCTTACCCAAATAAAAGACTCTTTGGGTTTACTCAATACCACTATATCACACGCTCACAGTCAACAAAAAAGTACTACGACCTTGGTAGAAGACCTTCTCCTCAGTATGCTATTGGGGACCTTGTTTGGCTATCGACAAAGAACTTAAGATTAAAAATCCCTAGCAAGAAGCTTGGACCTTTATTTTTGGGACCCTTCCCAATTAAAAAACTTATCGGAAAAGCTGCAGTACAGCTCACCCTACCAGCAGATCTCAAGATCCATCCCATCTTCCATGTGTCGCTACTGAAGCCCCATGTTCCTAACCAAGGAATAAGGCCTACCATCTTGCCTCCACCTCCAATACAAGTTGAAGGCGGAGAAGAGTATGAGATCAAGGAAATTTTGGATTCTCGTATCCATAGAGGAAGACTCCAGTATCTCATAAGATGGAAGAACTATGGACCCCAAGACGACACCTGGCTAGATACCTTTGATATTCATGCGCCTAGACTTATACGGAACTTTCACTCGAAACACCCAGAGAAACCTGTCCTATAGGCCTTCCGGAGCCGGCCTTAAGGGGGGGGTACTGTAAGATTCTGGTACCTCCGGTACCCTTAATCACCACTTTCCTCTGTAATGCGTCCCACCTTTCTCTTCAGGTGGTACGCATATACCTTTAAGAACGATGATGTCACTGCTGAGCACCGCAGAGCGGCTATTTCAACCGCCGGCGGTCTCACTCACATTGTTCGTTCAACCGCATGGTTGGTTCGATCAAGCCATGCCTGAAGCAGCCATACCTGATGTTACTCGCTCATGTATCTCGCTACCTGGACTTGTTTCACTCACTGATCTTGTATCTCGCTACCCGATCACTCATGGAATACTGCTTCTACTTATGGCTATCTCACCCTGCTTTCCTGCCTTGCTATCCACATGCTTTCAAGCCTGTCTCTCGATCGGAACCTCCAGCTATTCCCTTTACCTGGAGCAGACCGGAACCTCGCTACTGATCCCTATATCTCGCTACCGGATCATTCCTTATCTACTGGACCTCTCTTAACTACTAACATTACAAGTGATAAGTACCCCGCAGGGGAACCCTCCATAACCTTATTGCACTATCTACCTATGCACATTAAGGACTGTTACTACCTATCCATACTATCCTATCATCTGCACTGTTACATAGATTGCTAGCTCTTGAGCCTACTACCATCTATCATCTGCACTGCTGCTTAGATTGCTAGCTCTCCTGTCTACTACTATCTATCCTTGCACTGGGTTACTCTATCCTGTATTTGTCATCTGCTGTCCTCACCACCTGTTAGCATACTCGATATTAACCTATCTGCATTCCTAAATACCATCTTGAACTCTCCTATACAAACCTATCAAGTGATTACCATCCTTGTCACTGTTCACACCTGTCCCTTCAGCACATCACCTTCATACTATCATATACATCCTATCACTCCAGGAACATCTCATTGAGTGTGTATATATCTGTATGTTGAAGCTGACAGGTCCACTGTGATGAGTCCTGGAGAGTTGGATCTGGTATTCAACACATCTCTACATGACTACTGAGTGGAGATTTTGCAGCTGCAAATCCAGCCTATACTAAAAAACGCAGGAGCGTTACAGATCCCTGAAAACCCTCCTCTTTATAGAAGGCTATCCTGCCCACACTTAGCAACTGTACTTTTATTTTCTCCATCAGCTCATCCCCCACAACTATTACCTTTTATATCACTCAGCCCTCGCTCCTAGACTGTTTTTTCTAGCCCTGGTGCTAACTGGTGACACAGTCAAGCTCCACAATTTACATTCTATTTTCAATAAAGAATCCCAATTCCCTGAATCTAAGTGGAAAATTCATCAAATAATCAAGTGTGCAAACAACTGAAGGCAGCATTTTCATATTGGGGAATAGTTGACATGACTTGTGAAAAGTCCATTGAGCAGATGTCAGATATTTACAGCAGATCAGATACTTGATTAATAAATAAGATATTCTTTAACCAAACAAAAGTTTTGAATGCCATTCATACAAAAAAAAATATTTTTCAACCTGCATTAGATAAAGAAAATTTCACTTTACATTCCCTTTTACTATGTACAGTACACCAGGGCCTATTACAATACTTGACTGATAGGCGCACTGCTTCTATTGCTTCATGATTCTTCATGGAGATATTTTACAAAAGGCTGAAACGCTTCATATATGATAACAAACACTTCTCACTGCCTGAGGCACCCATAATCACCAGGTGGAGTTTTGATACAACATGATCATTCCAAGCGATATTTGAACTTGGGAGCATTGTATTCTTTCATGGATCTACCTATGGCAAATATAAAGAAGTTAGAAAGCACTTCTACATCTACATGGAAAAAATCCTGGTGACGTATCAAAAACTGAAAAATGCATTTTGTTCATCGTCCAGACAAAACAATTAATAACATTCTTGGTGTCATTATCTTGAGTTGCCTAGCGTTCATTGCAAAACATTATCTGAGCTGTGCACCATCTCAGTAACCAGTACCCCCTGTACTGCTGAGTTATAAACTGCTTCCTTATAGTTATAAGATAGTTATAAGATTGTTTGTGGACCTGCTGAAATGTTGTGGATTTTTACACCAATGGCTCCTAAAGTATAGTCTCAGTTTATCTAAGTCCCAACAACAAATGGAGGTAGCCTGAACAAAATAACATTGCCATACCTTACTGAACAAATATTTTAAACAATATTGCAAGTACTGAAAGCTTACTTCATTTTTAGAAACATCAACAATGTGTTTTCCTTAGCTACTGACTAGCACTGGTTCATGTATACTGTACAAAACAATTGCCGTGCACATGTTTTTGGTATGTCATGCTTTACACACTGCCATAGCATTTCAATGGACTTGATGTCTGGAGTTTGAATAAGCCATTACATTTTAGGTCTAACAAAGACTCCATGTCATTCTGCTGTAGAATTAAACATCCTTGAATTCATTGTTGGGCTCTTGATGACCAGACCTGAAACAATTTGATCTTAAGCCTGGTACAATGAGAATATCGGATGAATGATCATCTCGTATCGAAAACAAATAGGTTACTAGAGTTACGAAAAGTCTCGTAAGACAGATTACAACTTCCCTTAATAGTGTAATGCATTCTATTATATTGTATTGTAATGCATTCTTTTCTTCCCACGCATGCACGGCCTTGGTCACACTTTTTCATGGACTAATACTTTAGTGAATAAATGAAAATTGTTTATTCTGTTATCATACGAGAAATATTTTCATGCTTGTCCTTTCAAATAATTTTGCATGAATTGTTGTGGTCAACTCTAAAAAGCTGCGTACTAATGATCAGATTATCAGACGATCATTCTGAAAGTGGTGTTTTCATCTGAATTTTTATCATGTGTACTAGATATTAGTATACAGTGTTTCTTTTCCCATGAAAAGTTCATATTTTAAAGTGTTATTAAGCCCAAAAATAAAAATGTATTAAATTGCATCTCACTAATTCTTAGATGTAGTGGCTTCATTAGTTTCCTTTTTTAGTTTTTTGTTTCTTTAGTTTTACCTGGTGATCTGACTAGTTGAAAATAAGCTTACAGGGTGGTTAAACAGAAGTTGATCTGGAGACCGACTTCTGTTCAACCTCAGTGGACAGACATGGATCACAATTTGCCTAGTCCTGCTGAACTGGCTGAATTCAATTCCATTTATGGCCAATTTTATGCTACCTTCCCCTCAGACTGACATTGATGCTGTCCAAAGGTGTCTGCTTTACAAGTTCATCCAGAATGGCGTTACTGACCAGCTCACCAGTTGATATAAAGGAAAAATGCCTAAAAAAAAATAAAATAATTATTGCAGCCACTAAATCTAAGGATTGGAAAGTTGCAATATATTACATTTTTGTTTTTTGGGTTTAATACTGCATATACTGTATATTTTCCGTTGTTTTTTTTTTTTAGCAGCTGTGTACTTCTGTGTGGTAACCTATTATGTAACCACCCTTGTTTAATTATTTATGGAATACTTGTGAACATAAAAGTGTAAAATAGTCCTATAGACCTTCCTTTAAACCCTCTAATTATTTGTCCTCTTTGTGAGTAGCATGCAATTTTGTAATGATCTTTGTGGAACACACACCCTAGGGATAAAAGAACCAATTAGGCCATATTGCATTTTTTACAGAGCTAAAGTGGTTCTTCAGTCTTATAACAGAAAGATTTAAAGGCAGTGGCTACAAATAATGTATCTGCTGACTTTTAATAAAAGGACACTTACCTGTCCAGGAAACCAGCGCTGTCTTCACCCAGGCACGTTTTTGACGTTTTTGGGGTCCCTGGTGCTGGTATGTTAACTGTGGAAAGCCAACAATGACTACTTGTGGCTTTAAAGCCAGCTTCCCACTGTGCATACAGGAGTTGCTCTGCGCTTTGTGAATGGACCTTCATCCTCCTGGAACCTTTGATATGTCACAGGAGGTTGCGGGTTGGGGGGTGAACTTCCGTTCCGTATACCTAGGTGGTAAGAGAAGAAGTCGAAGCGGATGTTTGACAAAAATAGGTACCTGCTCCCCCCAAAAAAAATAAACCTCCAAGAGTGGGAGAGGTGAGGAGAAGGAGGAGCTAAAGCAGGACTTCTCTTTAAGGGGTGAAGTTTCACTTTAAATTGTGAGGTGTAGGTAGGTAAATTATTTTTATTATACAAAATGCATCCCAAACCAACAACAAAACTGTCTGGAGCACCTGAAATCAACTACCCTTTTTTAAAATGATTTTCATTATCCTATAGCTTAACAGTGGAGTTTATTAACCTCCCTGGCGGTATGATTCTTTCCGATTTTAGGTGCTGAAAGTGGTACAATTATTTTGCTAGTAATTCTTAAGGACGAGCAGCCCAAACCAATTATTTACATATGATTTTTTTTTCCTGTGCGTTCTTCTTTATAACATCTCGTGTATGATAAAGTTTGAAACACAAAATCAAAAATTATAATATAATAAATAACTATAAATAAGTTAAAGTATATATATATATATATATATATATATATATATAGATACACATATATATGTACACACACACATATATATATATATATATATATATATATATATATATATATATATATATATATATAGATATATTAAACATATTGGACTAGGTGGGACTTTAGATGAGACCCAAGCTGGTGTTGCCCGGCGTCTCCATCCCTATAACAAAACACAAAATGAGGTTGAAGGATTGTAAGAGGTGCATGAAAGTCAGCCAGCCCCCAGTTAGATGTACTCACCTTCCAGTCTGTCACCAACCAAATAAGACCTGTCTCTTGGTACAAAGAACAGGGGTTTAGTTGACACACATTTGCAAACGCATGTGAAAGCTGCAGAGCCACGTCACGGCACCCTGTTTAAATCTGCAGTCCTACACTCTTAATTTAGTGTCCTCACACTGGAGGCACATGGCCGCTAATGGGTGGATGGGGAACAGATGAGAGGGAGACAGCCCAACCTCCCCCAACCCATCCCCATGCACGACTGGCTATTGTCTCAAAAAGTTCAAATAATTAGGTTAAAATATAACCATGGTGCAAACTGGAGAAGACCAGCTGAAAAGCATTACACCTCCATCCCCTTGGTGGATGCAGTATATGGATAGGAAGGGATTTTATATATGGGGCATGGCCTGTAAAGCACACTGCCTTTGAAATCCCTTATTTCCTTTGGGACTTTATATGAGACAAGCAGGTCATGCTATTGGTCTCCATCCCTGTATACGGAAAACACTAGGGTCAAATCAAAAACTGCATCCACCAAAAACGCACGAAAATCGCACGTAATGCATATATATATATATATATATATATATACTGTATATAGATATATATACTGCATATATATACATATATATATATATATATATATATATATATATATATATATATATAAAGTACAGTAAAACTGTAAAACTGTTTTTTACTTTTCAAATTTGCCGCCGGTTCCACCCCCCCTGCGAGCGTCAGGTCGCAGGAGATGGAAGCCACGGCTCACAAGCATCGGGCGGAAGATCCGGCCACCGTATGCCGAAGGGACACATCGCTGGATTCCAGCGACAAGGTAAGTAACCGTCCACAAGGATCCAGCTATGCTCCCTGGCGGTACCCCGAGTGTGGCTCGGGGTTACTGCTAATGGCACTAAAATTTCACCCCAAGCCACACTCGGGAAATACCGCCAGGGAGGTTAACTAAATTGCACTCTCCAGTTTTGGTAAATCAGCCACCCAGTGATCTTATATGTCAAACGTTTTTGTTCAGTAAAGATATTACAATGTATATTGAATTTTTTTTTTTTACATTATGTATAAACCAAACAACATACGGTAATTTGGATTTTGAAGATGGTAAGAATTGGAAAATCATGTTGGTATAGTTCAGTCCCTAGAGTATAGACCCTAGATGATATAAGAAGCCAGCACTTGGTTTGGACTACTGGGTACCACACAAAACTGAAATATAATTTTGGGTGTAATTGATCTTTGGGCAAAAGAGAATGAGAAAACAGCCAATTAAAAAAAAAAAAAAAAACACTAATGTTTATATTAAATCATTTTACATTGCTTATCACTTTCTTATGGGAATGTGACCAAGTTTATTTTGTGAAATGTTTTGCAAATCTTGGCCAAAGTTCATAAATGTTGCAGCAAATGCCATTGAGCACTTCCTTACTGCGCTATAGCCGAAAGATGGCTACAGTGTCAACGACCTTTCTCCCGAACAACTAGTGACCATCATGCTCATATGTATTCTAAGAGCTACATTAACACCTGGAAAGATATCAGTAAGCCCTTCATCATGTAATAAAACTGACTGTTGAGATGGAGTGAGACAAAGGTTGGCAAAAGAAGGCTGCAAACTGAACAGTTTCATCAATGAACACACTAAAGAAGTCTCAAGGAAAAATACATTTATTTTTTTATAAAGGCCATATCCACGCCAACATAATGAGAAACATGTGATGAACATTCTGGCCAATCTGCATGGGGTGAGATACCACTCGAGAGAGACTTTTAAGGCTAGTACCCAATGGTTCCCACAATGCATGATAGATTGTGAGTAACGAATAGCTTGGGTCCATTGGTAATCAGAGAAAGAAGCCTGAAGGTCTGATTCCCATTGGAGCGTTGGCTTTGTTTTACTAAACTTAGTTTTGTCTTGTAATATAATATAAATGAGGGAGGTTCCTTTAGTGGATTTTGCAGGATTTGAGAAGTACTGCCACATTTTGGGATGAATGTTAATAGAAGGAGGAGGGAAGGCAGTTAAAAAAGTGGTAAATACGGTATAGAGTAAAGCGTGGGAGTCCGTATTTATCAATAAGAGTCTCCAGAGGGCCTGGGTGACCCTCTAGGAGGAGATCTTCTAAAGAGTAAATACCATATTTTTTCCAGCTTATCAATGTGATGTCTGGAATGAGATGTTCTAGTATTGCAAGCGGTGCATTTTAGACAGGGTGAATTGAATATTGATGGGAAGAATTCACGATCATTCTCCAAGCTTGGATGGAGGCTGTAGTGGTAGGTAGACGTGCAGATAAGTGTAATGGTTTCCAAGCAATAGTGTATAATAAGGAGCAGAGGTTAGAAGTTTTATTGACCCCTTTTTCTACATCTAGACATAACGGTTCTGCACGTGGGCTGAACCAATGTTTCAAGTGGTCTAGGTGGACAGCCATGAAATAATCTTGTAGATCTATCATGCCCATACCTTTCTGTGTTTTGTTAGGGATGCTTGGGAGCAGTGAGCCCACCTCCCCTGCCATATAAAGCCTCTTGTTAGGGATGTGAGAGTTTTCAAATATGACTGTCTTAAAGGTGTGTGGATAAATCAAAATTTGTACAGGATTTGGGGAAAAATCTGCATTTTGTTGGCTGCAAACCTGCCCACCCATGACATCTCTTCAGTGCCAGCTTGTTCAATTCTGCCTCAACTTTGAATATTAAAGGTTTATAGTTAGCCTCTTCTAGGGAAGTGTAGGAAGGGGTGACTGTTATACCAAGGTATGAAATGCTTGATTCGGCCCACGTGTAGGGCAAGTCCTCTTTTAAATTGGATATGATAGGGTTGGGGGTGTTCAGATCCAGTATTAGAGACTTAGAGTGATTGACCTTGTAATATGATAACCTGCTAAATTCAGTAAAGAGTTCATAAAAACACAGTGGACCAACATCAGTGGATGACATGGCTCCCCAAATCATCACAGGCTGTGGAAAATTTTGCATTTCATTTGGAAATTACAGTCTCAGAGTCTGGAGGAAGAGTGGAGAGGCACCGAATCCAAGTTGCATGAGGTCCAGTGTGAAGTTTTTACAGTAGTGATTTGGGAAGCCATGTCATCTGCTGGTGTTGGTCCACTGTGTTTTATCAAGTCAAGTCCAAAGTCAGAGCAGCCCTCTACCGGGTAATTCTAGAGCACTTCATGCTTCCCTCTGCTGACAAGCTTTATGGAGATGCTGATTTCATTTTCATGTCAAAGGAGCCCTGACCAAGCAAGCCAACATTTCTGTTTTAAAAAAAAACTTTTTTTTTTTTTTTGCTTTCATTTGTCTTATGTAATATTCTAATTTTCTGAGATACTGAATTTTGGGTTTTCACTAGCTGTAAGCCATATTTATCAAAATTTAAAGAAAGAAATGCTTGAAATATATCCCTCTGCGTGTAACGTATCTATATAAAATATATGGGATTCACTTTTTGAATTAAATTACTGAAAAAAATTAACTTTTTGATGATATTTTCTTATTTTATGAGATGCACCTGTAGGTGATATTACCCAGTGGCTGTTCGGGTCTTGTTCGGCTCCCTAGAGGACTTGGAAGAGATGCGGGAGGAATGGGCATCGGGTGGGTCTTCAGGGATATTTTTCCAGTTTTTCAGTAGATGGAGCCTCTCATTGATCTTATTGATAGAAGAAGTAGAGCCGTCTCAGGTGATCTTGAGTGTGGCAGGATACTTTCATTGGTATCCAATATTATGATTCCTCAAAGTTTTGGTAATGCAGGTTTTTTCACCTCTGTAGTGTATGAGCAGAGAGGTCAGGTAGATCTTAAATGGTTGCAGCCCACTCAGGAAGGTGATTTTTTTTGGGGAACGTTGTGAGCGTAGATTATTTTACTTGAAAATAGTGCATCTGCAGTAGGACATTCCTAGACACTTCTTGAGGGAGAAATTAGGGATTAGGGATCCTATGAATTTGATCTATTGTGAGATCTTCTGGAGATAATGATGGTACTACAGCTTGAAAGAGATCACGTACATACTGTAGTGAGGTAGCTTAGAGGGTTGCACATATTCTGGGATGCCTCTAAGTTTTAGGTTGTTGCGTCTGGGTGGTCCTCTAAGTCTGCTACTTTTGTTTTCAGCCAAGCAATGTCCTCTGAGTGGTATGCCCATGATGTCATTCTAGGATTCCATGCAGGCCCCCATTGAGTCTTCTAAATAACTTGTTTTCTCCCCCAAATCTTGTATCTCAGCTGTGCACTTTTGGAAGCAAGAAAAAATGTCTGCTTGGAGAGACAAGCGCAGGGATAGAAGCGTGTCCTTCATGAGAATATCCAAAATGGGCTGTCCCACTGTAGGGGATGAGGCAAGTGGGTCAGGTACCTCCATACAGAGCCCAGGGATGCCATCCGTATTTGAGTCCCGCTGTGGGTGTAATTAAGCTGTACTTTTGGTGCTGAGTAATGATAGGGACGATCCACCGCCATTTTCCTTAGGACCTGCTTCATCTGCGGCTGTCTGTGGAAATATAAATGTAGCTGCCTCTGGAGGGCCATCTTCGGGGGCATAATTGTCTCCGCCACCATTTTGCTGGGAACCTTTCCGGTACGGTGTAAAGAAACTGGAGAGTTTCTTCAGTTGTGGCTCCTCTCTGCACCAGCGGGACATCCTCGGGAGTTAGAGGGGGTGTTCAGGGACGTGTAGTTGTGCGGGAAGTGCACTGGGAATGTGGGAGAAAGCCATATCCCCTGGATGGACTGAGGAGCTGGGGAGTCAAGTAGCCATTCCAGACAGCAGTCGCCATGCCCTTCTTATATAAGTAATATGCTATGTTTAAATCTTTTTAAGACCCCCACCATTATTCTTATAAGCCCGAATGTGTGGCTCTCCTGAAGCACACATTGGCTGAAACCTGGGGTTTAGTGTAATTTCCCTATTGGAGGATTTTTTCCAACCTTCTTGTTAAGAATAGATAACACACTTACAGCCCTTGTATGATATTGAAATTTGTGTTAAGGGCAGGTTCAATCAGTAGAGGCTTTTATGTGGTACAAAGAAAGAATAAAACACAATCATTTTTTTTTCTACATGATGCCCAATAAGAGTTTATACTGTCAGTAAAGTATTGGTGCATTTATATAAAAAGGTTGATGTGTTTGCTGTTGGAACATTAGGATTCATGTTCACATGGGAGTATTAGAGAAGAGATCATTAGGGGCAAACAAGTGAAGCATGATCACAGGATAAGAGAATGAGTTAATCTGCAAGTGTGGGAACAGAAGCCCATGAAAAACCTGGCAGGTAAGAATGAAAGTAGAATAAGGAAAATAGTGTTGTCTCATGTTGATTCCGTGTATTCATTTATATAATACTCACATCTGGCTATATGTGATCACATCTATTATCTAATAAAAATCTACCCACGTTCTACAACAGCATACTGTCAATTTCATTTATAATAATTTTTCCTGGCTCACTTATTGTGTCATTTGAATGTACATGTGGTAATAATATGATCACATTTTGTATGGAGAAGGTGAACCATACCTTAGCATCTATAGGGATTTACAAGCATACATAAATTGTGCTCATCTCTAAATAAAAATCTGAACTGTGTACTACTATACTATGGGTAGCTATAGATTGGCACATATTTTACCAAGAGCATTGGACATTGATATATCTGCCTGTTCTTAAAAGACATCGATGATCATCCTCCTAATTTCCCCAATGGGTAGATAAGCAATGTCAGATATTTTCTTTGTAAATTTAAAGTCTTAAATTTCTGATTTTGTATGACTAACTTTGTAAACTGCCCTGTAAAGTCATATATTCTTTACAAAAAAAGAGAAAATGGGTATCTTGGGACTTTAACGGTGCAAATGTACTTAAAGTATTGATCTAGTCAAAAGACACATAGTGTAAAAAAATATCAAACATTTTTATTTATTATTTTTATTAAAAACATTCAACTCACAAACATTAAAACAAAAAAAGAACATGAAAAATACATGCTAAACAAGGACACGAAATGTAGATTGGTCCTTTACGCTAAATGAGTGTTTACGCTATTTTTCTGAAGAAGCCTGTTCTGGCGAAACCGGTCAAAACTCATTTAGCGTAAAGGACCAATCTACATTTCATGTCCTTGTTTGGCATGTATTTTTCATTTTCTTTTTTTGTTTTAATGTTTGTGAGTTGAATGTTTTTAATGCAGTATTTCAATAAAAATGTTTGATATTTTTTTACACTATGTGTCTTTTGACTAGATAAATACTTTAAGTAAATTTGCACCGTTAAAGTCCCAAGATACCCATTTTCTCTTTTTTTGTACTGTTCATGGGGATGTTGGTGAATTGTTAGGTTTATCAAATTGGCACCATCTATTTGATTCCTTTTCATATATTCTTTAAAGTAGTTTGTCAGGATAATCACAGCTTATTTTTTGTGTATTTGTTGCATGCATTATCAGTAACCCCAGAGACTGTTAAGTCTGCAGATTGAAACCATAGACTAAACTTGCTCAGTTCACCACCCTCCATTTCTAGCCACATTAATATTATAATGTTTTTATTTACTGATTTGCCAGCAATACCCATCAGCAGAGCAAGATAAATCTTCCATGCAAAGTTTTTTTTTCTGGTATCATAAATGGTGTGTATATTCTTTCATTAAAATAATATCTGGTGATCATGTCATGAAGGTCCTTTTACAAGCACTTCTTGTTTTTGGGTGGCAAGGCTTTGTCTCTCTCTTTCCCATTTTGTCTTGCGCCTTGTCACCATGTCACATGAGCTCCCAGTGGGGTATACAGGTGACTGCCCTGATACTCAAAACACATGCATATTCCACCCTTCATTACCATGAGGAAAGCCTGTCCTGATTAATAATGTCCAGCCAAAGCAGGAGTACATACATGTAGACATAAAGTGGATGCTAAGAAGCTGCATTCGATCAGCAGCACTGAGATGCAAAAAAGTATGAAAAGAGCATAATAAACAGTATTTTCTTCCAGGAAAAATTGTTTATGATACATGGGGGAATTTATCAAAACTGAAGCAGACAGAATCTGGAGCAGCTTTGCATTGCAACCAATCAGCTTTTATCTTCAGCGTGTTCAGCTAAGCTTTAGATAGAATCTGATTAGTTGCCATGCACAGCTGCTCTAGATTCGGGCTGCTTCAGTTTTGATAAGTTCACCCCACAGTATTTTAGCAAACTGCATGTCATTTTGTTGGTGTTTACAGTACTTTATCTTAAAATGCTACATTCTTCAATTTATTCATACTATTTTAATACTGAGTCACCCTATTGATCTGTCTGAGAAGTTATGAATCCCTAAGCACATTATGGATTATTTATTATTTTCATTAATATTATTACTAAGATTAATATATTTGCAATGTCATGTTTTATAGTTTAGAACTGTGTTCCCTTTACATCAGTTTTGTTTTTAACATATAGAATATATTTTTTGTAAATAAGAGGATAATTTTAATGGTAAATGGGTCATACCTTGGATTTGGATATAACATTTTTGAGGGTTCACACATCTGATTGTGTTTAAAGCAAAATCCCAGTTTTGTTGACAGAAAAAAACCTTTACAGGAATATTTCCAAACTTCCTAATCTTTAACTGTATTTGTTGAATAGATAGAGATAGGCCACGCTATTGCTAAACATACAGTATTTCAAAATCAGTGATAAGTAAGAGTAATGCTTTTACTATATATTTTATATGTGCACTTTAACCACTTCAAGACCACCCCATAGCCGATTTACTGCTACAGGGTGGCCCCCCTGTGCGGGATCACAAATATATATGTGAGCCTGCAGGGGGCATACGCATACCACTGGTGGGCCATTTCTGCCTTAATAATAGTCAGTAAAACACACAGAACTGGGATCTGCCTATGTAAACAAGGCAGATTTCTATTCTGATGGGGACGGGGGGACGGGGGGGGGGGGTGGGGATAGATGGATAAAATCCATCTCTTCCTCTAGTAAAAGCATCTAACACAGTACACAAAATCATTAGCTAGGCACACAGTTAACCCTCTGATCGGCATGGATGTTTAACTCCCTTCCAGCCAGTGTCATTAGTACAGTGACAGTGCATATGTTTAGCACTGATCACTTTATTAGTGTCACTGGTTCCCGCAAAGTGTCAGAAGTGTCAGTGAGTGTCCAATTTTTTGCCGCAATATCGCAGTCCCACTTTAAGTCACTGATCGCTGTCATTACTAGTATAAAAAAATTTCATAAATATATACCATAGTTTATACATGCTATAACATTCTCATAAACCAATCAATACACGCTTATTGGAGTTTATTATTGGAATTTTTATTTTACCAAAAACATGTAGCAGAATACTTATTGGCCTAAATTTATGAAGAAATAATTTTTTTACATTTGTGTATTGGATGTGTTTTATAGCACAAAAAATGCTGTGGTTATCAAAAATGTCATACATTTTATTTGGGTACAGTGTTGCATGACCGTGCTATTGCCAGTTAAAATAATGCGAAAAATGGCCTGGTCATGAAGGTGGATAAATCTTCCGGAGATTAAGTGATTAACTAAAAATGGACCTCTCATTACATGAAAACTAAGGTCAATACTGATAATGCCAATTCCATTGAATCATCTGCTTCAAATTTGAGCTCTGTGTAGATTAAGGCTTCATTTATGAGCGACCAGGGGTGCATAGTTTGCTGGATTCAAAGGTGGCTAAATTATGCCTCTGGAAAAGCAATGGGTATGGTTGCATACAAACTGGCTGAATCATTTTGGCCAGTTTGTGTGCGGCTAGAACTCACACACAAATTAGGAAACAGATACATTGACTCTGCCTGCATCCAGGATCAGTTACAGGCTCTATTCGCATGTAACCACTCAGTTGAATGGTTACATGAGAACAGTTGGCACTAACCATTGATTTGCACATCGTACAAATCTGACAGCTGCTGCTATTCACATACAATGTGTACAGACAGCATTTCAAACCACCAGCAAGGCTCTTTGCTGTTCATGTACAGCTATGTGAAGTGCTTATGGAACACATACTATACTGGTAACAGAGTAATATGGATTCTGAATCATAATATGTTCAACACTTTTGTCATAGTTACAAAATTGGTGGCTTTTTTTTTGGCAGTTTTCACCACCTCATGCTTGGTTGCAATGGAGTACCAAAGACAGAAAAATGGGCTACTCTGGGTGTAGTCAATAAGAGGTGCATTTTCTGCATGCAGGATGTTTGGGCCTGTGTTGATCTCTCACCCAGTATTCCCTGCATTAGCTCTAGTGCCAATGTTACAGCAGATCAGGACCAGTGAAGCATCTCCTCCTATCTCAATAACAATTGACTTTAACAAACTTTTTAGTTGTCTTTAAGGAACAACCTTTCCCACCTGCTGACCACCGTAACAAAGAGCAGTCTCCCCAATGATCATTAACATGCATCAACTGTGTCATGATTTTCACTGATCACAAATGTAAAGAGGGTATTTCTTTTACTGACCACCAACGTAAGGTGAATTCTTTTTTTCCCACAGAACCGCAGTGTATGGTTACACTATTCCATAATTTTTGAAAAATGCTTCTCCCAGGGTAAATACTAAAGGTATACCACTTAAAAATGCATTCCTCCATATTCAATATATTCAATTAGAAGCAGGACTCTCCCTAAGTTCTAATGCTTTTCTGATTTGAACGGGGCTGCATTTGTCTGGCTCTCTGTGATGTGTTCCCTGGGGTTGGAGTCCCATGGGTTCCAGAAAAATGCTTTTGGGTTGCATCACACCATTGTCTTTTACTGGCACAAGGTCACATTACCAAATGCTTTTCTTGTATCATGTCTTTGGATGAGATTTTTGGCAAGACATTGAATTTTTATAGTGGCCAAAAGGCCTGCTGTTTATTGCACATGGCACCTTCTTTTTTTGTGTGTGTCACATATTTATTCACGAGCACTTACACTGCACATTTTTTTTTTTTTTTGTGTTTTTGCACAGAGATGGAGGGTGCAGGTCATCGGAGGGCCTGTCCTGATGTTGGGAAGAGGTTTTGTGGCTTTTGGGTCATTTGCCTTTCCCTATCCAGAGGGGTTTCTCTTCTGGAGAGGCCCTCACCAAGTACTTCCACTGGTCCCCATGGAGTGGGGTCCACCTGGCTTCAGCCAAGGTAGACCATAGCATACCTTGCCTCTCTCAAGAGCCTTTTGCCCTGGGAAATTTTGGGTTAGAGGCCCTTTCTCTCCAGAGGATTGACCATCCTGTACCCTCTGTGCACCTTTTTGTGTGCTGTGATTTCATGGTTCACTTTTTTGTCTGCAGGGATTTGACAAAGCACCATATCAAGGAGCTTAACAAAAATTGCTTATCTGGCAATTGCATTATTGAAAAGAATTATAAATGCAACACTTTTGTTTTTGCCCCCATTTTTCATGAGCTGAATTCAAAGATCTAAAACTTTTTCTATGTACACAAAGCGGACAGGTGTAAGCACACAGTCAGTGAAAGTAAAGGGGGTGCCAAGTTGTTAACCCTGAAGAGAATATTCAAACAGGAACAGTCTATTTATCTTCACTTCTGTGGCAAGGTAAAGCAGCGGCCTTGCCGCACACTACAGATCGTTGTCCTCAAGTTTGTGCATAGTTCATAGTTGGAGTATCCCACTTATCCCTTCTCCCATCCCAGTTCTAAATAAAACACAAAAATCAAATCCCCTGGACTGATTATTGTCTGAGCCAAGAACTGTCACAGCTCTCTAGGGGGAAGTGCTACATATATATATATATATATATATATATATATATATACATACACATACACACACACTGTATGTATATATAAACATATGTACACACACACACACTGTATATATATATATATATATATATATATATATATATATATATATATATATATATATATATATATATATATATATATAGTATATACAGAATATGGAGATAAATAGACACACACAGTTTTTTTTAAATATTTTTTAAAAGTTCCTCTACCCCAAACTCACTCATCCATGTCTTTATGGACCTTGTTTGCACACTGGTGCACAGTCATGTTGGAAGAGGAAGAGGTCATCCCCAAACTGTTTCCATAAAGTTGAGAGCATGAAATTGTCTAGAATGTCTTGATATGCTGACGCCTTAAGAGTTCCCTTCACTGGAACTAAGGGGCCAAGCCCAACCCCTGGAAAAACAACCCCACACCATAATCCCCCCCTCCGCCAAATGCAAGCAAGTTCCATAAAGACATGGATGAGAGAGTTTGGGGTGGAGAAACTTGACTGGCATCCACCTCAACCTGATGGAACACCTTTGGAATAAATAACAGCAGAGACTTGAGCCAGGCCTTCTAGTCAAACATCAGTGCCTGACCTCATAAATGCGCTTCTGAAAGAATGGTCAAAAATTCCCTGTTATAGCTGCAAAGGATGGGCCAACTCAATATTCAACCTTACGGACTAAGACTGGGATGCCATTAAAGTTCATGTGCGTGTAATGGCAGCATAGGCAGGTGTCCCAATACTTTTGACAATATAATGTATAATTTATAGCTGCAATAAGCTGCATGCCTATCACAATTTTTGTGTGTATCTATGTTTTAGATTGTTTTGACATTTCTATCTTATTAAATAATGTTCATTTGGGGTAATGAAATAAATTGTCTATTGTCACCATCACCAGACTTCATCACGTAAAGCATGAAGGCAGATAAGGGCACCTGAACATAAAAGGAAATAATGGCTGTGTGCCTCTGAAACAGAAAAGAACATACATTGCTGTTCATTTAGAAACACAGTTTTTGGCTTGTAAAGAAATCATTACTACAAGCCCCGAGTGCAAAACCTAACCTTAAATAAGTGTTTTCTGGTTGTCATCTAAAAATCTAAAGGAAATCCAGTAGAGAATACATGCAGGGGACATACATTATATCCACAGCTTTTTATCTCACATGTGTGATTTTGCCTATCAAGAACTGCAGGCTCTTATTCTCACTGGTGGGACTCTGCTATCACCCAGCGCTGCATATATCATGCCAGAGAACTGTGTACCTTTTTTGCATTAATATAAATAGCTGTTTAGGATTGATTTCTGTGCCCGATAGTCTCGTCTGACCTGTTCTTCATCTGCCTTATTTGGTATGTATTTCAGATCTGGCTTATTTAGAGCTGAAATATAGTAGCTTTACATATTTAAGGTGCATTTAGAAGGACATTTTCTATTCTAATGTGGGAGTAAAGGACTCTTTGGGACATTCCAAAAATGATGTCTGTGTGATTTACATTACCAGTGCTGGAGAACAGATCCATATCACAGTGTAAATAATAATGATTGATACTTCCATTCTAAAAGATCAATTTTCTTTTCATTTTTTTCTTTTTTACCAACAGCGTCACAAGAACATATTTTATATTGAATAAAACACCCTTTGCTTTTATTTAGTGAATGTTTCACTCAAGGTTCATACTAGGAAGGCAAAATATTGCAAGGTTAAAGCTGATTTCTTTACCTTCATTCTGAATAAGTTACTAAAATATAAATAAAAAAGTGTAGAAAAAAATCTTTCGTTTGGCAGATTATATTAAATATTTTTTGCTTGATTTCACTTAAACATAATTTTAAATTGCTAGGCTAATATTTATCTGAAGCGCTGCCAAAATTAAGTTGGTTTTAGGAAAACATTAAAATTACTAATACCATATTTATTAGACATCGCTATAAAACCTAAAATGTATTTAAAGAATGCTTGTTGATTATGGTTGCTTAAAGTGGGAATAAGGTGGGACGTCTTGTTTGAAAAAAAAAAAAAGTATTTTAAATTGCATTTTTCTTAGTTACTATAATAGTTTACAAGTATTTACAGGAGACCAGCAATTATGTCTTTTATAAAGTCATAAAAATTAATGTAATATCTTCAAAGGCAAAAAAAAAATCATATGCAAGATGATAATATTGGTATATAATTCCTATGTTGTTGCAGATTCTCCTGCTGAACAGACATAATTCTAAATGTAGAACAATTTTAGATTGCATTAACATGTAGAAATTACATAGAATCTTTACCTTTTTTTTTGTATTTGACCAGGTGAGTACCTTCAGACCATGGCGCCCCATAGCAAAAATGTAAGGGGTTTCATAGCGACCTCTCTTTTTTGCACCTGGAAACATCAATGGTGATCATTGATCTTTGCACTTTGCCTAAATCAAGGCCAGCTAATAGGAGAGCTGACAGCATGGTTCTTACACCAGGGACCAACTTGTGGATGGAATTTGTCAGTGAAGAGGGGGAAATATAGCAGGAAATAAACTTTTAACCCTAATTGACCCTCATAATATTTATTCGATTTGCTCCTGCACACAAATAATAAATAATTCTAGCACAAACATACTTAAATTGTATCTTTTTTTTTTTTTTTTTGATGAAATACAAATCATAGTTGTTTTATCAGTTTTTAGCTATGTTTTAGAAGACATGTTGGGAGACAGGGTTTATTTTAAAGATTATCTGATGATCCAAAGGACAAATGCTTGCTGCACAGATAAAGCAAGTGGTATCTGTGACTAGTCCAGAGACAAGTAACAAAAATGATGAGAGGTTTGGGGGATATAACATATCGAGAGGGACTTTAGGAACTTACTATTTACAGTCTGGACTTAAGAAGGGAAAGGGGAGACATGATTGAAACCTTTAAATACCTTTAAAGAGGGTGAATAAGGTTTAGGAGGGCAGTTTTTTTCAATATGAAACAAAATCAAGAACACAGGGGACATGCCCTCAAACTAATTGGAGAAAAGAATGGGTAGTGCTTGGAATGAACTACCAGCAGAGGTAGTGGGAAAGTCAACAGTAAATGGCTAAAACAAAAAAACAAAAAAAAACCCCCCCCCCAAGAAAAAAAATGAGCAGACTAGATGGACTACTTGGTCTTTTCTGCCCTCATTTTTCTATGTTTCTATCACAACACTGAAGACTTGTCTTGCTCACCAGCTGGACTGAAACTTCAGCAGCAGTCTAGATCAGTGCCAGCAGCAACTACTCTCACAGTACTAGATCCGTGTTGATTTAATTGCATACAGCATTTCTATGTTTGTTTTTCCTCAACAGCCTCCGTGGCAGGGTCCCCTCAAACCCCCAGGCCACACAGCAGCTGCGTTAGCTGCTGTGGCTATAGATACACCACTAGTTATGATGACGCCACTCTGTTCACTTATAAAAAAAATGCAAGTTGGCAGTGTTAAACTTGAAACATTTTGCCTTATAAAAAAAAAAAAAAATACCATAGGGCCTTAAACATACATATAGATATGTTTATATAGATAAAGTGCCATTTCAAGAGTTGTTTTTAACCTGCAGACTGAATTTAATTACATTTTTTTATCTTAATTTTCAGATTCAATAAAATAATGAAATCCACAAAGGTTCTTGTTCAGGGACTTCTTGTTTACAGATAGCAAGAAATTGTGCTGTGAGTTTAAAAATGACTCACTAAAGACTATTGCTAGACTTGCCAGGGCTTCATACCTTGGTTACACATTTGGAAGGAAGTCCACATTGCATGACTCCAATTTTCTTTGCAAACATTCTGCAAGTCTGGTTCAGTTTATGTTGTGCGATAGTCATCCCACCACAGGGGTCACTGTGACTTGCAGAGCTCTTGCTGTAGACTCACCACTGCAACTTTGCTCTTGCTAGAGACTTGCCACACAACTTTGCAACAAATTGGAAAAATGGCAACTAGAACTTGTGCTTCAAGTGCTCTGCAAGTGTACAACTTGCCAGTGAAAATGTACAGCAAGTTAACAGACTCACAATCCAACACTGCCACAAATTTGTGTCAAGTTATCCTTGCTATCTGGGTTTTGGGGTGACGATTATCTCCAAATGGTGCTGCTGCTTTGTCACTCTGTCCCATTCACTCCTGTGTGGAACTTCAAGCAACTGTGGCAACAGACATAGCAAAGGCACCAAAGGCACAGTCCACTGTTGTGACTACTAAGAAACTGGTCCATAGCAATGATGCACTAAAGGGTATGCATGTACACAGGAAGTGGCATAAAAAGGCCATGGGAAATCAATGGCACTAAGATGAAAAAAAGGATTACAAATGTGAGAACAATATTAGATGAAAAAAAAAAGAATGGTGTTTCTTTTTTATGATACACATTGCTTAAGCAAACTAAGGGGAGGGGGAATTTACTAAAATCAGAGCCTTCAGAATCTAGTGCAGCTGTGCATGGTAGCCAATCAGCTTCTAACTTATGTTTAGTCATTTGAGCTTTGACAAAAAAACCTGGAAGCTGATTGGTTTTGATGCAGAGCTGTACTAGATTTTGCATCAGTTTTAGTAAATCCCCCCATAAATGTCATCTAGTTAAGATTTAGACCCACTTGAAAGTGTTAAAGACTAAACATATAACTGAAGAGAACTGGGAACACTTCTCATGAAATGTAAAGAAGTGTTTGTTGTGCTAATTTAAAAATAGAAAAGTTAAATCAACATACTCTAAAACTAGTTGACAATTCCATGTATGAGGCTCCACACCAAAAAATCAAAAGTCAGGAGCTACAAATACTGTGGCTGCTGACATTTACTATTAGGGCATTTACCTGTCCAGGGATCCCGCGGTGTCCTCACCGAAGCCAATTCCTAAATCAGCTCTTGGGTGCTGGCGCCGCCATCTTGGGCTTCACAGCTGGTTTCCTACCGCACATGCGCAAATCGCCCTGCACTTCCCTAATGAGCCGGCTGCAGCGAGGCCCCAACTTTCGACTAAGTTTGCCATGGAAGCAGGAAGTGGGAGCGGGCACCTGTCAAAACCTGCTCCCCCTTCCTCCCCACAAGGTGCAAAATGTTGCACGGGAGGGGAGGGACAAGCAAGATTCCGCATTTGAGAGGAGCTCCACTTTAAATGAGCAAGGCACTGAATGGGGTTGATTTTCTAAAGGAAAATAAACTCTGCACTTTGCAAAGTGCAGTTGCTCCAAAGCTTATTAAATGAAGTAAAGCTTCACTTTGCAAAAAATACCCAATCACTTGCAAGGAAAATTAAAAAAACTGCATTTTTGCTTGCGCATGATTGGATGATGAAAGTCAGCAGAGTTTCTGCTCATTTACTAAGCTCAGGAGCAACTTCTTTTGCAGAGTGCAACTGAACTTTGCAAAGTGCCCTGTCTATTTGCCTTTAGTGAATCAACATCAAAGTCTTATGGAGATACATAAACAGAAAGAATACCAAATAAATTGTATCTTACATTTTATAGGTAATAATTGGTTGCATTTTCCTTAAAGGCTAAGTTCACCTTTTCGGGCAGATTTTCACTTTTCATAATAAATAGAATCCTTTTGTAATATCATTTTTGGCCCAGCGATCCCACTGTGCTTTTCTTTTACTTACCTCATCCACAAAAAGTTGGAAATTTAATCTTTCTGTCTGAATTTAAAAAAATTATTTCTGCATGCATCACTTCCTGTAGGTCAGCTCCCATCATTCTCTGTGTTTTTGCATTACAGAACAGGTGTGATATGGCAAGTATTACCAGTCTGGAGCACCCACACTTCCCTTATTACTATACTACCACCTACTTCTTTAAGGTGAGCATACATATCACAAACAATCTGATTGTACAATGTCCTTTAGATGTACCATCAGCTTTGTAGTGCAAGGGCCTGCCTGATTTGATTCAAATTGAAAGATTGTTCAGGTGGGTCCTCCTAATCCATAGTTCTAGTAAATCTAAAGAACATTGAACAGAGATTTTACAATTAGATTGCATAGTGTACGGCCATCTTTATACAATTACATAGGAGGGAGTCGATGGAGACACTCAGCTGTCAGGCCCCCGTTCACATGTTCACATTTTGGAAACTCACATTTCTGGACATGTTCTTCTTTTTTTTGCGGGGGGGGGGGGGTGTTTTAGATCATTCCAGCTCATCACGCATAGGGAAGCCCATTCACTTGAATGGGCTGCCCTATGCATAACAATCACCTCAAAGAAGCTGAAGAACTTTTTTTTTGGGTGGAGCATGGTGCTTTTTTACCGTGCTTTTTGGTGCATGTGCAGCGTGTTTCTGAAATGCACAGCAAAGTATACATTTTCTGTGCAGTTTGTCATGTGTCTGTGTTCACATGTGTAAATGGAGCCTTATTGTTCTTGTGTAAACACACCAATTTCACTTTCAGGCCCTATTCACAAATATAGTAGTGGAAGCACACATTTTTTGGCAAATTTTTCTTGTTAAACGCATAGGGTAGCCTATTGGTTTCAATGAATTGTCCTACAATTGGCAAAGTAGCTCATTGGACGTTTTGTCATGGTGCAAGTTGCACGTTTTTTACTGTGCATTTTGCTGCATTTGTCACCTGCTTTTTCATATGGCAAAATGTGTGTTTGCTGTGCCCTTAACAAATAATAAATGCTCAGCTAGTTAAATTAAGGTGTACATGGGTGGTTATACTCTATACAATATGATTGTACAATCTCTGTACAATCACCTTTAGATTTAACAAAACTATGGAATAGAAGGACCCACCTATCTATCCATTCACTCTATCCAATCAAGCAGGCATTTGTACTACATCAGGGGTGTCAAACACATGGGCCGCATGTGGACCCAGAGAATTTAGTATGCGGCCATAGCATAAATAGCATCTGTGGCAGCCTACATAGACAAGCCAGGCAAATGCATGCATGGAGGGATGGTGGGGATGCTGTGCAAACATAGCTGATGGGTGAAGGGTGTGTGTGTGTGCTTATGAGGTCAGTTGGTAAAATCCTGTGTCTTACTGGTTTCTCCCTCCCAAATCTACATACCAGGAAGCAATGAAGCTTTCTAAGAAATACAGGGGCTAAGGTAAGGCCATGTTTTAAAAATCAAAGAAAGCTTTTATTGTCCTACAACAGAGGTACATTAATAGTACATTGGTACATAGGGGAGCCGGAATTTAGAAGAAAAAAAAAAAGGTGAACTTAGCCTTCACTTCAATCAATCAGCACTATGTTATTGGCGGTACACTCACATAAAAAGGAGTTTTCCAAAAGCATTTTTTGTGACTCACAGTTTTTCTGCAGGTTCTATAGACTATATTGAATTATCTTTTAAATATCTCTCTTATGAACAACCAGACTCACTAGACCAGCCTTTTTTAACCAGGGTGCCTTCTGTCTTCAGGAAAAATGCCTACATTTTGCAACAAATTGCCCAAAAATTATCTACAAGCCAGCGAGTGGGTCAAGCCTTTTTGTTACACAAAGCCACAGGTTTTTATTGTGCACCATTACAATCTTGGGCACTGTGCAGGCCAGCCACTGGTATCCTAACAGTCAATGACAACATTGGTTAATAAGGAGGATGTTGGGTGCCAGCACAACATCCTTGTTTGTTCCTTCCTGCCCCTTTCTGTCAGCCCTGGGGTCATGTTATCAAAGAAAAAACTGAGAGAAACTGAAGGAGAGAGATGCTAGAATACTAGTCAGAAAAAGTTTGCAAAGGTGGTGGAATAGATCACCTTTAATGTTAGATGTTTGGATGCTGCTGCAATATGTAAAATTATAGGGTTTGGTTTTCTACATTTTAACCTTCTTAGCGGTATTCCCGAGCGTGGCTCGGGGTTAAATTTCAGAGCCAAAAGCGGTAACCCCGAGCCACACTCAGGGTACTGCCAGAAGCATCACTGGATCCTGAAAGCGGGGTTACTTACCTTGTCACCGGGATCCAGCGATGTATCCCGGCGGTGTCTAGCGGCGGATCTTCCTCCCGATCCTCTCCGTGCCCTGGCTTTCGTCTCCTGCAACGTGACGTTCGCAGGGGGGTGGAACCGGCGGCAAATTCAAATGTAAAACACACCAAACACACTGATACAATGCAAAATAAAAAAAAATCACATTAGTTTGCCCCCCAGTCCCCTTTCCTGCAGTTTTACTGTACTTTTTATGAGTATATATATATATATATATATATATATATATATATGTGCATATATATATATATATATATATATATATATATATATATATATATATATACATACTTTAACTTATTTATAGTTTTTATTATATTATAGTTTATGATTTTGTGTTTCAAACTTTATCATACCCAAGATGTTATAAAGAAGAACACACAGTAAAAAAAAATCATATGTAAATAGTTGGTTTGGGCTGCTCATTCTTAAGAATTACATTCAAAATAATGGTACCGCTTTCAGCACCTAAAATCCGAAAGAATCATACCGCCAGGGAGGTTAAACTGGTGTACCTCGAGATTGTGCAGCATTTTAAAGGGTGTCTTGACTGAAAAAAGGCTAAGAAATATTGCACTAGACTAGAAGAATAATACTTACTATTAATGAATGAGTAGATTTAGGGCCGGTTTACACTGGTCTGACATACGCCCCGACTTCGGGAGCACAAGTCGCATGATATGTCAAAATCAATGTTTCTGTATGGGAGCGGTCTCAACTGGTCCACTTTGTGTCGGTCCAACTTTGGAAAAGGTCCCTGCACTACCTTGGTCTGACTTGATTTGAATGTAAGTCACATTCAAGTGGGATCATCATCTTAACTGATGCAACTTGAATCTTGAAGGGTCAGGGTCTCTGGGGCTGCATGCTCAGGTAAGGGTCTGGTATGGATTTTTAAAAAAAAAATTGGCGTGAGGTTTCCTCAATACCAGAAGAAAAATAATTATTTTGATTGGTGAATGGACAGGTCACACTTATTTTAAAGTCAGAAAAAAATAAGTGTGCCAAAAATTGGCGTGAGGTTTCCTCAATACCAGAAGCAAAATAATTCAGTAAAGTCAGATCCCATTCATTGAAGTCGCATGGAAGTCGGACATGAAGTCGTAGGGCAAAGTCAGATCGGAAGTCGTGCGACTTCCGTGTCGAAGCAGTGGGAAGCCAGCCTTAAGGAAACTTACTTTGGATGTTTGAACTAAACAGGTACGCCTTTGAAAAGTAATCTGCATTCAAACTACTTTTCAGAGGTATTTGACCTGTAGTGAGAAGGCTATATGATGCCTTCTCACCATTTGTTTTATCTCTGTAATTGCCACACCAGCAGGTAGCAACCGCGGCAATGCATGCGGTTGTAGGGAGTTTTCAGTGCGTCACCATTGGCTTAAATAGGTTATGTTTGGTGGTGGTACCATCGAATGCAACAGGAGCAGTAGTTTTTGGTGTGAGTGCAAAGCAGGTGAGGCATGTGAACACCCCCATCCATTGCCTTTGTGTATTAAAGAATGAGGTTAGGTGGGGTGCATGTTTTTAATGACCCAAATCGCAAGTCTAAAATAAAAACAAAATTAAATTGATAAAGGTCTATTAGAGCTGCAGTGTATTGTTGCATATTTTTTGTTGATTTATTTGCATTTTTTTTTTGGCGGGGAGGGGGAGTTGTATAAAATGATCATAGTGTTTTGTTGCTCATGTATAAATTGACACTGTATTCTGAGAATGCACTGAATGCTTCATGTCCATCAAATGAATGTTCTATGTGTATCCCCAATAAAATGCAAATAATTAAATTATGCATGTATCAAAAGCGAAAAAATTATTTTGTTGAATGATCCTCCAAAAAGTTATTACATGGATTTTAAAATAGAAAAGTTCACAAGGATCAAAGAACCTGTAAAAGCAATTTAACATACACTTCTGCAGCAGTGAATTCGCTTTAAATAGGGCACAGAGGCACAAAGCTTTAGAGGAAATAGGTATACCTTTTTAACCAACATGCAGGGAATGAAATTGATTAAATCTCAGTAGGCAAAATCTTCATTTCCTCTTACTGTATCTCTAAATTGTCCAGTTACAGTAGTTAAACTCATTTCCTCCATCAAACCAATCCAAAAGGATGCTGAGCTAGTGCTCCCTTAGATCTAAGGTAACCCTGAGATAGTGCAGTGAGGGGACTAATTAGCACACAGTAAAATGGGAAGAGGCTAAAATCCACTGATTATCTTCTCTCGGAGAAGCATGAAATTAAGTGGGAAAAGGAGGAGGCAGAATTGTTGATTGCTGACCAAAATAAACAAACTGCGACGACAGAAACAAGGAAGAGTATGACATTTCAATTATTTTATCTTCTTTGTTGATGATCAAAAGGAAACGAGTTTAGAATGTAATACGAAACAACAAGACATGGCACATCACTAATACTTATTTATAATGCTACATACTGTAGTAGTATGTAGTATACGGTATTTTTACAAATAATCTAAAATTTAAAGTTTTGAATTAGCTAATCAGCTGAAATAAGTTTCCTAATTTCTTTAAAAAAATATATTCCCCTCAACACTGTTTAGCTGTATTAACTTGTAAACATACTTTAACAATTCCCAGTTTTATATAGGTAATGAACTCTTTATATTTTTTTCTATAGCAAATGGGATCCTAAATAATATACTCTGGCTGATATTTTAATCAAGCATTACAGTAAGTAAAAGATGATTTCTTAAAGCAAAACATTAACACAGAGATAAAAATTAGGAATAAAATACTAAAGGAGAGAATGTGGCGCTGGTAAGGATTAGCAGTGTTCACTTACCTTAAAAATTATAAAAATACAAACCCTTCTAGTACTTAATATTTTGCAAAAAATGTATTGCATATGATTTTTTTTTTTTTTTATGTAAAATGTTAGTAAACTGAATAATTCAAATCCTTTTAAATTAAACCTTAGTACAGGGGTGTCAAACTCTATTTAATTTTGGGAGGTGCCTCAGCATTATGGTTGCCCTCAAAGGGCCAGTTGTATCTCGGGTGGGCTACATACAGAGTGCAGGGTTTAGAAGTGCGCTATGCAAAAAGTGCAGTGTTCAGGGGTGTTCATTATACAGAGAGCAGAGTGTAGGGGTGCGCTATGTACAGAGTGCATATTTGAGGGGTGCAATACATACAGAATGCAGGGTTTAGTGGTGCGCTAGGTACAGAATGCAGTTCCAGGGCTGCCCAATGCACAAAGTGCAGAGCTCAGCGGTATGCTGTGTACAGAGTGCAGTTCCAGGGGTGCCCAATGTACAGAGTGTAGTTCCAGGGGTGTGCAATGCACAGAGTGCAGAGTTGAGGGGTGCAATACATACAGAATGCAGGGATCAGTGATGCGCTAGGTACAGAATGAAGTTCCAGGGGTGCGCAATGCACAGAGTGCAGAGCTCAGGGGTATGCTGTGTACAGAGTGCAGTTCCAGGGGTGCCCAATGTACAGAGTGTAGTTCCAGGGGTGTGCAATGCACAGAGTGCAGAGTTGAGGGGTGCAATACATACAGAATGCAGGGATCAGTGGTGCGCTAGGTACAGAATACAGTTCCAGGGGTGCGCAATGCACAAAGTGCAGAGCTCAGGGGTATGCTGTGTACAGAGTGCAGTTCCAGGGGTGCCCAATGTACAGAGTGTAGTTCCAGGGGTGTGCAATGCACAGAGTGCAGAGTTGAGGGGTGCAATACATACAGAATGCAGGGATCAGTGGTGCGCTAGGTACAGAATGCAGTTCCAGGGGTGCCCAATGCACAAAGTGCAGAGCTCAGGGGTATGCTGTGTATAGAGTGCAGTTCCAGGGGTGCCCAATGCACAGAGTGCAGAGTTCAGGGGTGTGCACTATACAGAGTACAGGATTTAGGAGTGTGCTAAACCCACATGCAGGCACAGCAGGGAGACAAAATGAAGTCCACAGCAGGGGGCAGCTCCCTGGCACCCATCGGGAGGATGTTGTGTCCTATGTACGGGCACCAGGTTAGAGCTTGCATGTAGCTAATTCATAAACAAATGAAACTTGCTCAGCAGCATATACTTCAGAGTGAGAAAGAATTTTTTTGATAAGTAGTGGGATACCTAAAATAAATGTGGAAGTTTCTCAAGGCAGCCTTACATCTGTTGGCAAATTTTGCCTTTACATTTCATGCAGTGTGCATTCAGCATGTACTAAATGTATTTATGTAAAAGTAGTGAGCACTGATATCATTAACATAACCTGTAAAAAAAAAAAAAAAAAAAAACACTAAAAAGTAAAAAAAAGTCATGCAACTGCTGTTTGTAATGAAAAAACAAAACACATGCCCTTATGTTCTGAGAGCAGAGTGTACATATTTTGAAGCTGCTTTTTTAGTGCATATGCCTTTCGTATCCTTAGTGGTTCCTCATTATCTATGTCACATTATAGTTTTGTTTGCTTTTTTTAAGCAGATCTGCGGAATATCTAAAGCCATTATTAAACTGAGTAGTGAATAAAGAAAACCTCTGTCACTTCTTTTGTTATCTGTGTCCCTATTGGATAGATTTTCCTTAACTTATGAAGTGCACACAAGCAGCTGATTACCATATGTGAAAACCTCTTTTGTGCACGTTATTGAAAAGATCTGCTGAATAGCGTATGAAATTGGCATACTGAATATGAAATATACTTGACGATTCCAGCAACGGGTCATTGAAAGCTACGTATTTACGAATCGTATATATTTCTGGCTTTTATGACCTGTTATTATTCTTACATGAAGGCTCACGGTATACACTGTATACCTTCCTTATTAACCCTTTTGGGTATTAAGCTAGTTTATACAAATACTGTGTTTACCCTAAAAGAGACACTATGATCATTTACTGAAAGTGTAATTCCACTTTCGTGGGGGGAAAAAATCAGCAAAGAAAGAAAAAATAATATAGCGTATACAAATGCGACACAAATCATATTGTAATTGAATGTTATTTAAAAATGACCTTTCCTTTTCGATCTGCAGCCGCTGTAATTTTCTGAAAATGCAATGTAATATGGCTACCTGGAGCTATTCTGTACACAGAATGTGTACTGACCACACCCCAGAAACATCATTTCCTGCTTGTGTGATTGGCTCACCAATTTTCCCAGAAGTCTGCTTAAGATACAAGTCAGATTTCTGGCATCCCCTGCAACAAAAATGTAATTTTCGGTGAGATACTCCCAATAGGAACACGCCTAAAGGGATGCAGGCCCAGCAGAGTTCCTCATTAGTGCTCTGCAGCTGCAACAGCTGATAGATAATTATGAAACCACTCCAATTTGACCCACTCAGCACAGAGGAACAAACAATGATTTCTTCAGAATAACAAAAGGTAGGAATCTGCAACAAAGTTTGTTAACCACTTGCCGACCGCCGCACGACTATTTACTGCGGTGGTCAGCCGCTCCTGGGCAAGCCGACGTAGGGCTACGTCGCTCGCCCAGGAGCCTGTAGGGGGCAAGCACGCACCACCGGAGCGCGCGTTCCCGCCCCCGCTCGTTCGCAGGGATCCCCACGTGTGTGACCAGCAGCTCCGATGTCCGCCAGTCACTCGCGATCTCCCGCAGGAGAGGGAGAAAGGCAGACGGCTGATATTAACACAGCTGCCTGTCATTCTCCCTGATGTAACTGCAGAGACTATACGATCCTGCTATGTAGGATCCTATGTCTCTGTGGTTACATCACAAGCCACGCCCCCCCCCACAGTTAGAATCATGCCCCTAGGGATACATTTAACCCACTGATCACCAATAAAGTTAACCCCTTCCCTGCCAGTGTCATTTTTACAGTAAAAGTAACAGCACATTTATAGAACTGATTACTATAGTAATGTCACTGGTACTCCCAAAAGTGTCAGTCAGGGGTCGATCTGTCCGCCACAATGTCGTAGTCCTGCAAAAAAAAAAACGCAGATCACCGCCATTACTAGTTAAACAAAAAACTATAAAAATGACATAAATCTTTCCCGTAGTTAGTAAACGCAATAACTTTTGCGCAAACCAATCCAAAAACGCTTATTGCGATTTTTTCTACCAAAAATATGTAGCAAAAAACAAATTGGCTTAAAATGTTAAAAAATGTAGATTTTTACATTTTTTTTGGAGAATTTCATATAAAAAAATGTGAAAAATATTGTTATTTTTTCAAAATTGTCGCTGTTTTTTTGTTTATAGCGCAAAAATTAAAAATCGCACAGGTGATCAAATACCACCAAAAGAAAGCTCTGTTTGTGGGAAAAAAAGGACATCAATTTAATTTGGGTACAGCATCGCAGGACCGTGCAATTGTTCGTTAAAGTCACGCAGTGCCGAATCGCAAAATAGGGCTTGGTCTTTGAGCAGCCAAATCCTCCGGGGCTTAAGTGGTTAAAATCCCTGAAATTTACAGAGATCACCCAGAGGGGAAATGTTTTTTTCTCAACAAAAGGGGAGCTACGCTTTAAATAAATCACTATCGTTAGAATACTAATATTTCACTGACAATGTCTCTTTACGATAATTGTAATAAATATACCAGTACTTCCTTCAGTAAATCCTGTCTTCATTTTCCTGCACAATGCACATCCTTACAAGATTTGGGATTTGTATTATTCCCAAAGGGCTACAGAGTGGCTGAAGGACATCACAGGTGCCTAGGGTAAAAGGTACGTATATGTTATTTTTTCAATCATGGGGGGTTTTGTGTTTACTTATAGTCAGAGATTTTGCACAGGGGTAGAAGGGCTATCATATACACTATATTGTCAAAAGTATTGGGTCTTTAGACACACATGAACTTTAATGGCATTCCAGTCTTAATGCATAGGGTTTAATATTGAGTTGGCCCACCCTTTACCCTTTGCAGCTATAACAGCTTCAACTCCTCTGGCAAGCCTGTCCACAAGGTTTAGGAGTGTGTTTATGGGAATGTTTGACCATTCTTCCAGAAGGGTCTTTGTGAGGTCAGGCACTGATGTTGGAGAGAAGGTCTGGCTCGCACTCTGCGCTCTAATTCATCACAAAGGTGTTCTTTCGGGTTGAGGTCAGGACTCCCTAAACTCACTCATCCATGTCTTTATTGACTTTGCTTTGTGCACTAGTCCAAATTATTTGGTGGAGGTGGGATTATGATGTGGGGTTGTATTTCAGGGCTTGGCCCCTTAGTTCCAGTGAAGGGAACTATTAAGGCATTAGCATACCAATATATTTTTGGACAATTTCATGCTCCTAACTTTGTGGGAACAGTTTGGGAATGGCCCCTTCCTATTCCAACATGACTGTGCACAAGTGCACAAAGTAAGGTCCATGAAGACATGGATGAGCGAGTTTGGAGTGGAGAAACTTGACTGGTCTGCACAAAAATCCTGAACTCAACTCAATAGAAGGGCTTTAGGATGAATTAGAGCAGGCCTTCTCTCCAACATCAGTGCCTGACCTCCTAAATGTGCTTCTGGAAGAATGGTCAAACATTCCCATAGACACACTTCTAAACCTTATGTACAGCCTTCCCAGAAGAGTTGAAGCTGTTATAGCTGCAAAGAGTGGGCCAACTCAATAATGAACCTTACGGACTAAGACTAGGATGTCATTAAAGTTCATGTGCGTGCAAAGGCAGGTGTCACAATACTTTTGGTAATATAGTGTATATGTTGCTTTTTTTTATGTGAAAGGTTTTCTTAAAATACTCCTTTTTTTTTATTTTGAAAGACCCAGCTATACATTAGTTATGTAAATGTAATTGACTGTATGTTACCTGCAAAAAGATGAATTGCATTTTAAATATTTTACAAGTCAAGTCAGTCAATGTAAACAAGCTTAAATGTGTCATTGATTTGATTTAAAAGATCTATAACAGACACAAAAGGAACTAATTGAGTAAATGTTGGTTATGCGGTAAAATAATTGAGTTTCTGTGACTTAAAACATTTTGAGAAACTGATTTATAAAAAAGAGTTGAAGAATCAGAACTAGAAGAAATACTTAAAGTAAACCTATCATTTATATATATATATATATATATATATATATATATATATATATATATATATATATATATATATATATATATATATATATATATATATATATATCCTATCAATTCTTTTTCAACAAACCAGTTGCAGTTAACTGTGTATGCCATGGGTGCTAATTCACAGGAATCTTCTATTTCAATCCAATTAGTGCCCTGACTGCCTGTATGATCTTCATTATAGCTGCAAAATTCCACCAACAATTGACAACCAGCAGAAGGTTGTTCCTGGCTATTAATCACCATGAGCACCATTCCCCAGGTATGGTTATTACATTAGGTGAAGCTGGATATGTAGACGTAGAAGCTTTATCCACTTGCCTACTGAGCACTTTCACCCCCCTTCCTGCCTAGGCCAATTCTCTGCTTTCAGAGCTGTTGCATTTTGAATAACAATTGCGCAATCATGCAGCACTGTACTAATGGAAATGTTTAAAACATTTTTCACACAAATATAGCTTTCTTTTGGTGGTATTTAACCACTTCAGCCCCGGAAGGTTTTACCCCCTAATGACAAGGCCATTTTTTGCGATTCAGTACTGCATTATTTAACTAACAATTGCACGGTGGTGCGACACTTTACTCAAATACAATTGATGTCCTTTTTTCCCAACAAATAGAGTTTTCTTTTGGTGGTATTTGATGATCTCTGAGGTTTTTAGATTTTGCGCTATAAAACATTTCCAATTATTTTTTTTATCAGTTTAGGCCAATTTGTATTTTGCCACATTTTTTTGGTACAAAAATCCCAAAAAGCATATATTGATTGGTTTGCACAAAAGTTTACAAACTATGGGATAGATTTTTGGACTTTTTATTTATTTTTTTGTTGTTTTAATTAGTAATGGTAGCGATCAGCAATTTTTAGCGGGACTGTGACATTGCGGTGGACAAATCTGACACTTTGTGACACTTTTTGGGGACCAGTTACACCAATACAGTGATCAGTGCTAAAAAAATATGCACTGTTACTGTATAAATGCTTCTGACAGGGAAGGGGTTAATACTGGGGGGTGATTAAGGGGTTAAGTGTGCTCCTAAATTGTGCTTAGTAACTGTGGGGGGGGGGCTCTGTGACAGGCACACAGAGATCAGTGTTTCAGCTTAGCTGAGCCACACAATCTCATTGTGCCTGTCAGACAGGAGAACTGCCTGCTTGGTTTACATAGGCAGACGGATCTCCTGTCAGTTTCCCTGAAGATTGCGGGAGGCCAGCGGAAATCGCACCTGCTCCACCTGCACTTTGGCTGCTGCTGTGTCCAATCAAAGCAGAAGCGCGGCTCCACGCGGATCCATAGATCTACGTGATTATGCACAGCCAAGCCGCCCTGCCACAGTAAATCTGTGGGGGTAGTCGGCAAGTGGTTAATCACCACTGTGTTTTTTCTTTTTTTTGATAAACAAGCAAAAAAAAGGGCAAAAATTTTGAACAAAAAAAATGCTTTCTTCCTTTCTGTTATGGAATTTTGCAAACGGCTAATTTTTCTCCTTCACTGATGTGCACTGATGGGAACTAATAGGTATCACTGATGGGCACTGATAGACTACACTGATGGGCACTGATGAGGTGGTACTAATAGGCAGCACTGATTGGTACTGATAGGCTGAACTGATGAGGCGGTACTTTAGACGCTGCACTGATATGCGGCACTGATGGGCACTGATAGGTGGCACTAATAGGCAGCACTGAAGGGCACTGATAGGCAGCAATGATGGGCACTGATAGTCAGCACTAATAGGTGGCACTGAAAGGCTCCTATTGGCAGCACTGATAGGCAGCACTGATGGGCACTGTTGTGGCTGCACTGATAATCAGGGCACTTATTATCAGTGCCCTGATTATCAGTGTAGATGTCCCCTTTCACACATGCCACTTACCTGCTCTCTCCTCTCCTCATGCTGTGATAGTGTGAGGAAAGGAATGCTGATAGCCAGGACATGTGTTTACATCGTGATCCGCTGCAATTGGCTATTTAACCCAATCTGTGATCAGCTGTGTCCGAAGGACACAGTGATCACAGAGCACACTGCAGCGGGCACAAGGGGACTTGCTTCTGGGAGGAAGTAAATAGATGCTCTTCCAGAACTGGACGACCACCCTGTAGCATTCATTCAGCTATAGTGGGATTGGCAAGTGGTTAAATAAATGTAAAACTGGTACGGAAAGGGAAGTGGCACACAATAGAACTCTTTGGTCGGGTTTAACTTAGAAGACTACAGAAGATTACTAGCTACTGAGATTTTCAAGTTGATATTTGCATATGTACAATCTATTTAGGGTATACTGCTTGTTTTAAATAAATATTGGTTCAACTGACCAATAGTAATGAGCATCAGTTCAGGTTTGATCAATAGGCCTAAAGTGAATCATTAGAAATATATTATATCATATTTACCCAGTTCTGGACCGGAAGGTTTTGCCCTCTAAATGACCAGGCCATTTTTTGTGATTTGGCACTGATTCACTCTAATGGAAAATTGCACAGTCGTTCAATGCAGTACTGAAATAAAACTGAAATCCAAACAAATAGAGCTTTCTTTTGGTGGTATTTGATCACCTCTGCGATTTTCATTTTTTACGTTATAAACAAAAAAAGAGCAACAATTCGGAAAAGAAAACAATATTTTTCACTTTCTGCTATATAACATTCCAAAAACAAAAAAATTAAAAAATCATTTTTTTTTCATCCATTCAGACCAATTTGTATTCTGCTACATATTTTTGGTAAAAAAAAAAAACGCAGTAAGCGTATTTTAATTGGTTTGTGCAAAAGTTATCGCGTCTACAAACTAGGGGAAAGATGTATGTAATTTTTATTTATTTAGTTATTTTTACTAGTAATGGCGGTGATCTGCGATTTGTAGCGGGACCACGACATGATGGGGGATAGATCGGACCCCTAACTGACCTTTTTGACACTTTTGGGGGGACCAGTGACATTACTACAGTAATCAGTACTAAAAATATTCACTGTTAATGTAATAATGACACTGACAGGGAAGGGGTTAACCTAGAGGGTGGTCCAAGGGTTATATGTAAGCCTAGGGGAGTGTTTACTAACTGTGGGGGGAGGGGCTTGTGAAATGACCATAGAGACCTGTGATCCTATATAGAAGGATCACAGGCGCTCTGTGATCATTTCAGACAGAAGAACGGTCGGCTGTTTTTACAACAGCTGAGCTCAGCGGGGAGTGATCGCAGGTGGCTGGCTGCAATTGGTGTTGGCATCCCTGCTGCCTAGTGGGGGTTGGAGCACGCCGCCCCTTAGCAGCACATGCGCAATCAATGTCGGTTCACGCAGGAGTGGCTGCCTGCCACAGTAAAACTGCAGGGGGCGGTCCGAAAGCGGTAATTTAAATACCATTCTTGGGGATGCCTTAAAGCTCCCTGTAAAGTGATGCTCCTGTAGGATATACTAAAGCAATGTGATATTTAGATGAAAAAAAATGACATTTTGCTTCTATCTTGGTTTTCTGCTGAAAAAGGAAGCATTTGGGACAATTTATAAAATAAGAGGGCCCCAGGTTTATGTAATGAAGAATGATGATTTCGACAACCCCCTGAAACAAGATATGCCAACTCGCCACATGTCCCCAACAGATTTGCCTGACAACTGGCTGCTGAATGTAAAAAAAAGGGCAGGGTATCTCAAGCAATATCTTTGACTAAATTAGTGGTGAATTCCATCAGCAATAAATGTTTTTAGTATGTTTTGCTTAAGCAGATGATCAGGATCAGTGTAAATGACATGGATTTACATTGCTGGACAATGTGATTGACGGTGGATTTACACCATGAGACATTTTTTAGTTTTTTGTTTTTAATAACTTTAAAAACATTTTTTTATTAATGTGTGGTGCTTTTCTTTTTTTAAATAGAAAATAAGTTTATTTGTATATATAAATATAAATACAATACAAAATACAAAAACACATTAACACGTGAATTTCACACTTGTGAAACACTTAAAGTGAATTTAATGAAACAAGGTATACCTTCACCATACAAAAGAAGAGGTACAATGATACAATGTTATAAATATCTCACTCAGCAGCACCCCGCCCTGGTAATATATGTGTGGTGCTTTTTAAAGCCAAACCTGCCTCCACTGCAGGCACACCGAGTGCAATCCACAAGAGTCTGTCTTTGCACTGTGAGCAGAAAACCAGGAATGAACAGCACAATGATGACTCCACTTCCTTCAAAAAGCTTTATTCAGCATATTCAGCAAAACAACACATGCTGCAGATACCCACCTGGGGATCCTCCTTCCCTGATGCACTTTAGCCTTATTTAGTCAGCTTAGTCATAGAGATATCTGGCTGAATAAAGCTTATTGAAGAAAGCAATGTCTTCATTGTGGGATCTGTCATTCCCGGAGTTGCCTGGTATGATTCATAGGGGGGGGGGGGGGGTTGCCTGCTTAGTGCCTTTCCTTTCCTGGCCAGCCAGACTGCTTGCTCAGATATGTTTTGAGGTGTCACAATGCTTATTTTCTTTTTTGTGTGGAGTTTCCTCTTAAAATCCATACCAGTCCCCTATCTAGGACAAAGGGCTGGTATTAATTCCGTCATGTTTTTTAACACCGTCATTGGTTTTTATGGTGCATCATAACATTCAATGATTGATCTTGCAGCTGTCCGGGTCCTAGCAACCTAGCAACTGATAAAGGAGCCCTCAGTTGCTAGGAGGCAGGCATCCTAGCAATCAAAGTTGCAGTCTGCACAGTGAAAAGTTGGCATTTAGTGGGATTAGTAACACCACTAATAAAAGGAATGACTTCCAGCTGCATCTGGTGGCTTGCTTAGGCAGCCTCATGACACACTTCTTAGTTCACCCTCTCACTAAACTGTGAGCACCCAAAGTTCACGTGAACCCTGGTCTGCTATAAATCCCATTGCTACTAGCGGAGTTCCAGTGATTTTTTTGTTTATTAGAAGTCAGCAGCAGCAACAATTGTAGCTGCTGACTTCAAATAAACAATCACTCACCTGTCCCATTATCCAGTGGTGTACTCACCCCAGCCATGTTCACAATGTGTCCTCCCTTGCATGCGCCAGCATCTTTACTATGGGCACCCAGCTGTGACAGCATGTGGCTTCACAGCCGGGTGCCCACTGCACATGCGAGAATGGCGCTGCGCTCTATGGATGGTCCCGAAGTCTTCTAGGACCTGTCATCCCAGGAGACATCGGGAAGGAGAGCTTCTGCTTCGGATCGCCTAACGCGACTGGAAAGGAAGTGGGAGCAGGTACCTGTCAAAATTGGGTACCTGCTCCCCCCCCCCAAAAAAGCTTTGTTTCACAAACAGGAGCCTAAAGCAGAAGTTCCACTTTTGGGTCCCGAAGTCTTCTAGGACCTGTCATCCCAGGAGACATCGGGAAGGAGAACTTCTGCTTCCGATCACCTAACACGACTGGGACGCAAGTGGGAGCAGGTACCTGTCAAAATTGGGTACCTGCTCCCCCCCCAAAAAAGCTTTGTTTCACAAACAGGAGCCTAAAGCAGAAGTTCCACTTTTGGGTCCCGAAGTCTTCTAGGACCTGTCACCCCAGGAAACATCGGGAAGGAGAACTTCTGCTTCCGATCGCCTAACACGACTGGGACGCAAGTGGGAGCAGGTACCTGTCAAAATTGGGTACCTGCTCCCCCCCAAAAAAGCTTTGTTTCACAAACAGGAGCCTAAAGCAGAAGTTCCACTTTTGGGTCCCGAAGTCTTCTAGGACCTGTCACCCCAGGAGACATCGGAAAGGAGAACTTCTTCTTCCGATCGCCTAACACGAGTGGATCGCAAGTGGGAGCAGGTACCTGTTAAAATCAGCTCAAGAAATCAAGAAATAAAACACATCCATTGATGTTATCTGTTCAGAAACCAGTTTTCATCAATCAAATATTAAAAATCTGTTTATATATGATAATTATTTTATTACAAAAAAGGGAATTAATTTAAAAATATTTTAATATTCATCTTGTTATGTAAAAGTAAAGTTTTAAATATACTTTTGTTAAAATTTTATTTCACTGTAGTGTTGGCAATTTTGTTTTACAATGGTAAAACCTATAATGAGGTGGGGAAAATATTCTAATTACAAGGTGAAAGGTAATTAGCCATTAGAAAAAGATACACATTAGTCTGTGTGTTAGAAAACAAAGCACTCTTCATTTTGAAATGTGCCTGTCTGTTATTCAGGTTTTACAACAAATCACTTCTCCCACACAGTCACGCTTAGATGCATGAGAACCAGCTATGGTACTGTATAAAGTGACAACTATTATTTATCTCTCTGACAAATTGATTACTATTCTTTTGCTGTCTTGCAATTGTACTTCACACACTCAAGACTTCATGAACTGCGCAGCATAATAGAAGTTTGTGTCCCTTAACTACAGTTGTGCGTGGTGGCAGTTATGGAAGTGAAAAAGCTACATTACAACAAAAAAATTAAACACAAACACAGAAATGCAAACTTCACAGAACTCGCTTCTCTTGCTTTTTTTTTTTTAAGTTGACGGTAATATATGAAAAGAGCATATTTCGGAAGCATCATTCCATTCTGAAAAAATAAATGTCTTTAACAAATTAGCATACTTTGAACTATCTTGCTACTGTGCAAAGCCCAACAGAGCGATCTGCAAAACAGAGTACGTTCTCTGAAAGTCTTTTTATTTCCTTCCTAACCTGTTCAAGTGCCAACTGGTACACATGCAAGAGGGATGAGCTGAATACAACTGGTGAGAAGTAAAATATCTGGTATATTATAAGCAATAGCAAGTCCAGCATAGACCCTAGCAGTTTGTCCTCATAAGCAATATGCCTCCCCCACTTGTATTCCCCCATATCATATCATACCAAATACAAAAAAGCTAGGTAGTAATAAGTCATTTAAAAGAGAAGTTCGGGAATCAAAAAAAATAAAATTAACAATGTTGCTCACCTAGGTGAGTGCAACATCGCTCGGATGCTTCATGTCTCCCCCACTCCTTCTACACTGAGAGGCACGGAGGAGCTCAGCTATGAGAAAAGATTAGAGGAACTGAATTTATTCTCTCTTGAGAAGAGGAGATTAAGGGGGATATGATCAACATAAATACATAAGGGGTCCATATAGTGAACTTGGTGTTGAGTTATTCACTTTAACACAGAGGACAAGGGGGCACTCTTTACGTCTAGAGGAAAACAGATTTCATCTCCAAATACAGAAAGGTTTCTTCACTGTAAGAGCTGTGAAAATGTGGAATAGACTCCCTCCAGAGGTGGTTCTGGCTAGCTCACTAGATTGCTTTAAAAAAGGCCTGGATTCTTTCCTGGGTGGACTAAATATAAGTGGGTACTAATATTTATAGGTAAAGTTGATCCAGGGAATATCTGATTGCCTCTCGGGGGATCAGGAAGGATTTTTTTCCCCTGCTGTAGCAAATTGGATCATGCTCTGCTGGGTTTTTTTTTGCCTTCCTCTGGATCAACTGCGGGTATTGGATTAGATGTATGGGATTGTATGGTTGGGTTTTCATTACTGTTTTTTTCTTTTTTAAATTGGTTGAGCCAGATGGACTTGTGTCTTTTTTCAATTTGACTAACTATGTAACTGAGTGATCAAAGAATACTAATCACTCAGTTCTTGGTCTTCAGCCTCAGTGTTCTGCCAATCCAGTGTTCACTGGAACACTGGGCTGTGGAGGGAATGGGATGGGCTGGCTCAGTCTCTCAGTGGCTCATTGAGAAGCTCAGCCAGCTGCCGGTCCAGACAGCTGGGTGGAAACTGACATTAAAAAGGAGTTTCACCCCCCAGGAAAAAAATTTTAAGTCAGCAGCTACAGATACTGTAGCTGCTGACTTTTAAATATTAAAACTTACCTGTCCAGGGTTCCTGCGATATCAGCACCTGAAGTAGATTTTCGTATCGCCTCTCGGGTGCTGCTGCCGCCATTCAGGGTAAGGGAACCTGCCAGTGAAGCCTTTCAGCTTCACAGCTGGCTCCCTACTGTTTATGCGCAAAGCGTGCTGCGCTTTCTAATTGGCCCAGTGGCAGAGGAAAAAAGGAGGGGGGCCGAACTTCCGTGGGACCGTAGCATTGTCTCCTGGAAGTGGGGAAGGGTACCTGTCAAAAAAAGGTACCTGTTCCCCCCTCCCCCCTGAAAGGTGCCAAATGTGGCACTGAAGGGGGTAGCATATAAGTGGAAGTTCCACTTTTGGGTGGAACTCCGCTTTAAGGTTGGGATCTCTCCAGAGCCTGGACCGCATTCATTTAAAATAGGCATGGTTCCACCAGAGCCATATAGTTAATCGACTCTACAATTGTATTTTAAAATGTAGCATACACAGAAAGATTTATCATAAGGAGTACAGAAAAACAGCCAATAAAGTACTGTTTATTATAAAAAGTATTTGTGTATTATTTTGCTAGCTATAACTATTAGCACAGGCTTTTTAACCACCTGCCTATTGGATACTTTTACCCCCTTCCTGCCCAGGCCAATTTTCAGCTTTCAGCGCTGTCACGTTTACAACAATTGACAAATTGCGCAGTCATGCTACACTGTACCCATATGACATTTTTATCATTTTTTCACACAAATAGAGCTTTCTTTTGGTGGTATTTAATCACCACTGGGTTTTTTTGCTAAACAAACGCGAAAAGATCGAAAATTTTGAGAAAAAAAAATCATTTTTCATAGTTTGTTATAAAATTTTGCAAACAGGTAATTTTTCTCCTTCACTGTGCGCTGATGAGTCTGCACTGATGGGCACTGATATGCTGCACTGATGAGGCGGCTCTGATATGTGGCGCTGGTGGGCACTGATAAGGAGGCACTGATGAAGCTGCACTGATGGGCACTAATTAGCGGCACTGTTGGACTGTGATAGGCGGCAGTGAAGGGTACTGAGAGATGGCACTGATAGCCAGCATCGATAGGTGTCACTGATGACACTGATAGGCAGCACTGATGGGCACTAATAGGCAGCACTGATAGGTGACATTGATGAGGAGGTACTGATGGGCACTTATTGGCAGCACCTATGGGCACTGATAGGTGGCACTGATGATCACTGATTGACAGTACTGGTGGGTACTAATTGGCAGCATGATTGGCAACACTGGTAAGCACTGATTGAAAGCACTGGTGGGCACTGTTGGGACTGCACAGATAATCAGGACACTGATAATCAGTGTAATTGGCCCTTTACTCTGATCTGTGATCAGCTAAGCCCAAAAGACTCAGCCCCTGCGCGATCACAGCAGGATGATAATCTACACCCTCCCAGAAAATTAGGTCTGCACTGTAGGTATCTTTTGGCTATAGCGTGGGCAGGAAGTGGTTGAAGTGTGCCATTTCTTTCTCTTGCAGAGAATTCAGTGAAAAACACCAAATACACAGATCTTTCTGCTGAGTACTGCAACACCTGTTGTGGCTGCTAAGGGTTAAGGGTTTTTTTGTAGGTGGCAAAAATCCTTTTTTTTTATAGAAGGCATTACACTGTGGTGAATTCTAAGTCATCAAGTCATGCATGCTCTCCAACTTGTAGTGATGTAAGTCCCCTGGAGTACCATCTGTTTTTTCCTAGAGGCCAAAGCAGTGCCACTTCCATTTGGTACCAGAAGGCACTGTGTACCATCTTTCAAACGCTGACCAATCCAACACCAGCAATGAAGAGTAGGAAGATATAGGACATCTTCTGCAAAAGCCATTGAAATGAGATGATAACTTCCTAAGAACCCACATTGCTGAAAGTTTTTACTTTATTGGACAGTTTACCTATCCACCAATAAAAATGTAGCCAACTAGATGCTTAATTGCATGTATGGACCTAAATAAGATAAGCAATATTACCCAGCTTCGCTTCTCTGTGTCCTTTCAAGGCGTTGTACACCCTCACATATACCCACTGATGTTGTAACTGTTTATCTACAGCACTCTGCCTTCTACATCCATTCAAAGTGCTGAATTATAAAGATTGCCTGAGATCTCAGAAAAAAGGGGGCAGAGAGCTGAAGTTACACACTACAGAGCTGATTGGAGGAAATTGACACACCCACCTTCACGCAGCACACAGGGACAGAGCTGTGGAAGTCAATTAATCTTTAGCTCCCTCCCCTGTCACCTTTTTTCTCTTGGTGTCAGGAAAACTTGTCAAAAGGGATAGCAGAGCAACACAGCAGAAGATATAAATGACACTTAGTACTCTTAATTGAGAGATGTACACATTATAGAGGGGTATGCTTTGTTCATCTTTCATGTCTGAGGTTTACAACCATTTTATCACTTGCCAACCAGTCATTGCAGAAACACGGCGAATTGCTGTACCTGTACGGCGCTTGGCGGGAGCGATCGTGGGGGTGCGTGCGCACCCATTCACCAGCAGGGAAGCTGATCCGCGGGGCCGGCTGCCACGATTGCCGCCGGGCACCCGCGATCGCTTCCCGTGGAGAGAGAATGGCGGTCTGCTGTTGTAAAAACAGCAGATCATTGTTCTCTCAGCAACAATCACAGGTATCCTTGGTTCCTCCTCTTTAGGATCACAGGTCCCTGTGTTGATTCCATAAGTCCAATCCCCCCCCCCCCCCCTCCAACAGTTAGAAAACATCATACAGAAAACATAGATCGCCCCTGGGTTAACCCCTTTCCTGCCAATGTCATTACTACAGTAACAGTGCATATTTTTAGCACTGATTACTGTAATAATGTCACTGCCCCCCCCCCTTACCGTGACAGGTCGGCTCTGTCCCACAAAATGAAATAACTGTACGTTGCTTCGCAGGACCGCTAGCGGGGGTGCCCCCATTCACCACAGTGGAAGCCGATCGCTCCTCGTGGAGACAGAATGGCAGTGTGCCATTGTAAAAATGGCAAACCGCTGTTCTGTCAGTTATGAACACAGGGATCCTATGTTCCTCTTATTTAGGAACACATGTCTCTGTGTTCATGCAGAAAGCCTATCCCCCTTACAGTTAGCATGCACCCCCCTAGGGACATATTTAATCCTTTAAGTAAAAAAGGCAGCTCCAGTAGACGTCTGATGACGAAACGCATAGGGCAGAGCTACGTACTCCACACGTCACTTCCGGTTTGAGTGGTTTGGAGCCGTGGAACGCGGAAGCGGAAGCGTCCCAGCGTCCTGTCTGTAGCTGATGTGATCGGTCCGAATGTGAGTTATCTATGCTTGCTATTGTATTCAAATTGCATACTACGGTATTGGGGTCCCCGTTTTATCTGCTTGAGCACCACAGATCTGTACATCGGAGGGAGGCAGCTCCCAGCGTGGCTTGCTTTGGCTGAAGGAACCCCAGACCTAACATCTCTCCCTCTGTAGCCATCTACTATATACTTCGGGCCCAGAAGAGGAAAATAGGGTGAGAGTGTTACCTACTGGTCTCACTTTTCAGGCACCTTATTCACAAACACCTTGTTTTAAATCACCCATTCACTGTCTTATAGCACTTGGAGGGTGTTTTTTATATTGGTTTGTTTACGGTCAGTGATATATTTTTAACCACTGTTGTTCACTACAACTGTATGTTTGTACACTTTTCAGTGGCACTGCCATCAGGCAATACATATTTATGACACTTTGTGCACTTTTTATTTATTGATTTTATTCATATGAGCAGTTATCTATAATATTTATTCTGCACCGTGCACTTTGTTTCTGGGGGGGTGCATTTAAATTTACCCCCTTCACTAGTCCTTTTAGCACTTCACCTATCATTGCGATATTTGTTTTAGTGCATACACATTTGCGTGGGGGTTACTATCCCCTTTTTGAAAAAACTGCTCAAACAGGTAGCGCCTTATACAAACTCCTCTCTCCTCACATACATTTAATCCTTTGATTGCCCCTGGTGTTAACCCCTTCCCTGCCAGTGTCATTAGTACAGTAACAGTGCATATTTTTAGCACAGATTACTGTAGCAATGTCACTGGTCCCCCCAAAAAGTGTCAAAAATGTCAGCTAGGGGTCCGATCTGTCCGCCGCAATGTTGCAGTCCCGCAAAAAAATCGCTGATCGCTGCCATTACTAGTTAAAAAATCAAAAAAATAAATAAAAATGACATAAATCTTTCCCCTAGTTTGTAGCCGCTATAACTTTTGTGCAAACCAATCAATAAACGCTTATTGGATTTTTTTTTTTACCAAAAATATGTAGCAGAATACAAATTGGCCTAAAATGGTGGAAAAATGTGATGTTTACTTTTTTTTTTTTGGGGGGGGAAGTTATATAGCAGAAAATGAAAAAAAAATATATATATATATATATATTTTTTTTTTTTTTTTCAGAATTGTCGCTATTTTTTTATTTATGGCACAAAAAACTAAAAACACAGAGGAGATCAAATACCACCAAGAGAACGCTCTATTTGTGGGGAAACAAAATACATCAATTTTATGTAGATACAGCATTGTACGACTGCACAATTGTCAGTTAAAATAACGCAGTGCCGAATCACAAAATATGTCCTGGCCATTAACCACTTGCCGACCGCCGCCAGTACATATACGGCGGCAGTCAGCCCCTCCTGGGCAAAGTGACGTACCGGTATGTCACTCGCTCGGGAGCCAATAGGGGGCGAGCGCGCGCCGCTCCGATGTCCGCCGACAACTCGCGATCTCCCGCTGGAGAGGGAGAAAGGCAGGCGGCTGATGTAAACAAAGTCGCCTGTCATTCTCCCTGGTGCAACTGCAGAGATCATACGATCCTGCTATGTAGGATCGTATGTCTCTGTGGTTACATCAAAAGCCACGCCCCTTGACAGTTAGAAGCACGCCCCTACGGACACACTTAACCCCTTGATCACTAATAAAGTTAACCCCTTCCCTGCCAGTGTCATTTTTACAGTAACAGTGCATATGTATAGCACAGATTACTGTAGTAATGTCACTGGTACCCCCAAAAGTGTCAAAAATGTTAGTCAAGGGTCTGATCTGTCCTCTGCAATGTCGTAGTCCCGCAAAAAAAATTGCAGATCGCCGCCATTACTAGTTAAAAAAAAAAAACAATAAAAATGACATAAATATTTCCCTTAGTTAGTAAACGCAATCATTTTTGCGCAAACTAATAAAAATACGCTTATTGTGATTTTTTTTTTACCAAAAATATGTAGCAGAAAACAAATTGGCCTAAAATGTTAAAAAATTTGATTTTTACTTTTTTTTGGGGGGAATTTCATATAAAAATATGTGAGAAATATTGTTATTTTTGCAAAATTGACGCTCTTTTTTTGTTTATAGCGCAAAAAAATAAAAATTGCACAGGTGATCAAATACCACCAAAAGAAAGCCCTGTTTGTGGGAAAAAAAGGACGTCAATTTCATTTTGGGTACAGAGTCGCACGACCGCGCAATTGTCCGTTAAATTCACGCAGTGCCGAGTCGCAAAATAGGGCCTGGTCTTTGAGCAGCCGAATCCTCCGGGGCTTAAGTGGTTAAGAGGGAAAATCTTCCGGTCCAGAAGTGGTTAAGAAGTTTGTGCAGCAAGGGGCTAGTGGATGCATGCAGCCTAGTAGACAGTTGGAGCGGGAATGTCTGTGAGGATTTGTGCCAGCCAAGTTTTACTGTTCATGTTCAGTATTTCTCAGTAACAGGTGTAGATAATTTCATTTTTTCCTGGGGGAGGGTTCAACTCCCCTCCTCAAGCCTGCTAGTCCTAGCCTGCTCTTATGAGGCAGGTTCGGTGAACATTACAGAAGTTCAGGTGCTGAATCAAAACCTTATTACAGTCAAAGGCAGCTGAATCCAAAAAATCAGTTCTGGCTATTTTCTAGGCTAATAGCCAATTATCAAACAAATGACACAGCAGGCTGTGCACTGCCCTGGAGAACACGTACAAAATCAGTAAGTAAAAGTACAAAAAGCAAAAGTACAAAAAATAATAATTTTGGCAGGGAGCAGTGATTATAAAAATACTTGAAGTAAAACATTAAAGATGCAAAACTACATTGAGACCCCGTTCACACTGGGGTGACTTGTCAGGCGACCCGGTCGCCTGACAAGTCGCCGTGGGTCGCCTGCCATAGAGTAGCACAGGACCCGTTCTAATAGGAGCGACACAAGTTGCTCCGACTTAGAAAAAGGGTCCTGTACTACTTTGGGGCGACCTGGAGCGACCTGCATGACTTCAATGATATGAAGTCCGTGCATGCCGCTCCGAGGTCTTCACAGGTCGCCCCGGGAAGTCGGGTTGCCTGTATGTGAACCGGCTCTAAACAGAATGCCTGGGGAATGCCTTTAACCCCTTTTGTGAAGTAGTGCATCTGTAAGATGTATACAACCTACTACAGGAAAACTGAAATTTATGATGAAATAAATGCTGTTTAAATTGCTGGCAACTAGCAGCAATGTAAACTCTTCCGGACCACCTACTGCATATATACTGCGGCAGAGCAGCCCGGCTGCGCAAAATCACAAACATTTACGTGATTTTTTGCGTGAGGTCTGGGGGTTGTGTTTGGACCCGCCGATCGTTCAGAGGAGAGGGAGAACAGCGGTCTGCCTATGTAAACAAGGCAGACCGCCATTCTGCCACAGAGGGAAATAGAGATCTTTTGTTTCTGCTAAGCTCTCTCTCTGTGTTCCTCTAGTGCATCCATTTCCCCACAGTTAGAAAGCACTACCTGGGAGCACACTTAACCCTTTGATCGCCCCTGATGTTAGCCCCTTCCCTCCCAGTGTCATTTATACAGTACCAATGCATATTTTTAGCACTAATCACTGTATTGATGTCACTGGTCCCCAAAAAGCATCACAGTGTCCGCCGCAATGTCGCAGCATTGCTAAAAATTGCTGATCAGCACCATTGTGGTAAAAAAAAAAAAAAAAGTCCCTAAATCTATCCCATAGTTTGTAGACACGATAACTTTTGCGCAAACCAATCAATATACGCTTATTGGGATTTATTTTTAACAAAACTATGTGGCAGAATACATATTGGCCTAAATTAATGAAGAAAATAGATTCTTTACATGTTTTTTATTGGATGTGATTTATAGCAGAAAGTAAAAAATATTGCTGTTTTTTTTTTTTTCCAAGTTGTCATTTTTTTTTTTTGTAGCGCAAAAAATAAAAAAATGTCACCAAAAGAAAGCTCTATTTGTAGGAAAAAAAGGATATCAATTTAATTAGGGTACAGCCTCGCACGACCACGCAATTTTCAGATAAAGTAATGCAGTGCTGTATCGCAAAAAATTGCCTTGTCATTAGGGGGTAAACCTTCCTGGGGCTGAAGTTGTTACATTTCTGGCAATTAGCAGAACTTTAACCACTTAAGGACCGGAAGGTTTTACCCCATTAATGACCAGGCCATTTTTTGCAATTTGGCACTGAGTAAATTTAACTGGTATCTGTGCAGTCATGCGATGCTGTACCCAAACAAAATTTATGTCCTTCCTTTTTTTCCCCACAAATAGAGCTTTCTTTTGGTGGTATTTGATCCCCTCTGTGGTTTTTATTTTTCTCGATATAAACAAAAATAGACAGAAAAGTTTGAGAAAAAATTACATTTTATTTTTTTACTTATAAAAAATATCTAATAAACTAAATTTTTGTCATACATTTAGGCCAAAATGTATTAAGCTACATGTCTTCGACAAAAAAAATCTCAATAAGCATATATTTATTGGTTTGCACAAATGTGATATCGTCTAAAAACTATGGTGTATATACTGGAATTTACGCAGCTTTTACTTTCTGGCTGCCTATCTCATTTATTGAAGTGCTAAAATGGCAGGGCAGTACAAAACCCCCAAATTACCCCTTTTTAGAAAGTAGACACCCCAAGGAATTTCCTGAGAGGTGGGTTGAGCCCATTAAGTATTTAATTTTTTTGTCACAAGTGTTTTCAAAATGGCAAAAAAAAAAAAAAAAAATTTACACAAAGTTGTTATTGAAATGATAGATTGCTCACACATGCCATGGGTATATGTGGAATTACACCCCAAAATACATTCTTATGTTTCTCCTGAGTATGGAAATACCACATGTGTGAGACTTTTTAGCAGTCTAGCCGAGCACAGGACCCCGAAAACCAATCACCGCCTTCAGGCTTTCTAAGGGGATAAATTGTTGATTTCACTCCTCACTACCTATCACAATTTCAAAGTCCATGAAATGCCAAGATAGCACGAAACCCCCCCCCCCCAAATGACCCCATTTTGGAAAGTGGACACTCCAAGCTATTTGTTGAGAGGCATTTTGAGTTCATGGATTATTTTATATTTTGCCACAAGTTTCGGGAATATGACAAAAAATGTTTTCTTTTTTTTTCACACAAATTTGTCACTTTGCTCAAACATGCCATAGGTATATGTGAAATGACACCCCAAAATAAATAAATAAAAAAAATAAAATAAAATAATTTACACAAAGTTGTTATTGAAATGATAGATTGCTCACAAATGCCATGGGTATATGTGGAATTACACCCCAAAATACATTCTGCTGCTTCTCCTGAGTATGGAAATACCACATCTGTGAGACTTTTTGGCAGTCTAACCGCGTACAGGACCCCAAAAATCAATCACCGCCTTCAGGCTTTCTAGGGGCGCACATTGTTGATTTCACTCCTCACTACCTATCACAGTTTAGGAGGTCATGAAATGCCAAGATAGCACAAAACCCCCCAAATGATCCCTTTTCAGGAAAGTTGACTTCTAAGCTATTTGCTGAGAGGCATGTTGAGTATTTTGCAGATCTCGCTTTTTGCCATAAAGTCTTGAAAATTAAAAAAAGGAAAAAAAAGAAAAAAAATGTCCTTTTCTGTCTTCTTTTTCCAAAAAAAATTAGAGCTGCAAAATACTCACCATGCCTCTTAGCAAATACCTTGGGGTGTCTACTTTCTGCGATGTGGTCATTTGTGGGGGTTCTGTGCTATCTTGCATTTCATTGCCTCCAAAACTGTGATAGGTAGTGAGGAGTGAAATCAATAATTTACACCCTTAGAAAGCCTGAAGGCGGTGATTAGTTTTCGGGGTCCTATCTGGGACTGCCGCTAACTACCACTAACTGCTGCTGACACAAACTGGGGTCACCAGTGACACTAATACAGGGATCAGTAAGTGATCTGTATACTGTATATAAATTACACTGTGACAGGGAGTGAAAGGGTTAACGGGGGAGTGATCAGGGGGTTATATATGTGCCTATGTGTACTGGTGTCAGTGTAGTGCTTGTGTACTCACAGTTGATGCTCTCTCCTCTCACGCTGGAACCAAAAAGGGCTCCAGGAAAGAAGATTGCATCATTTCCTGTGCATGTGTTTACATAACACAGACATAGGACATTCTATCATTGGTCAGAACTGATCACCAGGTTCAGGCCATAAATCATTGGCCTAGCCCTGATGACTGATTGGTTCTGAACTGAATCAGATTATCGTGGGGACGGCATGCCATCCCTTAGACCTGAGTCCAGCACCCAGAATTGTCCGGCAGCATTACAGGCCTCCTCTGCTCTGACCACTGTCATCCACACAGCATTGTCATCAACTGTCATCAAGAGAAATGTCCGCAACCGCGTCTGTGACTGATAGAAAGAGAAGAGAAGATCTATGGGTGTATTTTACATTTGATGCTAAGGACAACAAGACCCTTTGCAAACCATGTGGAGTGACACTAACTGGTAAAAATACAACAAACTTGAAGCGTCATTTGCGAACTACTCATCCCGAAATTCAGAAAAAGGTAAGCAGTGCATGCACTTAACTCCACTTTTGTATATTATAAAGAGACAACTTGGAGCTGAGTGGGCTGAGAACCTAGAAACCGCCCCCCCCCCCACAGTGGTCTCAGGCCTCAGGATGCTTTACTGTTGCCATGAGCATGACACAGGACTGATGAAGTGAGCTGATGCTTATTTTTTCTTCCCTGGAGTCTCTGCAGCTGTTCTTGGATGGTTGAGGTGGGAAGTTGTTCTCTTCCCTGAGGATGTTTTTGTACCATTCTGTATTCATGGCTGTGTTCTTAGGCAAAATTGTGAGTGAGCCCACTCCCTTGTTGGCTGAGAACTTAGCACCCCCCCCCCCACAGTGGTCTCAGGTCTCAGGATGCTTTACTGTTGCCATGAGCATGACACAGGACTGATGAAGTGAGCTGATGCTTATTTTTTCTTCCCTGGAGTCTCTGCAGCTGTTTTTGGATGGTTGAGGTGGGAAGTTGTTCTCTTCTCTGAGCATGTTTTTGTTCCATTCTTTATTCATGGCAGTGTTCTTAGGCAAAATTGTGAGTGAGCCCACTCCCTTGTTGGCTGAGAACTTAGCAATACCCCCCCCCCCCTCCCCACAGTGGTCTCAGATCTCAGGAGGCTTTACTGTTGCCATGAGCATGACACAGGACTGATGAAGTGAGCTGATGCCTTTTTTTTCTTCCCTGGAGTGAGTCTCTGGACAAGGTTTTTTTGGGATGCCCCAAACAATCAGAAAGGGGAATCATTAGAGAAAATTACTTTACTCCAGTCCCCTTGACACCAGGTAAAGCTGCTGAAAGGTTTTATTGTGTTCTGTTCAGTTTCTTGACCTGTTAAAGTTCATGTAAATGTGCACTGCATGACTGGCATCATCATCACGAGCCTGCAAAGTTTTAATTTTTTTGTATTTTTATTACATTTTTACATTTTTATGTTACCCCCTTTGGTCAAAAAAGCAATATTCTTGGCAAAACAGTTTTGCCTAAATAAAGACTTAATGACTAAATCTGTGTCTGTGTAGTGCATGCTCAAAGCTTAATACCATAAATAATAACATATTCGATTTTTCACTCCAGCAGTAGTATATAATGAGTTTGGAAATTGTAGAGAAATGCTTAAATAATGCATTACAAATAACAATTGAACTACACCCATTCGATTATAGATGACTAAAATTAGTTTTAGTCGACTAAAATGTAGGCTGTTTTAGTCAACTAAAATGTACTGGAGAATTAAAACTAAAGACTAAAACTAAATTTAAATTTGCTGCCAAAATGAACACTGACTGTAAATCACTGTAAGTGCTCAATTTTTGGTACTGAAACTTACAGTCACAGTTCTAGTCATAGGTGTGCACACTGCACAGCCTATAGCATTACGGTGTGCACCTCAAAGCTCAAACACCGCACATAGCACACCCCCTATGGCTCTAGTACAGTTCCTTCTACCTCAGCTTTTCATAAAACAACTTGTATTCTTTTGACAAAATGCAAGGCAATCTGTAAACAGAGGAGGGAAGGGTTGATTTAAAGTCATGATCATAAAAAAATCAATTTGCTAATTATTTTATGGTCTAACCCATGGGGATTTAACCACTTGACCTCCAGAAGGTTTACCCCCTTCCTGACCAGTCCATTTTTTGCGATACGGCACTGCGTTGCTTTAACTGACAATTGCCCGGCCATGCCAAATAAAATGTATGTCCTTTTTTTTCCCATAAATAGACCTTTCTTTTGGTGTTTTTATTTTTTTCACTAGAAACATTAAAAGACCAAAAAAAAAAATATATATATATATATATATATATATATATATACATATATATATATATATATATATATATTTTTTTTTTACTTTCTTCTATAAAACCAAGAAAAAAATCAAATTTCTTTATAAATTTAGGACAATATGTATTCTGCTACATATTTTTAGTAGAAAAAAAACAAAAAGCGTATATTGATTGGTTTGCACAAAAGTTATAGCGTCTACAAACTATGGGTCATTTTTATTAATTTAAAAAAAAAATTGTCTTTACTAGTAATGTAATCAGCAACTTATAGAGGGACTGCGATATTGTGGTGGACAAATCAGGTACCTAACTGACACTTTTGTGGGGACCAGTGACACCAATACAGTGATCAGTGCTAAAAATATGCACTGTCATACTAATGACACTGGCAGGGAAGGGGTTAACATCAGGTGAACTCAAAAGGTTAAATGTGTGCCTAGGGAGTGTCTACTAACTGTGGGGGAGGTGTTTTTTCTGCTTGAAGACATGGATCAGTGTTCCTGCTTCACAGGAACACAGGATCCATGTCTTCTGTACTCGCAGAATGACAGTTTGCCTTGTTTATGTAGGCAGGCTGTCATTCTGCCAGAGTACTGAATGATCCCTGGGTCTCGGTGGACATCGGATCCACAGGACTCGCTAATTGGCTCCTGCTGTGTAAAATCACAGCAGGAGTGAACAACCCGAGGTGCGCGCTCATGCCTGAAACCCAGAAGTGCAGAATCCCGTATATATGCGTGATTCCGCATAGAGCAGCCACTCTGTAGCAGTAAATTTGCTATAGGACAGTCGGGAACCGGTTAATGAATGTGCAAGATTAGAATTGAAGCAGTGTTATTACTATCTCTGCTAAATGTCACAGCTCCAGAACAGGACTGATGTCAGGGCAACCAATGGTGTTCTAACAACTAGTGGCTCATAAATTCAAAAAATTAAATTGTGTTAATATGATAATTATTAAAACAGGATAATTAATATCATGTTTCACACCCACTGCAGCTGGAGGTCCAGTCTGCAATAAAATGAGGAGTAAATAAAATGTTTTAAATGTTTTTAATAAAAATAAATCTTTGTATATGTTAATTAAAACATTGTTTTTAATTAACTTACTGCATCTGAGATAAATACTGCATAGGTTATTTTGAATTTAACCAAATTTTAGCGAATTGATCACAGGGTGTCAACAAAGAACAAACAGATAAAACAACTACAACAAAAAAGTATTGCTATCGTGTAACAAGAATGGAGAGTTTTACTAAAATTGGAGCACAGAAAATCTGGCGCAGTTGTGCATAGTAACCAACCAGCTACTAGGTGGTATTGTCAAAGCTTTTTTTGAACAAGCTGAATTTAGAAGCTGATTGATTACTCTGAACAGTTGCACCAGATTCTCTGGACTCCATTTTAGTAAAGTGACTGAGCAAGTGGCAGGAGCACCATTAATATTTTAACTATTTCAGCCCACCTATGACCTAGACCAGTGATGGTGAACCTTGGCACCTCAGATGTTTTTTGGAACTACATTTCCCATGATGCTCAACTACACTGCAGAGTGCATGAGCATTATGGGAAATGTAGTTTCAAAACATCTGGGGTGCCAAGGTTCGCCATCACTGCCCTAGACCATATTTTTATGTTTCAGCTCTATGCATATTACTTTGGCTAATATGTTTTAGTTAGAATTGATACGCAAGTGATATATGCATTGTGATATGGAGGTTGGTGGGAAAAACACTGAGGGCTAAAGGAGACACCAGAGATTGACTCTTCCAGAAGTGTTAATTACTTTGAAATCTTGATACCTCTTGACTGAAGCTGTGCTCAGAAATGGGAGCAGAGTTTTCTTTCTTATTTTGCAGAGAGAGCTTGGTATTTTTTTTTTTTTTAACCGTCTGGGTTTCTTTAATGAATACTATAGATAAACATTTTAACAATTTTAGTGACTGTGTTTACATATACTTTAACCACGATTTTAGTTACTGTGTTTACATATACTTTAACCACTTCTGGACCAGAAGGATTTACCCCCTAATGACCAGGCCCTCTATTGTGAAACGGCACTGCGTTACTTTAACTGACAATTGTGCGGTTGTGCGACGCTGTACCCAAATAAAATTAATGTCCCTTTTCCCCACAAATAGTGCTTTCTTTTGGTGGTATTTGATCACTTGTGTGATTTTTATTTTTTTGCGCTATAAACAAAGAGAGCGAAAATTCTGAAAAAAAAAAAAACAATATTTTTTACTTTCTGCTATATAACATTCCCAATTAAAAACATTTATAAATCAAATTTTTTCATAATTTTAGGCCAATTTGTATTCTGCCACATATTTTTAGTAAAAAAAAAAAAAAAAATCCCAATACGTGTATATTGATTGGTTTGTGCAAAAGTTATCACTCCTACAAACTAGTGGAAAGATTTATGTCATTTTTATTTATCTATTTTTTTTTTTTTTTTTTACTAGTAATGACGGCGATTAGTGTTTTTTTTTTTAGTGAGACTGCAACATTGTGGCAGACACATTAGACACCTAACTGACATTTTTGACACTTTTGGGGGGACCAGTGACATTACTACAGTAATCAGTGCTAAAAATATGCACTGTTACTGTACTAATGACACTGGCAGGGAAGGGATTAAAACCAGGGGCAATCAAAGGGTTAAATGTGTCCCTAGGGTGGCTTTCTAACTGTGGGGGATGGGCTTTCTGCATGAACACAGAGACCTGTGTTCCTAAATAGGAGGAGCACAGGATCCCTGTGTTCATTACTGACAGAACAGCGGTCTGCCATGTTTTCAATGGCAGACCGCTGTTCTGTCTCCACGAGGAGCGATCGTGGGTGCCCGGCGGCAATCGTGGACTGCTGGACCCGCCGATCAGCTTCCTCTGTGGTGAATGGGCGCACACCCCATTAGTGGTCCCATGAAGCGAGGTATAGTTACGTCGTTTCGCGGGACAGAGCCGACCTGCCACAGTAAAATTGCAGCGGGCGGTCTTTAAGTAGCTAAATTATAATATAATTCCTGCTACCTTCATTTAAAAGTACTTGAAAAAAAAGGAAGAGCACCTTTCCATCAAAAATATTGATTAATAAATACTGGCAGTATTTTGCAAGGCATTTATTCTATGTTACTATATGTGTAACATTATACTTTAATTTTTGGTATAGATATAATAAATTCTCTTATGGGAACTAAGATGTAAACTTTGATTGCTGTTAAACGGTTTACAGTTCTGATTTCAAATAAGGTGATGTTTTACTTTACTTGTGAATAGTGCACTGCACTTGAGGAAAAGATTTATTGATTAAACAGACTTCCTTTGGCACTGTTTGATGGAACAAGGCTGAGACACTCTGTTTCAATGAGTCTGTGTGTTAGATTCCTCAATTTCACACATGCTTACTTCTGAGTGAGTTTAAAATAAAGGGATTAAGGCAAGTGGAAGTGCAGAGGAAATGGGATGTTAGACACCTTGTTAAACGTGCTGTCAGGGTTTGTGGAGCGTTTATTCTAACTCTATTCCACTCTACATAGCGGTCAAGGTATTACTTTATAATTCAAGAAAGGATCTTTTGGATCTCAAAATCAGGTGTCACTCTACAGTGTTAATAGACTAAACACCATTATGATCTTTTTAAATGTATTCTATTTAAAAAAATATATACTATTAGCTTCACTTTACATCACAAAGATCATAAAGATTTCTGAATTCTTTCCCAATTCTCTTCCAATAGCAGTTTAGTAAAAATATAAATACAAATATAATTTCCTGTTAACTTTATGACAGTGTAGGAAAAATATACTGTCATTTATTGCAGCTATCTTTTACCTTTTGCAATGTACCAAAGCATTAAGGAAAAAAATATATATATATAAATATCCATATGATTGGAAAAAAAAAAAACAATAAAATGTAATTCTAAATCTAGTTTTGGTCTTACATAATATGTAAATCAAGCAGTTTTGAAACTCTAACCCCTGGCATCTTTTTGTTCACGAATAGTGGCGTGCAAAGTTTTTTTATACAATCTAGAAAAGTGAGATTCATGTCATAGGTAGACAATTATTATTACTTTAATTATAATTAATAGTATTAATATTGGCGACAAAGGCTTATCAATGGCAAAGGCAGAGCAGCCTTCAATGTTTATCATATCTGGAGTATGCCTAAAACTCTTTTCTGTAATACATTGGAACAGTGCAGTGCAGGGTGTAATTTCTAACCAGACAAAGTGGTAAGGCACAAACCTTGGTGGTCTCCAGCAGGTATTTGTAAACCCAAGCTCTGGGAATTAGACAAAATCTACCCTTTCAGTGCCCTCCCACACTGCAAGAGTTAAATGTTTGTTTACTCTAGAGGTGCTTAAAAAAAGCTGTAATACAGCTTTTTCTTGCACCCCTAAACTAAATGTGCATTTAACCCTTGCATTGCGGGATATCACTGTAAGGATAGATTTGATCTCAAGGGCAGAATATAGAATATTTGACACAGTCCTGACCTCAGTATCTGAGGAAAGGGATTTAGGAGTAATTATTTCAGAAGACTTAAAGGTGGGAGGACAATGTAATAGAGCAGCACGAAATGCCAGCAGAATGCTTGGATGTATAGGGAGAGGTATAAGCAGTAGAAAGAGAGAAGTGCTTATGCCGCTGTACAGAACACTGGTGAGACCTCACTTGGAGTATTGTGCGCAGTACTGGAGGCCATATCTCCAGAAGGATATAGATACTCTAGAGAGAGTTCAGAGAAGAGCTACTAAACTAGTACATGGATTGCAGGAAAAAACTTACCAGGAAAGGTTAAAGGACCTTAACATGTATAGCTTGGAAGAAAGAAGAGACAGAGGGGATATGATAGAAACTTTTAAATACATAAAGGGAATCAACTCGGTAAAGGAGGAGAGCATATTTAAAAGAAGAAAAACTACCACAAGAGGACACAGTTTTAAATTAGAGGGGCAAAGGTTTAAAAGTAATATGAGGAAGTATTACTTTACTGAGAGAGTAGTGGATGCATGGAATAACCTTCCTGCAGAAGTGGTAGCTGCAAATACAGTGAAGGAGTTTAAGCATGCATGGGATAGGCATAAGGCTATCCTTCATATAAGATAGGGCCAGGGACTATTCATAGGATTCAGATATATTGGGCAGACTAGATGGGCCAAATGGTTCTTATCTGCCGACACATTCTATGTTTCTATGATCAAATTCCTAAAATTGATAAAAAGTAAAAGCAACGTTGTTTAAACAATGCTTAATTCAAACCAAATATGTCAAACATATTTGTACAAAAAATCCCTAAGGCCCCTTTCACATGGGCAATCCGATCCGCCTGTCAGTTTCTCAGGCTGACCTGATCGGACGCTCCATGCATCCCTATGGGGCAGCGTGAAACAATTGCAGGTAAGCCGCTCAGGTGGGAAGATGTGATCAGGTGCAGGTCAGATCCGTAGTCTACTGCAGTATCCTCAAACACAAAGTGATGACCGCACTCCGATGTAAGTAAACATGTGAAGTTTATTCACCACTGTAAATCCAAACTGGACATCAATACATCACGGACAAGGACAAAGGTTGACGCATTTCACGATTTTACACTCGCTTACTCATAACCATTGACGAGTGTAAACTCGTGAAACGCGTCAGCATGTTTACTTATATCGGAGTGCGGTCCTCACTTTGTGTTTGAGGATACCTATGGGGCAGTGGGTGTCAGCGGAGACCCGCTTCTATCCAATCCGATCCTGTCTGTGAAATGCGGACAGATGGAAACCCTATTTTCAATCCGTTGGAGGATCGGATCGGATGGGATCAGATGAGAACAAACAAGCGGTCCGTTCTCATCCGATCTCCCCATAGAGGACAGTGGGGATCTGACAGCTCCATCTCTGTACACAGAGCGGAGACGGAGCTGTCATCCACCTGCTAAGCGGGGATCGGCGGATCGATCCCCCGCTGAGCATAACGGAGTTCATTGGGCTTTAGTGTCAATGATGAGAACAAAACAAAATCTTTTTTGCATTTTTTTGAAGGATTTAAATGTAAAACCAGTGGTAATAGTCCTACATAACTATATAGATGTTTTGCATTAAAATAAGATCACAGCTATCACAACTGATTGCAAAGAAGAAAGAAAAGAAAAATAGGAGTTTGAAGGTAGCCACTGATATTCCCATAAGGAAACACGAGTATTCAATTAATAAAATATATACATTTATTGTGACAACTTTAAAAATATGTTAAAACCAGATCATGAAAGACATGTGTGGAAAATACAAAGTGATATCTCCCCAATCAGAGTGAATGTAAAACAAGGAAACCTGTTGGAATGCCCGTTTCAAACTAGTACAAGAAAACGTAGATTCTGCGATGATATGTTACATTTTATTAATTGAATACTCGTGTTTCCTTATGGGATTACCAGTGGCTACCTTCAAAGTCCTATTTTTCTTTTTTTTCTTCTTTGCAATATATTTGTTTAGATGTGGTGCCACACATATTTGAGTCACGTCTCATAACTTGTTACATAGTTACATAGTTACATAGTTTGTGAGGTTGAAAAAAGACATCAGTCCATCCAGTTCAACCTATGATGTGTTTATGTTTGCTGTTAACCGTACATTGTATACCCCTGTATGTTGTGGTCTTTAGGGTGTCCATCTAATAGTTTTTTGAAACTATCGATGCTCCCTGCTGATACGACTGCTTGTGGAAGAGAATTCCACATCCATACCGCTCTGAAAGTGAAGAACCCCTTACGTATTTTAAGGTTAAACCGTTTTTCCTCTAGTTTTAGTGAGTGGCCACGTGTCTTAATGTATTCCCTTTCTCTGAAAATTTTGTTCCTTATGCTAGGGGTCGCCAGTACAGTATTTTTACATTGATATCATATCCCCTCTCAATCGTCTCTTCTCCAGAGAGAATAAGTTCAGTGCTTGTAGTCTTTCCTCATAGCTGATGTCCTCCATTCCCCTAATTATTTTTGTTGCCCTTCTCTGGACTATCTCCAGTTCCAGCACATCCTTCCTGAGGACCAGTGCCCAGAACTGGACAGCATACTCCAGGTGTGGCCGTCCCAGAGTCTTGTAGAGTGGGAGAATAATCTCTTTATTTCTGGAGTGAATCCCCTTTTTTATACATGCTAGTATTCTGTTGGCTTTGCTTGCTGCGGCTTGGCATTGCATGCCACTGCCAAGCCTGTTGTCCATAGCTCCATTATTAATATTATCCCTCATATTTACCTGTACACTGTTCTTAATATACAGATGTACAGTTATCACAACTGATAATAACCCCATTGTTTGTAATTTATGTGGAATGTCAGTTTTCATGTGTTGCCTTTCACAGGCAAATGTAACATTCCCTAACATTGAATTCTAAGAGAAAATGGCTTTTGAAACATTTGACCAGAAGAGCTATTTGTTCTGTGAAACTACATGTGCATTCTCCATTGTTTAGGGCAAATGGTGGCAAAAATGAATGTTATAAGGCTATTTTCTTAGCAGTTTGAATGAATTGCGTTCATCAGGAAAATACTGCATTATGACCACTAGATGGACCTGACGATCATAAGTATTTAATACAGAACTAAAGTCTCACTTCTGAAGACCAGACAGGCTCTTTTTTGCAAAAGAGACATGCAATATTCTTCTGCAATAAAGAAACCTACCTGCCTGCTAGCAGTCCTCTTTGGCTTTGATTACATTCAGGCCCAGCACCCGTGTGCCAGTATGACTGCACTCCTGACTGCAGGAATAATGTGATCTCATGCAAGCCAATGTGAACAGCCACAGCCTGGTACCTGGAGGAAGCCAGGTAGAAGATGACAGCACTGATGAGAGACGTTGGATGTCAGACCTTTGACGGGAGGTAAGTATTAGGGATCGACCAATATCGTTTTTTCATTGCAGATACCGATATTTTGGTCATTGCGTATCAGTATCGGCTGATATGGGCCAATATTTTCGTACATTTAAAAAAAATGTTTTCTTTGATTTTTTTTTTACTTGGCAGGTACTCTTGTGGAGGGATCTGGGGGGTCTAAAAGCCCCCAAACCCCTCCTCTGCACTTAAAAGCATTAAAAACGCCAAGTTTGGCTGTTTTGAATGCTGTCATTTTTTATAACCACTTCCGCCCCGCCCATCGTACATTTACTGCGGCACTCTGCCGCTTACAGGCAAAGCGACATAGCCCTACGTCGCTCGTCCACGAGACTGTAGGGGGCGAGCGTGCGCCACCGGCGGCACGCTCCTGCCCCCGCTTGTTCCCTGGGGAGCCAGCGCATGTGACCGGTGGCTCCGATGGTCGCCGGCCACTCACAATCTCCCGCAGCAGAGGGAGAAAGACAGACGGATGATGTAAACACAGCCGTCAGTGATTCTCCCTGAAGTAAGCACAGAGGCTTTGCGATCCTGCTATATAGGATCGCATGTCTCTGTGGTTACTTCACTAGCCACGCCCCCTGACAGTTAGAATCACACCCCTAGGGACACACTTGACCCCTTGATCACAAGTAGAGTTAACCTCTTCCCTGCCAGTGTCATTAGTACAGTAACAGTGCCTATTTATAGCACTGATTACTGTAGTAATGTCACTGGTACCCCCAAAAGTGTCAAAAATGTCAGGGGTCCAATCTGTCTGCTGCAATGTCACAGTCCTGCAAAAAAAAAATCGCAGATCGCCGCCATTACTATATAAATGACATAAATCCTTCCTGTTGTTAGTAAACGCAATAACTTTTGCGCAAACCAATCAAAATACGCTTATTGTGATTTTTTTTTACCAAAAATATGTAGCAGAAAATAAATTGGCATAAAATGTTAATAAAATTTAGATTTTTACATTTTTTTGAGAATTTCATATAAAAAAAATTTGAAAAATATTGTTATTTTTTTCAAAATTGTCACTCTTTTTTTGTTTATAGCACAAAAATAAAAAATCACACAGGTGATCAAATACCACTAAAAAAGCTCTGTTTGTGGAAAAAAAAAGGATGTCAATTTCATTTGGGTACAGCATCGCACGACCGCGCAATTGTCCGTTAAATTCACGCAGTGCTGAATCGCAAAATAGGGCCTGGTTATTGAGCAGCCAAATCCTCCGGGGCTAAAGTGGTTAATCTGGCGCCAGTACCCATGACATCACTTCCGGGTTTTTACATGGAGACCCGATCAGAGCCGAATGCGGCTTTGATTGGGTCTTCGGCGACCGTTTAGGTTGGTTGCCCGGGCGAGCCGCGGAAGGCGGCGGGAGGGGGGAAACATCCCCTCCCACTTCTAAGCCGCATCGGTTGTCATTACAAGACCGCTGACCCTCGGGTATGGACGCTGGTACCGGGGTGATGCATCTAGCTGCAGTCATCACTCCGGTACAAGCACTTTCCGAAATATCGGTAACCTTCGGGGCCGATTCTGATATATCGGGGAAAGTGCATATCGGCCCTTGATATATCGGCTTTGCTTATAATCAGTCGATCCCTAGTGAATATAGCAGAGTTTAGCTCCACTTTAAGTGCAATGAATCAGCTACTTCTACTACAGTGAACTACTACACAGAATTAATACAAATGTTGCAGAGAAAAAACTTGTTTGTCATTTGTAATAATACCTTTCTCTACTTACTTGTGCTAAAAATGGCAAGGCATGAATTACAGTATGTCTCTAAGCTGTAAGTGGACGTTTAAAGCCTTTGAGAAAAAGTTGATGATGTAGCATAACACAAAGCACAAATAATTGTCATTTATTTACCTATTATGAACATTTCTTCATTGTTCACAAAACATTACAATATTAATGCAGCACCGCATACACTGAGAATGGCGTACAGTTGGCTTGTGTAGTTTGTATCTTTAAACATTTTAAACCAATTAAAATCCTTGTTGCATAATGAAAGATTTTTCTAATACTCGGCATGGGAAATTGAATGGACAATGAACATGTTTTCTTTTTTTGCCACTATATATAGCTTGTTCACACTGTTATGCTTATGGTTCCACTCTACCTCTTGAGCCAGAAACAGACAAATGAGATAAAGACCGATCTTTGGGATTTAAGGTTGGCAGCAGAACAGTCTGGTTTGCAGGCAATGGATATCCACAAATATAACATAATCTACTAATTGATCTGTCAAATCTGGCCTGTCTTTTTCAGATTTTTGTTTTGTACATTCCTTTTTTTTTATTAAATAAATCTTAAAAGATATGGTACAGATAAATAAACAAGAAATTTGAAAGCGAGGAAAGAAAGAAAAAAAAAACATATCTGTAGCACATCAGTTGAAATGATTGTTCTATTCTGTTTTAACAAACATTAAAATTCCTTATAAATACCAGATATGTACAAATGTATTCATATCTCATATCTTAACTGCTCCTCAATAAATATAACATCAGTAAGTAATGCAGTAAGAAGGAAGATTAGAAAGAAAGGGTGCTATCAGCATAAACTGACACAGAATAAGGGATTTTGTTCCCAGACCCAGAGGAAAAAAAAAAAGTAGAAAAACCTAAAAGCAGTACTAAAGCCCTTTTCCCATAGTTACATTGTTTGGCCATTTGAACATTTGATATTTATGTATCTAAAAAACTATAAAGGTTTAAAACCACCGGACTCCAGCTTGCTCAGCGCTGCTCCCCTGAATAGTGATGGACGAACATCGGCCGGGGCGGTTTGCGAACGTCAACCGCAAATTTTCTCAAATGTCCGCAAACACCAAGTTCACGGTGGGCCCCATTGACTTCAATGGGAGGTGAACTTAAAAGCTTTAGGTCATATTTGCAGCCACAAAATACTTACTAACTGTGCACAAATAGTCCCAACACATGGACAATGTCATAACTGAAGTATTGCAATTGGAAAAGTTGCCCTAAAAATGTTTTTTTTTTACAGAAAAAAAACATTTTTTTTTTTCATAAATCAGCCAGAACTGACAGCAGCCGGTAAATACATGTCAAATACATATAGAGTCCATTCACACATCTGTAAAATGGGTCCGCATCCATTTCACAATTTAGCAGAACCTTTACAGACCCATTGATTTCCAATTCTAGTCTGAAAAATTAGGCATTTACAGGATAAAGAAGTAAGTGTCGGCCAGTACAGGCCCCAAAAATTAGCCCACATGCGTTTACCTGACAGCTAAGAACGTTGTATTCTGTGGCTGAAGGTACATTAGGCATTCACAGGATAAATAAGTAAGTGCCGGCCATAAAATGCTCCAAAAATTAGCCCACATGGGTTTACCTGTCAGCAAAGAACGTAGTATTCTGTGGCTGAAGGTACATTAGGCATTCACAGGATACAGAAGTAAGTGTTGGCCATAAAAGGCTTAAAAAATTAGCCAACATGGGTTTACCTGAAAGCTAAGAACATAGTATTCTGTGGCAGAAGGTTTATTAGGCATTGACAGAAAAAATAATTGTCGTCTATGAAAGGACCCAAACATTAGGCATTCAATGGACATGAAATGCCTTTTATGCCGCTGTATTTAGCGAAGACAAGGACCAGGAATTGTTGTGGGTGGATGGCGGTCTGATGGATATTTGTGGCCTGTCATGAGGAATTTCAATGAAACATGGTCTACTGGTCACATGTGTTGAATTCCTCAGAGATCCATGCCTCATTCATTTTTATAAATGTGAGGTGGTCTACACTGTCATGAGCTAGGTGAGTGCGCTTATAGGTCACGATCCCCCCTCCTGTGCTGAACGTCCTTTCGGACAGGACACTGGATGGGGGGCAAGCCAACAGTTCCATTGCAAATTGTGCAAGCTCTGGCCAGAGGTCAAGCCTGCCCACCCAGTAATAGTAGGGGTTCATCACTCCTCAGAGCATCCACATCGGCCGTTAACCCCGATGTAGACGGACACCTGTCGGTCTAGGTGTTCCCTGATGCTGGATGCGGAGTACAGCTGTCGATGGTTCGGCTGAAAGAAGGATCTCATATCTGAAGTGACCAAGACATCTTCAAACCGCCCTCTTCTTGCAGGCGCTGTTGGATTGCTACCCGCAACTGTCTCTCTGTGACTGGAAATTCCTCTGCCAGCGCACGCAAAAGCAGAATGCAGCATTTCTCACAGCAAGGCCTGGAAGTGTTGCATTCTGACCGCCCTCTGTGATGCTGATAACATTTCCGCCATTTTTTGTTTGTATCGGGTGTCTAAGTACGTTGCCACCCAGTAGTGGTCCTTGCCCTTTATGCTTTTTATACGGGGGTCCCCCTTAAAACACTGGAGCATGTAGGCCCCCAGTCGCACTAAACTGGAAGCGGTGTAGTGGCCTGGCTCCAGCTCATTATCCAGGATAATGTCGTCATCGTTCTCCTCCCCCCATCCACGGATAACAGCAGGGATCCCAGAAAGGTTTTAAGCATGCTCTTCTTGCTACTCCTCATCCGCCCCGGCACCATCCTCCTCTGACTCCTCTTCAGACTCCTGTTGTTGACTTGTCTCAGATGGAGTGGCACCCACTGGGAATTCATCCAACATTGCAACTTCCTTATCTTCCTGCTCCTGCTCCTCGACGGCTTGATCAATGACACGATGCAATGCACACTCCAGAAAGAAGGCGTAAGGTACCATGTCACTGATGGCGCCCTGGCCGTGACTTACCAGTTTGGTGATCTCATTGAATGGCCGCAGAAGTCTGCATGTGTCCTGCAAGAGCAGCCACTGGCGAGGTGAAAAAAAACCCAAGCTCCTCAGAACCTGTCCTGCCGCAGAGTTCGTACAGGTTGTCGTTAACTGCACATTTCTGCTGGAGCAGCCTATCAAGCATATGCAGCGTATAGTTCCATCGCGTCAGGCAGTCACAAATAAGACGCCTGATGGGCAGGTTGTGTCGCCGCTGAAAGTCAGCAAGGCGAGCCATGGCTGTGTAAAATCTTCTGAAATGGCCCGAGATTTTCCTGGCCTGTCGCAAGATGTCCTGGACCCCAGGGTATTTGGCAACGAATCGCTGCACGACCAAGTTCAGGACGTGTGCCATGCATGGCACGTGTGCTATTTTGCCCTGTTTCCGCACGCTAAGCAGATTGGCACCTTTGTCGCACACCACTTTACCAACTGTCAAATTGATCGGTGTCAGCCACTGATCTGCCTGTAAATGCAAAGCTGAAAGGAGTGCAGGACCAGTGTGGCTCTTGGCTTCCAGGCACAACAGACGCAGCACAGCATGGCAACGTCTCACCTGGCATGTGGAATAGGTTCTGGTGATCTTGGGCGGCGCAGCGGAAGAGACGGTAGCAGCGGAAAAGGAGGAGTCAGCCGAGGAGGAGAGGGAGGATGGAGGATGAGGAGTCAGCCGAGGAGGAGAGGGAGGATGGAGGATGAGGAGGAGGAGGAGAAGAAGAGGCAGGGCTGCATGCAATCCGTGGCAATACAACCAAATCTACACAGGTGCCACAGGTTACATGCTTGACGGCCGTCAGAAGGTTCACCCAGTGGGCAGTAAAAGTGATATACCTTCCCTACCCGTGTTTGCTAGACCATGTGTCTGTGGTCAGATGTATCTTGGCACCGACACTGTGTGCCAGAGATATATTCCCTTGCCGCTGAACATGGCCATACAGCTCTGGAATGCCCTTCTACGAGAAATATTTCCTGCCTGGGACCTTCCATTGTGGTGTTCGAATAGCTACAAATTTACGAAAGGCCTCTGAGTCCACCAGTTGATATGGCAGTAGGTGGTGGGCTATTCGTTCTGACAAGCCAGCAGTCAAACACTGGGCAAGAGGGTTATCCGGCGTCATCATTTTTTTACGCTCCAACATTTGGGCCACAGAAGCCTGCCTTTTTCCAGAACAACGTGACGATGGCATCATGGAAGGTGGAGTGGAGGACAATTGTGAGGAGAGAGGAGAAGGAGAAGAGGCTAGACAGTGAGAGCCTGGAGTGTGGGTTCTGACGGTGTTGCTCCCACTGGGCTCGGTGATGGGAGTTCAGGTGCCTTCTTAAGGCGGTCGTCCCTAGGTGAGTGTTGGGCTTATTGCGACTTATGCGTTGACTGCAAAGGCTGCAGATGGCAATACTGTTGTCAGCAAGGGAACATTAAAAAAAGCCCACACTGCGTAGACCATGTGTCGGCATCCTTGGAGCGCCAGATGTGACTGTACATGGTTGATGGCTCGCTCCTAATACATTTGCAGTCTGCTTTGTACCTCTTGTGCAATGCAAGTTCCGCCTGCCTCTCCTCCCTATCTGCTGGTCCGTCTCTCCCTCTGAACTCCCCTACTCTTTCTCTCCTGTGGCTGCGCATCGCAAATGTCTTGTGATGGATCGGAAAATAATTCCAGTGACTCAAGCGTGGTGGTGGTGTTTGTGGTGGTGTCTTTGGGGGTGCACACAGCAGAGAGTGAAGAGGGTGCAGATGGAGAGGATGAGGAGGGTGCAGAAGAGGAAGACTGAGTGAGCCACTCAACCAAGTCTGGTGCATTCTTTGACGTAATCAAACGCCCCTTCTGAAACGTCACACTTTGGCTCCGGCCTACTGCTCCTGCCCTACCCCTACCACCCCTGCGGAAGGGCCTGCCTCTTCCTCTGCCTGTCATTTTTTAAATTACCTTGTGACAAAAGTCTCTAGAGAATCGCAGTATATCTGGAAAAAGGTATATAACACCCCGCTTCAATCTGTGGTATTGGGGGGCCACAGGTTTATCACACCAGTTCTACAAATAATTGGCCAGTAACTGTTGTTACCGTGTGTAGCACAGTTAACACAGCAAAAGAGGCCAAATTTTTGCAGGACTAAAACACACTTTTAGAAAGTATACTGTTAAATAACACCCCACTTCAATATGTGGTATTGGGGGGCCACTGGTTTATCACACCAGTTGTTCAAAAAATTGGCCAGGGAGTTTGGCACTGTGTGTATCAGAGTTAACACAGCAAAAGAGGCAATATTGTTGCAGGACACAAATACACTTATGAAAGTATACTCAGATAACACCCCACTTCAATATGTGGTATTGGGGGGGGCCACCGTTTTATCACACCAGTTCTACAAATAATTGGCCAGTAACTGCTGTCACTGTGTGTAGCATGGTTAACGCAGCAAAAGAGGCAAACTTTTTGCAGGACTACAATACACTCTTAGAAAAGTATACTGTTAAATAACACCCCACTTAAATATGTGGTATTGGGGGGGCCACTGGTCTATCACACCAGTTATAATACATTAAAAGTGCTTTTGTCACTGTTTGTAGTATTGCTGCAGCAACGCTCAACACACCAGTCACAATGCTGCATAGTGCACAATACAAATCCACTATAATATGCTTTCTATATTACAAAGTATATTATACGTGGATTACACCCCTATATAGTGCACTGCACACCTATACCAAATAGTAGCAGCCCTTAAAATGAATTTTGTGGACCTTAACAAAGCGATTTGTGTCACTGGCAATCTCTGTCCCTGATGAACACAGCATACCTGTCCCTACACTGAAAAGAGACTGCAGCCGATCTGTCCCTGATAAACACAGCATACCTGTCCCTAAACTGAAAAGAGACTGCAGACCTATACCAAATACCAGCCCTTAAAAGGACATTTGTGGATCTTAACAGAGCGATTTGTGTCACTGGCAATCTCTCCCTGAAGAACACAGCATACCTGTCCCTAAACTGAAAAGAGACTGTAGTAGACCTATACCAAATACCAGCCCTGAAAAGGACTTTTGTGGATCTTAGCAGAGCTATTTGTGTCACTCGCAATCTCTCCCTGATCAACACAGCAGACCTCTCCCTACGCTGACAAAAATCAGAATGTGAAATGGCCGACAGCTCTGGTCTATAAGTTAGGGGGCATGTCTATGTGCTGAAATGTTTCAATTGGCTGTCCCGTTCCACCTGACGGCTGTGTCATGGGTCAAAGTTCTCCCCAATGTAAACTAATATGGCCACCGCGAACAATGCCATGTGTTCGCAAAATTGGCGGGTTGCGAACAAGCAAAATTTGCGGCGAACCGACCGTCGGGCGAACCGCATGGCTATCTCTACCCCTGAACATCCAATTACATCATATTCACATCTACATAAAAAGTCCCCTGATGTCCTTACCATCAGCTTAGAGTCTCTCTCCCAGGAGATTGCATAAAGGGGTGGCTCCATTGGACCATGCAATGCAATAGAGCCACCCAAGAAAAGGATACCTGGAGCAGGGATCTTATGACCAGACAACTAATTTAAGAAGACATACAAGGTTTAAAGTAGAAGAAGTTACAGACTAGGAAAGTGCTGAGGTAAGCTGCTTTAATTTATCCTAACATTTTAGGGTTTATTAATACTTTAATATTGCTAACTCTTTAAATTAACATCTCAATCTCCCACCAACAAACAGCATAAGCCTTGCATACTAGGGTTCGTAAAGGCACAAGTGAGGCAGAAATAGGCTATTATATATGTCAGGGATCCATTGGAATCTCCCCACTATGGAACCCTTCTGAAGGTTGGTCTTACCACATCTGATATAGAGTACCTTAAGTCAAAGTATAACACACTGCAGTTCTAACCAAAACTTGGTCCTACTAAATGAGGGGCAGAAAATAAATTAAACAAAATACATTTTTCTTGGATAGGGGGAAAATGACATACAATTACAGACAGAAAACATGCTTTGATATATATACTGTATAGATATATATATATATATATATATATATATATATATATCTATACAGTGCTCAGCATAAATGAGTACACCCCAACGGATTTGTAGGTAAGTAGTCTAAAAAGGCTACCTATAGCGATTCCTTTAAAATATTGAATTTAAAGTGAATATATAGAACTTCATAAAATAAATACAATATATAAAATATTAAATTGATAACTCATATTCCATAAAACATTATTACATAAAAAGTCCAAAATTTAAAATGTCCGATATAAATATAAGGTGAATCTTTAGTGCAAAAAAATTCCAAATAAAAGTTCCAATAAGTGTGCAATATAGTGAGTCCTTTGTGCAAACTTTTTTACAAAAGTGCAAGTGCTCAGCGCGGTGGTAAATCCTGTGACAAAGGTAAGATTCAATCATTTACCAGATGTTGTGGGTCATGTGTGCCTTACAGCACCATGACCTATCAAGCTTGTATAGCCTTCCAGGTTAAACGATCTCTTTAGCTTGCTTCAAAACGGGTAAGGTGATAAGGTCCCCCTCTGTCTCCTCTCCCCTCTCGCCAGACAAAGATAAGTAAAAAAATGGAGCTCCAAATAGTGTATTATCCTTTAGGACTTTTATTCCCAATTGGGCAAAAAAAAGATTTTTACATGCAGGTAAAGTCAAACATAAAAAATATAAAGTAAGAAGCAGATAAACAAAGTTGGGGTAAAATACTCCCGAATGCAGCCCTGTTTTGGCCGCCTGTGAGCGTATGCTACGGCGCAAGCCAATCAGCGTGGACCTGCTACCAGGAAGGACGAGAATTTTAACCTATATGCCTTTAACTTAGCAACAAAATGTGAGTTTATTTTCATTATTTGCACAATAAAAAACCTTTTATCGGATTTACACTATATGAGCATCCTTTTCTCCAATACATGTATCGGGGCATTTACATCTGTGGAGATACATTCGCCTTGGAGGAGTTGTAATAGCCGGTTCCTTACTAGGACATAAGCCTTGTCGATCTCTATTGCTATACAGCATAGGGGTCACCATTGTCCGGTAAGTGAACACCCAAAGGGGGAGGTCCGGCACTGGCTCACTGCACCACAAAAGATTGCATGTTTTGTGCACTTTCTTCCTGGCACTCCAGCACCTTTGTGAGACATTTTTTGGGACTGTGTACATCTTATCATCTACTGAGATCTTAAACAACTATTACATCTGGACTGGCACTTTATATTTATATATTTTAATTATATTTATATAGTATATGTTTACATGGTTTCTACACCCCATTTTTTGCACATAATTGCACGGTGCACTTTATGAGTTTTTTTGAGTAGAACGTAATCACTTTACTATCATACACTATTGTTTGCGCTGTGATATATTTTTCTCGTATTTATGAATTTTGGGTTACCACTATTTATGAACAGCTGCATTCTAGAAATTTTAAATATTGTCATTAGTTAATTCACTTATCTTTGCGCTGTATTGGCACTGCACTTTAACAGATTTGGTCATTACCATTTTGAACAGCTGCATTTAAGTTCACCATTAATTTAGTTAATATTTATTCATTTTTCCTGAGCGCGGTACACACCTACCCACACACAATCAGCGTGGACACTAGCGGGAGAATTTCCGACTTGCGTTCCACCTTTAGCACACATCACTACGCTGTGCGTTCCCATCTGACGCGTTTTGTCACTTCCGAAGACGTCACCGGAAGTGACGAAACGCGTCAGTTTGGAACGCACAGCGTGGTGACGTGTGCTAAAGGTGGAACTCAAGCCGGAAATTCTCCCGCTAGCGTCCAGTGGAGACATTGGCCCTCTGTTGCTTACCAGGTAAAACAACCCGGCACGGGAGGCGGCCGCCACCTAGTGGCGAGCCGCAACATGAGTCAAGCTGTCTGCAATAGTCTTGTTCCTCTACGAGACATGCAGACGCTAACTCACACAACGCCCCGCCTGCAATCCACGCTGACGGGGCGTGTGACGTGCCGGTGGAACGCAGGAGCCGACCGCACTTCCGCCCCGCCGGACTTCCGGACATACGGGGATGGGGGAACACTCGGCCCCTCCACACCAGGGACCCCACTGGGCGACCAGCTGAAACAGGAGCGCAATCAGATAAATGAATACAGCTGTAATATTAATTGATTTACCTATTTAAACCCTCGGATTCTCAGCGGTGAGCTACATTGCTCGCTCGCTGAGAACATTGAGGACTGTTCAGCAGTATCTAAGCCAATTGCCATCTGAACAAGGTAACTCCACATCCCTTTCTTTCATTCATTTATCCTATATTTTTTTAGAGTTTATCTCTTTCTTCAATGGCTACTATTATGAATAGGAGGAATAGAATATTGAATTGGAAGCATTGGTGGCTTTTACCACCAACACTCTAGAATAAAGGGTTTTTCCTGTCCCTTGTTGCAAAATAAAACTGAACCTGAGTTTAATATACTATTGCACGGTATAATACTGGCAATTAACCCCCTTGTTTGCTCTCTCCTCCTTTCTAATAGAGCCATTTTTAACTTACCTTTAATTAAAGGCTCCTATCTGATATTTTCATGTCTCTCCCCTCCAGCTGATCAGCCATACTTGGGATCCAGTTGTCTTTATCTGGTGCTCTCCGGGGGCCATCCACTACATACCATAACAATCCCTCTCTGATACAATATATAATTGAGAGGCACCGCCACTCTAATTACATCTTTGATACAGCCAATGTTTGTATTCAGCGGAGCATGCAGACCACTTGATTTTAACATTATGTGCGCAAGTATATAGTGCTCTTCATCACTGCATAGAATACCACCACACAGGGTTTCCTCTCTCCCCCTGAAGAAGGAGTATCTGTTGTAAACTCCGAAACTAGTCGGGATTTGAGTCTTCACCCTGAACTGGTGTGGTCATTCTTTATTGCACATGTGATGTATTCTATTCTACTTGCCTTTTATATTTTGTAACAATTTTCTTCAATAAAATTACAAAATTTTTACAATTTTTGTGTATACGTGAGTGCCCAAAAAGTCCCACCAATAGGGGAATTTCTTTCTTCAGATATACAAGCTTTATAGGTCATAGTGCTATAAGGCACACATGACCCACAACGTCTGGTAAGTGATTGAATCTTACCTTTGTCACAGGATTTGCCACCGCGCTGAGCACTTGCACTTTTGTAAAAAAGTTTGCACAAAGGACTCACTATATTGCACACTTACTGGAACTTTTATTTGGAATTTTTTTGCACTAAGGATTCACCTTATATTTATATCTGACATTTTAAATTTTGGACTTTTTATGTAATAATGTTTTATGGAATATGAGTTATCAATTTAATATTTTATATATTATATTTATTTTATGAAGTTCTATATATTCACTTTAAATTCAATATTTTAAAGGAAGCACTATAGGTAGCCTTTTTAGACTACTTACCTACACACAATTTTTTACTATAGCAGCCGCTAATAATATACACAACTTTAATATATTTATTCACCAAAGTATAATCACAATATTTATTATTTAATTCATTTATTTATAAATACGTGGCGCGGGGTATATACACCAGTATATTCCTTACACAAACCCCAACGGATTTGTCAAAAAACCTTTCCTTTCCTTTCAGAATCAACATTTTCTTTGGGACAATATACTACAAAATACTCCCACAAATGCAGGCCATTGATTGCAACCAATATTTTTTAATTTGCACACACAAAAAAGTATTTTTCCTAACAAATTCATTTAAGACCATGTTGCAAAAATGAATACACCCCAATGCAAGTCTTATGAGCAAAGCTACATTTATGGCAACAAAATCCGAATTAACAAGATTTTAACTACAGGTGAGTCTAATTATTCATTGAACAGGTGTCCAGCAGACAGTTGATTATAAAAGGGCGTTACTTAACAAAGAAAACCCCTTCCCATTTCATGCTGTTGGCAATGGCACCACATGGAATAAACATGTCTGAGAAAGAAAATAATTTCTTTACACAAGAAAGGTAAGTGATACAAAAATGTAACAAAGACAGAACTGCAACCATCTCACAGAGACATCCAGGCCATCTATGAAAGTTAACACCTCGACAGGAGCATCTTCTGATCAGAAGGGTTGAAGAAAATCGCCATGCAAGTTCACTGCAGTTAGCTAAAGAAGTAGAAAGCCAAACTGGGGTAATTGTTTCCCGTGACACAATACAGCGTACACTGCTGAGGAATGGCATGCATGGGTGTTGTGGAAGGAAGCCTCTTCTAAAGCTCATGCACAAAAATGCTACCTAGAATTTGCCAGGGCCCATGCTGAAAAAGAAGAAGACTACTGGGACTCTGTATTCTGGAGTGATGAGACCAAGATAAATATTTTTTGAACTGATGGCTTCAAAACTGTATGGTGTTGCAAAGATAAGGAGTGCACAGAAAAATGCATGGTGCCTACAGTGAGACATGGTGGTGGCAGCAATCTTCTGTGGGGCTGCATGAGTGCTAATGGTGTCGGGAAGATGCATTTCATTGATGGTATCATGAATTCACAGTTCATGTACTGCTCTATATTTAAAGAGAAGATGCTACTATCACTCTGTGCCCTTGGTCATGCACTTTTCCAACATGACAAGGATCCAAAACACACATCTAAGGCCACTGTTGCAATTCTGAAAAAGAACAGGGTGGAAGTGATTCAGTGGCCAAGTACTGTATGTCTCCTGATCTGAACATAATTGAACACCAATAAGAAAATCTGAAGGAACCTGTTGAGCATCACTCTCCATCCAGCATCCAGGCTCTAAAAGAGGTCTTTCTTGAAGAATGGAAAAAGATAGATGTTGCAACTTCATTCCATGCCTAGAAGACTCGGCGCTGTCCTTAAAATCATGGATGTCATGCAAAATACTATATGTAGTAGTTTTTGTTGTGGGGTGTATTCATTTTTGCATCCACTAATTTGAGTAAAACTGAAGATTTTGTAATCTAAGTTGTATTATTAAGCTTAGTTTCATATAATGAGATAAATAAATGTTCTATAAAACTCAGTTTTTGTGTTCATTGAGATATTGATTAAAATCATACTTTTCAAAAAGGGTGTACTCATTTATGCTGAGCACTGTATATATACATTATATTACCAAAAGTATTGGAATGCCTGCCTTTACTTGCACATGATCTTTAATGGCATCCCGGTCTTAGTCTGTAGGGTTCAATATTGGGTTGGCCCACCCTTTGCAGCTATAACAGCTTCAACTCTTCTGGGAAGGCTGTCTACAAGATTTAGGAGTGTGTGTATGGGAATGTTTGACCATTCTTTCAGAAGTGGAAAAATGGTATAAGGTGCGCTTGATATAAATATGTACTGTCTGAAGGTACAAAATAAAATAGGGTGTATATCCACAAACATAAACACAACTAATAACACAACCAAATGTGACATGCGCAGTACACAAATATGTGAAAGTCTCTATTGAAAGGAACAGGAAGTTGACAAATGCAAAAACTTCCAAATAAAGTCCAAAAAATAGGTGCAAATAAATGTTCTTAATGATGAAGTGCTCATAAATCAGGTTGCAGGTGCTGAATATACCATTTTTCCATTTCACATCACTCCATCCAGGTTGGAGTATCGGTAGCAGCTGATAACCCCATCTTTAGTATTGCGCACCTTTTTTCTTTATTTTCATTCTTTCAGAAGTGCATTTGTGAGGTCAGTCACTGATGTTGGAGAGAAGGCCTGGCTCACAGTCTCCACTCTAATTTATCCCAAAGGTGTTCTATCGGGTTGAGGGCAGGCCAGTCAAGTTTCTTCACCCCAAACTCACTCATACATATCTTTATGGACCTTACTTTGTGCACTAGTGTGAAGTCATGGTGGAACAGAAAGGGCCAACCTCAAATGGTTCCCACAAAGTTGGGAACTTGAAAATGTCGAAAATATCTTGGTATGCTGACGTCTTAAGCGTTCCCTTCACTGGAACTAACGGGCCAAGCCCAACCCCTGAAAAATAACCCTGCACCATAATCCTCCCTTCACCAAATGATTCAGACCAGTGCACAAAGCAAGGTCCATAAAGACATGGATGAGTTTTGTTTTATGATGGGGGTGTGCGGTTGCACATGTTTTCTGGAAGTATGTAAGGGTGTATAGCAGTGGGCAGGTTTTTGCTCTTTCTATTTTCTTGGGCTGTTGTACAAGCTGTGGACAGAAGTGCTAAGTGATGAAAAGGTTTTTCTTTGGAGAGGCAGAGTTAGATTAGAACCAGCAACAGCAATTGGGAATATGGAAGGCAGTGCTATACAGTTTTTGGGGCATCACTGTACAGCAGTCACAGTTAGTAGAGTAAGAAGATATCCTACATATTTACAATAAAACAAATATATACATCATAAATGCCAATATGAAGTAAACCTACAAAAGATGGGCATGGGGACATAGAGTAGGTAGGGTAGTTGTAGTGATGATTGTCCAAATGGATATATTAATTCATTTATTTTAGAGAAATTATTATTTTGTCCTGGCTTGATTTATTGTGAAAAGGGCAATCACTCAACACTTGCAGCAGGCATGTTTCCATTAGTTAGAGATGATGATGCAACCTGACAGACTGAATCCTCATTCAAATATGACCTTGGTTCAGTTTTAAAAAATAACTGTCCATGAAATCAAGCAAATGTTTAAATAATTCAGAAGTGTATGAATTCAGATTCAATCCTCAACAAAAAAGACTATCCAACTTGATTGATTTTAAAAGATCGCTCAGTCAGCCTTGAAGCTCTTGGTAATTACCAGAACACAAAAATCCCTAAATCACAACTATATCTCAGAAAAAGAAAATCAATGCACACTGGCATTGTGAACCATATTCCATACAATCTGTTAAAATCTACCTACAAAATTATTCAAATGTTTGCTTGTATGATACTGTTTACCATGAGTGTTTACCATGAATGGACTACAAGAGCCAAAAGTCATAGTTTAGCTTGTTAAAACAAACGATTTCAGCTGCCAAAGGTCACCATCAACACTTTCATATGTCATAAACTCATCAAGAGCTGGCACTGTCAAGGTACCTATAGCTCTGAAAAAAGACACCAAAGATCTTAATCTGAAAAAATATCTCAGAGCAAAAGACAATACTGGAGGAAAATGTTCGGTAATTGTTAGATTAGCCTCATGAGTTTAATCACAAAGTGTAAAAGTAAAGGAGAGAAATTATCCAAGAATCTCCAAATTGATAGATTGAAGTAATGAGTAATAACCATAATGGCTTTGATCTTGCACACAGAAATTAGATGGTGCAAAAAATTGAACATAAGCTGACTGCTTGTCCCCAGTCACACCAGCAACAGTAATATAAAAAAAAAGAAAAATGAGTATTTAAGTTCTACGCATGCAACAATAAATGTGACATTTTTAGTGATACTCCAGTGAATATTCACCCAAAATATTGCCTAATTTAATATCTGTATATTACTACGGGATTTGCCCAACAGATTCTACTAACATTAACTCTTTTACTTGTGCTTCAGCTGATTAGTGAAGTAAGATATACTGCTGCTGATGACGTTGATGACGGTGATGATACAGAGTCAAAGACTTGAAAACTCCCCTAGTTATTTCTAACACTGTTATTGTAACCATTTTTTAACATTTAAAATGTTTAATTAATGAGCGCATGTCTCCATGATTAAAGAGTGTTTCCCATACAAGTAAACCTTTCTCATCCTGGGAAAGCTGTGCAGAAGCAGGTTTGAGATCAGCAGTTAGACATGTAGTTTCACTGGGCACTGACCCAAAGAAGAAGGAGCACTGATGCATTTCCACTCCAACACACTGCTGGCAAAGTAATAAATTACATTCAGTATCTTACTGTATAGATACCAGTAAACATTACACTGCCAAGCCAATGTTTTGTCTTGCCCCATTCATTGTCTTAAAGCATCAGAAAGCAATATTTATATAGAATTTTGTTTGAGAAATTGGTGAAGAAATTATTAGGAGCCTTTTTAAATATAGACACAGCTGTATTATATACATACATTATATACAGTATCTCACAAAAGTGAGTACACCCTTCACATTTTTGTAACTAGTTTATTATATCTTATAATATATATATACGGTATATATATCTTTTCATGTGACAACAATGAAGAAATGACACTTTTCTACAAGGTAAAGTAGTGAGTGTACAGCTTGTATAACAGTGTTAACAGCCATTAATGTCTAAAACCGATGGCAACAAAAGTGAGTACTCCCCTAAGTTAAAATGTATAAATTGGGCCCAAAGTGTCAGTATTTTGTGTGGCCACCATTATTTTCCAGCACTGCCTTAACCCTCTTGGGCATGGAGTTTACCAGAGCTTCACAGGTTGCCACTGGAGTCCTCTTACACTCCTCCATGACGATATCACGGAGCTGGTGAATGTTAGAGACCTAGCGCTCCTTCACCTTCCTCCATTTGAGGATGTCCCACAGATACTCAATAGGGTTTCGTTCAGGAGACATGATTGGATAGTCCATCACCTTTACCCTCAGCTTCTTTAGCAAGGCAGTGGTCATCTTGGAGGTGTGTTTGGGGTTGTTATGTTGGAATACTGCCCTGCAGCCCAGTCTCCAAAGAGATTCATGGTTCCCTCAATTAACTATAGCTCCCCAGTGCCAGCAGCACTCATGAAGCCCCAGACCATGACACTTTCACCACCATGCTTGACTGTATGAAAGACACACTTTTCTTTGTACTCCTTACGCTTGACACCATCTGAACCAAATAAGTTTATCTTGGTCTCATCAGACCACAGGACATGGTTCCAGTAATCCATGTCCTTAGTCTGCTTGTCTTCAGCAAACTGTTTTCGGGCTTTCTTGTGCATCATCTTTAGAAGAGGCTTCTTTCTGGAATGACAGCCATTAAGATAAATTTAATGCAGTGTGCGGCGTATGATCTGAGCATTGACAGGCTGACCCCCCAACCCTTCAACCTCTGCAGCAATGCTGGCAGCACTCATACGTCTATTTTCCAAAGACAACCTCTGGATATGACGCTAAGCACATGCACTCAACTTCTTTGGTCGACCATGACGAGGCCTGTTCTGAGTGAAACCTGTCCTGTTAAACCGCTGTATGGTCTTGGCCACCATGCTGCAGCTCAGTTTCAGGGTCTTGGCAATCTTCTTATAGCCTAGACCATCTTTATGTAGAGCAACAATTTATTTTTTCAGATCCTCAGAGAGTTATTTGCCATGAGGTGCTAAGTTGACTTTTGTGAGATACATTTCTACAATTACTGTTGTTAATACACCAATTTCTCAAACAAAATTCTGTATGAATATCGTTTTCTGATGCTTAAAGACAGTAAATGGGGCAAGACCAAATATTGGCTTGGCAGTGTAATGTGGTGATTCTTTTCTATACTTACGATGTGTGTATATATATTTATACTGTGTGTGTGTATGTATATATATCACTGTAATCAATAGTGGTTCTAATGTTTTCACAGGCCTAAAATTTTTGATGTATTGTTTTCCAGTGTGAAAAGAAATTACAATTTTTAAAGACTCTTAATTTCCTCCAAATACTAACAGAATTGGTGATGGTGCCAGTAAGATCCCAAGTTTTTAAACAGCAGCAAGGCAAAATAGGATTAGTCATATATTTTCATTTCAAATCCAAAAGCCAAAGTTTCCCATGCACTGCACAAATTATAGGCAGCAAGCCTAAAAGAGCTGTATGTGGTTTGGAATGAGTGATGGAAGTGAGACGTGCAGTTATCTTTTGTTTTAGGAAAGCTCCAGAGTTCTTTGGCATTTCAAATATTGTAATTGTTATTGTTTCAGAATAATTAACAGAGAACAGAGTTTGCATGATCATTAAATCAGCAACACATTTTGCAAATGTATCATATTATTTTTCAACTGCACTGTGTGCTTTGCTTTTTCTAAAATACTATGTGAAATATATAGGAATATGGAAGAAGAGTAGGCGGCATTAAGAGAAGTCACAAGGCTTTCATTTACTGTAAATGGCATTCTGGTTCTGTGAGAAGAATCATCTACAGTGCCTTGAAAAGGTATTCATACCCCTTGAAATGTTCCACATTGTGTCATGTTACAACCAAAAACTTAAATGTATTTTTTTGGGATTTTTTGTGATAGAACACAAAGTGACACATAATTGTGAAATGGAAGGAATATGATAAATGGTTTTCAAATTTTTTTACAAATAAATATATGAAAAGTGTGGCGTGCATTTGTATTCAGCCCCCCCCCCCTGAGTTAATACTTTGTAGAACCACCTTTCGCTGCAATTACAGCTGCAAGTCTTTTTGGAGATGTCTCTACCAGCTTTGCACATCTAGAGAGTGACATTTTTTGCCAATTCTTCTTTGCAAAATAGCTCAATCTCTGTAGATTGGATGGAGAGCGTCTGTGAACAGCAATTTTCAAGTCTTGCCAAATATTCTCAATTGGATTTAGGTCTGGACTTTGACTGGGCCATTTTAACACATGAATATGCTTTGATCTAATCCATTGTAGCTCTGGCTGTATGTTTAGAGTCGTTGTCCTGCTGAAAGGTGAACCTCTGCCCCAGTCTCAAGTCTTTTGCAGACTCTAACAGGCTTTTTTCTAAGATTGCTCTGTATTTAGCTCCATTCATCTTCCCATCAACGCTAATCAGTTTCCCTGTCCGTGCTGAAGAAAAGCATCCCCACAACATGATGCTGCCACCACTATGTTTTACGGTGGGGATGGTGTGTTCAGGCTGATGTGCAGTGTTTTTTTTCCGCTACACACAGCATTTTGCTTTAAGGCCTAAAAGTTCAATTTTGGTCTCATCTGACCAGAGCACCTTCTTCCACAATTGCTGTGTCCCCCACATGGCTTCTCGCAAACTGCAAACGGGACTTCTTAAGGCTTTCTTTCAACAATGGCTTTCTTCTTGCCACTCTTCCAAAAAGGCCAGATTTGTGGAGTGCACAACTAATAGTTGTTCTGTGGACAGATTCTCCCACCTGAGCTGTGGATCTCTGCAGCTTCTCCAGAGTTATCATGGGTCTCTTGGCTGCTACTTTTACTAATGCTCTTCTTGCTTGGCCTGTGAGTTTAGGTGGGCGGCCATTTCTTGGTAGGTTTTGCAGTTGTGCCATACTCTTTCCATTTTCGAAAAATGGATTGAACAGTGCTTCATGATGCTGTTTGTTCACTAAGGTTCTAACAAATCTCCGAGGGTTTCACAGAACAGCGGTTTTTATACTGAGATTAAATTACACACAGGTGGACTCTCTTTACGAATTAGGTGACTTCTAAAGGCAATTGATTCCAATAGATTTTAGTTAGGGGTATCAGGGGGCTATATATAAATGCACGTCACACTTTTCACTTATTTATTTGTAAAAAATTTTGAAAACCATTTATTATTTTCCTTTTTACGTCACAATTATGTGCCACGTTGTGTTAGTCTATCAATAAAATACATTTACGTTATTTGTTGTACGATGACAAAATGTGGAAAATTTCAAGGGGTGTGAATACTTTTTCATGGCACTGTATACCTCTTCCTTAAAGCTGAACTGAAGGCCTGCTGTAAAAAAAAAAAAAAAGAAAAAACTGTGAGCAGGCAGGCCTTTTTTTTTTTTTAACTGTCATGCTAAAGGAAACAGAAGCGATAGAGATAGCCTTAGTAGTGTGCTTCTGCCCTGTCACTGTCCATTCACAGTATGATGGAAGGGGGTTGACCTAGTAGTATTGCTTAACTACAGTATGTATTTTAGCTGTGTATTTGTCTGTTTGCCTGAATTTTAGATTTAAGAGCCTATTAACACCATAACACATGCATTGCATTGAAGTTTAAGGCTGGGTTCACACTGCCGCACGGAGTGGCTCACAGCAGGGGTCCGGTGTGTCCCTGTTTACCGCTTCAGGTCTGATTTCAGTCCGAATTTTTGGCTGAATTCGGACCTGAAATGCACCAGATGAGGCACAGGACTCCTATGCAATTCGCACAGGAGCCGTTCCTGAGATATATGAGCCGGCTCCATAGAGAGCCAGTCACAATCTCCTGACATTCAAATTGGATGCACGGAAACCCGCATCCAATTCGCAATAGTGTGAACCCGGCCTTATGGAGTGTATGCTCTGTTTTGGAAAAACATTTCAATTGATGTTGATCTTCAGGCCCATATCAAAATGATATTCCAGTTCCAGAAAAATGAGTAGAACATGCAGCATTTTTCTTGCACTGGACTGTACTGGAATGCTGAAAAACGCATCAAAAATGCACTGGAATGCACATGTCCTTATTTAAGGTTAAGAAATAAGAGGCACATTTTAAGATAAAGGAAAATGCACTGGACTGTATCAAAAATGCGCATTTAGAAAAGCATCTGGAACGCATCCGGACTGCGTTTCTATGGTGTGAACTGGCCCTTAGACTTAAGTTGGTCATATATTATGCAGTTTCCTTTTTCAATTTCCTTTAGATTTACCTTCAACCATGTAGAGTAAGGGGCCTGCCTGACTGCATATAAATTGAAAGTGTTTAGGTTTGACCTCATATTATATGGTTTTGGTAAATCTAAAGGAAAAGAAAGAAAATGATATAATGTATGGCCATCCCTAGGAAACCATGGTGTCACCTCCCCACCTACCAACTGACCATAAAGGAGCAGCATCGCACTAACCGGTATTCAACTCTGCTCAACCTCTTCCTGTCAGCATGTTCCCTGTAAGCACATTTAAATTCAGCAGAACTTGACTGGCTCTTGGTGCTGCCACTCTCTATCTCAGTCTAAATGTTCTTATGAAAAGTTGGAAAGGAGGCTAATATAATAAAAGAATACATGACTAAATTAGGTTTTTATATCTGCCTTCATTTCAGCTTTAAATATAATAATAATAATAATAATACGTTAGTAACTAGTATGAATATTCTTTTAAGGATGTCACTAATGATATTACCAAATCTGACATTTCAACAGTAATCACTTTTTAGTAATCATGAAGATAATCTATTTTCTAAATTGATAAAATGTACTGTAATAACCTGCTTGTCTAAACTATTAACTTACAGAAAAAAATCATCAAACCTATTCTTTGCTGAAAGTATGTTGCACGCAAGTTTTTTTTTTTCTTTACTTTCTTATTTTGTGCACAATTTTCAGTTTTGAAAAAAACTTCATATTATAAAATATATATTTTTACTGGATTAACTATTCTTTCAAAAGAAGCCATAACAGAGACTGATAGGTAAAACTGAATGCATCTCTCATGGACTTCCTACATTAATTACTAGGAGCCATAAATTTCAGTTTACCAGCAGAGAGCTCCTGATAAGCAGCATTTAATTGCAGCTGGAAGTGCATTCAAGGTTCACAGAGTACACTCATCTTGTCTGTGATGAAAAGAGTGAAAATACAAAAGCACTGTGAGAAGCAAACGTGGTAAGAATAGAGCATATATATCACTGCTGACTACATTTGGGGGTTTCTTTATTCATACAAAACTGATAACATTGGAAATGTTCTCTATTTATTCCCACCCACAATGTAAATAAAACTCGTTGGGATTATTGTGTGATGCTGTGAATGTTATGATTTAGGGGTTATTTTCCACTGTGGAAATAAATTGAAATTGAGTAAAATGATTAATTGAACAAATATGGTTAAAAAGTGCAGATGAAAAATGTTTACTCCCTTTTTCCAGCAATGAGAGCTGAACTAACTTTTAAAAAAAAAAAAACTCTTTGCCTATTATATGTACCTGTGATCTATTCGCTGGGTTTGCATTCCTCTGTTGCAAACCTCTTTAGGTATGAGCCTAAAGAGGGGGGAGAACACTCGTACATTAATTGGCAGTCATGTTCCCACAGCGTATTGCCAAGTTGTCCTCAGTGACCAATTTTACACCTGTTACTTCTATCAAAAGTCTGCGGAAGAGACACCCGAACTTATCTAAAAAAATCTCAAATCTTGTTCCAGGTGCACTACCTTGTGACCTCATCATACAGACTAGCTCCTCAAGCTTTGTTTACTAAATAAAGAATAAAGAAAAGGGACAATGTCATTTTTGAGCTTTATAATTGCAATTATTTCTGCAGCAGCTTCTATACACAGTACAGATGTGCCACTTTACAGGTAGACTAAGGGGACCCCCCCCCCAGGCATTATATTGGAAATAATTTTCACTTTAAGCATCAGTAAATAACTGCACGTTTGAAATTGACAATTCTACAAACGTTTTTTTCATTGATACATGTCCCCCAGGGCAGTACCTGGACCCCCATAACCATTGTATGCCCAATTACTTGCATATAAGCCTTCAAAATGGGCACCCTTGATTTTTCCATTTTGGGTCCTATAGACTTCAATGGGGTTTGTTATTTGGTTCCGAACTTTCGCAATGTTCGAAAGTTCTGGTGCTAACTGAACAGGGGGTTGTTCGGCCCATCCCTATTAATGAATAAGGGGTACATAATTCCCCCTTGTTATTCATTCACAAAAGAACATACAGACATCGTTGGCAAAGTGTTTTATTAAATGACAGCTGGCTGATGGCACGAACCATATTTGGTCAATAAAGTCACCTGGGATACTCAGTCAGTATTCTTCACCTGAGATTCCTGCTGGGCATCACCCATTGTTATTGACAATAAATCTACATTGCTGCACAATGTGATTAATGAAGGACCTACACCATGTGACTTGTTTAACCACTTGACGACCAATACGTTGCTGGACTTCAAGTGGTTATACCTAGATGATTATTAAAAAAGAATAGCGCAACCATGCAAAAGAAATGACTATTAAATATGGAGACAATCCATAAATAAAAATGGGGGTTTAGTCCCACCATATGGCCATATCGTGCTCAAGCCCACCACTGCGTCAAAGTACCCCATTATCAGTGGGTCCTACACTATCCATAGAAAAGGGGTGAATCCAGCCGCTCCAACCCTTGGAGACAACACTCCTTGCTGGGATGGATGTGCTAAAGCACTACAAAGGACTCCTCCTGTATCTACTTGATGGTGGACTCTGATAGAGTACAGGTGTGTGTGGGGGGTGGGATGCTCAACCACAGAAGTCTGGTCAGACTGAATACATAATAAACAAGCAAAAAATTGGGGGAGCAAACCCTGAACATGTATATCTAAAGCCGGTGCAGCTATGGACCAAGCAACATGTATATTAAAAAAGAATAGCGCAACCATGCAAAAGAAATGATGATGCCTGCAGCTGCTGGCATTATTGCAGTATTTTTTTTTGTTTAGCCAACAGTTGGCTTTTTTGTAAAAGCTATCCTAGTGGCTAATTAGCTCCCGCATTGGTTTTACAAGCAGCAGCAGGGGGCGTTTCCTCCTCGTGAAAGCTGGCAAATGTACACAAGAAAAACAGAGGCACAAAGACATTGGAATGCCCAGAGGACTCAACAGGTTGTTTGCAAGAACATACACGGGTTGATTTACTAAAGGCAAATAGTCTGTGCACTGCACGTGCAATTGCTATAGATCTGAGGGGCACATGCAAGGAAATTTAAAAAAAAAAACAGAATTTTTGCTTACTGTGCACAGTATATTTGCCTTCAGTTTATCAATCTCACAGAGTCCCTGGGGGCAAGCTGGAGGACACTGAGAACAGTGGTGTATAATGATCACACTAGAAGATACTTGCAAATCGAATCCCTAGGAATCTCAGGGTCACAAGGAATCACTCAGAAAGTAGGACACTAAGGGGTGATCTACTAAAACTGGAGAGTGCAAAATCTGGTGCAGCTCTGCATAAAAATCAGCCCATAGGTTTTTTTTTGCCAAAGCCTAAGTGAGCAAGTGGAAGTTGGAAGCTAATTGGCTACCATGCACAGCTTCTCTCAGGTTTTATTAAATCAACCCCTAAGCGTCCTACTTTCTTAGTGACTCATTGTGACCTTGAGATTTCCCAAGAAACCAGGGACACGGGAAAGCACTGGGGGGGTCACTAGAATTCTACTCAGGAAGCAAGGGATGCAAGGAAGCACCAGGGGGTCACTATTAGGGGTAGGGCCATTCAACGCAAACATCAGCTGTACGTGTGTTCGCTGAACACACCAACAAATGCGGCGCTCAGCGGCGCTCTTGCAGTGGATTAATTGCTGATGATTGGCAAAAGCATGCACCTGACCTGTATGCTTTGGTCAATCACAGCAAAATGTACTGTGAGAGCCATGATTGGTCACACAGCCGTGTATAGTGTGTGACAATAGAGATTAGGTAGTTAGTGGATAGTGTGTGAGGTCAGTGTAGTGTACAGACATACCCCACTTTTAAAATGTATGGATATGTTGTAGTCCTGGTTCCCCTCTCAGTGCTACCCAAGTTTGGTGTCCCTGTCACTTATGGTTTGGGAGCAGTGCCATATCAAGCTGGCCAAGATTTCCCTTGAATGCCAATGTTAAAGACAGGGAGCAGTGCCATGTCAAGTTGACCAAGATTTCCCATAGATGCCAATGTTAAAAACAGGGAGCAGTGCCATGTCAAGCTGACCAATATTTCCCATAGAGTCCAGTGAGCACTGAAAGCTGAAAATTTGTCTGGGCAGGAAGGGGGTGAAAGTGCCCTGTAAGACACCTCCGGTCTTCTTCTCCCTCTGATGTCTTCTTCCTTTCCTACCCATTCACCAAAAAAGTGTCAAAAAGTAGGAACCACATGAAACAGTTTTTGACAAGTCCTTAATTAAAAATAAAAAAATTAAAAAAGTAGCGTTCCTTGATGTAAATCCGCCATCAATGTGGACGCCCGCCCGACCTGGAAAAAAAAAATACTTCCGCTTCTTGGGAGGCATCCCTCCACCTGCCTTCTGTCCGCTATGACAGCTCTTTTATCGGCAAGGGGCGAGACCACCTGGCTACATCACCCGGTGGAAACACCCCTTCTGACGTCACATGACATCACGTGATGTCAGAAGGGTGCAGTGCCACCGCGTGACTTCGACGGGTGGCCCCGCCCTTTGCCTGTATAAGAGCTGTCAAAGCGGAGAAAAGGCATTCAAAGGACTTGGTATGGACTGGGGGGGACTCCACGCCGTTTTGTACGTTTTTTTTATCTGTATTGCCGGGAGGCGGCAATACATTACAGCTGCGAGCAAGTTTAAATGACATTTATTCCTTTAGAAATGTCAGTATTGCTGCAGCAGGCTCCATACATCGTACAGATATGCCACTTTACAGGCAGACTAAGGGGACCCCCCAGGCACTATATTTAAAGGATTTTTTCATTTTTATTGTTTCACTTTATTGTTTGAATTGATACATGTCCCCCAGTGCAGTACCCGGGTCCCCATACACTTTTTATGGCAATAATTTGCAGATGAGCCTTTAAAATGAGGACTTTTGATTTTTTATGTTCGTGTCCTATCAACTTTAATAGAGTGTGAATGTTGTTCACTAGAAATTTTTCCCTATTCGAGAAGTTCTGGTGCGAACCGAACAGGAGGGTGTTCCGCCCACATCCCTAGTAACTAGGATTATTTTCTTCTAAGAAACACTGGGGGACACTAGGAATCCTTTCCACTAAAACACACTGGTGAAACTGGGAATCTTCTCCACTAAGGAACACTGAGGGACACTAGGAATCTACTTAGAAATTCAAAATCACTGGGGAACATGCCAACTAGCTGTTGCTCAGGTAATGCCGGAGGAAATGAGACCAGCTTAAATAAGGGAAATGGCCTGGCTGGGCAGGTAGCTAACTGAATCAACAGCAGAGGAGTAACCAGTGATAACAGCAGAACCTTGCAAATTAAAGCCATGAAACTACCTGTACCATTGTAATGACATCTAGTATTCTCAAGAGGTCAGCAAAAACAGTCTTCATATTTTTCTTATGACAGGTTTCCTTTAAGAAATGGTAAAGTGCATGTTATAAATAATGCCATGCTTCTGTATGAGGCATGTTTACTTGGATTGTACATTGTAGCTAGCACTTGTGTTGGTTTAAATTGTTCTGTAAAAAATGCTTTTTAATTGATGTAAAGTATATTTAAACCCAATTGCTAAAATCCCATATAAGCTTTTTTAAAACTTTTTTTATTTTAAATCTTTCAGTAATATTATATCTGGTGATCCTGTCATGAAGGTCCTTGTTTTGGCACTTTTGTTAAAATGTGACAACACTCTGTCCCGTCTCACAGTTGTGTTTCTGTGTTGTCACCTTATCACACAAGTTTCTGATGGAGACCACAAGTGGCCTTTTCAACATACATTACACAGGCATTGTTCGCGATTTTCACTATTAGTAAATCCACCCTGATAAATGCCATGCAGATGGGATGCATGTAGAGAGGCAGTGACTACGAAGGCTCCTTTCACATGGTTGCATCAGCATCCATTCAGGTCCATTTTTTAACCACTTCAAGCAAAATCAGGTACCTGTATATCATTTTGTTGAAGTGGTTATACTGCAGTCAGAGGCATCACCCTGGTACCATTTTTTAGAGCCAGCCATCAACTTTCATGTAATAACAATTGATGTAGCTAAATAGCCTCTCAGCCGTTATCACAAGCAGCAGGAGGGGACTTCCCACCCGGAGACCCGAGCAACCAGTTGGCACATCCGCCGGCTGGCCCGAGACCTAAACAAAGCCAGAATCGGCTTTGATCGGGTCTCTGATGTTGTAACCCAAGCGACTTACATCGCTTCCAGTTTACTCGGCAGCCAACGGCGCAAATTTAAAAAAATCCAAGGTATTCAAAAATGCCAATTTTGGCGTTTTGAAAACTTTGAAGTGCAGAGGAGGGGTTTGGAGTCTTTTAGATGCCAGATTCCTCCAAAAAGAATACCTGTCACTGCCTATGACTGTCGCAAGGGATATTTACATTTTTTTAAAGGAACAGTGCAAAAATGATAAAAAAAATAAATAAAAAAATAAATAAAAAATTTTAAAGCCCCTCTCTTCCCCGCATGCTTGCGCACCAAAGAAAAAGCATACGTAAGTCGCACCTGCAAATGTAAACAGTGTTCAAATCACACATGTGAGGTATCACCACGATCCATAGAGTGAGAGCAATAATTCTAGCAAAAGATCTTCTCTGTAACTCTAAGCTGGTAACCGTTAAAAAAAAAATGTAAAGTGTCGCTTATGGAGATTTTTAAGTACCGTAGTTTGTCTCCAATCCACAAATGTGCGCAATTTTAAGGCATAACATGTTAGGTATCTGTTAACTCGGCATAACAGCATCTTTCACAATATACACAAAAACTAGGCTCACTTTACTATTTCGTTTTTTGTTTTAATTCAGTTTTTTTTTTCCCCAAAAATTGTGTTTTAAAGACCGCTGTGCAAATACTGTGTGACATAAAATATTGCAATGACCACCATTCTATAGGGTCTTTACTAAAAAATTATATATAATGTTTTGGGGTTCTAAGTAATTTTCTAGCAAATAATATTGATTTTAACTTGTAAACAACAAGTGTCAGAAATAGGCTTAATATTGAAGTGGTTAAACAAGAACAAGTCTCTCTTTTTGTTCCGTTTTTAAAAAGGGAAGCATGTATAAATGGACAAACAGTCAGTTTTTGCATTGGTTGCTATCACCCGCCGGCGTCCCAACAACCAGTGACATAGCAGCATTCCCCTCTGACAGTAGAATGTAAACAAAAAGATATATTTAAAAAAATGGCAGACTGAATTCAGCTATGTGGGGAGGGGGGAAGCGTGTGCAAAGAGCCGACAATGTACTGTGGATGGGCAGCCCACACAGGCAAAGCAACATACCTGTACGTTACTGCCTGCTTAAGGTGCTTAAGGGTTTAGGCGCGACCCTCCGCTGGCACCCACAGTGATTGTACAAAGCAGGAGCCTGTCAGAAAGTCCCCTGCCAAGGATTCACTGGGGCCTGCTGTTCAGCTGTGTACAATCACAGCCCAGAGCACCGTGTTGACAAACAATTAACACAGAGCTCTGTACAGAGGGAATAATCTCTCTGTTCCTTATCCCTGCAAAGCAGGGACAAGATACTAAGAGATCTGTTAGTAAAAGCAGCACACTTTACACATATTACACATAGTTAGGCACATACAGTATTTAACCCCTTGATCGCCATAGATGTTAATCCCTTCCTAGCCAGTGTCATTAGTACAGTGGCAGTGTATAGTATTATCACTGATCACTATATTAATGCCACTGGTGATGTCATCAGTGGCAGTTAGTAAATTCCCCCAGCATCATTTAGTGCCAGATTCCCCACCGCACGATTGCAGTCCCACTATAAGTCACTGATAGTAGTATTAAAAAAAAACAATAAAAATTTATATTTTTATATATATATATATATATATACACACATATACCATAGTTTGTATAATTTGTAAGAGTTATAACTTTTACACAAACCAATCAATATTGATTTATTGTGATTTATTCATTCATTATTGGGATTTTTTTTTAATCAAAAAGACATGTTGTAGAATACATTTTGCCCAAAATGTATCAAGAAATTAACTTATTTTTTTTTATTATTATTATTGGATATGCTTTATAGCAGAAAGTAAAAAAAATTGGTGGGGTTTTTATTTTTCAGAATTTTCGGTCTTTCTTAATTTAGATCGCAAAAAAATTTAAAGCACAGTGAAGATCAAATACCACCAAAAAAAAAAAAACTGTGTTAAAATAAAATGTATACATTTCTTTTGGGTGCAGAGTTGCATGACCACGGAATTGCCAGATAAAGTAGCGCAGTGCTAAATTGCAAAAAATGGTCTGGTAATTAAGGGGGTAAACTCTTCCAGAGCTCAAGTGGTTAATACACATTTATATGCAATATGGGAATTATTGCAAGTAAAAAAAAGTTTGTGTTTTACTGCAAGCAAAAGTGCGTGTAAACAAAGGCTAACCTGCTGGAGAATTAGCATACTGAATCATTGTGACTTACAGCATCTGCTCCAAATAGCTGAAAACCTGAACATTTTCAATCTGGTCAATTCTGAATTTTTCCAAAGTGGGTTTGTTGAAGCGCTTAGTGCAGTCCATAGAACTTGTTGAAATCATCATTATCAGAAGATTGGAGAATCTGGCAGCAGTTTCAATCATGATTCATTCTTTTCAATTATCATGTAGGTTTGGTTATATAATTAACCCATGCCTCATTAAGATGTAATGTGAAGTAATGGTCTTCTGCTCTTTATATCATAAAGAGAATCACAAACAAAAAAATGGTTGAAAATAGTTTTACAACTTTACTTAGATCATTGTACATTAAAAGGCAGCCTTTTACATTTTAATTGTTATTACCTTTAAATGCATATGCTATATAATTTCCTTGGAAATCTTTTGTGGCAAAAATTGCACACCGTAGATAATGGGCAAAAGCAGAAAACTCAGTGTTTTGAGTGTCTGTGTACTGGGTGTTATTAAAAAAAGAGGAAATTGAATCAAGGCCATATAACTACCCTAAAACACTGATTGTGGCTGAGCAAAGGAAAGTGTGCCAGTTACAGGTCATTGGGTAGACATTGTTTCCTGCTCAGAAGCTCAGTAGGTTGCTCATTCTTGAGCCTAAAAACCACTCTCCCTCCTCCCCACTCACATGTGACTTTCAAAATCAATAGTAATCATTTCACCTTGTGTGTTTCTGACTTCGCTACTCTAATAGCCGTACAAGAAATATCTTTTGGAAGAATAAAAAAAATGTCATCGAAACAATGTGTTGACTTTCTTGTAAAGAGAATATTAGGCAATGGAGATATTGAGCATACAAAAAATATACTATCTTTTTATAAGATTTTAGTTCAGATATTCAAAAAATGGACATCACAAAATCCTTTTAAGATGTGTTTTTTTTTTATTAGCAGTAAGGAAACAGGTCAATGTATTGATGAATATTTAAACATATTCTACAGCAAAATAAAGCTTTGAAGATAAATTTGAGGCGCTATATCTCAAGGTGCTAAGTGCAATAAATAAACAATTAATTACAATTAAAATGAAATGAATTCAGTATTAAAAATCTGATTCATATAATGAACAATTGATAATAAACAATATAATAATAACATTATGATTGAAAGGGAGCTTAAAAGACCAAAAGTGATAGGTTAAAATAAATATAAAAAGTTATTTTAGGTTTCCAGAACAGCAATTCCAACCAAGTTGTGCCAAAGTGCATAATAGGATCTTCTTGTTAAAAAGTGCTAGTGCTTGATAATCCTTCACCCATTAGTAAGAGGGTCACTCACCAAAGGACTAAGGGCCTCCAGGACCCAGCTCGCTTTGCTATATATTCCAAATTGGATATCCTTCTTGTGGATGGAATGGACTCCCTGGATAGCCCCCTGTGGAGGAAAGCTGATTACTGGATTAGGATTCCTGGCCGGCAGTATCTGCATCAGCAGTTAAAAAAACAAAGCTTTGACAGACATGTAGCATTATTCAAAGGCTGCTTATTCCTAAAGATTAGCAAGGAAAGTTGAGTTCACTGTACATTCAATTAATCAAAAAAAAATTGCAAACCCCAACTATATCAGCAAAACCAAATAACGTCTATGAGGGCTGAATCATATGATTTTTTTTTTAATGGCCTTTTCTATGGCCTGTTTGTAAGCTTTTGGGGGAAAAAAGGGCATGTGTAACACATATCAATGCAGAAAAAATAAATTAATTAACTTTCGCTCGCCGGCCACTTTAACCACTTTACCGCTGCTCACTAGAGCTCTACTGCGGCAGAGTGGCTCGATAACGTCTGGCGATGTAGACCTACGTCGCCAGACATTCCCCTCTCTCAGTCACAGCGGGAGCCGGGCCAGGGGAGGAGAGGCGATGATCACCGCTGCTCTTCCCCGATCGTCGGGGAATCGAATGTGGAGATCCGCCCGCTTGTGTAAACAAAGTGGGCGGATCTCCCAAGTGACAGGCAGGGTCAGATTGCAGGGTTCAGCATAGCTGAACCTGCGATCTGTCCCTGTGTCACTCAGTCCCCTCCCCCCACACACGTTAGTAAGCACCAGGCAAACATTAACCCCTTGATCACCAATAAAAATTAACCCCTTCCCTGCCAGTGTCATTTTTACAGTAACAGTGCATATTTATAGCACTGATTACTGTAGTAATGTCACTGGTACCCCCAAAAGTGTCAAAAATGTCAGTCAAGGGTCGGATCTGTCCGCCGCAATGTCGCAGTCCCGCAAAAAAAAAAGCAGATCGCCGCCATTCCCACACCAAAAACGACAGAAATCTTTCCCTTAGTTAGTAAACACAATAACTTTTGCACAAACCAATCAAAATACGCTTATTGTGATTTTTTTTACCAAAAATATGTAGCAGAAAACAAATTGGCCTAAAATGATAAAAAAAATTTTGATTTTTACATTTTTTTGGGGGGGAATTTCATATAAAAAATTTTGAAAAATATTGTTATTTTTTCAAAATTGTCCCTCTTTTTTTGTTTATAGCGCAAAAAATAAAAATCGCACAGGTGATCAAATACCACCAAAAGAAAGCTCTATTTGTGGGAAAAAAAGGACGTAAATTTCGTTTGGGTACGGCATTGCATGACCGCGCAATTGTTAGTTAAAGTCACACCGTGTCGAATCGCAAAAAGTGGCCCAGACGTAAGACAGCAAAATCCTCCGGTGGTAAAGTGGTTAATAGGTACATCTTGGTAGCACCAGGTTGGACCCCCCCTTTTGCCTTCAGAATTGCCTTCATTCTTCATGGCATAGATTCAACAATGTGTTGAAAACATTCCTCTGAGATTTTGGTCCATATTGACATGTTAGCATCACGCAGTTGTTTTGTCAGCTGCACATCCATGATGCAAATCTTCCATTCCACCACATGCCAAAGGTGCTCTATTGGATTGAGATCTGTTGACTGTGGAGGCCATTGGAGTACATTGAACTCATTGTCATGTTCAAGAAACCAGTGGTGAGATAATTTGAGCTTTGTGACATGGTGCATTATCCTGCTGGAAGTAGCCATCAGAAGATGGGAACACTGTAGTCATAAAGGGATGGACATGGTCAGCAACATTACTCAGGTAGGCCATGATGTTTAAATAATGCTCAACTGGTACTAAGGGGCCCAAAGTGTGCCAAGAAAATACCCCCTACTCTTCTGCTGATGTAGCCCATCTGCTTAAAGGTTTGATGTGTTGTGTGTTCAGAGATAGCATTCTGCATACCTTGGCTGTGAAGAGTGGTTATTTGAGTTACTATTGCCTTTCTATCAACTCAAACCAGTCTGCCCATTCTCCTCTGACCTCTGACATCAACAAGGCATTTTCCTCCACACAACTGCCGCTCACTGGATATTTTCTCTTTTTCAGACCATTCTCTGTAAACCTTAGAAATGGTTGTGCGTGAAAATCCCAGTAAATCAGCAGTTTTTGAAACCCTCAGACCAGACCAGCCCACCTGGCACCAACAACCATGCCACGTTCAAAGTCATTACTCCCGACGGGGGCAGCTTCCAGCAGTGACCGGAGTCTGTCCTCTCCCCTTTGTAGTCTTTCAGACTCTGCAAATGATGTAATTTCCCTTATCTCTGATGGTGGGTGGGATTAAATACATCCTAATTAGCATTCAATCCCACCCAGTCACACCTACAAAAAGAGACCAAACCTCCTAAATCCCACTTCATATAATGTACATAGCCTTCTGTGAAAGATAGCTGTGCTGATGCTAGGAGGGATTAAATAGATCATGATTAGCCCTGGTTCACACTAGCAGGACATGAAAGTTGTGCAACTTCCAGCACAACTTTGGCTTCCCCGCAACCAGGTGTGACTTCAAAGCGACTTTACTGATAAGAAGCATTCCTATGCTACTTTGATGGATCAGTATTTTTTCTTTAACCCTCACCTCTCCTCCTAAATCATCTTTTCTGCCTAAAAATGTCCTCCTTAGTACATTCTATTCACACCTGAGTGTAGCGGAAACGCATTTGTCTGCTCACAATTTTCCACACGTTTTTTAAAGTGTAAACATGCCTTGCACATAGGGCAGCTTGTTCACTTGAATGGGCTACCCTATGTGCCAGAGGCGTAACTAGAGCCTTCAGGGCCCCGATGCAAGAAACCATGAAGGGCCCCCCCAGATCCCTGGCCGGGGCCCTTCCCTTCAAGCCCAGGGCTCTTCCCACTAATCCTGGGGCTCTTTACTCTCGTTGCATGGCCTTTTATTACGGTCCCGCAGCAGGATCCTTTCACAAGTTCTGCAGTGGGCTCCCTTCCTGCAATCTTGGGGCCTCCCCACAGTGGTGCAATGCCAGGGCCCGGTCGCAAGTGTGACTTTTGCAATCCTGGAAGTTCACCCACTGGTTTGCTACTGGGCCCCCTGGAGCATGGGGCCTGGTAGCAATCGTAACCCCTGCAACCCCTGTAGTTACGCCCCTGCTATGTGCGACAAATGTCCCAAACTAGCAGTAGAACATGTTCAGTCTTGGAGTGACTTCAGCGCTCTTTTTGGTGCATTTGTAGCACGTTTTGTCAAGCAGCAAAACACACATCTGTTAACCATGATTGGGGTGTCATTAACAATTAGGTTGCATTTACATTGGCCTGTTTTCAAATGCATGGCAACCCACACAAAAAACACATACTTTGCCACACATTTCAGAAGTGCGCTGCGAACATGCATTGCATTTGTGTCACCATAATGGCAAGGCAAACGCAATGCAGGTTCCTGAAACCTACGGCAAAGCACAAGTTTTCTGTGCGCGCTGATATGAATGAATTCTAACACGCAACACACTTTGCTGTTTTTTTTTTTTTTTTGTAAACATTTGGCATAGCTTACATTTTCTTGCAGGTTGCTTTGCATTAAGAAACGTGCAAAGGCGAACAAATGGTAGCGCAAGTGCAACGTGCATTAAAACTTGTTTTTGAAACAAGGCCATGTGTTTGGAAACGCACAGATATGAACGAATGGTAAAGTGTTTTGGGGACATGCAGCAAAGAGTGTATGGTAGAGTGAATGGTAGAGTGTTTTCTTGTAGGTTACCGTGCATTTTGAAACACGCAGATGCAAAATAATGGTAACACAAGCAGGACACGCATTGCTCATCAGTGCCGCCAATCAGTGCCACCTATTAGTGCCCTTCAGTGCCACCTATTAGTGCCCATCACTTCTCATCAGTGCTTCTTTATCAATGCCCATCAGTGCCGCCTATCAATGCCCATCAGTACAGCCTCATTAGCACACATAAGTGATGGAGAAAAATGTTATAACAGAAACTAATAAAAAAATAAAAATCCAAATTGGCATGAGAAGGAAGGGGGTGAAAGTTCCCAGTAGGCAAGTGGTTAAGGAGCAAAAGGATAAGATATAGGACAACAATAAAAAATTCAGTGATTGTTTTCTGTTTTCACTCTCCATGCTTCCAGAGGCCAAAACACTAAAGAATCCGAAACCCAAAGATTTTATATTTGAAGAGGAAGGATGAGCTTGGGTTTATTCCAAACTTGTGCTCAGACCCAACCCTACATTAAGTTGTCATACTCTCTCACCGCTGCCCAATGAACTGTTGCCAGGACCAATCCCCAATCTACAACTGCACGAGCGCAAAAGGGTGAGGATGCTCATGACATCATTGATATATTATGTATAGTATAGTATAGTATAATGTATTAGTAATTCTTTATTGTAACAATGTTGCAAAGGCTTAAAAAAACATAAAATCATAACTGTCAAGGGCCATTTCCTATGTAAACACATTTATCCTACACATAGACCCTAAATGTTTTTAGCCTCTGCAACTTTTTCACAATATGGCCATAATTCACATAAAGGCTATACACTGCCAAGAATCAATGTAGATTTAAAGGTTTACATGCAAAGAGCCATTATACCTGTCATTGATTTTTTACAGGCATCCTGGACATGGATGATCACACACATGTGATCCCCACTGAAAATGTATGCTGATTTTTGGTGAGGCAGTTTTGGATGTGTAATTCAATTCTAAAATGTGTTGACTGCTGCAAGTGCCATTACATTATTTTCTTTGGATTATGATAGTTTTCTCTATTTCAGATACAACAGGTATCTATGGCAGTCCCTCCTTTAACAACTTGTTCAAGGGCATCTAAACCAAAAAATAAAAATGTCATTTATTGCAGCTCACCAATTTAGATGAGTTCCCTGCATCAGTTTATTTTTTATTTTCAATTGGTAATCCTAAGAATAATACACAACCTGTTCTGGGGTGGATGAGCTCACTCCATTCTAACTATGGAAAAAGCCATGGTTGCCACCCAGCCTGCCTTTGTTCATCTTTAATACACGGGGGGTGGAGAGATTAGTAATCTACAAAAGTAAGGTAACACTTCCAGATCAGTGACAAGGACAATGCATTTCTGGCAAGACCAATAGGTACTTTCTGTATTTGCTGAAAATGTTCTTAGCCGGTAAAAAAGATAACAAATTCAGCCTTCACATCTAGAGACTGGTAAACTGCAATATGTACAAATTTTGTATTTGGGTTATGCTGTAATTTAATCTGAGAGTAATTAATCTTGAAAAAATAACTTCGGGTTTCGGCGCCGTATGCGGTAGCTGCCTTCCTCGCGGCTCCCGCAGCGGGACTCATATACCGGCATACTACACTGGCCCCACCGCCTCTCCTTGCATCTCTTCCAGCCCCGTAGCCTCCACGGCCCCCGCTGACATCTACCATCCACCTCCGCCAACCGCGCACGGAGCGGTATTTAGAGAAACCGGCCCAGCGCTCCCACCTGGGTGCGCCGCAAATTGAGGTCGCGGCCTGCACCGCTGGAGCGTCTGCTGACACTCACATGGAGACAACTCAGGAATCCACCTCCACAATGCCTCCCACAGGGGACCCCTCCACTGTCCGCATTGCCCAAGTGGTCGTGGCTCTCCTCTCTCCCACAATTACAGCATCAGTGTAGAGGGCTGTAGCCGCAGGCATGGCAGACATTAAAAGGGAACTTGAGAACCGCCTCTCCAGCGTTGAAGATGAGCTGTATCAGTCTCAAACCACTGAACAAACTCAGGACAAACTTAACCAGCACATTATGCAAAAACTGGAAGATCTTGAAAATCGTGCCCGAAGGAGCAATCTTCGGTTTATTGGGGTCCCGGAGTCGGTCGCCCCCTCCGCGATCCCAGACTTGTGTGCAAGGAAAATTCCTGAAGCTCTGGGTCTCAAGGGTGTCTGTCTGGTGGAAAGAGCGCACCGCATTGGGCCTCTACTCTGAGGAGCGAAAGTCACAGTGAGCGATAATTGTCAAGTACTTGAATTATGCTGATAAGTCGGCTATATTGCAAAAATTCAGACAATCTAAAAATGTTCAAATCGACGGTATCAAGATCCTGATTTTTGACGATTACTCTGTAGAAGTTGCTAAAAAGCACTTCCAAACCGTCTGTTCCAAGCTGCACAACGAGCATATAAAATTCACCTTAGCGTACCCGGCAACTCTGCGCTTATGGTCTCCTGATGGCAAACAGCTATCCTTCCAGGATCCCTCAGAAGTGGAGGCATTCCTCCGATCCCTCCATATTGATGTACAGGGGCAAGAACCATCTACCAGGCTATTTTCTTTCTTACGCCCTTTAACCCGAAGGAGCCCTCGCAAAGAATCTCCTAAGCGTCCAAAATATTCTACGGTATTAAGCTCTCACCGCTCGGATCATCATCGCTGAATGCTCTCTTCTGCAGGAAACGGTAGCCTGAGTTCCCTTTTGGCTGACACTCTCATCTCCCTTTGAGGTAACCTGGGCCATTGCCCCCCCGCCCCCCCCACGGGTATCCATATGCTTTTTGCTATGTATCTGATATACTGCTGTGTTATAGATTTTCATAGTTGTTGCTTTTGTTTTCATTGTCTCCGTCTCATCTCTCTTATGTTAGCTCTGTGGAAGGTCGCTATGCCCTCGCCATCCTATTGCACTCAGGACTCGGCTGCACCTCCCACCTTGGGGCCTCCTTTGCCCTTTTTCATCTTGGATGAGTCCGCGCTTGGGGAGCGGCACTCCACAGTGAAAGCATGCGGAAGAAAGAGAAGTACGTGAGTGTATATTGTTTACTGTTCTACTCAGTTGTTTGGTTATTCCCTTTTTCCCAGTCCTGTGCTGATCTCCACCTTCTTCAATCTAGGGCGGATCTCTTATCATGCTTGCCTTATTCCCCTTCCCTGGGTTACTTTTATCTGGGGACAGTTCCCCTGTCTGAATCTAGGAACACCCTCCTTCGTAGTAATTTGATCTCTCATACAAATACTTAACTCCTGTTAGTCCTTAAACCACCATGAACATATTTTCCTTTAATGTCAGGGGCCTACGGTCACTCACCAAACGTGCTGAGGTGTTATGACACCTCAGTAGGCTTAAAACAGATATAGCACTCCTCCAGGAATCACATTTACCACTAACTGACTGTCCCCGCATGCGAACATTTTGGGTGGGCACGGTTCTGGGATCTGCGGCCCCTGGCTGTAAGACTGGGGTTCTTATCCTCCTGCACAAATGCCTCTCTTTTGACATAATATCCACTGAATCTGACCAAGATGGCCGCTATATCTCAACCCACCTCCACTTTAATAATAACGACCTTATATTGACCAATATACACTTTTTACTCTCATCCCCATAGGGTTTTTTCTAGGATTGACTAGCTCCGACAATCTTCTCCCTAGACTAGATAACGCCACCATCCATGACCAAGCTATAACGGACCATGCCCCTATCTCTGTTACATTGGACCTCTTGGACTCCCTGACTAAACCCCCCCTGTGGAGATTCCCCTCTTTCATGCACAACAACTCTGACTTTATCTCGTATATGGATCGAGCCTGGGCGGAGTACTGCAAACTCTTCTCATGACTCTGACCCCAACCTTTTCTGGGAAGCGGGAAAGGCTTTCCTGAGAGGGGGATTATCCCGTACGCAGCTGCATACAAAAAAATGCCAATTCCAAATTCCAAGTCGCCAGCGAGCATCTTCGGACGGCTCAACGAAATCTCATGACCTCTGATTCTCCAGCCAACAGAACAGCATGGTCAGAATCCAAGTCAGCTTTTGGCACATGGACCGACACAGTGGAATCTTTGAAAACAGCCCATTTTGCAGCCACCATTCATAGGTATGGTAACAAAGCTGGAAAAATACTTGCAAAACTTTGCAGAGTCCCGTACATACCTACCCATATCACGTCCCTGTGAGACCACACTGGCAGGGTGGTGAATGACCCTCAGGGGGTCCAGTCCGTTATGCATAGGTTCTATTCTCTGCTCTACGCCTCTGACCCCATAGATACACATGTTGCTGATTACTTCCTTCAGGAAGCGACCCTCCCCAAGATCTCCCCGGACCAACTAGACATATTAAATGCCCCCATCACCCAAACGGAAATTTTGATCACCATTAAATCTTTAGCCAGCAATAAAGCCCCCAGTCCCGATGGTCTCTCTGGAGAAATCTATAAGACTCTCTCGACTCAAATAACTCCCACTTTGGCCAAAGTCTACTCCTCGATATGGGTGGGGGGTGGCTATCTTCCCACGGGTAACCAGGCTATCGTCAAACTCATAACCAAAAAAGACAAAGACCCCGTCGAACCCGGTTCCTATAGACCCATTTCCCTACTCAATTTGGATGTGAAAATCTTGAAAAATAGTTGAGACTTGTTTTACCCATTCTGGGTTAAAACATCTCTTATTATCACAGATACATACTGTGTATAGCGCCTTCAATTTAAATAACGCTTTACGGATATATTGTGCATTCAATTTAGTCCTTGCCCTCAAGGAGCTTACAATCTAAGGTCCCTAACTCACATCCATAGATATACATACTATGGCCATGAATTTAGACATATCAAATAACCTACCAGCAGGTCTTTGGAGTGTGGGAGGAAAGCAGAGTATCTGGCGGAAACCCACACAGGCACAGGGAGAGCATACAGACTCAAAGTAGGTAGTCCCTTGTTAAAATTTGAACAAATGGACCTAGTGCTGCTGGGGAGGATTATTTTATTTATCAGTATCTTGCTGTTCCAAAGTCACAAGGACAGATATTTTTGGTAAAAATCTCCCCAGTGGAGTCACATACAGAAAAGACCCCCTAAGAAAAGTTCTAACAATTTTTCACTCTACCCAAACCTGAAAAAAAGTTTTCATTGGAGTTTGCATCTACATATATATTTCAAATAAACATTTAGTGTAAAAAACAATAGTATCCCTTTAAGGATTAATTTTAATTAATCAAAATAGACAATTATGAGGGTCTGCATGGCTTTGGGTTTTGGATAGCTCCTATTCACTTTTGTTGATGTAATACCTATTTATATCATTGACTGAGATTTGAAAAACTAAAGATTTAAAATTATGTATTTTACAAGTGTACATCAGTGATGTAAGGGGGGTATACTATGGCTTGATAGACAATGTATAGGCAGCCATTTTTCCTTTGCTCCTACAAAATCAGCAAATTGTTATGAATTTTAAGCCATATACCCATAGTATTGATAAACATTTTTCATGTACCATTTGAGCCAGTCCCATTTGTATATCATACATTGATTTTGCAATAGAGATTTTTTATGGAAAGTTCCTATACAGCCTTTAACCACTATGTGAATATACTTTACAATTATGTAAATATACCCTTTTTAAAAAAAACATATTTAGATACAAGTTTGGAACATGTGCTACTGGCTCCGGGGGTCCTTCCATTCGTCCAAAAGAGGTAAAGCACTCTTGATCTGATCACCAAAGGGTATCCAAAGAAGCTGCTTACCAAATCAATATGGTCACCCAAATCAATGGATAAACCTCAGCTAGCTTATTATCTGCAGAGAGATCCGCCAGGTATTATTCGCTTGTAGCATGGAACTCATGATGGAAGCTCCGGTGCCATAAAAATAAAAATGGACAAAAACATAGCATAATACCGTACACACAATCGAAAATTAAAATGAAAAACGTTGCACTCACATAAAAATCCAATGTTTGAGCATATATTCCGTGCAAGATAGGAAAAAACAGGAAAAAGGACCACAAGTCAATCCATTAAATCCATTAGGTCTATCCATTAAATTGGATGACCATCTACATCAGGTAAGCAGCCTTTGGAACATACACCAGAGTGTTTTTTTTCTTCTAGCATACATAGTGACGCATATGTGCTGGGACTTGTAGTTCTTCATATCCATATTTCACTTATTTTGAATTGCCACTATTATTTGGACTTTTTATTGATTTATCAAGGACTCACAATTCACAATAACTGTTCATTTATATATTATGTTTTATATAATTTCTTTGAGCGTCACTTGCTGACATTATTTCCCTATTTTATTATTTATTGGGTTAAGCGCAACACATATCAGGCCCAATGCCTGGAAAAACTGCTACACATACTGTGTATATATATATATATATATATATATATATATATATATATATGTGTATATGTAGCAATATTTCCAGGCATTGGGCCTGAGGTGGGTCTGCCATTGTTACCGGAAACACTTCCAACACATTTAAGTGTGAGAGTTGAGACAATGACCATTCCGGTATCTTTGGTTTGTTTTGTTTATTTTATAATGGGGATGGGAGAAGGGAATGAGTGGGATACTCCTCTGGCTCAACTGGGTTCAACTGGGACACTTTGTAGAAAAATGCCTATTAGCGCTGTCCTGATGCCAGCTGAATGCTGACCAATGCTTCCTGGTGCTTTAAATACTTGTTCTGCTGAAAGTGCTGAAACTTTGATTTTAACTCCTTGGTTAACTCCAGGACTGTAATGATCCTTGACTCTTGACACTCTGTATAGCTCAAAAAGTCCTGTGTATGACTCCCTCCAGCCCTTCACTGACTGAGGTAGCTCCTTGTAACTTCTTGTACTGTTGCAATTCTTAACACTGCACACTTAACTCTTCAGGGCCCAACCGCTGGCCCCCCCTCTACATTTCCAGGGTCCTTTCATTAGGCAACCCCCTTTACACTTCAGGGTCCTTTCACTAGGCAACCCCCTTTACACTTCAGGGTCCTTTCATTAGGCAACCCCCTTTACACTTCAGGGTCCTTTCACTAGGCAACCCTCTTTACACTTGCAGGCTCTAGGATCCCTGGGACCTTTACTGGAGTGGTCCCCTCTACACTAGGCAGACCCCAGGGGCAATTCACAGTACTCACGACCTTGGAAGGCTTTCCTGGACTGAAACCCTCTTTCTCCACTGGTCCTCGGCACACCCTATCCTCTCTGCAGCTCAGCTCTCCCTTCTGGATACTCAGGCAGCCGCCCAAGACATCTGATCCTTCTGACAGGAGGAGAGACAGCCGTACTCTCCCTCCTGGGACCCTGCTTCCCACCAAAGATGCTGCGTTGTGCGCTCCCCTCAGACTTATATCCCCTCCCAGGATCCTATGCGGCAGAATCTGCCTTCTGGGGTAGATACAAGCCCAAATGGGCCACTGATTGGATTTCCTCCACCGCACCCAATGAGAATCCTCTCACAGAGCCAGTGGGGAGACTCCCCTTTCAGTAACCACACCTGGGAGTCATGACAGCCCAGCTGAAATCATGGCCCTGCTGTTAGGAAGCCAAGACTCACTATACTTTAACCTAGCACCTACCTGTAGGGTGCTACATTGTTTCTGAGATGCGTAGAGTGCAATTGTAGAACACCCTTTAGGTTACTTCAAGTGTTGTTAATGTCACACTTTTACACCAGCCGCAATCTGTTTTTATTAATGCATTGTCTATGTAATTAAAGTTTGTACCTATTTTTTATACTTTATCTATTTTCTGTTCTGGTCATTTGAGCTATATGGGCCTAAAACATCCCTAGGGTGTTTGTATTTATAACTTCTATACCCATTTGGGATGTGGTCCTACAGTATCTATTTCCTGTATAAACCTCCAGTTTATGATGTAAGGGAGCTATATGGACATAGCAATACAGCACAAGGAGCAATTGTGGTGTGCACAGTGCAGAAGCAAAAAGCAACAAAGTCTTTTTGATTCCTAATTAGTTTATATAGGTAGTGCACATTGCATATAATCATTGCTTTTTTGGGCTCTTTAACTGAATAAGTCTTACAGAGCTGTATATGGATGAACCAACCTTTGGATGCTTTGGTGTCTTTGTCCCAAAAACCTGAATCTTCATATAGTTTGACTGCGCGTGCACTTAATGCAGCTTCTACTAAGTTTGCACCTTCTCCTCACTGACTAAATGTGACCAAATGTCCCAGTTCCAGTTTTCTCTCCTTTTATCTACAAATAATAATGTCTCAAAAGCTCCAATTAATTTTAAAAAGTCATGAAACTCAATAAATGTACAGCTGTCAACAGAATACCAGTTGAAGGGAAATCTTCCAATTCGAACACCTGTTTGGGTGATGACTGTCTAAGAGGGGAATTACCATAAACATATATAAATATGGGAAATGGATGAATATGACCAGTGTTACTGGTTGTGATACTGGTTGTTATTAGGATTTTTGTTCAAACTTTGACAGTTAAGAAGTATAGTATAAATACCAACAATTAAAAATGTTAATAATAAATCCAGTTTATTTAAAAACATTCACAGGGGAGGTTCTTATTGAATATGTTTTAATTATATTAGCTACTTACTTACCAATATGCATTGTACTGACATTAAACCAAAAAAAAAAAAAAAAAAGACTAATATTGATTAAATTAAGTTTGACCAAAGAAATCTGGTAAAATTGAAAATTTTATAAAAAATAAATTTTGGTAGAAATGTTATTTTCTGCATACCATTTTAGTAATAGACTATGCCACTGCTTAAAATAGAAATGTAATTTCAAACATTTTGTATGTTTTATGCAGTTTTCACTAATATGCTTTCAATATTTTTTTAAATGTTGGCAAACATTCATTTATGTATTTAATTTTGCAAACATTGATTAAAAAAATAAAAGTGTACCTAAAATATTTACTTATGGGAGAAGTAAAATAAAAAAAAGAAAAAAAGCTCAGTATTGTTTTCGGTGTGCATTGATTTCCCCTGTGCTGTTTATTGTTTTAATAAAAGAAGCTCATAACATTAATGAATCACATACAAAAGAATAATAAAAATAAAAAAATATATACAGTATTGCTACATGACATGAAAAAGAATGCTGAATCTCAGCAAAAATATAAATAATGAAATTTAGTATTATGATAGAAGGAGCCAGCTTTTGTTTTGTTGATTTTAATTAATACCAAATACTGTACAACAATAAAATGCACAGTAAAAATATCAAGGAAAATTTATGTTTATACTTTTTAGCTCACTGCAGTAATGCCATTATTAGCACAGTATGCTGTGGATTGATAATTCCTCATGAAGAAATATTCATTTGTTGTTTGATGTTTACTTTTAACATTCAAATCAGGCTTCTAATGAAGGCTTTCCCAAATCATGTATTAATCATCGAAAACATAAATATGTTTTGAAACAGTGGTGGTTCATTTTTTTGTAGCTTTCATTGTGCTATCTAAAATAAATTGTATGTGTATATTTATTTATCTATCTATATATATATACATATATATATTTATATATACTGTATATACAGCTGCAAGAAAAAATATGTGAACCCTTTGGAATGATATGGATTTCTGCACAAATTGGTGATAAAATGTGATCTGATCATCATCTAAGTCACAACAATAGACAATCACAGTCTGCTTAAACTAATAACACACAGAGAATGAAATTTTGCCATGCTTTTATTGAACACACCATGTAAACATTCACAGTGCAGGTGGAAAAAAGTATGTGAACCCTTGGACTTAATATCTGGTTGAACCTCCTTTGGCAGCAATAACTTCAACCAAACATTTGCTGTAGTTGCAGATCAGATGTGCACAACGGTCAGGAGTAATTCTTGAACCTTCCTCTTTACAGAACTGCTTCAGTTCAGAAATATTCTTGGGATATCTGGTGTGAAATGCTTTCTTGAGGTCATGCCACAGCATCTCAATCGGGTTGAGGTCAGGACTCTGACTGGGCCACTTCAGAAGGCGTATTTTCTTCTGTTTAAGTCATTCTGTTGTTAATTTACTTCTATGCTTTGGGTCATTGTCCTGTCGCAGCACCCATCTTCTGTTGAGCTTCAGCTGGTAGACAGATGGCCTTAAGTTCTCCTGCAAAATGTCTTGATAAACTTAGGAATTCATTTTTTCTTCGATGATAGCAATCAGTCCAGGCCATGACGCAGCAAAGCAGCCCCAAACCATGATGCCCCCACCACCATACTTCACAGTTGGGATGAGGTTTTGATGTTGGTGTGCTGTGCCTCTTTTTCGCCACACATAGTGTTGTTTGTTTCTTCCAAACAACTTAACAGACTCCAAACAGACTGTGATTGTCTATTGTTGTGACTTAGATGATAATCAGATCACATGTTATGACCAATTTGTGCAGAAACCCATATCATTCCAAAGGGTTCACATACTTTTTCTTGCAGCTGTGTATATATATATATATATATATATATATATATATATATACATACACTGCATATATACATTACACGTGCATTTACTGTATATATGTATGCGTTTTGATATGAGAAATTTGTTTAAAATGCATTGTCACAATTTTAGACAAGTCTAGACTTCTGTGCAGCCAGAGCATCCAATCATGTCTAATTGGACTCTGTAATGATCACTCTGAAAATGTATTGAAAGGAACTCTGTTGCATGCTGGTGTGGCATAGAAAAATCCTGCCTTTGAGCCCTATACATTTGAGGCTGGATTTCATGTGCATTTTCATGCATTTTTACGCGTGTTATCAAAAATATAATGTTTTTATGCCCTCCAATAGGAGTGACAATGTATCAAATAACACAGTTTAATGAATCGCACAGATGTTGACCAACACCATTTAATACTTGCACATTTGTCAAATTGTAAAGGGTAAATGGGCCCAATGTTTACATTTTTAAGGAACCCATTCACATCTATGTGTTGTTGTGGCATTTATTTTGCATGGCACCACCAAATCAAAAATGCAATGCACCACAAAGTACCTGCTCTACAACACACATTTTTGGTGATGCATAAAAAAGCCTATTCAAATTAATGGAAATTAATGGGCTACCTTGATGTAATGCACAAAAACCATTTAAGGACCAGAAGGATTTGCCCCCTTAATGACCAGGCTATTTTTTGCGATTCTGCACTGAGTTACTTTAATTGACAATTGCGCGGTCGTGCAACTTTGTACCTAAATAAAATTGATGTCTATTTTTCCCCACCATTAGAGTTTTCTTTTGATGGTATTTGATCATCTCTGCGATTTTTATTTTTTGCGCTATAAACAAAAAAAAAGCAACAATTTTGAAAAAATAAAAACAATCTTTTTTTTTTACTTTCTGCTATATAACATTCCCAATACAAAAAAAAAATTCAAATCAAACTTTTTCATCATTTTAGGCCAATTTGCATTCTGCCACACGTTTTTGGTAAAAAAAAAAAAAAATCCCAATAAGTGTATATTGTCTGGTTTGTGCAAAAGTTATCGCATCTACAAACTAGGGGAAAGATTTATGTCATTTTTATTTCATATATTTTTTTTTTTACTAGTAATGGTGGTGATTAGGGATTTTTAGCAGGACTGCAACATTGCGGCGAACAGATAGGACCCCTAACTGACATTTATGATACTTTTGGGGGGACCAGTGACATTACTACAGAAATCAGTGCTAAAAATATGCACTATTACTGTACTAATTACACTGGCAGAGAAGGGGTTACACCAGGGGTGATCAAAGGGTTAAATGTATGCCTTGGGGGTGTTTTTGAACTGTGAGGGAGATGGGCTTATGGAATCAACACAGGGACTCGTGTTCCTAAAAAGGAGGAACACAGGAGCCCTGTGTTGATTGCTGACAAAACAACGGTCTGCCGTGTTTATAATGGCAGACCGCCGTTCTGTCTCCCCGGGGAGTGATCGTGGGTGCCCAGAAGTAAACGCGACCGCCGGCCCTGCAGATCAGTTTCCCCTCTCGCAAATTGCAGCGCACATGCCCCCACGCTTGCTCCTGAGGAGCGAAGTATGGGTACGGCGATTCGAGCAGCCGAGCCACCATGTTGCAGTATATCCGCGGTGGGTGGTCGGCAAGAGGTTAATAAAGTAGAACTTTAGTAGGAAAATTAAGTCCTGCTAGATGAGTTCAGGCTGGCCCCATGATGCAGGTACAGCTATATAAAACATTAAAAATAAGTGTCTATATTGTGTAAAATCCAGTAATACACTGTATCACCCTGCTCTGCACATGCTCAGTTGCTTTCCATTTTAAGCATTTTAAGGCACTGCTCAGTCTGTAGAGGCCCATCTGCTGACAGCCTTAAATCAGAGTTAAACCCTCCTATCCTTTACAGCCAAGGACACTGCTTTTGTTTAAACTGCAACTGCCATGATGCTACACATGTGATCAGTTATGACAACAGCCATTTGATGGTTTCACAGTTTGGTTGAGGACACAAGTAAATGTGACAGTTAGAAATCCCGGAATTCCAGGAATGTAACTGTTTTTGAAACTGTTAAATCAATGGGTTTAGTTCTACTTTATGATTTGCTGCTGTTTGAGGGCTCTGGGCTTCAGCAAAATGGTAGCCAACAGCAAGAAGCAAGTTGTCATGGTTAATGTTCCACTTTAGGTGACATATGCGGTAATTTGCATTTGTAAATGTACCAAAATCACACTTTCACACCTTAACAAGTGTACTTTATTTTAAAAATGGTGCTAGTTTACATCTATGCAATATGTTTTTTTGTATATCTACACACAATGATGGTTTGTTTTTGTGCCAACATTCATTCAGTGGCTTATATAATTTTTTTTACTTGTGTTTTCATGCATTGACATCATATAATAATGCACATTGAAAAAACACTCTGTAAAAAGGATCATATTGCAATGGTTGATGTCATACCTTTCTTTTTTTTTTTTTTTTTTTTGTGCCCATTATCCACAATCACACATTTTCATACACTGCTATTGCCATTTTTAGGCCCTATAATGAGCATTGATGCAATAAAAAATGGACAAATCACACAGATTTGAGCTAGCGCCTGGGGTTGATTTCCTAAAACTGGAGGGTGCAAATTCTGGTGGAGCTCTGCATAGAAACCAATCAGTTTCCTGGCTATATTGTCAAAGTTTAATTGAACAAGCTGAAGTAAGAAGCTGATTGGCTACCATGCACAGCTGTACAAGATGTTGCACTCTCCAGTTTAACCACTTTACCACCGGAGGATTTTGCTGTCTTACGTCCAGGCCACTTTTTGCGATTCGGCGCTGTGCGAATTTAACTGACAATTGCGCGGTCGTGCGACGCCGTACCCAAACGAAATTTACGTCCTTTTTTTCCCAAAAACAGAGCTTTCTTTTGGTGGTATTTGATCACCTGTGCGATTTTTACTTTTTGCGCTATAAACAAAAAAAGAGCGTTTATTTTGAAAAAATAACAATATTTTTCACATTTTTTATATGAAATTCCCCCCCCCCCCCCAAAAAATGTAAAAATCTAAATTTTTTTAAATTTTTGCCCAATTTGTTTTCTGCTACCTATGTTTGGTAAAAAAAATCATAATAAGCGTATTTTGATTGGTTTGCGCAAAAGTTATTGCGTTTACTAATTAAGGGAAAGATTTCTGTCATTTTTGGTGTTTTTTTTAACGCGTAATGGCGGCGATTTGCGTTTTTTTTTGCGGGACTGCGACATTGCGGCGGACAGATCGGACCCTTGACTGACATTTTTGACACTTTTGGGGGTACCAGTGACATTACTGCAGTAATCAGTGCTATATATATGCACTGTTACTGTAAAAATGACACTGGCAGGGAAGGGGTTAATTTTATTGGAGAGGGAGGGGTTAATGTATGCCTGGTGCTTACTAACGTGTGGTGGGGGAGGTGACTGAGTGACACAGGGACAGATCGCAGTGTTCAGCTATGCTGAACACTGCAATCTGTCACTCCTTGTCACTGAGGAGATCCGCCCGCTCTGTTTACACAGGCGGGCAGATCTCCAAACTAGATTCCCCGACGATCGGGGAAGAGCGGCGGCGATCGCCGCCGCTCCTCCCCTGGCCCGACTCCCGCTGTGACTGAAAACAGTGGGAGCGAGCCTCCGGCGGCGCGCGCGCCGCCCAAAAGGAGCGGAGTCCAGCGACGTAGGTCTACGTCGCTGGACGATAACGAGCCACATTGCTGCAGTAGCAGCAATGTGAGCGGAGGTAAAGAGGTTAAATAAATCAACCCCAATGACTAGCCTGTTTACATATATTGATATGTGTTAAAATACATAAGCATGAATGGGCCCTTGGGGAGCTTGGGAAACAGTTGGACATGCAGCATTACAGAAGTTAAAGCCTTTGTTGCCCCAAAACATCATGTTCCTAAAATGTGCCTTAGGTACCATGTACTTGTATGAGAAAGAATCCTGTTCTCTTTGTATTGCTTCCTTTATGTGAAATCAGTGGTGTTCCTTACAGTCCTTCTACTTTCCTAATAACAACTGACCACACTAAGCAGGAGAGCACACAGTGGTCAGTTCTCTAGCTATGCTGGGAGCTCATCATTGCGCACTCCTCCAATGATCAGACTTGTCCTGACATCCCCCCAATTCACAGCCATTCACTGGGAGGCTCTGTGTGCTACTGCTTCTCCTCCCCCCCCCCCCCAGCTCTTATGCAGCTGAGAACAAGAGGGAACAGAGAGAATGTGATAACTTATGAAAAAGTGAAAAAATGTATTTATAATGTATTTTTTTTTATATACAAAAATGTTTTGCCTTCCATTCCTATTTTAAACTGAATAAGTTTTTTTAGAAGGCGATTGATTGTTTACAATCCTCTGGATCAACTGCGGGTATAGGATTGTGTATATGGGATTGTATGGTTGGGTTTTCATTACTGTTTTTTTTTTGTTTTTTGTTTTTTTTGTTTATTGGTTGAGCCAGATGGACTTGTGTCTTTTTTCAACCTGACTAACTATGTAACAAGCACTTTAAGACCATTCAACAAGGCAAGACATGGGAAATGTTAGTTCTAATTGGGAGTTTGTAAACAGGCTTCAAGGGGGACCCAAAGAGTCTACAGGTATGATAATAAAATGAATCAACATTTTATAAACCTGCACTTTTTTTTTTTTAGACGTCTACTGGGGCCCTTTCACTGCATAGGCAATTTTCTGGAAAAAGTGAACTTGAACTTTCCTCTCCTGCACCCACTACTCTTCCTGATACCCTCTTCACTCCTCTATTGCACATTTTACCTACTAATACAGTTCTTCAACTTTTTTTTGTAAAATCCCCAATCTCACCCTTTCCGGTAAAGCAATCTTTCTCTGATTGCTTATAAATATTTAAATATACTGAATACTTAAATCATGTTATGATTACTGCTACCCCCTATTTTGCTTTATATGAATATCTGTGATATGTTATACATTGTTTAAGATTAACAGGACCAGCAGAGCATCATTTTTTTTTTTTTTTTTTGGGAACTGCTCCATGTATTAGTTTTATAAATTCCCAACCACGTCAAGGTTCCATCAGTGCCATTGTACCACTCACTTTCAGATTAATTTACATATTGTATTATTACCTCCATCCCAACCTCTACAGCCCTTTCATTCTGTATAAGCATTTACCTGACCACACGTATTTTGACTGCTGCCAGGAGGCTTATCCCCCTTTGATGGGGTACCTCCATACTTCAATCTCAGGCCCAACTATTTAACACCATGAAAGAGATTAGAAGGATGGAACATCTTACATGTATTTAGGGAACTATGTACTGTACATTTCTTCAATTAAATATGGGAGCCACGAGACCTTTCTTCATTTGGCTTTGGATCTTTGTATATATCCTTTTTATGACATTTCCTACTGTCAGTCCAGCTAAACAGTCTAGAAGGTATATTTTCTATGATATTCTAATGTAAATATTGATTATTAGAGCTAGGCCCCTTATACACTTGTGCATGACAAGTCATACCCCATGATTTCCAATGAGTACCATTCATATCTGTCTGACTTCAAGTCGCAGTGACTTTAAAGTAGTCCCTGCACTACTTTGGTCTGACTTTGATGCGACTTGAGGTCCATAGATCTCAAGATTACACAGGCATTGCTTCAAGTCAAAGTCGCGTGACTTTCAGGCTGTACAAGTGTGAAAGGGGCCTTAAATTCACATTTTATTGTTTATTGACAATTCTGGGCATAGTGACCCACACTATTTTGTTCAGAAAAAACAAGTTTTGAAAAAGCTCCTGGAATGCAAAACAGAAAAACTGTTTTCTATAGCTGCTCATAAAGTATTAGCTGGAGTTTGGCTTGAATTTGTTAGTGTATTTTAATCTGCTAGTACATCTATCCCTCTCCTTCCCCCAGACTGAAAATGCTGCTGTTCAAACTGGTCCCCTGTGCTCATTCCTCCAGAGTGGGGCACTCTATTACAGGAGATGTTTTACTGGCCAGATCACCAGGTAAAAACAGAGTAAAGGCTTAAAAAAGGAAACCGATGCAGCCACCACATCTAATGATTAGTAAGCTGCAATATATTACATTTTTAGTTATGAGTAGTGTTGAGCGAACACGGACTGTATTATTCGTGTTCGTACCGAATAATTGGATTTTTGTTACCCGAACACGGACCCGAAAACTTTACTGTATGTTCGGGTTTAAAATCCGTGTTCAGTCATTTTATTTCCGGGTTTGTATGTATTGGCGCGCTTTTAATGGCGGGCTTTCAACAGCCAATCAACAAGCGTTTAACCCGGCCATGCCTACAAATGTATTAGTAGCTGTGATTGGCCATCTGAAGCATGTGACCAAGTCTTTATAAGTTCGAGACCGAGCGCCGCTGTGTCATTCTGCTGTAGTACAGGGACAGAGCACAAATCATACGTGCTGGCTGCTGATTAGGGACAGACAGTCAAAAATTATATTGTGTCCGAAAAGAATTCAGGGACAGGTCGGAGTGCAGGCAGGGCGAGATATTAGGGCATTTTAGGGCGAGGCTGGAGATAGGCAGGGTCAGTGTTCTACAATCGATTTTGCTGTGTGGGGGGTTTGCAGTGCCGACAGTGACCGATCTTATCGATCATTTTAGGGCAAGGCTGAAGATAGGCAGGGTCCGTGGTCCACATCGATTTTGCTGTGTGTGGGGTGGTGTGAACACAATCTTTTTGCCCGCTGAGGAGGAGGGAGAAAAAAGTATTTTTTATCAGTCAGTTGTGTGCAGCATTTTTCCTTCAGTGCTGCTGACTGTGATAATACACTGCTGTTTTCACATGTGCTATTATTGAGTGATTTCAAAATTTATACACTTTTTTCTATTCCACTATTCAATATACACCCTTTTGGGTTAAAAAAATTAAATTGTGGCATAGTCTGTACTAATCTATTTAAAAATTACAAACTTAAAAGGGGAATTTTCTTTTTTTTTCCCTCCATAGCCTGCAGCAGAGCTGACTGATATAAGACACTGCTGTTCACATGTGCTATTGAAAAATCACCAATTTTATATCATATTTTCTATTCTGCTATTTAATCTACACCCTTGGGGTAAAAACAATTAAATTGCGGGATAGTCTGTATCGGTACGTATGAGATCCTCCTACTCCTCACCCTGCCTTTGGGGGTACAAAAAATAGTAATTTGGGCCTAGTCTGGGTCTGTACGTGTGAGATACATACACCTTTTGATATCATATTTTCTATTCCGCTATTCAATCTACACCTTTGGGGTAAAAACAATTAAATTGCGGAATAGTCTGTATCGGTACGTGTGAGATACACCTTTCCAATTTTTGGGGCGCATCTCATACCGCCGAGGATTGCAGGGTGCTTCAGTCTGCCTCCTGCCTGTTCCGAACTCCTCCTACTCCTCATCCTGCCTTTGGGGGTACAAAAAATAGTAATTTGGGCCTAGTCTGGGTCTGTACGTGTGACATACATACACCTTTTGATATCATATTTTCTATTCCGCTATTCAATCTACACCTTTGGGGTAAAAACAATTAAATTGCGGGATAGTCTGTATCGGTACGTGTGAGATACACCTTTCCAATTTTTGGGGCGCATCTCATACCGCCGAGGATTGCAGGGTGCTTCAGTCTGCCTCCTGCCTGTTCCGAACTCCTCCTACTCCTCATCCTGCCTTTGGGGGTACAAAAAATTTTAATTTGGGCCTAGTCTGGGTCTGTACGTGTGAGATACATACACCTTTTGATATCATATTTTCTATTCCGCTATTCAATCTACACCCTTGGGGTAAAAACAATTAAAATGCGGGATAGTCTGTATCGGTACGCGTGAGATACACCTTTCCAATTTTTGGGGCGTATCTCATACCGCCGAGGATTGCAGGGTGCTTCATTTTGCCTCCTGTTCGGACCTCCTCCTACTCCTCATCCTCATCCTGCCTTTAGGGTACACCCTGTTTGAGTGTAAAAAATTAAATTACAGCATAGTCTGTATCGGTACATGTGAGATACACCTTTTTAAATTTGTTTGGCGCATCTCCTTCCACCGCCGAGGATTGCAGGGCGCTTCAGTTTGCCTCCTGTTTCCAACTCCTCCTACTCCTCTTCCTCATCCTGCCTTTAGGGTACAAAAAATTGTAATCGGGGCCTAGTCTGTGTTTGTACGTGTGAGATACACCGTTTTATAAAAATTTTCCTATTCCGCTATTCAATATACACCCTGTTTGAGTGTAAAAAATTAAATTACGGCATAGTCTGTATCGGTACATGTGAGATACACCTTTTTAAATTTGTTTGGCGCATCTCCTTCCACCGCCGAGGATTGCAGGGCGCTTCAGTTTGCCTCCTGTTCCCAACTCCTCCTACTCCTCTTCCTCATCCTGCCTTTAGGGTACAAAAAATTGTAATCGGGGCCTAGTCTGTGTTTGTACGTGTGAGATACACCGTATTATAAAATTTTTCCTATTCCGCTATTCAATATACACCCTTTTGGGGTAAAAAAAATTAAATTGCGGCATAGTTTGCATATTTGACTGTGAGATACACCCGTGCGATACTGTTGTTGTTTTGTTCCGCTATTCAATAAACACCTTTCTAGGGCAAGATCGTAAATTACAGAAATATGAGGAGACCGTCAAATAGGGGCCGTGGCCTGGGTCGTGGTGCTGCTGGTAGAGCTCCTGTTGCAAGGAGAGGATGTGGTCGATCTGTGCCAGCTACACGCACAAGTGACACACCTTCCTCAAGTGTGAGTAGGCGACCGAACCTGCAGCAGTATTTGGTAGGGCACCATGCGCCTCTAGAAGTGCTGAGGCTAGAAGAAGTACAGGCGATAGTAGATTGGGTTGCTGACAGTGCCTCCAGTTCCTTCACATTGTCTCCCACCCAGTCTACTGCAGAAAGGTCAGAGTTGGCACCTGCAGCCAATGTCCAACCGTCTTTCACCTCACCCCCTTGCAAATCAGGCAAGCAGTCTGAGCCCCAAGTCATGCAGCAGTCTCTTCTTCTTTTTGATGACTCTGTCAGCAGGGTTTCCCAGGGCCATCCACCTAGCCCTGCCCCAGAAGTGGAAGAGATTGAGTGCAGCGATGCCCAACCACTTATTTCTCAAGATGAGTACATGCAAGGACCATCGCAGCACGTCTCCGATGATGACGAAACGCAGGTGCCAACTGCTGCGGCATTCAGAATTGTGGAGACCGACAAGGAGGGCAGGGGTGAAGACTGGGTGGAAGATGATGTGGAGGACGATGAGGTCCTCGACCACACATACATAGTTACATAGTTACATAGTTAGTGAGGCTGAAAAAAGACACAAGTCCATCCAGTTCAACCTATGTGTGTGTGTTTGCTTTTAACCGTACATTGTATACCCCTGTATGTTGTGGTCTTTAAGGTGTCCATCCAATAGTTTTTTGAAACTATCAATGCTCCCCGCTGATACGACTGCTTGCGGAAGAGAATTCCACATCCTTACCGCTCTTACAGTGAAGAACCCCTTACGCACTTTAAGGTTAAACCGCCTTTCCTCTAGTTTTAGTGAGTGGCCACATGTCTTATTGTATTCCCTTACTCTAAATAGTTTGTTCCTTATGCTAGGGTCGCCAGTACAGTATTTGTACATTGATATCATATCCCCCCTCAAGCGTCTCTTCTCCAGAGAGAATAGGTTCAGTGCTTGTAGTCTTTCCTCATAGCCGATTCCTCCATTCCCCTAATTATTTTTGTTGCCCTTCTCTGGACTTTCTCCAGTTCCAGCACATCCTTCCTGAGGACCGGTGCCCAGAACTGGACAGCATACTCCAGATGTGGCCGGACCAGAGTCTTGTAGAGTGGAAGAATAATCTCTTTATTTCTGGAGTGAATCCCCTTTTTTATACAACCCAGTATTCTGTTGGCTTTGCTTGCAGTGGCTTGGCATTGCATGCCACTTCCAAGCCTGTTGTCTACCAGTACCCCCAGGTCCCTTTCCATCCTAGACTCACCCAGAGGTTCCCCCCCTAGTGAGTAGCTTGCTTTCTGGTTTCTGGCCCCCAAGTGCATTACTTTACATTTTTCTACATTAAATCTCATCTGCCATGTAGTTGCCCACCCCGTTATTTTGTTCAGGTCTGCTTGCAAGATTTCCACAGCCTGCATAGAAGATATTGGCATGCCTAATTTAGTATCATCTGCAAATACTGAGATTGTACTAGATATCCCCTCCTCTAGATCATTTATGAATAAATTAAACAGGATTGGTCCCAGGACAGAACCCTGGGGGACCCCACTTTCCACACCCGCCCAATCCGAGTACTCCCCATTAATCACCACCCTCTGTACTCTCCCCCGGAGCCAGTTCTCTATCCAGGTACTCACCTTATGGTCCATACCTACCTTCCTTAGTTTGTACAGTAAGCGTTTGTGGGGAACGGTGTCAAAGGCCTTTGCAAAGTCCAGATACACCACATCCACAGGCTTACCTTTATCTAAGTGGCAGCTCACTTCATCGTAGAAGGTTAATAGATTGGTTTGGCATGAACGATTTTTCATGAATCCATGCTGATTACTACTTATAATACCGTTTTCATTACTAAAGTCTTGTATGTGGTCCCTTATCATCCCCTCCAAAATTTTGCAGACTACTGATGTTAGGCTGACCGGCCTATAGTTACCCGGGATATATGAAGGTCATGCAGGTGACCTGAGTAGTTTGGAGGAAGAGCCGGTGGTCGCACAGAGCCACCAGCACAGCAGAAGAGGGAGCAGGGTGCAGAAGCGGAGCGGCCATGCCCTAGACACTACGCCTGCTACTGCCTAACGCAGCAAGGGAACGAGCGCACCAAAGCTCAAAGGAGTTCTCTAGCGTGGAAGTTCTTCAGAAAATGTGCTGATGACAGGACACGAGTGGTTTGCACCCTATGCAATCAGAGCCTGAAGCGAGGCATAAACCTTCTCAACCTGAGCACAACCTGCATGATCAGGCATCTAAGTGCAAAGCACGAGCTGCAGTGGAGTGGACACCTTCAAAACCAAGAAAGGTCTCTGGTTCCTCCTGCTTCCTCTTCTGCTGCAGTCTCAACCTCTCCATCCACATCTGTAGTGATACCGGCACCTGCCACCCCCCAAACAGACGATCTGTCAGCAACACCACCACCTGGGTCACCAACCATCTCCACAATGTCCCGTGGAAGCGTTCAGCTTTCCATCTCCCAAACACTTCAGAGGAAGAGGAAGTACCCCCCTACCCACCCGCAATCCCTGGCCCTGAATGCCAGCATTTCAAAATTCTTGGCCTTTGAAATGCTGTCATTCCCTCTGGTGGAGACACACAGTTTTAAAAGCCTTATGTCGGTGGCTGTCCCACAGTACGTCGTGCCCAGCCGCCACTACTTTTCCAGGCAAGCCATCCCTTCCCTGCACAACCAAGTGGGGGAAAATGAGCAACGCCATCTGTGCCAAGGTCCACCTAACTACCGATACGTGGACCAGTACGGCACACTGGGTAAATGCAGTGGCAGATGGGCCTGAGGCGGATAGCAATTTGGCGCATGTCCTTCCACCACCGAGGATTGCAGGGCACTTCAGTTTGCCTCCTGTTCCTAACTCCTCCTACTCCGCTTCCTCATCCTCTACCGCCTCCTCATCCGGTCAGCGTAACACCTTCACCACCAACTTCAGCACGGCCAGGGGTAAACGACAGCAGGCAGTTTTAAAACCACAAACCGCGCAGGAGTTGTGGAGGAGCATGGAACAGTAGACAAATGAGTGGTTGCTGCCAGCGAGCCTCAAGCCCGGCCTGGTGGTGTGCGATAACGGGCGAAATCTCATAGCAGCTCTGGGCCTAGCCGGTTTGATGCACATCCCTTGCCTGGCGCATGTGCTGAATTTGGTGGTGCAGAGGTTCCTTAAAAATTACCCTGATATGTCAGAGCTGCTGCAGAAAGTGCGGGCCATCTGTGCGCACTTTCGACGTTCTCACCCTGCTGCTGCAGCGTAACTTCGGCCTTCCCGCTCACCGCCTCATATGTGACGTGCCCACAAGGTGGAACTCCACCTTGCACATGCTGGAAAGACTGTGCGAGCAGCAGCAGGCCATAGTGGAGTCTCAGCTGCAGCACGCACGCGTGAGTCGCTCTGCGGAACAGCACCACTTCACCACCAATAACTGGGCCTCCATGCGAGACCTGTGTGCCTTGTTGCGCTGTTTTGAGTACTCCACCAACATGGCCAGTGCCGATGACGCCGTTGTCAGCTTAACTATCCCACTTCTATGCCTCCTTCAAAAAACGATTCAGGCAATGATGGAAGAGGATGTGGCACAGGATGAGGAGGAGGAGGAGGAGAATGAAGAGGTAACTTTTCCAAGGCTTTCAGGGCAGTCATTTGCAAGTGGCTCCGAGGGTGGGTTGCTGCACCCACAAACGCCAGGGGCACAATTGTCCAGCAGGGGCACAGTTCTGGAGGATGAGGAGCATGAGGAGGAGGAGCTGGAGGAGGAGATGGAACCATGTTCACAGCAGGGTGGCACCCAGGCCAGCTCATGGCCATCACTGGTGCGTGGCTGGGGGGATACAGAGGACACAGACGATACACCTCCCACAGAGGACAGCCTTTCGTTGCCTCTGGGCAGCCTGGCACACATGAGCGATTACATGCTGCAGTGTCTCCACAACGACCGCCCAGTTGCCCACATTCTAACTTGTGCAGATTACTGGGTGGCCACGCTGCTGGATCCCCATTACAAGGACAACGTACCGTCCTTAATTCACTCACTGGAGCGTAATCGCAAGATGCGCGAGTACAAGCGCACGCTGGTAGACGCGATGCTGCTTGCATTCCCACCTGACAGTGGGGCCACAGTGGAAGCACAAGGCCAAGGCAGAGGAGGAGGAGGAAGAGGTCGCCAACGCAACCAGGGCACCACCAGCACCTCAGAAGGCAGGGTTAGCATGGCCGAAATGTGGAAAAGCTTTGTCAGCACGCCACAACAAACAGCAGCACCAGCAGCTCATATGGAACGTCTTAGCAGGAGGCAGCATTTCACCAACATGGTGGAGCAGTATGTGTGCACACGCCTACATGTAGTGAATGACGGGTCTGCCCCCTTTAACTTCTGGGTCTCCAAATTAGGCACATGGCCTGAGCTTGCCCTTTACGCCTTGGAGGTGCTGGCATGCCCTGCAGCCAGTGTATTATCTGAACGTGTATTTAGCACGGCTGGGGGCATTATCACAGACAAGCGCAGCCGCCTGTCCAGAGACAATGTGGACAAGCTCACGTTCATTAAAATGAACCAAGCATGGATCCCACCGGACTTTTCCGTACCTTGTGCAGAATAGAGATGGATACCGACCTTACCCAGCCATTGTTCTATTTTTGATCGTTCTCATTCTTTTGGGGTGTACCCACATTTAAAATGACTGAAAAAAAGCAGTGTTGGCTACCTCGTCCTCCTCCCCCGCCGCTTCCACCTACACCGCCCATAGGTGTGCGCAGCCTATTGCATTAGGGTGTGCACCCCAAAGTTTAAATACACATGCATGTGTTTGCCTACATGTATATGGCCCCGGTACATTACTCTACCTGCTGGCAAAGTGAAATAGAAGTGTGTGGCACTTCTCTTATGGCAGAGCAGGTCCGAGGGAGATCTTTCCCATCTCCTCACTGGCAAACAGAGCGATAATGCTAATGTGCCCTAGGTGATTAGGGTGTGCCCAGGCACCCGGCACACCCTGTGCGCACGCCTATGACACCGACACATCCACCACCACCTCAACCTCCCTCCTACTCCATATGGGCCTCGTCCTTCACAGATGAAGAACATTGTTTTATTTTTCTGTTTTTTTTTTTTGTTGTTTTAAGTTATTTCCCTATCCACATTTGTTTGCAGAGCACTTGCCATGCTCTTAACTACGTTTTGCTGCCATTCGCAGCACTCTAGCCCTTTCCATTGGTGTTTTAGAGCCATTTTAGTGCCTGAAAGTTCGGGTCCCCATTGACTTCAATGGGGTTCGTGTCCGGGTAAAGTTCGGAAAAAGTCCGGGACACGGACCCAAACTTTTTTTTCAAGTTCGGCCGAACCCGCCGAACACGGACATCCAGGTGTCCGCTTAACTCTAGTTATGAGTTGAATACCACTTTAAATCCTACTTAAAGACCTGCTCCTAGTTGAAATGATTTTTGTTCTTGTTTGTTCACATATGTAATGGAAGTGAATAGCTACCTAAGCCCTTTCTTTTAACAAAATCATGCAAACTGGCCTTGTGATTACAAAATTTGTCTCCCTTAAACTTAAATGGGGTTTGGGAGCTATGTTTGGAGATCTCATTTTTTAAAAAGTCCTTGGCTAACATTCAGTGGACCAACATTTGCTTTGTTTGCTTATCACTAATTGTCCACCAGACATAATACATTCCCCATGGACACTGCAACTTGTAGACTGCGTGTGCACAATTACAGGAAGTAAATTATTCAATATTGCATTTTTTTTATATTAGACTGGAATTCCTTCCTCCATTTCAGGTTTTCTGTTTGTACCCTCCACATCTGCCAAATGCAAAGAAACCATTTTTTTATCAAAGTTACACATTTTGGAACTGGATAATCCAAAGCACTTTTTACTACTTTTAATTCCAGTGCCATGTCTATATATAACTTTAATTTTTCTGTGTAGAATAGTTGATACAATGGTATCTTTTTTAACCACTTGCCAACCGCCGCACGACTATTTACTGCGGCAGTCAGCCCCTACTGGGCAAAACGACGTAGTACTACGTTGCTCGCCCACGAGCCTCTAGGGGGCTCCCGCCCGCCGTCGGAGGCGGGCATCTGCCCCCGCTCGGTCACTAACATCCCTGCGCGAGTGACCGGCGGCTCTGATGTCCGTCTGCCACTCGCGATCTCCCGCTGGAGAGGGAGAAAGGCAGGCGGCTAATGTAAACAAAGCTGCCTATCATTCCCCTGGTGTAACTGCAGAGATCATACGATCCTGCTATGTAGGATCCTTTGTCTCTGTGGTTACATCACAATCCATGCCCCCCCCACAGTTAGAATCACGTCCCTAGTGATACATTTAACCCACTGATCACCAATAAAGTTAACCCCTTCCCTGCCAGTGTCATTTTTACAGTAACAGTGCATATTTATAGCACTGATTACTGTAGTAATGTCACTGGTACCCCCAAAAGTGTCAAAAATGTCAGTCAACGGTCCGATCTGTCCGCCGCAATGTCACAGTCCCGCAAAAAAAATCGCAGATCGCCGCCATTACTAGTTAAAAAAAAACAATAAAAATGACATAAATCTTTCCCGTAGTTAGTAAACGCAATAACTTTTGCCCAAACCAATCAAAATACGCTTATTGCGATTTTTTTTCACCAAAAATATGTAGCAGAAAACAAATTGGCCTAAAATGTTAAAAAAATTTAGATTTTTACATTTTTTTTGGAAATTTCATATAAAAAATGTGAAAAATATTGTTAAAAATCACACAGGTAATCAAATACCACCAAACGAAAGCTCTGTTTGTGGGAAAAAAAGGACATAAATTTCATTGGGGTACAGCGTCGCACGGCCGCGCAATTGTCCGTTAAAGTCACGCAGTGCCGAATCGCAAACTAGACCCTGGTCTTTGAGCAGCCAAATACTCCGGGGCTTAAGTTGTTAAACTAGGCCAGTGTTTCTGAAGCACCCTTTCAAATGTATTATACTATATATTAAAATCTGTAACAAATGCTACTTCTTATATACAAAAGAGAAAGTTGCCCTGGGACTTTAAATGAGGCAAACACAGGTGGCCAATTGATAAATAGTAAATGTAGTATCAACTTTATTTGAAGGTAAAGAAATTCATCATATATACAAAATACATAAACAAATACCAAACTGGTCAATGGTAAAGGCATAATGATGTACATTCTTGAAAATTGTAGTTATATTATTACATGATTGTAAATAGGCATCTTAATAACTTGACGCGTTTCGTGAGCAAACTGCTCACCTCTTCAGAAGTAGATGTGCATATGCATATCTGTAAAAACATATATATATATATATAATAACAATCTGAAGTATGCCTGGTGATAATCTAATGAGGTATAAAAACTCATAAAGGACCCTAAAGGGGGACCCATACTTACAAATTGACTAAGCCTGGATAGCAGAACAACGTTCCCATCTAGCGGCGGCGAGATAGCCTGGTCTGGGAGCTGAAGGGACGGGGGCCAAAAACACCCAGCTGGGGAAATGCTACTTCTTAATTTACCCTTCCTCTCTTCAGTCACTTATTTTTATCTTACTTTGAATTGAATACATCCCTATCCATGTTGGCTATAATATTTACTTCCCTATCTATCTAGTTAATCAGTCCTGTTTTTGTGTTCTTTCTTAAAAATCTTTCTGTTACCATCCTAGATCCAGGTTAATAAAATAACTCAATATGAGTACAGTATTCAGTTTTTACTAATCCTTATTAGCTGCCCTCTGGGAATACTTAACCATAGGTAAAAATGACAACTTACTGCAAATATATAACTATTCATATAATATAAAATACGTTTTAGTTTACATATCTTAATTTTCTATACAAATATTGGCATCTAGAAAATTATTAGAATGTTTATCATATCTAAATGTAGACTGTATATTCCTATTCATCAAATTTAGCTCAGTTCTATTCCAACAGAGTTAACACATCATCTATAAATTAAATATAATACTTTAATACCAGCTGTTCCTGATTTAAAATTTTGTACCCTTTCCATTGGAATGATTTTACATACCTAGCTCCCATAGCTGCCCCTGTTTTTTGAATATAAACTTTCCTCCATGTCAAAATAATAATTAAGGGCAAATTCTAGCTAACCCAAAATCAAGTTTTCAGTGGTATAGGGGCTTTCTCAAGATATTATCTAGTGCCCACTATGTTGCATTTATTCCATCTTCATGTTTATTAAAAGTGTAAAATGAACACACTTCTACTGTCACAACAAAAATTTTTTACTCATATTTAACTTGTTGAAGACATTCAGTCTTTCAAAAAGCCACTAAACTAAACTTAGACTTAGGTCGGCATAGAGATTCAAACGATATATGGGCAGGCTGAATGTATTAAGTTGATTGATCAATCAATCAATCAGCATGGGTACAACCAGCCTGCCAGATTTTACTTGCAATTATCGCTAGTGGCTGCTATAGCCGCAAGCAATAATACTGTCTTCTCCTGGCAAGGACGGCAGGAGGGATTCCCCTGTCTGCACTGCTCTTGTTGATAGGGGGAATCGTGCAAATCTGCAGTCTTTGGCTTGCCTTAGTTACTTTTTACAATGAAGGTAAAACACAAATCTTTACTCTTTTATCTATCAAAACTTTGAATTTCATGTTGAATTGATAAGAGGGGACCTTAGATAATTTATTATAAAATTGTGGATCTGACAACAATCTATCCATTTCATTTTGATAATTGTTTTAATTCTTTATTCCCTACTCAATACAGTATATTAATGGGTGAGTACCCTTCAAAGCCATATTTTTTTAAATCCTCTACATATTGATTATTGGCATTTGTAAGCATAAATACTGATTCATTAGTTAATCATCTTGGAATATATGTATTATGCATTCTCTCAATGTTTCCCTCTTGTACAGGACTAGCTAATACATTTCTAACTGAATTAATCTTTTTATTGTATTTGTGTATGTAGCACACTCCTAGTTAGGTGCTATATAGACAGAATAGTTTTTGGCTCTGTCTGTTTAACAGCAGAGCAGCAGGCTAAATCTATGTGCTCCCTGCTTCACAAGGATCAGGATCTGTTAGTTAGGCCTGTTCCATGTGTCCATGTGTGATTCATCTGGGCTGAGGGAGTGTCCCCACTGTGTCCAATGGGGAGGCATGTTGGACAGTGTAGGAAACCCAGCCAGTGACACACTGGCTTTTGTAGCTTAAGTTGGGTAGTGGGTTGGCACAGGCAAGCGGTGCATCCTGGGATATGCTATAAAAGCCAAGGGAACATGTGGCAGGGGGTCTTTGGGCGGGAAGCCAAGTCCCAGAAGGAGGGTGACAGCTGTCTCCTCTTCTGAAGCTGTAGAAGGTGGTCACAGGCAGTCGGCCTGGTGAACCAGAAAGTGTGGCTGAACCCAGAGGTCCCGTGGAGGCTGACTGGTGGAGTTTGGAGGCAACAGAGACTCTGGAAAAACCGTGTCCATGAGTACAGACGAACTTTCCCAGGGGACTGCCAGGAAGGGGACCACTCCAGTGGATAGAGTCAGTGGACGGGTGTCAGCACACAGGCAGTGAGAGTAAAGGGGGTACCAAGTTTAGAATACTGAAGAGAATATTCAAGCAGGAACATTTAAAGCATTTTCACTTTAGTGACAGAGTGAAGCAGCGGCCTTGCCGCATTCTACAGTTAGCTGTCCTCAAGACTGTGAATAGTTAATACCTGGAGTATCCCACTCATCCCTTCTCCTATCCAAGTTCTCAATAAAAACACAAAAACAACATCCCCTTGATTGATTATTGACTGAACCAAGAACTTTCATCCGTTTATCTCGGCTTTATTTGTCAGTTGCTAAGGGTAACCCAGGGGAATCCAGAAAGTGTAATTCTCAGCAGTCCTCTAGAGGGCAGTGATACATGTATATCAATGGATATATTACAATTATTTTATAGCTTTTAGTGGGGTGTATTTCAATTATAGTATCAATACACAATGATAAGCTGAATATAAGCAATAGGAACATAACTGACCATTGTACCTGAAGAAGTTGTTTATAATGAAAGGCATAGCGTGGAGCCTATAATGTGCTCTTTAAAGCAGAGTTCCACCCAAAAGTGGAACTTCCGCTTTACAGTCTCCTGACCCCCTGACATCCTACATTTGGCATGTCATTTTTTTTTTTTTTTGGGGGGGGGTACCTAGTTTTGACAGGTACACACTCCCACTTCATTTATGGCTGCCTAGGCAGCTCAAGCGGAAGTTCTCCTCTCCTCCTCCCTCCCTGTAATCTTCTGGGACATGTCAGAAGTCCCAGAAGATTGCCCGGCTATTCAGGACGCGCAGCACGACTCATGCATGTGCAGTGCGCATCTGGCTGTAAAGCCGCAAACTGTCACAGCCGAGTGCCCACACTAGTGATGCCGGCACTGCCAAGAGGAGAGGGAGAGGAGCGAAGCTTTGGTTCACTGGATTGTGGGACAGGTGAGTGTGTGTTTATTAAAAGTCAGCAGCTACAAAAAGTGTAGCCGCTGACTTTTATTAAACACAGAAATAGCTGGAACTCCAATTTAGGACAAGGGAGGGAGGGGTGGTAATACAACCTGAAAGCCAAAATCAGACAAGTGGGTGCCAGATCACAGCCACAAACTGTTGAAGCTTAAGTCCATACAAATCGATCTGGTGTGCTGATTAATTTGCATGTAATGGGTACTTTATCCGAAAGTCTAACCAGTTGGTGTTGTGGTACTTGCACTATGATGATCGAGATTAGATTGTGCATGATTAGTGCTGTTTGGCATTGCAAATATGCAACTGTATCTGGTATTAGATTATTGATGATATGTTAAAGGCTGTGTTTTTTTTATGGTTTATGGCATTCTTAGCCTAAGGAGATGTTTTATTCATTGGACGTGAGTGTATTTGGCAGGAAAGCAAAGACCAGGATCAGAGTTTAACACTTTACCAAAATAGATTAATTAAAAGCATGTGCCTTTCTATATTTAGATATTTACATTGGAGACTGATCAAATTTCTGACTTGAGATGGATCGAAGAAATTCATTGTGCACAAGAAAAGCCACTATGAGGTTTGTTTAATGGCAATATGATTGTTTCCGATTTTAGGTGCTGAAAGCGGTACAATTATTTTGCTAGTAATTCTTAAGGACGAGCAGCCCAAACCAACTAGTTACATATGATTTTTTTTTACTGTGCCCAGGTATGATACATTTTGAAACACAAAATCATAAATTATAATATAATAAATAACTATAAATAAGTATATATATATATATATATACACACACACACACACATATATATATATACATATACTGTATATATATATATATATGTGTGTGTGTGTGTGTATATATATATATATGTGTGTATATATATATATATATATATATATATATATATATATATATATATATATAGTACAGTAAAACTGCAGGAAAGGGCACTGGGGGGCAAACTAATGTCAATTTATTTTATTTTGTTATGTAATCCAATAGGATTACAATATATCAGTGTGTTTGTGTGTTTTACTTTTCAAATTTGCCGCCGGTTTTCACTTCGCTGGAGACGGAAGCTGGGGCTCACAGCATTGGGCGGAAGATCCGGCCGCCGTATGCTGCAGGGACACATCGCGGGATCCCGAAGACAAGGTAAGTAACCCCTTCCAGAATCCAGCGATGCTCCCTGGCGGTACCCCGAGTGTAGCTCGGGATTACCCCTAATGCCACTCTCGGAAATTTAACCCCGAGCCACACTCGGAAATACCGCTAAGGAGGTTAAATACACAAACAACATTTTGATGTTGTATACACTGTTTCTGTGTTATTATAGTGGACGCATATGTTATCTTTATACTTTTTTATTGTTTTTTTCACAAGATTTGGTGGGAGAGAATGTATGATAGCACTGAACACTATTATATTGGTTAAAGTGTATTTACCAGTTCTTATATGCATTGTTTATGAACTGTATGTAAGATACAGATGCTATATACTGGATTTACTAAAAGCAAATAGACTGCACTTTGCAAAGGCATTTCCAAAGAGCTTTGCAAAAAATACCCAATCACATGCAAGGAAAAAAAACAAAAAAAAAAACAGCTTGCACATGATTGGATGATGAAAGTCAGCAGAGTTACCCCCCTTTTACTAAGTTCTGGAGCTAATGTCCTTGCAGAGTGCAACTGCAAATCAGTTCCAATGTATAATTATAGTTATGTAAGTAAACTGGACACCCCGCCTAATAAGTATACTAACCCCCCTAGAATAGCTAGAAAAGACAGAATGATATTGGTGGCTAAACAAACTGGGCGCCAAGGTCGGCTGGATAGGCCCAGCCACGTGAGTCTCCTGGAGACATATTATGTCGGCCTGTAGTCTCTTCAAATATCTAAATACAGCAGTTTTCTTGACAGGGTTGTTGAAACCCCTGATATTCCAAGTAAGTACACAAACGGTATCAGCCATCAGGAGAGCAGAGCATGAGTTCCATGGGGCAAGGAGGGCAGGCGCCCAATGTACATGTCCGAGAACAGGAGCGAACCATTGATAAAAGCAGCAACAGGGTCCACGAGAGCGGCACAGCCCAGCGAGGGCAGATAGGAGTACCAGTCCACGGGTCAGCAGAGGCAAAGCACAGCAGCGAAGAAGTCCACACATAGGCAGTAAGGAAGAGTTCCCAGGAGCAGCTTCCGGTGAGGCTAGAATGCAGGAGATAGAGGAAAGTAATGGCTCTTGAAAGATGGAAGGAGATCACAGGAAGGGGGGGGGGGAGAGATAACAGGGTGCGTCCAACCAGGACTAATAGGGGGAATCCATGGAGGGATCACAGCTGGCACAGTGATCTCCTCATGAGCAGCAAGAAGTGCAAGTTCCAGACACATCACTATAGGTAGAACAGGGTAGCAACCGCCTAACAAGGAGACCAAAATAGCTTCCAGACTTCAAGTGTCCCAGGCAAACAAGAAACAAACCAAAGTGACATGCAGCCATCCAGGAACGTTAGCCATCAGGGTCACGGGGATCCTCGCCTCGGGGAGGGGGCCGCTCTCAATACCCTGCCATTGGCGTCCAGCCATTGTGCCGCAGCCGCGGGTTTATCAAAGAACAGGACCTCTTCACCAGCAACAACCCGGAGCTCAGAGGGGTAGAGCATTGCATATTGCAGGTTTAGGTCTCTGAGCCGTCTCTTAACATCACCAAACTTGGCTCTCTGTTTCTGTACCTCCGCGGAATAGTCCGGGTACAAAGAGATCTTTGCATTGTCCACCACCAACTTCCCCTGCATGCCCTAGCCTTAGTTAGAATGATGTCTCTATCCTTGTAGTTGAGAAGTTTAAAGATAAAGGTGCGAGGGGGGGCCCCCGGAGGAAGGGGGCGCATGGGCACTCTATGGGCACGTTCCACGGAGAACATTGGAGTAAAGGATTCCTGGCCAAACGTGGCAGTGAGCCAGTGCTCGATAAAATTAACAGGATTCTTACCCTCCGCTCTTTCAGGGATGCCAATGGCCCTAATGTTACTCCTTCTCATCCTGTTTTCCAAGTCATCCAATCGAGCAGCTTGTTGTGCAGCTAGCTGGGAAGTGTGCTTCACCTCCCTCTACAGGGGGACCATGTCGTCCTCCAGAGAGCTCACCCTCCCCTCTACAGCCGATGTCCTTTCCCTGAGCTTCTGCATGTCATGTCTGATAAAGGATATTTTAGCCTTCACCCCTCTGAGCTCTGCAGTCAAAGCAGTAATAGAAGTATTGCACGTATTAACAGCAGACATAACATCCCTCAGTGTGGGTTCCGGGTCAGGAGAAGGGGTGGAATGCAGCCCAGCCCGGTCCGTGCAAGCCGGATCCCAGTCCTGGAGCTGTCCTGAGAGGTCCCCCAGTGGCACTGTATCATCCGCCTTGGGCGGAGGAGAGGGAGATGTGCTGGGCGATAGGCCGGAGGATGCAGGGGGGTCCTTGGAAGCCGGCTTGGTGAATAATTTCTGAGCAGCCTCCATGTACTTCTCCTTCTGGGAGGCACGCTGCGCGGGAGCGCCATCTTGGGCCTGCACCCCCGGGGCGGATTTTCCTGCTTTCGCCGCCTTGAACATCACAGAGGGGGAGAAGAGGATTCACCGAGGCAGCAGCAGCGTCCAGGGAGGCACCGGAGTCGATCGGGAACAGAAGAACCGGCAGGTAAGTCTGGAATCAGGATAATTGAACGGAGTCTCGGCGGAGCTAGCGGTGCCTGCGACCGTTCACATCAGCAGCTCGGCCACGCCCATAATAATAGTTATGTGGTTATTTTGTAAATAGCATGTGGAACTTCATTGCATCATTATCTCTGACTGTCCTGCGGTTGGCCAAGGGCACACCTAATCTCTCTCCATAATTAGTGAACTCTGAGGCAGTGAAGGAGGAAAGTGCTTTAAAAATTGTCAGAAAAAGGGCTAAAAATAACAAGTAGTTAAAAAAGACTCATGTTCTGTCCTTCCTACCGCCTCCATGAATCAGAAGCATTTACCAGATGTGTCTGGCCTTCAAGGTATAAAAGGTCATACTGCACCTGTTGTAAATATCCATCCCTTTATAAGGATAGGATGGTGTAATTTACCATTTCCAAGGCACCACTTTCCCAAAATGCTCAGAAGGACAGCTCACATTGATACAGTTCACTACAGCTCACTCTGGTCTTTGTGCCACTGAAACAGGTCAGCATCTAATACTCCTGTCAAACACAGAATGCACATACACTGACAATATAGTGAAACACTATGGTGTACACTGCAGAGAAATTGCATGCATGGTTGTCGTCCACGAAGAAAGCCTCTCCTTAAGCCCATGCACAAAAAAGCTTGCCTAGAATTTGCCAGGGTCAATGCTGAAAAAGAATAGGACTACAGGGACTCTGCACTCTAGAGCGATGAGATCAAGATAAATGCCTTTGGAACTGATGGCTTCAAAACTGTATGGTGTCGCAAAGGTGGGTAGTACAAAGAAAAATGTATGGTGCCTACAGTGAAACATGGTGGTGACAGTGTCCTTCTGTAGGTCTGAATGAGTGCTGCTGGTGCCGGGAATCTGCATTTCATCTATGGGATCATGAATTCACAAATATCCTGCTCTATATTGAAAGAGAAGATGCTACCATCACTCCATGCCCTTGGTCGTCGTGAACTTTTCCAACATGACGATGATCCAAAACACATCTAAGGCCACTGTCGCATTTCTGAAGAAGAACAGGGTGCAAATGATTTTGTGGCCAAGTACTGTATGTCTCCTGATCTGAACACAATTGAACACCTATGGGGAATTCTGAAGAGACAAGTTTACCATCACTCCCCATCCAGCATCAAGGCTCTAAAAGAGGTAGTTCTTGAAAAAAAGAAAAAGATAGATGTTGCAATATGTCGCCAATTGTTCATTCCATGCCTAGAAGACTTGGTGTTCGCCTTACAAATCATGCCGGTCATGCAAAATACAAGATGTAATAGTTTTTGTTGTGGGGTCTATTCATTTATGCATCAACTCATTTGAGTAAAACTAAAGATTTTGTAATCTAAGTTATATTATTAATCCTAATTGCATGTAATGAGCTGTAAATTCTGTCCACTATTTTGAGAAACAAGCATTTACTGCCTCTTTTCATTTTCCAATCATAGAAGCTGTAGTACGGTGGGCATAGTCGGACTGTCTTGATGAGACCTTGTGACAGCCTGTTAATTGTAATAACTCCGCCACACTGGAGGGTGTGATGGGTCAAGAGACAGAGGAAGATTTTCACTAAAAGAAGAGGAATCAGCACAGAGAACACATCCTACTGAAAGTTATGTCCCTTGGACTGATTTTTGTGTTTGTAATTTTGGCTACACTTAGGCTTTAAAGTGTTTGGTACCCCAACATTGCATATTGTCAATACATGTCTTTTGTATCATGTTCTCTCTGTATTTCTTGCTTTGTGTGAAATACCTGGTGATTCTACCAGTCCCCCTTGCTTTCCTATTTTAAACTGACCACGCTAGGCAGGCTAGGAGACTGGCCTGTCCAGCAATGATCAGACTTGTGCTGACACCTGGAAGATCAGTGTATTGCTCTTTCTCTGCCTCCTGCTGATATGCCCCCTGCAGTCTCCCCCACCTCTCTGAGCCCTGTAAGCCCTGTATGCCACTGAAGACAGAAGTCATGTGATCAATTAGGAAAAATAAGAAAGTATTTACAATTTTATATATAGCTGCAAGAAAAAGTATGTGAACCCTTTGTAATGATTTGGATTTCTGCACAATCATCATCATCTAAGTCACAACAATAGACAATCACAGTCTGCTTAAACTAATAACACACAAAGAATGAAATGTTGCCATGTTTTTATTGAACACACCATGTAAATATCCAGAGTGTAGGTGGGAAAATATGTGAACCCCTAGACTAATGACATCTCCAAGAACTAATTGTAGTGAGATGTCAGCCAACTGGAGTCCAATCAATGAGATGAGATTGGAGGTGTTGGTTACAGCTGCCCTGCCCTTGAAAAAACACACACCAGTTCTGAAGGATTGGTTTGGATGCACAGTCAGGTAGCAGTTATCTGAGCACATATAAATTTAATTAAGTGCCGCCTCCCAAATGAATTAGAAAATAGATTGGTTGGAGAAACATGGACTTTGAATGCACTGAATAATTAAAATAACAATTTTATTAAATCACAACTAAAATCGCATCAAAATTTGAACATTGCGCCTCAAAAAAAGGCATTTCTAGTGAATGTAACCAATATAGCTGATTAACAATATGCAGTGTACAAATAAACAAACAAAAATATCGATAATTGCAGTAGTTATTGAGAAAAGTCCTTGCTTCACCAACCAATCTATTTTCTAACACACCAGTTCTGGGTTTACTTTTCACAAGAAGCATTGCCTGATGTGAATGATGCCTCGCACAAAAGAGCTCTCAGAAGACCTACGATTAAGAATTGTTGACTTGCATAAAGCTGGAAAGGGTTATAAAAGTATCTCCAAAAGCCTTGCTGTTCATCAGTTCACAATAAGACAAAAATTGAGAAAGTTCAGCACTGCTGCTACTCTCCCTAGGAGTGGCCGTCCTGTAAAGATGACTGGAAGAGCACAGTGCAGACTGCCCAATGAGGTGAAGAAGAATCCTAGAGTGTCAGCTAAAGACCTACAAAAGTCACTGGCAAATGCTAACATCCCTGTTAGCGAACCCACAATACGTAAAACACTAAGCAAGAATGGATTTCATGGGAGGATACCACAGAGGAAGCCACTACTGTCCAAACAAAACATTGCTGCACATTTACAGTTTGCACAAGAGCACCTGGATGTTCCACACCAGTACTGACGGATTGCTATCATTGAAGGAAAAATGAATTCCCAAGTTTATCAAGACATTTTGCAGGAGAACTTAAGGCCATCTGTCTACCAGCTGAAGCTCAACAGAAGATGGGTGTTGCAACAGGACAATGACCCAAAGCATAGAAGTAAATCAACAACAGAATGACTTAAACAGAAGAAAATATGCCTTCTGAAGTGGCCCAGTCAGAGTCCTGACCTCAACCCGATTGAGATGCTGTAGCATGACCTCAAGAAAGCTATTCCCACCAGCTTTTCCAAGAATATTGCTGAACTGAAACAGTCCTGTAAAGAGAAATGGTCAAGAATTACTCCTGAGTGTTGTACACGTCTGATCTGCAACTACAGGAAACGTTTGGTTGAAGTTATTGCTGCCAAAGGAGGTTCAACCAGTTCTTAAATCCAAGGGTTCACATACTTTTTCCACCTGCACTGTGAATGTTTACATGGTGTGTTCAATAAAAACATGGCAACATTTTATTCTTTGTGTGTTATTAGTTTAAGTAGACTGTGATTGTCTATTGTTGTGACTTAGATGATGATGATTGTGCAGAAATCCAAATCATTCCAAAGGGTTCACATAGTTTTTCTTGCAACTATATATAAAATTGTAAATACTTTTTTATTTTTCCTAATTGATCACATGACTTCTGTCTTCAGTGGCATACAGGGCTTACAGGGCTCAGAGAGGTCAGGTGGGGGAGACTGCAGGGGGCATGTCAGCAGGAGGCAGAGAAAGAGCAATACACTGATCTTCCAGGTGTCAGCACAAGTCTGATCATTGCTGGACAGGCCATTCTCCTAGCCTGCCTAGCGTGGTCAGTTTAAAATAGGAAAGCAAGGGGGACTGGTAGAATCACCAGGTATTTCACACAAAGGAAGAAATTCAGAGAGAACATGATACAATAGACATGTATCGACAATATGCAATGTTGGGGTATCAAACACTTTAAAGCCTAAGTGTAGCCAAAATTACAAACACAAAAATCAGTCCAAGGGACATAACTTTCCGTAGGATGTGTTCTCTATGCTGATTCCTCTTCTTTTAGTGAAAATCTTCCTCTGTCTCTTGACCGAGAGTGTGGCGGAGTTATTACAACTAACAGGCTGTCACAAGGTCTCATCAAGACAGTCCGACTATGCCCACCGTACTACAGCTTCTATGATTGGAAAATGAAAAGAGGCAGTAAATGCTTGTTTCTCAAAATAGTGGACAAAAATAAGAAGCTAAAGAGGCTTGTATATCATGAATAAATAAAACCTTTATAATTTTTTTAATGAATTTACATACTCAAGCACTGGGGCATGACTTCAACTGCAGGATCCCAAATGGAGGTGATGTTCTGCACATTTATTAAATAATATTTTACTCAATTTGACTATGTTGCAAACATTTTGAAGAGTCAAACATATCATCTATAGTTGAAGAGTCAAACATATCATCAGTGAGGAAAATTATTATTTGATCCCCTGCTAATTTTGAAAATTTGTCCACTTACAAAGAAATGAAGGGTCTATTTTTTATCATAGGTGTATTTTAAATGATAGAGACAGAATATTAAAATCCCGAAAAACACATGATACAAATGTTATAAATTGAGTTGCAGTTCAGTGAGTAAAATAAGTATTTGATCCCCAGTGTTTGGAGGAAGAAAAATTCTGACTATGACCCTAAGAACACCATCCCTATGGTCAAGCACGGAGGTGGAAACATGATGCATTGGGGCTGTTACAGGACAACTTTGCCGCATTGAGGGGCCAATGGACGGGGCCATATATTGTAAAATCTTGGATGAGAACCTTCTTCCCTAAGCCAGAACACTAAAGATGGGTCGTGGATTGGTCTTCCAGCATGACAATGACCCAAAACATACCACCAGCACAACAAAGGAGTGGTTCAAGAAGAAGCACATTAAGGTCATGGAGTGGCCTAGTCAGTCTCCAGACCTTAATCCCTTTAGAAAATGTAAGGAGGGAGCTGAAACGTTGAGTTGCCAAGAGACAGCCAAGAAACCTTAAGGATTTAGAGAAGATCTGTAAAAAAGAGTGGACCAAAATTCCTCCTGAGATGTGTGCAAACCTGGTCACCAACTACAAGAAACTTCTTACCTCTGTGCTTGCCAACAAGGGTTTCTCCACCAAGTACTAAGTCATGTTTTGCTTGGGGATCAAATACTTATTTTAATCACTCAACTGCAACCTAATTTATAACATTTGTTTTATATGTTTTTTTTTTCTGGATTTTCGTTAATATTCTGTCTCTAATATTTAAAGTTCACCTATGATAAAATTGTAGACCCTTAATTTCTTTGTAATGGGGCAAATTTAAAAAATCTGCAAGGGATCAAATAATTGTTTTCCCCACTGTATATTCTCCTCCAGGCTTCTCTGCAGAAGTTCAACACTCTCCTACTGCTGATTCTGTGCTGCAAATAAAGCAAATGTTAATTGGGAGGATCTATTGTGCAGCAATTTCAACTTGCATTACTAAATGTTTAAAAAGAGAACTAACTAGAAGGACAACCAGGGTTTTAATAAGCATGCACTGAACCCATGAGTGAGAGAAAAGAAACAATTCAAAAGGATAAATGTTTTTGTTTTCAAGGTTGCCAATCATATACAGTATCATCCTGATAAGCCACGCCAGAGAGGGAGTGGGGCTCTTTTCTGGCAGGGACAGCTTTTCATAGTCCCTAAGTTGTTTCAGGGTTGAAGGTGGGAAATGAACACTTCTTACGACATCTAGGTCAAACACCTTCTTAAATTGGTGCATAGTATCAGATGCGGGCATCCTACACTGGCTTTCAGTGTGTTCGTTTTGGCAACATTTTCAGCAACTTCCTGCCAGAGCATCTTCCTTACAAGTGAAGAGGTCTGGGAGTACATGGCCTTATAGTGTTTCAACCAGTAATGAAGAAAGGCTTTCTGGTTGAAAGAGAAGCACGGATTTCAATGAATGCATCTTCTGGGCATCTTCTAGGCAGCAAAAGTGTTTATATACCATGTGGAATATCAATACCTGGCAAAGATACAGGCTGAGCAGAAGAGCTATTATGCACCTGTACAGCCTCATTGAGGAAAATATCAGCCTCACCACTTTATGCAACCAGACAGTTCCTGGGATGGTGAGGTTCCTAGTGCCCTTTATTTATTGTATCACGGATTCTTCCAAATTACCCCAGGAATAGTATGTGGAATAAAGTGATTTTAAAGGCAGAAGGTTTTTTTTTTATCTTAATGCATTCTATAACATGTTTGTTATTTTTAAAGAAACAAAAATGAAACTTTAGTCTAACTTTAAGTCAACCATCAGTTCCCATGTTGTTTATACAGGTCATGTATGCCAATGTTTACATTGTTCTCTGAAACATCTACTTTTCAGAGCCAATAAATGGAGGGACATCATGTTGGCTTTTACCAGTGAGATGGCTTCCCTAATGAACAGGGTGCCATTGGAAGCAAACATGTGGCATTACAGGCACCCAGGGAAGGCTACTTCAGAAACTGCAAACATTACCACTCCCTGGGTGGCCAACTGGTCTATGATGCCAAACAGAAAATTATGAGTGTGCATCAGATTTACTATGTCATGACCTTCACCACACAGCTCTGTATAGAAATTTTGAGGAAGAATAAATGACTTATGGCTGGATTGCTGGAAAAGTACATTTTGGACACCTTGATCACATAGTAGAATGAATGCTAGCTTAATGAATAGACTGAAATAGTTTTCACTATGACTAAGCCTATCCACACATATTAGCTTCATGTTTAGGATATTTTCTGGCAGTTTAGAGACAATTATAGTGTTAGAGGTGCTCCTATTGCATTTTCATAAATTAGCTATTTTTTTTAGTTTTCTAGGGGATGCTCCTGTGGCTCATGGCATCCTTGGAATGGGATTCTGTGCTCTCCTTGTATCATTATTACCTGTTGTGCACTACAAAACCTATGCCTAGAACAGCAAAATTCATGGAAACTGACTGAGAGGAGGAAGCCAAAGTTGTTCCTGGTGTCTACCTCAACAAACCAGACCACACAGACTAATTGCCGGGAGAGGGAGAAGCTAATTGCAAACCTCTTTTCACACCTGTTGATTATAAGCATTTTTAAGCATTTGTTTTGTGTGACCACAGAATGAATCAATATATCTATCTATTCCTTGAAAACTTCTTAGGTTCCTTTTTAGGCTGATAACATCCTAGTGTGTTGAAGTCATATCTATTTAGTATGTGGTATTGTTTCTGGTCCCTGGAGGAAACCATCTTGATGTCCTCTGCAACTTTTGATTTCAGAAAGTGGATATAGTATATTGAGGGCACAAGGGACTAAGGGCATTGATGACAAAATGTCGATGCCCCTTCCTACACACCCTAGAGGCTTCTCTGTGTGATACCTGGAAGTGTCAATTGAACCAATGGTATTATTGACCCTAAAGTGTAGGTCCAGCCAAATATTTTTTTCAGGAAGTGAAGGTAACTAATAGCAAAACAGACAGGAATAAAAATGCCCCTATTGCAGATTTTTCCTGTCTTGCGAAACGGACAAGAAGTGAAGGTAAATCTCTCTACTACAAACAAATGGCAACCACTCCAACCTAGAACTGCCTTTGCAGAAATGAGCACATGGAAGGATGATACATGTGAAAAAAACAACAAAGGAGGAGATTTACTTAACTGGTGGGCCCCGAATCTGGTGCAGTTGCATAGTAAACACCTAGCTTCTAAATTCAGCTTGTTCATCTAAGCTTTGACAGCTTCACCTGATTCTGTGTCTGCCAGTTTTAGTAAATCTCCCCTTAAAATTCCCAGCTCACTTATCAGCCAGCCTGCAACAAATTGAATTGGCCTTTTCTTAAGCCTCATACACACGCGTCAAAAATCGGCAGGGAATTTTCGTCCGACGACCGATCTGCCGATTTTCGGCTTGTTAGTATGATGCCTCCGACAACCGACTCTGACTTTTCGGCTAAAAAAAATCTGGTGTGCAGGCTATAAAATTTTTGGCCGCTGTCAAAACACGGCCGATTTTCGTGCAGTCAGTACAGATTTAGACAGGGAAAAATCTAATGAGCAAGTCTGGGCATGCTCAGAGAAGAAAGAACACAAAGAAAGCAAACCAACACATGACATCACTTCTGAAGTAGAATTTTGTCGGGCGAGAAAATTTGTGTGCAGTCTAGGCACATTCCAACCAACAAAACACCACTTTGGACAAAAGATGGATGATCAGTCGGCCGATAATCTTTGCGTGTGTGTACTAGGCTTAGCAGTTTGTTAGGTTAAAACCAAGTGGTTTCGTTTTCACACATTTGCAAATACATGCAAAAGCTACAGTGACCATGTCACATGACCCCAGTGTATTGCAGTCTTAACTCTTAATTTTGAGAGTCTGAGTTGAAGCACATATATATAATGTGTATATACTTTACTGCAGCACTGTAGAGACCAAGGCTTAGCATACGCTTTAAGGGCAGGTTGTAGGGGAGCTGTCAGTATGCTTGGTTGTAACTGTAGTTGTGTCTACCTTTCACACATTGATATGTTCCTTGGCCATTCTTATTTAGTAGGGATTACAGATGAGCAAATTTGTCTGGGTTTGTAAATATGATCAATAATGTCACCCTGACAGGTGTGTGGTGGGTACACATCATCATGCAGGTTGTCATGAATAATGAGGATTACATTACTGGACTGGACTCAGACTGTGACTGACATGGATTGTGTTGCTGAATTATATGACTGACATTGAAATAAAACATTTTTTAATGTGTTTTATTTGAATTAAAGGAATTGTCCAAGGTGTGTGTTTGTGTACACTCATTCCCTTGGGAGTGGATAGATATCAGGGTCCCCCTTTAAACAAAGGGCCATTATCCCTCAACATTGGAACAAGGGTTCTTTGCAGTGGGGTTGCTATCTTTGGGAAACTAGAGCACCTGTCCCACATCTCCAGTGGAGTGCCTCAGGTCTTCTGTGCCACAATCACCTATAAGAAGAGAGCAGTTAATATCAGAGTCAAGGGAAGCTTCCACTAAGCTCATTGTCAGCTCTGATGTTTCCTAAGACAGAAAACAAGAGGAACTTGGGAGGAAGGACATCTCCCAGCATTAAGCTGTGCTGTATCCGAGGTCTGTGCTGAGAGGGGGGATTTGGCAGGTGGGTAATAGGAGGAGAGATTTTAGGGGGTCATTTAGAGTATTTGGGTTGGAGGGAAATTGGAGGCATAAGTATGTGTAGTAGGGGGTGGAGGGAATGTTTTATGCTTGGAGGGGAGGATTTGTTCCTAGAGAAAGAATTTGGGGTGTAATAAAAGAGGATTTAGACTGGGAGGGGTGACTGTGCAGATTAGCGCTGTGTGTTACACATCCTTGAATTCTGCACTCTTCGTTTTGTACACTTGACCCCTACGGTGCATTACACACTCCTGCCCCCTGCATTCCTGGTATTACATAGTACTGACTAGGGATGAGCTTTGAGTTCGAGTCGAAGGTAAGTTCGACTCGAACATCACCAATTTGATCGTTCCTCGAATGACGAACAAATGTGCTTCTTCGCTGGAAATTCGAGTTTCCCATAATGCACTGACCACGCTCTGCACGTGCAGTGCGTTATGTGATTGGCCAAAGCATGCACCTCATGCTTTGGCCAATCAAATGATTTCTGCCATGATTGGACTAAAGTTAGGCTGCCTATAGCCAATCATGACTCAGGGGCCAAAGACACGCCCCACACTGCATAAAGGTTGCTCGCGCCGCCGCAGTGTGTAGTGTCATTGTGCAGGCGATCAGACAGGGACAGGCTCGTGATTCAGGGAGGGAGAGAGTCATTTTTTTTGGAGTCAGACAGTTCAGAGAGACATTGCTAGCAGTGTAGGTAGGGAAAGGTTCCTGTGTGAGGTAAGGATAGATTGATTTCTTTACATCATATCAGACAGTATAGCGCCAGTGAGTGAGTAGCAGTGTAGGGAGGGCCAAGGTTACTGTGTGAGGTAGGGCGAGCTGTCTTTCTTTACATCAGATACCAGTCACAGTATTGTTCATCGGTCAGTTTCTGCAACATTCACTTTAGATATCAACCACAGTAACCTTTGCTCAGTTGCGGATCTTGCTATAGGGATCACAGACCTGTAGGAATAGAGATTTCTGCAGAAACCAGCCACAGTAACCTTTGCTCAGTTGTGGATATTTTTATAGGGGTCTCAGACCTGTAGGAATAGAGATCACTGCAGAAATCAGCCACAGTAAACTTTGCTCAGTTGTTGATCTTTCTATAGGGGTCTCAGACCTGCAGGGATAGAGATCACTGTTGATATCAGCCACAATAAACTTTGCCCAGTTGTGGATCTTTCTATAGGAGTCTCAGACCTGTAGGAATATAGATCACTGCAGAAATCAGCCAAAGTAATCTTTGCTCAGTTGTAGTTCTTTCTATAGTGGTCTCACACCTGTAGGAATAGAGATCACTGCAGAAATCAGCCACAGTAACCTTTGCTCAGTTGTGGATCTTTCTATAGGGGTCTCAGACCTGTAGGAATAGAAATCACTGCAGATATCAGCCACAGTAACCTTTCCTCATTTGTGGATTTTTCTATAGGGGTCTCAGACCTGTAGGAATAGAGATCACTGCAGAAATCAGCCACAGTAACCTTTGCTCAGTTTTGTATCTTTCTATAGGGGTCTCAGATCTGTAGGAATAGAGATCACTGCAGAAATCAGCCACAGTAACCTTTGCTCAGTTGTGGATCTTTATATAGGGGTCTCAGACCTGTAGGAATAGAGATCACTGCTGATATCAGCCACAGTAACCTTTGCTCAGTTTTGGATCTTTCTATAGGGGTCTCAGACCTGTAGGAATAGAGATCACCGCAGAAACCAGCCACAGTAACATTTGCTCAGTTGCGGACTTTTCTATAGGGGTCTCAGACCTGTAGGAATAGAGATCACTGCAGATATCAGCCACAGTAACCTTTGCTTAGTTTTGGATCTTTCTATAGGGGTCTCAGACCTGTAAGAATAGAGATCACTGCTAATACCAGCCACAGTAACCTTTGCCCAGTTGTGGATCTTTCTATTGGAGTCTCAGATCTGTAGGAATGGAGATCACTGCAGAAACCAAAAGAAACCAGCCACAGTAACCTTTGCTCAGTTGTGGATCTTTGTATAGGGGTCTCAGACCTGTAGGAATAGAGATCACTGCAGAAATCAGCCACAGTACCTTTGCTCAGTTGTTGATCTTTCTATAGGGGTCTAAGACCTGCAGGAATAGAGCTCACTGTTGATATCAGCCACAATAACCTTTGCCCAGTTGTGGATCTTTCTATAGGAGTCTCAGACTTGTAGGAATGGAGATCACTGCAGAAATCAGCCAAAGTAATCTTTGCTCAGTTGTGGTACTTTCTATAGGGGTCTCAGAACTGTAGGAATAGAGATCACTGCAGATATCAGCCACAGTAACCTTTGCTCAGTTGTGGATTTTTCTATAGGGGTCTCAGACCTATAGGAATAGAGATCACTGCAGATATCAGCCCCAGTAACCTTTGCTCAGTTTTGTATCTTTCTATAGGGGTCTCAGACCTGTAGGAATAGAGATCACTGCAGAAATCAGCCACAGTAACCGTTGCTCAGTTGTGGATCTTTATATAGGGGTCTCAGACCTGTAGGAATAGAGATCACTGCTGATATCAGCCACAGTAACCTTTGCTCAGTTTTGGATCTTTCTATATGGGTCTCAGACCTGTAGGAATAGAAATAACTGCAGAAATCAGCCACAGTAACCTTTGCTCAGTTGTGTATCTTTATATAGGGGTCTCAGACCTGTAGGAATAGAGATCACTGCAGAAACCAGCCACAGTAACATTTGCTCAGTTGTGGATTTTTCTATAGGGGTCTCAGACCGGTAGGAATAGAGATCACTGCAAATATCAGCCACGGTAACCTTTGCTCAGTTGGTTGTGGATCTTTCTATAGGGGTCTCAGACCTGTTGGAATAGAGATAACGGCAGAAACCAGCCATAGTAACCTTTGCTCAGTTGTGGATTTTTCTATAGCGGTCTCAGATCTGTAGGAATAGAGATCACTGCAGATTTCAGCCAACGTAACCTTTGCTCAGTGTTGGATCTTTCTATAGGGGTCTCAGACCTGTAGGAATAGAGATCACTGCAGAAATCAGCCACAGTAACCTTTGCTCAGTTGAGGATCTTTCTATAGGGGTCTCAGACATGTAGGAATAGAGATCACTGCAGAAACCATTCACAGTAACCTTTGCTCAGTTGCAGATTTTTCTATAGGGGCCTCAGACCTGTAGGAATAGAGATAACTGCAGAAATCAGCCACAGTAACCTTTGCTCAGTTGTGTATCTTTATATAGGGGTCTCAGACCTGTAGGAATAGAGATCACTGCAGATATCAGCCACAGTAACCTTTGTTCAGTTTTGGATCTTTCTATAGAGGTCTCAGACCTGTAGGAATAGAGATCACTGCAGAAATCAGCCACAGTAACCTTTGCTCAGTTGCGGATCTTTCTATCGGGGTCTCAAACCTGTAGGAATAGAGATCACTGCTGATATCAGCAACAGTAACCTTTGCTCAGTTTTGGATCTTGCTATAGGGATCACAGACCTGTAGGAATAGAGATCACCGCAGAAATCAGCCACAGTAACCTTTGCTCAGTTGTGGATCATTCCATAGGGGTCTCAGACCTGTAAGAATAGAGATCACTGCTGATATCAGCCAAAGTAACCTTTGCCCAGTTGTTGATCTTTATATAGGGGTCTCAGACCTGTAGGAATAGAGATCACTGCAGATATCAGCCACAGTAACCTTTGCCCCCACGAACGTCTCGCGTTTCCCCCCAACAGGAGTATCTCACTTTTAGAGAAGTTAATCCGCAAACCCGAACATTGTTTAAATTTATCGAAGGTAGAGACAATCACTGGTATATCAGCAGGGGGATTGGAGGTAAAAAGTAAGTAAAAAGTAAGACATCGTCCACGAATAGAGATAGGCGTAATTCTTGGGAGCCAAAACGTATACCATGAAGAGGGGCTTTTGTTAACAGGTATCGAGAAAGGGGTTCAATCGCTAGGTTAAATAGAAGTGGCGAAAGGGGACAGCCTTGGCGAGTACCTTTATAGAGGCGGAATTCTTCCGTAAGGGAACCCCCCCACGCACAGCCTAGCCGCCGGAGAGGCATACATGGAGTTTACAAGGTTGCTAAAAGGACCTTGAAAACCCATAGTAGTCAGAACTCTGCGAAGCCATGCAAAGTTCACATTATCAAAAGCCTTTTCGGCATCTAATGTCACTATGGTGGTATCCTTATCAGGGTGTAGGCGGGCGTGGTCTAAGGCTAGAAGAACTTTCCTAATATTGACAGTAGCCGATCTAACTTTTATGAAACATGATTGAGCAGGGTGGATTAAATGGGGCATGATAAGGGCTACACGTGAGGCTGTTATTTTCTAGAGGATTTTTATGTCCAGATTCAGCAACGAGATGGGACGGTACGAGCCCGGTTCTAGAGGGTCTTTACCCTTTTTCGCTAGTAATTTAATAATCGCGTAGTTACCTGTAGGAAGATAAGAACAACCTTCCCAGATAGAAGTGTAGTTATCGACCAGTGTAGGAACTATGCAAGGAGAAATGGCCTTGTAGAACTCATCAGAGAGTCCGTCAGGGCCTGGGGGCCTTATTGGAAGTCAGATTTTTGATGGTCGCCGAGACTTCCTCCGGAGATATGGGGGCGTTCAACATGTCTAGTTGTGCTTGGGATAGTGTGGGGAGTTCAGTATTAGATAGGAAAAAATCCACTACAGAGCTGTTTACAGTGTCGGGTGTGTATAGTGATGAGTAGAAGGCTCACATAATGCGTTGGATACCCTGGGGGGTTGAATCAACCGACCCTGTGCTATCTCGCAAGGAGCTAATATGAGTAGAGGAAACTGGGCCTTTGCACAGCCTCGCCAAAAGCTTGCCAGCCTTGTTGACGAATCTATGCAAGGTCCCAGAAAGATATGCCTTATCAGCCCAAGTGTCAAAATTTGTCTTGGCCTCCAACCAATTTTCCCTAGCCATAGAGGTGTCAGTCAGTATGAGAGTATGCTGCGCCACACGTAGGCATTCGCTAGCTAGTTTTAACCGCTATTTGCGTGTCGTTTAAAAGCCTCGCAGAAAGGCCTTACCGGCTTCCCAGAAGAGATGGGGGGAGGTGCTTTGAGCCGAGTTGGTCGATGAGTATTCTGCCCAGGCACATTCTAAGTATGAAATTAAGTCAGAATTATCTTTTAGATACCAGGGAAATCTCCAGATGAGGGGAGTGGACGGGGTATCTGAAAGTTCTAAAGAGACAGATACCGGGGCGTGGTCTGAAACTGCTATGTCGTGTATAGTGGCATCTTTTAGTATCGGAAGGAGAGAATCCGTGCTAAATAGTCTATCCTCGTAAAAAGTTTATGGGGGTGGGAGTAGAAGGAATATTCCCGATCGGTAGGGTGGGAGTGTCACCATACATCAGTTAGGGCCAGAGAATCGATTACCGACGCTAGGGGGGTGGGGCCAGGGGAGTCGCGGTGACATAAAGTAGCTTTAGGGGAAGATTTGTCCAAGACAGGGTGTAACGCTCCGGCATTTGTTTAGTGAACTGGATTTGCAGCTCAGTAGTCGTGTAGAGATGTGTTGATTTTCCATATCCAACTCTCCAGACTCATCATTGTGGCCCAGCCTGCCTCACCATGCAAATATACAGACACTCAGATAAGATGTTCCTGGAGTGATAGGTTGTATACGATAGTATAGAGGTGATGTGCTGAAAGGACAGGCGTGAGTAGTGATAGCAATGATAGGCACTCAATAGTAATGTTCTGGAGTGTTTAGCAGATGGTGATAGATAGTATGCAGAGAGGTTAGAAATCATGTACAATAACAGGTGGTAGGGGACAGCAGATGAAGTGTACAGGAATTGCTAACTCAGTGCAAGGATATAGATGGTAGTAGACTCAAGCACTAGCAATCTATGTGACAGTGCAGATGATAGAAATAGTAATGCATAGATAACAACAGTCTTTAGTATGCAAGAGTAGATAGTGTAAGTTGATAGGAAGGAATCCCCTGTGGGGTACTTATCACTAGTTGGTTTAGAGAGATGAGGGGTCCGGTAATGAGATAAGGATCAGGTAGCGAGATACAGGATCAGTAGCGAGATACAGGTTCAGTAGCGAGATACAGGAAATAGCTGGAGGCTTCGGCAGCATCAGACAAGGCTGTTATAACAAGCGGTTTGCACGAACACCTTGTGAGTGAAAGCCGGCGATTGAAATAGCCGCTCAGAGCGGCGCCTAGTGATGACGTCATGAGAGTTAAAGGGACAGTAGCTATATGCGGAAGAAATGGGCTGGAAGGGTACCGAAGGTACCAGAATCTTACAGTACCCCCCCTTAAGGCCGGCTCCGGAAGGCCTATAGCACTGGTCTCTCCGGGTATTTGGAGTGGAACCTTCGTATAAGCCTGGGAGCGTGAACGTCAGAAGTATCCAACCAGGTGTCGTCTTGGGGTCCATAGTTTTTCCATCTTATGAGATATTGGAGTTTCCCTCTGTGGATACGAGAATCCAAAATCTCCTTAATCTCAAATTCTTCTCCGCCCTCAACTTGTACTGGAGGTGGAGGCGAGATGGTAGGCCTTATTCCTTGGTTGGGAACATTCAGTAGCGACACGTGAAAGATGGGGTGTATTTTAAGATCTGCCGGTAAGGTGAGTTGAACTGCAGCTCTCCCAATGAGCTTCTCAATTGGGAAAGGTCCTAGAAACAAAGGCCCAAGCTTTTTGCTGGGGATCTTTAACCTTAAGTTTTTCGTAGATAGCCAAACGAGATCCCCAATAGCATATTGAGGAGAAGGTCTTCTACGGAGGTCGTAGTACCTTTTTTGTTGGCTATGAGCATGTGAGATGGTGGTGTTAAGTAAACCCAGAGAGTCTTTTATTTGGGTAAGATAGTCAGAGGCTACTGGGTTACTTGATGGCAGGATGCATGGTGGAAGAAGTGTGGGATGAAACCCATAGTTTAGGTAGAATGGACTTTGCTTAGTAGTACTGTGGGTTGCGTTGTTGTAAGCAAATTCTGCCAGAGGGAGGAGGTCCACCCAATCATCCTGTAGGTATGAGGTGTAGCAACGCAAATATTGTTCAATGTACTGGTTGACTCTTTCAGTTTGTCCATTGGTCTGAGGGTGGTAGGGAGAAGTACGTTTTCGCTCAATTCGTAGTATATGACATAGAGCTTGCCAAAACTTGGAGATGAACTGTGAACCTCGGTCAGATAAAAGAGTCTTTGGAATTCCATGTAGCTTGAACACATGTTTCACTAATAATTCCGCTGTTTGCTTAGATGAAGGTAGTCTGCGAATAGAAATGAAATGTGCCATCTTTGTCAGATGGTCCACTGACACTAGAATGGTAGTAAATCCTTTGGAAGGTGGTAATTCTACTATAAAGTCTAAAGACACAACTTCCCATGGAACTTTGGGTATTGGTAGACTGCAAAGTAGACCAGATGGTTTTGTAGTGTCAATTTTGGACCTTGCACAGATGTCACATGAGGAAACAAATTTTTGTACAGACATCTTCATATCAGGCCACCAAAATTGCCTGGTGAGCAAATTGAATGTCTTAGTCATACCCATATGTCCTGCCATAGGTACGTCATGTGATAATTCCAAGATCTTGGTACGCATACCAGGAGGTATGTCGAGTTTGTCGTTAAAGTAGAGGAAGCCTTCTGCATCAGCACTTAGTTGTGGTGGTGATGAATCCAGTCCTATACTGTGCAGAATCTCTTCCTTCAAGGGACGAACAACACCAATAATACGGTCATGGGGTATTATAGGAAGTGAAGGGATTTCGGCGCAGTTATCTTCGGTTAGCCGTGATAGCGCATCCGCTTTTTTGTTTTTGTCTGCAGGCGTGTAGGTCACTAGGAAGTTGAATCTTAGGAAGAATAATGACCAACGTACCTGCCGGTGGGAAAGAGTCTTGTTGGTCTGAAGGTATTGGAGATTCTTATGCTCTGTATATATAAGTATTGGCAATCAAGTACCTTCAAGTAAATGTCGCCAATTTTCTAGTGCCAGTTTTATGGCAAGCAACTCTTTTTCACCCACTGGGTAATTCACCTCTGGGCTACTTAGTGATTTAGATAAAAAGGCAACTGGGTGGAGTGGTGAAGTATTCGTTGGTCGTTGGGAAAGAACTGCTCCTACAGCCATATTTGACGCATCTACCTCCAGGATGTATTGGAGGGATGGGTCTGGATGGCGTAGTATGGGAGCAGAAGTGAAGCTTGCTTTTAACTAGCGGAAAGCTTTATTTGCTTCTTCAGACCATTTGAATGGTTTCTTTACACTTGTAAGTTGTGTGAGCGGTCTCACAATAGAAGAGAAGTTCTTGATGAACTTCCTATAGAAGTTTGAAAATCCAAGGAATCGTTGTAATGCCTTACGAGTTGTTGGTACAGGCCAATCCAGTATACACGATATCTTGCTCATATCCATCTTGATACCGTTCTTAGATATGATGTATCCTAGGAATAGTACTTCTTCCTTATGAAATAGGCATTTTTTCAATTTTACGTATAAATTGTGTGCGAGTAATCTGGATAGCACAGGTCTTACATGTCTTACATGTTCGGACAAGGACTGAGAATAAATGAGTATATCATGCAGATATACCACAACACAAAAAACAAGTAAGTCTCTGAAGATGTCATTTATGAATCGCTGAAATGCTGCGGGAGCATTACACAACCCAAAAGGCATCACTAGATATTCGAATAATCCATATCTGGTTCTGAATGCCGTCTTCCACTCATCCCCATTACGGATTTGGATGAGGTTGTATGCCCCTTTTAGGTCCAATTTTGAAAAGTAGGTAGCTCCGCGCACTTGTTCAATGAGTTCGGGAATGAGAGGTAAAGGATAGCGATCCTTTATCGTAATGGTATTTAATTGCCTATAGTCAATAATAGGCCTGAGACTTAAATCCTTATTGAGGACAAAGAAAAGTCCTGCAGCTGTGGAAGAAGTAGAGGGTCTAATAAACCCTTTCGCTAAATTCTCATCCAAGTATTCCTTGAGATGAGAAAGTTCATCCTGAGAAAGAGGATAAACATGACCGAAAGGTAGTTTACTATTAGGGAGTAGATCAATAGAACAATCGTAGTCCCTATGGGGAGGCAATGCTTGAGCATTTTTCTCAAGGAAGACTTCAGATAGATCCTGATTAGGGTTGAGCGGACACCTAGATGTCCGTGTTCGACGGGTTCGGCCGAACTTTAAAAAAAAGTCCGGGTCCGTGTCCCGGACTTTTACCGAACTTTTCCCGGACACCGAACCCCATTGAAGTCAATGGGGACCCGAACTTTAAGGCACTAAAATGGCTCTAAAACACCAAAGGAAAGGGCTAGAGTGCTGCAAATGGCAGCAAAACGTAATTAAGAGCATGGCAAGTGCTCTGCAAACAAATGTGGATAGGGAAATAACTTAAAACAACAAAAAAAAAACAGAAAAATAAAACAATGTTCTTCTTCATCTCTGAAGGACGAGGCCCATATGGAGTAGGAGGGAGGTTGAGGTGGTGGTGGATGTGGCGGTGACATAGGCGTGCGCACAGGGTGTGCTGGGTGTGCCTGGGCACACCCTAATCACCTAGGGCACATAGCATTGCCAGTGAGGAGATGGGAAAGATCTCCCTGGGACCTGCTCTGCTCTATTTCTCCTTGCCTACAGGTACATGGCCCCGATACATTACTCTCCCTGCTGGCAAACACATGCATGTGTATTTCAACTTTGGGGTGCACACCTTAATGCAATAGGCTGCGCACACCTATGGGCGGTGTAGGTGGAAGCGGCGGTGGAGGAGGACCAGGGCCGGATTAACAGCATCATGGGCTTGGTGCTGAGGATTTTGAAGGGCCTTAAGGGCCGTGCCTTGCCATGCACCCAGAGGAGGAAGGGTGCAGCCATGCATGCCTAATTCAACATGGGATGCTGTCTCTGAAGCCCATAAACACATCCATGCATCGCCAACTGTCCCTCCTTGTCCGGCCTTCACGCTGTGTGGGGAGGTTCTGAGGGTGCTGCCTGGGGAAGCGAGCATAGAAGCCAGACTTCTGTGTTTACAAGTGACAGAAGAGCGGTAACAGTGAATATGGCCAACCCGGGGCCTATATAAAAGGTAGGGGCCTGGAGCTCCCCTACATTAATCTGGCCCTGAGGAGGAGGACGAGGTAGCCAACACTGCTTCTTTTCAAAAATTTTAAATGAGGGTACACCCCAAAAGAGTGAGAAAGAGCAAAAATGGAACAATGGGTGGGTAAGGTCGGTATCCATTGCTATTCTGCATAAGGTACGGAAAAGTCCCGTGGGATCCATGCCTGGTTCATTTTAATGAACGTGAGCTTGTCCACATTGTCTCTGGACAGGCGGCTGCGCTTGTCTGTTATAACGCCCCCAGCCGTGCTAAATACCCGTTCAGATAATACACTGGCTGCAGGGCACGCCAGCACCTCCAAGGCGTAAAGGGCAAGCTCAGGCCATGTGCCCAATTTGGAGACCCAGAAGTTGAAGGGGGCAGACCCGTCATTCACTACATGTAGGCGTGTGCACACATACTGCTCCACCATGTTGGTAAAATGCTGCCTCCTGCTAAGACGTTCCATCTGAGCTGCTGGTGCTGCTGTTTGTTGTGGCGTGCTGACAAAGCTTTTCCACATTTCGGCCATGCTAACCCTGCCTTCTGAGGTGCTGGCGGTGCCCTGGTTGCGTTGGCGACCTCCTCCTCCTCCTCCTCTGCCTTGTGCTTCCACTGTGGCCCCGCTGTCAGATGGGAATGCCAGCAGCATGGCGTCTACCAGCGTGCGCTTGTACTCGCGCATCTTGCGATCGCGCTCCAGTGAGTGAATTAAGGACGGTACGTTGTCCTTGTAACGGGGATCCAGCAGCGTGGCCACCCAGTAATCAGCACAAGTTAGAATGTGGGCAACTCGGCGGTCGTTGTGGAGACACTGCAGCATGTAATCGATCATGTGTGCCAGGCTGCCCAGAGGCAACGAAAGGCTGTCCTCTGTGGGAGGTGTATCGTCCGTGTCCTCTGTATCCCCCCAGCCACGCACCAGTGATGGCCATGAGCTGGCCTGGGTGCCACCCTGCTGTGAACATGGTTCCATCTCCTCCTCCAGCTCCTCCTCCTCCTCATCCTCCTCATCCTCCAGAACTGTGCCCCTGCTGGACAATTGCGTCCCTGGCGTTTGCGTGTGCAGGAACCCACCCTCGGAGCCCCTTGCGAATGACTGCCCTGAAAGCCTTGGAAATGTTACCTCTTCATCCTCCTCCTCCTCCTCATCCTGTGCCACATCCTCTTCCATCATCGCCCGAATTGTTTTTTCAAGGAGGCATAGAAGTGGGATAGTTAAGCTGAGAACGGCGTCATTGCCACTGGCCATGTTGGTGGAGTACTCAAAACAGCGCAACAAGGCACACAGGTCTCGCATGGAGGCCCAGTTATTGGTGGTGAAGTGGTGCTGTTCCGCAGAGCGACTCACGCGTGCGTGCTGCAGCTGAAACTCCACTATGGCCTGCTGCTGCTCGCACAGTCTTTCCAGCATGTGCAAGGTGGAGTTCCACCTTGTGGGCACGTCACATATGAGGCGGTGAGCGGGAAGGCCGAAGTTACGCTGCAGCGCTGCCAGGCGAGCAGCAGCAGGGTGAGAACGCCGAAAGTGCGCACAAACGGCCCGCACTTTCTGCAGCAGCTCTGACATATCGGGGTAGTTTTTAAGGAACCTCTGCACCACCAAATTCAGCACATGCGCCAGGCAAGGGATGTGCGTCAAACCGGCTAGGCCCAGAGCTGCTATGAGATTTCGCCCGTTATCGCACACCACCAGGCCGGGCTTGAGGCTCGCTGGCAGCAACCACTCATTTGTCTGCTGTTCCATGCTCCTCCACAACTCCTGCGCGGTGTGTGGTTTGTCCCCCAAACAGGCAAGTTGTAAAACTGCCTGCTGTCGTTTACCCCTGGCCGTGCTGAAGTTGGTGGTGAAGGTGTTACGCTGTCCGGATGAGGAGGCGGTAGAGGATGAGGAAGCGGAGTAGGAGGAGTTAGGAACAGGAGGCAAACTGAAGCGCCCTGCAATCCTCGGTGGTGGAAGGACATGCGCCAAATTGCTATCCGCCTCAGGCCCATCCGCCACTGCATTTACCCAGTGTGCCGTTAGGGAGATATAACGCCCCTGACCGTGCTTACTGGTCCACGTATCCGTAGTTAGGTGGACCTTGGCACAGATGGCGTTGCGCAGTGCACACCTGATATTTTCCCCCACTTGGTTGTGCAGGGAAGGGATGGCTTGCCTGGAAAAGTAGTGGCGGCTGGGCACGACGTACTGTGGGACAGCCACCGACATAAGGTTTTTAAAACTGTGCGTCTCCACCAGACGGAATGACAGCATTTCAAAGGCCAATAATTTTGAAATGCTGGCATTCAGGGCCAGGGATCGCGGGTGGGTAGGGGGGTACTTCCTCTTCCTCTCAAGTGTTTGGGAGATGGAAAGCTGAACGCTTCCACGGGACATTGTGGAGATGGTTGTTGGTGACCCAGGTGGTGGTGTTGCTGACAGATCGTCTGTTTGCGGGGTGGCAGGTGCCGGTATCACTACAGATGTGGCTGGAGCGGCCGAGACTGCAGCAGAAGAGGAAGCAGGATGAGCCAGAGACGTTTCTTGGTTTTGAAGGTGTGTACTCCCCTGCAGCTCGTGCTTTGCACTTAGATGCCTGATCATGCAGGTTGTGCTCAGGTTGAGAAGGTTTATGCCTCGCTTCAAGCTCTGATTGCACAGGGTGCAAACCACTCGTGTCCTGTCATCAGCACATTTTCTAAAGAACTTCCACGCTAGAGAACTCCTTTGAGCTGACTTTGGTGCGCTCGTTCCCTTGCTGCGTTGGGCAGTAGCGGGCGTAGTGTCTAGGGCACGGCCGCTCCGCTTCTGCACCCTGCTCCCTCTTCTGCTGTGCTGGTGGCTCTGTGCGACCACCGCCTCTTCCTCCAAACTACTCAGGTCACCTGCATGACGTTCATTCCATGTGGGGTCGAGGACCTCATCGTCCTCCACATCATCTTCCACCCAGTCTTCACCCCTGCCCTCCTTGTCGGTCTCCACAATGCTGAACGCCGCAGCAGTTGGCACCTGCGTTTCGTCATCATCGGAGACGTGCTGCGATGATCCTTGCATGTACTCATCTTGAGAAATAAGTGGTTGGGCATCGCTGCACTCAATCTCTTCCACTTCTGGGGCAGGGCTAGGTGGATGGCCCTGGGAAACCCTGCTGACAGAGTCCTCAAAAAGAATAAGAGACTGCTGTATGGCTTGGGGCTCAGACTGCTGGCCTGATTTGCAAGGGGGTGAGGTGAAAGACGGTTGGACATTGGCTGCAGGTGCCAACTCTGACCTTTCTGCAGTAGACTGGGTGGGAGACAATGTGAAGGAACTGGAGGCACTGTCAGCAGAAAAACCAATCTACTATCGCCTCAACTTGTTCTGGCCTCATCACTTCTAGGGGCGTTTGATGCCCTACCAAATACTGATGCAGGTTCTGTCGCCTACTCACACTTGAGGAAGGTGTTTCACTTGTGCGTGTAGCTGGCACAGATCGACCACGTCCTCTCCTTGCAACAGGAGCTCTACCAGCAGCACCACGACCCAGGCCACGGCCCTTATTTGACGGTCTCCTCATATTTCTGTAATTTAAGATCTTGCCCTAGAAAGGTTTTTATTGAATAGCGGAATAGGAAATATGATCCAAAAAAGTGTATGTATCTCGCACGTACAAAACCACACTAGGCCCCAATTACTATTGTTTCTACCCCTAAAAGGATGGATGAGGAGTAGGAGGAGTATGGAACAGACAGCACCCTCAAATCTTCAGAAGTATGAGATGAACCCCAAAAACTTGGAAAGGTGGATCTCACACGTACCGACACAGACTATCCCGCAATTCAATTGATCCTCAAAGGTTTTTATTGAATAGCGGAATAGGAAATATGATCAAAAAAAGTGTATGTATCTCGCACGTACACAACCACACTAGGCCCCAATTACTATTGTTTGTACCCCTAAAAGGATAGATGAGGAGTAGGGGGGGTATGGAACAGGCAGCACCCTCAAATCTTCAGAAGTATGAGATGAACCCCAAAAACTTGGAAAGGTGGATCTCTCTCACACGTACCAACACAGACTATCCCCCAATTTAACTGATCCCCAAAGGTTTTTGATTAAATAGCGGAATAGAAAATATGATCCAAAAAAAGTGTATGTATATCACACGTACACAACCACACTAGGCCCCAATTACTATTGTTTGTACCCCTAAAAGGCTAGATGAGGAGTAGGGGGGGTATGGAACAGGCAGCACCCTCAAACCTTCAGAAGTATGAGATGAACCCCAACAACTTGGAAAGGTGGATCTCTCTCACACGTACCAACACAGACTATCCCCCAATTTAACTGATCCCCAAAGGTTTTTGATTAAATAGCGGAATAGAAAATATGATCCAAAAAAAGTGTATGTATATCACACGTACACAACCACACTAGGCCCCAATTACTATTGTTTGTACCCCTAAAAGGCTAGATGAGGAGTAGGGGGGGTATGGAACAGGCAGCACCCTCAAACCTTCAGAAGTATGAGATGAACCCCAACAACTTGGAAAGGTGGATCTCTCTCACACGTACCAACACAGACTATCCCCCAATTTAACTGATCCCCAAAGGTTTTTGATTAAATAGCGGAATAGAAAATATGATCCAAAAAAAGTGTATGTATATCACACGTACACAACCACACTGGGCCCCAATTACTATTGTTTGTACCCCTAAAAGGCTAGATGAGGAGTAGGGGGAGTATGGAACAGGCAGCACCCTCAAACCTTCAGAAGTATGAGATGAACCCCAACAACTTGGAAAGGTGGATCTCTCTCACACGTACCAACACAGACTATCCCCCAATTTAACTGATCCCCAAAGGTTTTTGATTAAATAGCGGAATAGAAAATATGATCCAAAAAAAGTGTATGTATATCACACGTACACAACCACACTAGGCCCCAATTACTATTGTTTGTACCCCTAAAAGGCTAGATGAGGAGTAGGGGGGGTATGGAACAGGCAGCACCCTCAAACCTTCAGAAGTATGAGATGAACCCCAACAACTTGGAAAGGTGGATCTCTCTCACACGTACCAACACAGACTATCCCCCAATTTAACTGATCCCCAAAGGTTTTTGATTAAATAGCGGAATAGAAAATATGATCCAAAAAAAGTGTATGTATATCACACGTACACAACCACACTAGGCCCCAATTACTATTGTTTGTACCCCTAAAAGGCTAGGAGTAGGGGGAGTATGGAACAGGCAGCACCCTCAAACCTTCAGAAGTATGAGATGAACCCCAACAACTTGGAAAGGTGGATCTCTCTCACACGTACCAACACAGACTATCCCCCAATTTAACTGATCCCCAAAGGTTTTTGATTAAATAGCGGAATAGAAAATATGATCCAAAAAAAGTGTATGTATATCACACGTACACAACCACACTAGGCCCCAATTACTATTGTTTGTACCCCTAAAAGGCTAGATGAGGAGTAGGGGGGGTATGGAACAGGCAGCACCCTCAAATCTTCAGAAGTATGAGATGAACCCCAAAAACTTGGAAAGGTGGATCTCTCTCACACGTACCAACACAGACTATCCCCCAATTTAACTGATCCCCAAAGGTTTTTGATTAAATAGCGGAATAGAAAATATGATCCAAAAAAAGTGTATGTATATCACACGTACACAACCACACTAGGCCCCAATTACTATTGTTTGTACCCCTAAAAGGCTAGATGAGGAGTAGGGGGGGTATGGAACAGGCAACACCCTCAAACCTTCAGAAGTATGAGATGAACCCCAACAACTTGGAAAGGTGGATCTCTCTCACACGTACCAACACAGACTATCCCCCAATTTAACTGATCCCCAAAGGTTTTTGATTAAATAGCGGAATAGAAAATATGATCCAAAAAAAGTGTATGTATATCACACGTACACAACCACACTAGGCCCCAATTACTATTGTTTGTACCCCTAAAAGGCTAGATGAGGAGTAGGGGGGGTATGGAACAGGCAGCACCCTCAAACCTTCAGAAGTATGAGATGAACCCCAACAACTTGGAAAGGTGGATCTCTCTCACACGTACCAACACAGACTATCCCCCAATTTAACTGATCCCCAAAGGTTTTTGATTAAATAGCGGAATAGAAAATATGATCCAAAAAAAGTGTATGTATATCACACGTACACAACCACACTAGGCCCCAATTACTATTGTTTGTACCCCTAAAAGGCTAGATGAGGAGTAGGGGGGGTATGGAACAGGCAGCACCCTCAAATCTTCAGAAGTATGAGATGAACCCCAAAAACTTGGAAAGGTGGATCTCTCTCACACGTACCAACACAGACTATCCCCCAATTTAACTGATCCCCAAAGGTTTTTGATTAAATAGCGGAATAGAAAATATGATCCAAAAAAAGTGTATGTATATCACACGTACACAACCACACTAGGCCCCAATTACTATTGTTTGTACCCCTAAAAGGCTAGATGAGGAGTAGGGGGGGTATGGAACAGGCAGCACCCTCAAACCTTCAGAAGTATGAGATGAACCCCAACAACTTGGAAAGGTGGATCTCTCTCACACGTACCAACACAGACTATCCCCCAATTTAACTGATCCCCAAAGGTTTTTGATTAAATAGCGGAATAGAAAATATGATCCAAAAAAAGTGTATGTATATCACACGTACACAACCACACTAGGCCCCAATTACTATTGTTTGTACCCCTAAAAGGCTAGATGAGGAGTAGGGGGGGTATGGAACAGGCAGCACCCTCAAACCTTCAGAAGTATGAGATGAACCCCAACAACTTGGAAAGGTGGATCTCTCTCACACGTACCAACACAGACTATCCCCCAATTTAACTGATCCCCAAAGGTTTTTGATTAAATAGCGGAATAGAAAATATGATCCAAAAAAAGTGTATGTATATCACACGTACACAACCACACTGGGCCCCAATTACTATTGTTTGTACCCCTAAAAGGCTAGATGAGGAGTAGGGGGAGTATGGAACAGGCAGCACCCTCAAACCTTCAGAAGTATGAGATGAACCCCAACAACTTGGAAAGGTGGATCTCTCTCACACGTACCAACACAGACTATCCCCCAATTTAACTGATCCCCAAAGGTTTTTGATTAAATAGCGGAATAGAAAATATGATCCAAAAAAAGTGTATGTATATCACACGTACACAACCACACTGGGCCCCAATTACTATTGTTTGTACCCCTAAAAGGCTAGATGAGGAGTAGGGGGAGTATGGAACAGGCAGCACCCTCAAACCTTCAGAAGTATGAGATGAACCCCAACAACTTGGAAAGGTGGATCTCTCTCACACGTACCAACACAGACTATCCCCCAATTTAACTGATCCCCAAAGGTTTTTGATTAAATAGCGGAATAGAAAATATGATCCAAAAAAAGTGTATGTATATCACACGTACACAACCACACTAGGCCCCAATTACTATTGTTTGTACCCCTAAAAGGCTAGATGAGGAGTAGGGGGGGTATGGAACAGGCAGCACCCTCAAACCTTCAGAAGTATGAGATGAACCCCAACAACTTGGAAAGGTGGATCTCTCTCACACGTACCAACACAGACTATCCCCCAATTTAACTGATCCCCAAAGGTTTTTGATTAAATAGCGGAATAGAAAATATGATCCAAAAAAAGTGTATGTATATCACACGTACACAACCACACTAGGCCCCAATTACTATTGTTTGTACCCCTAAAAGGCTAGGAGTAGGGGGAGTATGGAACAGGCAGCACCCTCAAACCTTCAGAAGTATGAGATGAATCCCAACAACTTGGAAAGGTGGATCTCTCTCACACGTACCAACACAGACTATCCCCCAATTTAACTGATCCCCAAAGGTTTTTGATTAAATAGCGGAATAGAAAATATGATCCAAAAAAAGTGTATGTATATCACACGTACACAACCACACTAGGCCCCAATTACTATTGTTTGTACCCCTAAAAGGCTAGATGAGGAGTAGGGGGAGTATGGAACAGGCAGCACCCTCAAATCTTCAGAAGTATGAGATTGTGTTCACTGTACCCCACAAAGATTGAGTTCACTGCACCCCACAATGATTGTGTTCACTGCACCCCACAAAGATTGTGTTCACTGCACCTCACAAAGATTGTGTTCACTGTACCCCCCAAAGATTGTGTTCACTGCACCCCACAAAGATTCTGTTCACTGTACCCCACAAAGATTGTGTTCACTGCACCCTAAAAGGATGTTGTTCACTGCACCCCACAAAGATTGTGTTCACTGCACCCTAAAAGGATTTTGTTCACTGCACCCCAAAAAGATTGTGTTCACTGTACCCCCCCAAAGATTGTGTTCACTGCACCCCACAAAGATTGTGTTCACTGCACCCCAAAAAGATTGTGTTCACTGTACCCCCCAAAGATTGTGTTCACTGCACCCCAAAAAGATTGTGTTCACTGTACCCCCCAAAGATTGTGTTCACTGCACCCCACAAAGATTCTGTTCACTGTACCCCACAAAGATTGTGTTCACTGCACCCCAAAAAGATTGTGTTCACTGTACCCCCCCAAAGATTGTGTTCACTGCACCCCACAAAGATTCTGTTCACTGCACCCCACAAAGGATTTTGTTCACTGCACCCCAAAAAGATTGTGTTCACTGCACCCCAAAAAGGATTTTGATCACTGCACCCCAAAAAGGATGTTGTTCACTGCACCCCAAAAATGATTTTGTTCACTCCACCCCAAAAAGATTGTGTTCACTGCACCCCACAAAGATTGTGTTCACTGCACCCCAAAAAGATTGTGTTCACTGTACCCCCCAAAGATTGTGTTCACTGCACCCCACAAAGATTCTGTTCACTGTACCCCACAAAGATTGTGTTCACTGCACCCCAAAAAGATTGTGTTCACTGCACCCCAAAAAGGATGTTGTTCACTGCACCCCAAAAAGGATGTTGTTCACTCCACCCCAAAAAGATTGTGTTCACTGCACCCCACAAAGATTGTGTTCACTGCACCCCAAAAAGATTGTGTTCACTGCACCCCAAAAATGATTTTGTTCACTGCACCCCAAAAAGGATTTTGTTCACTGCACCCCAAAAAGGATGTTGTTCACTCCACCCCAAAAAGATTGTGTTCACTGCACCCCAAAAAGATTGTGTTCACTGCACCCCACAAAGGATTTTGTTCACTGCACCCCAAAAAGATTGTGTTCACTGCACCCCAAAAAGGATGTTGTTCACTGCACCCCAAAAAGGATTTTGTTCACTGCACCCCAAAAAGATTGTGTTCACTGCACCCCACAAAGGATTTTGTTCACTGCACCCCACAAAGATTGTGTTCACTGCACACCAAAAAGGATTGTGTTCACTGCACCCCAAAAAGATTTTGTTCACTGCACCCCAAAAAGATTGTGTTCACTGCAGCCCAAAAAGATTGTGTTCACTGCAGCCCAAAAAGATTGTGTTCACTGCAGCCCAAAAAGATTGTGTTCACTGCAGCCCAAAAAGATTGTGTTCACTGCAGCTCACACACAGAAAAATGGATGTGGATCACTGACACCTGCCTATCTCCAATCCCACACCACACAGCAATATCGATTGTAGTTTGTAGAACACAGTTTCCCTAAAATTCAGCAGACTCTGTCCCTAACAGGATTGAGAAGAGATCGTAGATCAGGATTGAGTGCAGATTCACCCCACCCCCCACACAGCAATATCGATTGTAGTTTGTAGAAGACACTGACCCTATAATTCAGCAGACTCTATCCCTAAAATGCCTACAACTCGCCCTGCCTAAACACTCCGACCTGTCCCTCAATTCTATCCGGACACAAATGGTTTTTTCCTGCCTATCTTTCCCTAATCAGCAGCCAGCACATTGATGTGTGCTCTGTCCCTTAGCTAAGCAGCAGAATGACGCTGCTGCGGCGGCTGCCTCGAACTTATAAAGACTTGGTCACATGCTTCAGACGGCCAATCACAGCTACTAAGACATTTGCAGGCATGGCTGGGATGGCTTAAGGCACACCAGTTAAACGATTGTTGATTGGCTGTTGAAAGCCCGCCATGAAAAGAGCGCCAAAGCATGCAAAACCCGGAAATAAAACGACCGAACACGGATTTTTACCCGAACATACAGTAAAGTGTCCGTGTCCGTGTTCGGGTAAAAAAAATCCAATTATTCGGTACGAACACGAATAATACAGTCCGTGTTCGCTCAACACTAATCCTGATAGCATGATGGTGGTGTAATTTCATCCGACACCATGGACAGGATTTTTTTATGAGATTGGAGGTTACACGTGGTCTCGCAGTAGTGAGAGGGGAAGGTTAGAGTCCGTGTTTTCCAATCAATGATTGGTAATGTATGTGTAACCAAGGAAGTCCCAAAATAATGGGAAAATGTGGTGAAGGTAATACATCAAAAGTGGTGGTCTCAGCATGAGACTCGTTAGCAGTAGCATGGAGTGCTTGTGTCTGATTGGTAATTGGACCAGAAGATAACGGAATACCGTTAATAAAACTAACAGAGACAGGTTTAGATTTTGAAATAATAGGTATTTTATTTAAAGTAACAAAACTAGTGTCAATGTAGTTCCCACACGATCCTGTGTCGATCATAGCCTTGGTGGTGATCCTATTGTGGTCCCACTGTAAGGTCAAATGAATAAAAAGATAGGGATTAGAAAAAGAAGTCGTTAATCCTCCCAGCAAGACATGTGAACACTCACCCTCTTTTTTGCGGACAAGGGGACAGACGCTTATCAAATGATCCGGGGAGGCGCAGTACATGCAGAGATTTTCAGATCTTCTCCTGGCTCGTTCAGTAGACGATAATGGTGGGCGTATGGTTCCTACCTCCATAGGAGTAGGGTCAACGGGCGAAAACCGAGAAGGATTGGATAATGGTACTCCCATTTTCTCAGCCTTTCTTTCTCGCAGTCGCCTGTCAATATTGATGCTGAGTTGTATTAAGGCATCCAAAGTGCCAGGTAAATCCGCTCGGGCGAGCTCGTCTTTAACGGCTTCTGATAACCCGAGTCTGAACTGGGTTCGCAAAGATGCATCATTCCACCCTGAATCAAGGGTCCATCTTTTGAACTCTGCTACGAAGTCTTCAACAGGTCTCCTTCCTTGTTTTAAAGCCCTCAATTGGCTATCAGCAGTACTCTGCCTATTTGGGTCTTCATATAAGCTAGCGAGTTCTGCTAAGAATAAAGGATAGGAGTTAAGAAGAGGGTCATTTTTCTCAAAGAGAGAGTCTGCCCAAGCCCGTGGATCACCCGACAAGTATGAGATAGTGGTGCAGACTTTAATTTGGTCTGTAGTGTAAGTACGAGGTTTTAAATTAAAAAGCAATTGACATGCGTTTTTAAATTCACTAAATTTTTTCCGATCACCTGTAAACACTAGAGGAGGGTTTATTTTGGGCTCACGAGGTTGAGCAGCAGTGAGCTGTGAAACACGGGCTATCTGCTGTCTCAAAGTCTGATTTTCATTTTTCCCTTCAGCAAGGGAAAGGATTAATGCATCTACTTTTTGTGTTAGTTGTAACACATGAGTGGCTAATTCTGCTGAATCCATTTTTTTTTCCTGGTTCGTGCAATCTGTAACGCTCCGGCGTTTGTTTAGTGAACTGGATTTGCAGCTGCAGAATTTCCACTCAGTAGTCGTGTAGAGATGTGTTGAATTACCATATCCAACTCTCCAGACTCATCATTGTGGCCCAGCCTGCCTCACCATGCAAATATACAGACACTCAGATAAGATGTTCCTGGAGTGATAGGTTGTACACGATAGTATAGAGGTGATGTGCTGAAAGGACAGGCGTGAGTAGTGATAGCAATGATAGGCACTCAATAGTAATGTTCTGGAGTGTTTAGCAGATGGTGATAGATAGTATGCAGATAGGTTAGCAATCATGTACAATAACAGGTGGTAGGGGACAGCAGATGGAGTGTACAGGAATTGCTAACTCAGTGCAAGGATATAGGTGGTAGTAGACTCAAGAGCTAGCAATCTATGTGACAGTGCAGATGATAGAAATAGTAATGCATAGATAGCAACAGTCTTTAGTATGCAAGAGTAGATAGTGTAAGTTGATAGGAAGGAATCCCCTGTGGGGTACTTATCACTAGTTGGTTTAGAGATATGAGGGGTCTGGTAATGAGATAAGGATCAGGTAGCGAGATACAGGATCAGGTAGCGAGATACAGGATCAGTAGCGAGATACAGGAAATAGCTGGAGGCTTCGGCAGCGTCAGACAAGGCTGTTATAACAAGCGGTTTGCACGAACACCTTGTGAGTGAAAGCCGGCGATTGAAATAGCCGCTCAGAGCGGCGCCTAGTGATGACGTCATGAGAGTTAAAGGGACAGTAGCTATATGCGGAAGAAATGGGCTGGAAGGGTACCGAAGGTACCAGAATCTTACACAGGGTCCATCATGGCATTAAAGTCGCCGCCGAGGAGGTGAGGAATGTGAGGATGGGTCAGGATGCGTGTCGAGATTGCAGCGTAAAAAGAATGGTCTACAACGTTAGGGGCATAGATGTTAGAAACAATAAGTTCCTTGTTGTGAAGACACAGATGAGCCGAAACAAAACGGCCATCTGTATCCGCATCCGTGGAAAGGACTTCCCCCGGAAGGCGTTAATGTAGCATAATTAAAACTCCAGCCTTACGGCCTGAGGCCACCGAGCCAATTACCGTTCCTACCCATAGTTTCTCCATACGTTTCATATCGTCTGCCTGAAAATGTGATTCCTGGATAAGAGCGATGTCTGCCTTGAGACATTAGAGGTTTCGCAAAACTTTCATCCTCTTAGCTGGGGATCGAAGACCCTTAACATTCCATGTCACTACAGTCATGGGGGGTGAAATGTTGGTGTGTGTAGCAAGAAAAATGAGTGCTTACCAATAAATGGAGGCGAGGGTGACAGACGCCCATCGGAAAATGACCAAACGGTTGTCAGCAGGGTGACGGAGGAGAAGGGATAATATTGAAGTAGGATCAGCCACGGTGAGAGGAGGAAGAAGGGAGGGGAGGGCCAGAAAACTGAATAGAACCAGAAAACAGAACAATAAACACAACTGATAAAATGTATAAACTTCACTTTTTTCCGCATGTGTACACTGTAGAACGCTGCTCCCGAAGTGAGGACTCCAGCAATAGGAAGGGTACAGGTATCACCCATATGGAAGACATATCACATAAATTGTTTGGGTCTCGGGCCGCAACGGGTATGCGATCGACCACGGTGTACACAGGTGAGGCGGGAGAGGAGCATGAGACAATAAAATAGTATTCATATGAACAGAACAATATAATAAAATGCAATAGACACAATATTACGAGAGAACCACCATTATGTAGCCTAGAGGCCCTCCGGGCTCAAAAGCCCAAAAATGTCGGCCCTAGGGCAAGCCATGGCATAGGACTAAAGCCCAATTTTTGGGGAAGAATCGATCAACGAGGTGCGACCGTGCGACCAGAGCTAACCACACCAGAGTATTTCTGCCTTTTGGGGGACTCTTTTCCAGGGCTCTGTTGTACCAATGGTCTTGTGAAAGGAGGGGTCTTGGCAGATGTCGGAGGTCCCTGTTCGCCAGCATGAAGGGTACGGAGAAAATTTTCTGCTTCATCAGGGTCTTGAAAGGACAGTTAATTTCCAATGGGTGCACAAAGGCATAGTGTCGCCGGATGGGCCAAGGTAAATTTAATGCGTTCCTGATGCAGTTTGGAACAGATGGTCTGAAAAGCTTTAAGTTTTTTTAGCGACATCCACAGAATAGTCCGCAAAGATAAGAATTTTCATTCCATCGATCTGGAAATTAGGTGATTGTCTAAATTTTTGTAGGATAGCAGACTTATCTGCATAGTTTAAATACTTGGCGATGATGGGACGAGGGGTTTTACGCTCCTCTGAAGAGAGGCCCATTCTATGAGCCCGTTCCACCACACATAGACCTTGTAGTCCCAGGGCTTCAGGAATTTTTCTAGCGCAAAGTTCAGGTATGGCGGAGGGAGCGATATTTTCAGGGACTCCAATGAATCTAAGGTTGCTCCTTCTCACCCTGTTCTCCAAGTCTTCCATTTTCTCTAGTATCATATGGTTCAGCTTGTCCTGGGTTTGTTCCGTATGCTGAGATTGATACAGTTCATCTTCCACACTAGAAAGGCGATTCTCTACCTCCTTTATCCTGTGCAAGTGTGCATCCAGCTCCCTTTTGATGCTGGCCATGCCAACTGCGACTGCCTTCTCCACAGAGGTAGTAATGGTAGAGGTTAACAAAGCTACAACTGCCAGCGCTATCTTCTCCATGGAGGGGTCAGCCAGGAAGGGGGAGGCAGTGGTTGGCTGCTGGGAAGTAGTGGCCGGCTGCTGGGATGTGACCATGGCTGTAGCGTCCGCCGATCCGGTGGTGCAGGTCGAGACCACGGCCTCGATTTGAGAGGTACCCGGCGGATTGCGCGAGGCGGACTTTTCTAGGAACGTCTCCTTAATTGTGGGCGGCCGAGGGTTCGTCTGGGTCCTGGGGGTGCGGGGGGCAGATGAATATGGGGGGGAGGCAGGCAGGAAGGTCTGGGTGAGGTATGAGAAGCAGTTTTAGGGAGTCCCACCGCGGGAGCTGCAGAGAGACTCAGCTACCGCATACGGCACCGGAACCGGAAGTGTGGATCTTTCTATAGGGGTCTCAGACATGTAGGAATAGAGATCACTGCAGAAATCGGCCACAGTAATCTTTGCTCAGTTGTGGATCTTTCTATAGGGGTCTCAGGCCTGTAGGAATAGAGATCACTGCAGAAATCAGCCACAGTAACCTTTGCTCAGTTGTGGATGTTTCTATAGGGGTCTCAGACCTGTAGGAATAGAGATCACTGCAGAAATCAGCCACAGTAACCTTTGCTCAGTTGTGGATCTTGCTATAGGGATCGCAGACCTGTAGGAATAGAGATCACTGCAGATATCAGCCACAGTAACATTTGCTCAGTTGTGGATCTTTCTATAGGGGTCTCAGACCTGTAGGAATAGAGATCACTGCTTATATCAGCCACAGTAACCTTTGCCCAGTTGTGGATCTTTCTTGAGGGATCTCAGACCTGTAGGAATAGAGATCACTGCAGAAATCAGCCACAGTAACCTTTTGCTCAGTTGTGGATCTTTCCATAAGGTTCTCAGACCTGTAAGAATATAGATCACTGCTGATATCAGCTACAGTAACCTTTGCCCAATTGTTGATCTTTCTATAGAGGTCTAAGACCTGTAGGAATAGAGATCACTGCAGAAATTATTCACAGTAACATTTTCTTAGTTGTGGATCTTCCTGTAGGGGTCTCAGACCTGTAGGAATAGAGATCACTGCATAAATCAGCCACAGTAACCTTTGCTCAGTTGTGGATCTTGCTATAGGGATCACAGACCTGTAGGAATAGAGATCCCTGCAGATATCAGCCACAGTAACCTTTGCTCAGTTGTGGATCTTGATATAGGGATCACAGACCTGTAGGAATAGAGATCACTGCAGATATCAGCCACAGTAACCTTTGCTCAGTTTTTGATCTTTCTATAGGGGTCTCAGGCCTGTAGGAATAGAGATGTCTGCTGATATCAGCCACAGTAACCTTTGCTCAGTTGTGGATCTTTCTGTAGGGATCACAGATCATCCATCTATAGGATTATATATTACATCAGATATCAGTGAGAGTATTGATAATCGGTCACTTGCGTACATCTATAACCACCACAGCTCATCTATAGGGCTATCAATTACATCCTATCAGGTCATTGAGTATCTATTGGTCAGTTGCGTATACCCAATATTGATCTGTATCAACATCATGTCGGAAAGGCCGACAAGGAGAGGCCGACACTCACAGGCCATGAAAAGAGGGCAAATAGCCTCTGTGTCCATTGTGAAAAGTGGAGGCACGCCCGTCCTATAATTCCAGTACTGCTCGTGCTATTCATCCACAACATGTGGAAGAGTTGGTGGAGTGGATCAATAAGCCATCCTCATCCTCCTCTTCCTCTGACACCCACGCTCCCAGTAGTTTGCCTTCCATCGCAGCTGCCAAAGTGGCCCGTTCCACAGGCTCCTTCTCCACAGCTACTCCTTCAGTTGCCCCACCACCATGCACGGAGGAGTCGCCTGAACTATTTGATCATAGTGTCAGTGACATGCTTCTGGAGGATGCGCAGCAATTTGAAAGCTGTGATGTTGGTTCCCAGGTTGATGAAGGGAATAACGGGAGCCTCAAGAGAGAGGGGGTGACAATGACGGATAAGAAACCAGCAGTAATGTTGCCACAGCTGAAGCATATTGCCAAGTTTGCTCCAGTGACGAGGAGGGAGGGGATGATGAGGTCACTGACTGTACTTGGGTGCCTGACAGGATAGAGGAGGATGAGGAGGACACACAACTCCAATGAGGCAGGATGTGCTCCAGGGGCCGCCATAGCAGTAGCCAACCTATTGCGTCACAGCACAGAGCTCCACAGGTGCAGAGTGCTGCAAAAAGGTAATGGTTTGGCCTCGTTGGACAAAGTGGTCAGCAGGAAGGTACACATTACTGCTGACTCTTGGTCCAGCAGGCATGGCCAGGGACATTACATTTCTTTCACGGCGCACTGGGTAACTCTGCTGGCAGCTGGGAAGGATGCAGGACAGGGTTCGGTCTTGCAGCTTGTTTTGCCACCACGCCTCCAAAAAGCTGGTGCTGGTTCTACCACATCTGGCTACTCCACCACCTCCTCCTCCTCCATGTCCTCTTCTGCTCAATTCTCCTCTGCAGCAGCAGTGCTCCCTAAGCGTTCAAGGGGCTATGCAAGCAGTCAGGCTAAAAGATGCCATGCTGTGCTTCAGTTGGTCTGTCTAGGGCAGGGGTGTCGAACTGGCGGCCCTCCAGCTGTTGCAGAACTACAAATCCCATAATGCCTCTGCCTGTGGGAGTCATGCTTGTGACTGTCAGCCTTGCAATGCCTCGTGGGACTTATAGTTCCACAACAGCAGGAGGGCTGCCAATTTGACACCTGTGGTCTAGGGGATAGTAGTCACACCGATGCAGAGATTCTGTCAGCTCTGCTCTGCAGGGGCAGGCTCAGAGATGGTTGACGCCATGACAGCTTGAGCCAGGAATGGTTGAATGCAACAATGGCACCAACCTTCCCTCCGCCCTCCGACAGAGAAACTTGACACATGTTCCATGCTTGGCACATGTTCTGAATCTGGCGGTGCAGCATTTCTTGACCAGATACCCGGGCTTCCAAGATCTCCTGAGGCAGGCCAGAAAAGTCTGTGGCAATTTCCGCCATTCATTCAATGCCAGTGCTCGCATATCTGTCATTCAAGGGGAATTCAACTAGCCCACTAACCGCTTCTTTTGTGACATGCCCACCAGGTTGAACTCAATGTTGGCAATGCTGCAGCTGCTGCACATGCAACAGAGGGCCATCAATGAGTACTTGTGTGAGTATGGCACACGGACAGGGTCAGGGGAGCTTGGCTTTCTTTCGCCACGCCAGTGGCTTTTGATTAAGGATGCATGCATCATACTGCCACCATTTGAGGAGGCCACAAGGATGGTGAGCCAGGACGATGCATGCATCAGTGACACTATCCCGCTAGTCTACCTGCTGGAGCACACACTGCATGGAATCATGGACAGGGCACTTGAGGCAGAACAGCAGCAGGAAGAGGAGGACTTCCTTTCCTCACAAGGCTCCCTTTATGCAGATATCATTCCTGCAGGGTCACAAAACACACAGGAGGAAGAGAAGAGGATGAGGATTTCGGCAGCATGGATGTAGAGGAAGAGGATAGCATACAGCAGTTTTCAAGGGAGGGTTTTGATTCCCCAGAAACCACAGGAGTTTTACGTGGTTGGGGAGAGGTTGCTCCTGCTGACAATGTCATCCTTAGTGACCCAGAAGACTCAGAAGCTCATGCCTCCTCCAACTTACATTGCATGGGCTCCCTGATTCTGCAAAGCTTGCGAAAGGACCCGAGGATTTATGCTATCAAGGAGAGGGATAATTACTGGTTGGCAACCCTTCTTGATCCATGTTACAAGGGTAAAGTTGCAGAGCTCATCCTGCCTTCGCAGAGGGAGCAGAGGATGAAACATCTTGAGGAGGCCTTGAAAGAAAAATTGTGTACCGCCTTTCCAGACACTGGGAGGTCAACATTCTCCGGATGTGTTTCTAAGGCATCGTTCAGCCAAAGGAGGAGTGGTGGAGAAGGGGCCGGCTGACCGATGCCTTTAAACACTTCTTTTGTCCTCAGCAGCACCCAGGGCTGTTAGGTTTAAGCAACCATCGCCAACATCTCCATCATATGGTGCATGATTATCTAGGCGCAAGAGCAGACTTGGAGACCTTTCCAGCTGCGCATCCACTGGCTTACTGGGTCTTGAGGATGGACCACTGCCCAGAACTTGATCAATATGCAATGAAGCTACTGGCCTGTCCTGCTTCCAGCGTGCTTTATGAATGGACGTTCAGTGCTGCTGGAGGTTTTGTGACAGACAAAAGAGTGTGTCTGTCCACAGACTCTGTTGATCAGCTGACTTTTATCAAAATGAACCAGTCCTGGATCAACAAGAGCTATCAGGCCTCCTGATGCTGATGTAACAGATTGAATTTGCTAGGGGTCTGCCATCCCTTGAAGACTTCATATGCTGCCTATCCTATTCCTCGACCTTGATTCTGCTAGCTTCCAACAATGTTTTTGGGTTAGGTCACTAACAACCCCCAAGGCCTGGTGCATACAATTTAAATGTTGTATATCATTTTTAACAGCAGGCCCTGTCCCTGTGCCCTGCTAAATGTGAGGGGTTTCGGTGTTCAGGCACCACCAACAACAGGCCCAAATTTTTGGCACCTGTGTAGCACATGCGATTTGAAATTTGCATTCAATTCTTACCAGCAGGTCCCATTACTGCACCCAGCAAGAGTAACTGCGAGGCCTTGGTTACGGTGTTCAGGCAACACCTACCGGAAAAGGCTCAATTTTTGGCACTGGTATAGCACATGCGATTTAACATTTGCATGGCATTCTTACCAGCAGGTCCCATTCCTGCACCCACTAAGCGTAACTGCGAGGCCTTGGTTACAGTGCTCAGGCACCACCTTCCGCAAAGGCCCAATTTTTGGCAATTGTATAGCACACGCGATTTCCAATTTGCATGGAATTCTTACCAGCACGTCCCGTTCTGGCACCCAGCAAGCGTAACTGTGAGGCCTTGGTTAAGGTGTTCAGGCACCACCTTCCGCAAAGGCCCAATTTTTGAAGTTTTGGCACTTGTATGGCACATGCGATTTCAAATTTGCATGGAATTCTTACCAGCAGGTCCCGTTCCTGCATCCAGCAAGAGTAACTGTGAGGTGTTGGTTACGGTGTTCAGACACCACCAACAGCAAAAGCCCAATTTTTGGCACCTGTATGACAAGTACATGCGATTTAAAATTTGTATGGATTTTTTAGCAGCAGGGCCCGTTCCTGCACCCAACAAGAGTAACTGCGACGGATTACAGTGTTCATGCACCATTAACAAGCAAGGCCCAATTTTCTGCACCTGTATGACAAGTACATGTGATTTGAAATTTGTATGTATATTTGTATATGACATTTTTTGCTTTAGAAATGTCAGTGAAGCTGCAACAGGCTACATACATCGTAGAGATGCACTACTTTACAGGCACATTTAGGGGACCCCCCAGGCACGATATTTGAATTAATTTTTAATTTTTATAGTTTCACTTTAAGCCTCATGAAAATCAGTAAATCAGTGCTCTTTTAAAAAGGATAATTTTTAAAAACTTTTTTTTTCATTGCTACATGTTCCCCAGGTCAGGACCCAGACCCGGACCCCCATACACTTTTTTGGGGCAATAACTTGCATTTAAGCCTTCAAAATGAGGCCATTTGATTTTCAAGGTTCGAGTCCCATAGACTTCAATGGGGTTCGTTTGTTCGAACAAACTTTTCCTCTGTTCGCGATGTTCTGGTGCGAACTGAACCGGGGGTTGTTCGGCTCATCACTAGTACTGACCCTAAATACTCCTAAACCCAGCACTGAATGCAGCACCCTTTGCCTATCTAGTTTGCAAGACTTTCTTTAAAATATGTGCTGAATTTTACTTTTGGGAGATGGTAGTTTAAATATGATGTATTTTTGGGGGGATCTTTACTTTTATTTGACCACACCACAATTTGAAGGCAGAACTAACTGGCCTAAATGCAGATTCAAGCCACAAGCAAAAGATTGTCAGTTGATTTATATAAAAAAAATCAGACAAAAATCAGTTGTTACACTTTACAAGTGTTCATCCTGGGAATGCATTTAAATCCATCCCCATGGCACAGTTAAAACAAAGATTGTGATTGATCCAACCACACATGATAAAAGAATGAGGGAAAATAAATCTAAAGTATCTGAATGAGGTTATCCTGAATGTTTTCTTGATGCAGAGATTCAATACATGTAGACAATGCTTTCAGAGCTCCAGAGTTGCTGGTGCTAGGGCAGGAGGGCCATTTGTTCCCTTTGCCTTTTAATATTATTACACCAGTTCTAATAACATTTTTGCTTTTATTAAGAGAAATTGCCACATTTTGAGAGATAATGATCGCATGATTAGAAATTTCTTATGCCCATCGTGCAGTCTTTTTGCTGTGGTCGTGCATTGTACAATGCACTTATTTGCATTTTGCATTTATTTTTGTCATATATGTTTATTGTATCTTTTTTATTCAATAATCTATTTTGTATTTTTTCTCTTTTTTTATTATTTTTAGTATATAGTTTTTAAAATTAAAAATTAGGGTAATTACTGATTTTTGGATAGGAGAATATTCCTCTACAGTTTTCATCATTACTGTTATATGTATGGACAAGTATATTTGATTGGAAGTGTAATGTATTAATGGATATATGCAGGGCTTATTCTATTTATGGGTAGCCCAGGTTATTTAATATACAGTTTATACAATGTAATTTAATGTATTTGTTTGGCCTGATGAAAGGTTGTTGGTGGTTTGAAACTGTTGTCAACTTGATGTGAAAATGTAATGGACTTGTTTCTTTGATTAAATAAGTAGTCAAACACTATCACTCTTTTTATCATGCATTAGTCTGACTAGACAGTCAGTCAGAATTCTAAGAGATGCCTAGTTCTGCAGCCCTCAAACCAATGTAATAATAGCACAGATGTCTGATGTTGGAAAAAATTGTAATGATGATATTACTTCAACAGCGCATACCTAATGTACGGGGGGGGGGGGGGTGGGAGGTTCCCGTATAAATTTTTTTGTGGATGTGAAGGTGTGTTTCTGATGACACTTTTTTTGGGGTTTTTTTGTTGCCAAATAGCCCTGGGAGGTAGATGAATTATTGCAGCCTGTGCTGTGGTATAGGGGATTTGAATGCCACCTATGTTCTACCTGTTTGTTGTATGAAAGTGCTTGTGCTCTATGAGAATCTTATTGTGTTAAACGTGCACCCAAATGACCATTAGTGTGTAAAGTGCTACAACAGTGCTGGTTACATTTATATAAATATACGTTTCAAAATTGTTAGACTATGCATACATTGAATACACATATATGTGCTATAACTGGTGTGCAAAATTGCTTTAAACACATAAACAGACTTGTAATATTACTGATAGATAAAGGAAAAAGTGCTCACTGCCAAAGAAAAATTGTCCATGTGTTCCAAAAAATATTGTTGGTTCAGATGGATATTTTCAAACTTCAATATTATTTGTGGGGTTCAAAAGTGCTTAAATGATAACACCCTCTGTGCTCCTGTGTATGAGGTAGGCAATTCAAACTCACCAGATGTTGTTGACCCCCAGTACCGTATGGCAAGTGGGTCAAATGGGCTTTTGTGGTGAGTTCCCAGCGGGGTTCCAGCTGTCCGTGCTCGGGTGGTCCTGGGTCCTGGTGGTTATTAAAGAATCGCACTCCTCATGGTGTAGTATGAAAAAAACTTTGCTTTTATTTAAAAAGATTTTCCATAAAAAGTTACAAAAATTGCAAAAGTATATTAAAAACGTTGGTGGTACAGTGTAGAAGTTACCGGTGGAATGTATTTAAGAAGCCGAAAGGATTGGGGAAGTCCGGTGGGACACCTGTAGCGGTTCGCCCGCTCTCTGCACGGAACTTCCGGGTGTGCCTTGGCTTGCGTTCCACGCACCACAGCGAGAACGAGGCTACGTGCGGTTCAGCCTAGGCTGAAATCTAAATTGGATTTTATCTTGAAAGTTTAAGCTAATGTTCTCATTGTATATGCAGTTGTAAAATAACCAGTTTCACTTGATTATTAAATAGTTAAAACCTTAATAGGTTTTAACTATTTAAATCTTTAGAATCCTATTGCAAAACACCATTCATTAAATCAAAAGTATGGGTGTTCATTTTGTCCTTAGTACATCCCTAGCATCAGTCACAAAGGGCCTGATTCATAGTACGGCGAATTGGCGTTTCGGCGTGATTTTGCGAAGCGGCGATTATTTAAGTCTGAAATTGGCATTCAAAGAACGGCGGGCGGAAAATAGCGCCTAGTGTGAGATTCATTAAGATGCAATATGGTCAGAGCGCGACTTAAAACCACGCCAGCTAAAAGCTCGACTAAAGTTTAGCCAAATTTTCCCCTGTACCCCCAAAAATCCCAAATCACTGTGGAAGGTGTGGAAGTCAATTTGGAGATGACTTGCGTTTAAAAAATCTCAAAAACTGACTTAGAAAGAGAGATATCTGCGAAAGTGTGGAAAGGTTAAACAGCTCCTCCAGCCGCGAGCTGCGAACTCGCGAATGTGCGCATGCGCAACGTCAAATTGGCTCAAAAAATTTCGCCAGCGCGATTTTGGGTCAATTTTTTTTTGAATACCGCTTGCAAATCCGCTGTCTCGCCCATAGAAAATGGCAAAAACCGGCGGAATTGGAAAAACATGCACACTTCCAACAAGGGATCCTTTAGTAAACACCATCACATTCCATACACCTTTCCTGCTAACTCCGAAATCATAGCAGTCAAATCTACAGTGTTTATATAGAACCTCCACATTCTCTGAAAAAACCCACAAAATATTACATTGGGGAATTGGTCGTCAGATAGAAAAAAAATAGATGTAAAACATATTTCAAAGAAAGATTATTAGCATTTCACACATATCAAGGAAATGTCACAATTTTGACAATATTTTATGTGTTTCCAAAGAATGTTTTTAGAAATATATTGCAAATACTACCTTTTCTTCCATATGGGTATGGCCAAGTGTTACCATTTTACTACACATTTAACTGAAGGTATATATATATATATCCCTTATACTTGGCTAATTAGCAAAGTATGCCCAACAAACAAATAGAGCTTTAGCTCACAATATTGCTACATATTGACTTTATGGGGCATCTTTTGTATTTTGTTCATGTCTTTGGATTAAAAGTTTGCTGATACACATGCCTTTTTCAAACATGAACAAAATTAATGATGTCAACATTTGGAGGATTGGAGATATCCAAGTGTTGCCCATACAGAGGGCACCTTCCGGATTCGAACTTACAAACCTACAGCAGGAAGGCAGACTCCCTAATCATTGTGCTATTTCTCAGTGAGCGTTGGGTGTTTTCCTCATGCCGTCAAAATGCTCACATGGGAACAGGGGCCATTGAACTGAATAGGATTGGATTTTTTGCCTGTTTTGGGAGCTGATCCTTGAGCTGGACAAATCCCCCTCAAACGCCCCCAAACGGGCTACGTTCACATGTACGTGTTTGTGGTCTGTTTTTGGGGCTTTTGTAGGTGATTTCATATAACAATGCCTGCCCAAAAAATGCATGTCAAAACGCCTGTGAAAACGCCAGCCAAAATGCACATAAGAACGCCTGATATAATTGCCACGCCAAATTTAGGGATGTTCATGAGTGATGAGTCAGATTGTTGGCTTACATATCTGGTCAATCGTCACAATCTCACTTCTCAAATCCCAAAAGGTGTGTTTCAATTGTTTCCCTAAATATATATTTCTCTCTCTCTCACGTAATTGTATATATATGTATGTATTCCTGTATCTAAACATTCTAAATAATGACTAGCAAACTTCAAGAGAGAATTTTTTCAATTCACATATACTATACACACCTACATACATTTCTATTCCTCATTTCTATTTCCCTTGTTTTGGCAACTGAGCATGCTCCAAAACACACAGGATACACACAGTTAATTTTTGGACTGGGCGTTACCATTCTGGGTGTGTTTGCTTGGATTATATATAGCTCACTCAGACATCAGGAAAGATTTGACCTACGAAGAGGTCCAATATATTTGTGTGTCACATGTTTTATGGGTAACATTTTTGGCCCTTTGTTATTTATGGAGGTGAGATTTGGCTGTGTTGTGTGTTGACTCTCTGTAAGTATTTATTGCTGTTAACATAATTCTGTCAATCTGCACATGCATCTGTTGATTATGGGCTCTTTGTCGATGTATATGGTCTAAATGTTGTACAAAGGTTGTTTTGGTTTGAAAAATACAAATGTAATAAACAGCATGTTTCCAATTTTTTTTTTAAAATGTCTTCATGTGTCTAAATAAAGTTTTCTGGTGTCCACAAATGTATGTATTTGTATTTCTTTTTCTAAGTTAAATCTGCTTAATGGTTGTGTATGTTCACTATTCGCGAATTCGCGAATATACAAAACCGCGTTCTCACATTTATACATGAAACCGGAAACGAAACTTTTGCTGCGTGCACACGTTTCCGGAAATTGTCCAGGCCCTGTCGTAAGTGTGCATCATGGCTCCTGCACTGTTTACAGCCGAAATCGTGGCATTTGTGTGTAAGGTAAGGAGGGGGTGTGAGTGTGCAGGGTGGGGGATGGGGGATGGTGGCTGGGTGGGTCGCTTATCTAGCGGGTGTGCAAGAAACTTTTGGTCTGCTGATCTGCGCATGCACTTTCTGCCTATTAGACGTGATCTAGAAGCTTCCTGTTATAGAAACTTCCTAGATGTGAACCTGTTCCCTATATATATATATATATGTATGTGTGTATATATATATATGTGTATATATGTATATATATATATATATATATATATATATATATATATATATTATATTATATATATATATATATATATATATATATATATATATATATATATATTATATGTATATATATATTATATGTATATGTATATATATATATTATATGTATATATATATATTATATGTATATATATATATATATATATTATATGTATATATATATATATATATATATATATATTATATGTATATATATATATATATTATATGTATATATATATATTATATATATATTATATGTATATATATATATATATATATTATATGTATATATATATATTATATGTATATTATATGTGTATATATATATATATATATATTATATGTATATATATATATTATATGTATATTATATGTATATATATATATTATATGTATATGTATATATATATATATATATATATATATATATATATATATATATATATATATATATATATATATATATATATATATATATTATATGTATATATATATATATATATTATATGTATATATATATATATATATTATATGTATATATATATATATTATATGTATATATATATATATATATTATATGTATATATATATATATTATATGTATATATATATATATATTATATGTATATATATATATATATATATTATATGTATATATATATATATATATATATATATTATATGTATATATATATTATATGTATATTATATGTATATATATATATATATATTATATGTGTATATATATATATATATATTATATGTGTATATATATATATATTATATGTATATATATATATATATATATATTATATGTATATATATATATATATATATTATATTATATTATATGTATGTATATATATATATATATTATATTATATGTATGTATATATTATATTATATTATATGTATGTATATATTATATTATATGTATGTATATATATATATTATATTATATGTATGTATATATATATATATTATATTATATGTATGTATATATATATATAGATGTATGTATGTGTATCTAAAAAATATATATATTAGACAATATATATACTATGTATATATTATATACAATATATATACATTAGATACATTATAGAATATGTTATATACCATATATTAGTGTATATAATAGGGAACAGGTTCACATCTCTGAACTTTCTATATAGATAGGCATACCCTGCTTTAAGTACACTCACTTTATATACAATCGTGAGTAAGGACACAGCTTGTTCAGCTTGCCATGACACTGCTCACAAACCATAAGTGACAGGGATAACAAACTTAGGGAGCAACGACAGGGTACCCAGGTACCCAGGACTACACCATATCCATTTTGTGGCTGGCCAGCTTGCCTAGGTAATCTATCATGTCATAGTCCTGGATCCCCTTAACATGCTCCCACATGGTTTGGGAGTAAGGCTATGTCAATGTGGCCAAAATTTACAATGGAGCTGGTGTATTTTCATGCATCGAGAAAAGAAAAAAGGGATTGCTTCACTTTAAGTACATTTTCAGTTTCCATACATGCCCTGGTCCCATTGTGTACTTAAAGTGGGCTATGCCTGTATATAGATAGATTTGATTCGTTTCAACTTTTACACAAAATGAAACCCAATTATCTGTGACAGATTGCTCTGACGCTTTGGAATCTATCTAGATAAAGACAAATGTATTGACCCTTTTCATATATGCAAGATTAGAAACATTATATTCCCTAAATGCATAATGCCAAAAATTATTGCCTTACATACATCCATACACACTGCAAGCTCGGCCCCGTTTGTCTTGTCTGACACTCTTACCATCATAAGCTGGATCTGCACACAGCAGCTAATTGGTTCACCTGAGATGGAATCAGTGATCACAAAAATCTGGAATGGTCATGTCTTCAAAGGATTGCCTTGAACAAATCACCTCTAAAAGAAACACATGAGTGTATAATCACTTGTCTCAATGGATCACATTCCCAACACACCCATCTCACACTGCCATATGATAATGAATGGGGGTGTCCATTGCAAGTTAAATACACCCCCAGATCACATTGCTTTGTTAATTTACAGATCTAACTGGAATATGATGGCACTGCTGTGAACCACTATGCCATCAAATTCTGCTGGTGACCTTTAAAAAGGATTATGTGTGATTGTGTGGATAATTATGCCACCTTAAATTTGCATCTCCCACATACCATGTGCAACTCTTGCAGGAATTGTGAATCAAGGATAATTCAGCACAGCTTAATGAACAGACACATTGAGGAGTGTAGGAACACACCGTCAGATTACCCGATCACACTATGGGGTTTTAACTCCTCCATAATTTTGCCACTTTGGAAACCAAGTGCTTACTTTATGTATACTTTTTAGACGGAACTACAATTTCTAGTAGGGTGATATCATTGCATGAGATTTTCCCTCACTTCCTGTCTTAGTGTCACCAAGACAGGAAGTGAGGGGAATATCACTGTGGGGAAATAGCTTGCAATTGTTGCCTTATAATGTCCATAGTATATATAAAAGGAAAGAATTGCTGGCTGTATCCCCACGGGAGATTCCCTCACTTCCTGTCCTGGTGACACCAAGACAGGAAGTGAAGGGAAATCTCCTGCAATGATATAACACTGTTACATGTTCTAGTTATGTAGCAAACTTAAGAATATACAAAGCAAACATCTTTTTTTTTCCATTTTGGCAAAATCATGGATTCATTAAAAAAATATCTTTGTTTGTCCCGTGGCTTGCAGGAAAAACATTTTGCCTTGATTCCACCATCAACACAGACAGGGGAAACCCTCCTGCGGAGCCATTGTGTTCTCCTGGTGCTGCCCCTGCCAGGAAAACACAGTGATTATTGCTAGTGGCTACAAGAGATGCTAGCGATAAGTGTGTGTAAAATCTGACAGACTGGTTGTACGTTGTCCTCCAGGTGATCGACCAATCAACTTGGGTACCTTCAGCCTGGCCATACACAGTTTAAATCTGCATCTCAAATGAAGCAATCCCATTTACATATAACACTCCATAAAGGAGAATTGAGGGGCTTATCAGGTCTGCGTCAAAAATTAACAGCCACACCCAATCAGACAGCTCGTGTTAAAAGGGACCTGAAAAGCAATCTGCATGGCTTGCTTTTCCAAGCATTGGCTAGTTTAGTGAGCCTGGACTAATAACAGTCACTGTAATGCTACCCATACTGCTGTCCTTTTAACATGGTGACAAAAGTTGATACCTATGCTACATGTGTGTAAAGTTACTTGCACCCTGCTAAATGGACAGCAATAAGGTTGTAAATACAGTGACTGCCTGTCCCCCCCTGATGGCGGCCCTGGGTGTGTCATGAAAGGCCAATTGAGAAAATGGCTATATCATGTAGAGGAAATCACCAGTGTGGGGCAACCTATGTCATGGAGGTAGATTTGGACATCGATGTATATGTATCACCAGAAATGGAATTCTTTGTTCTACAATATCTCAAAGACGACCTAGCATGTTATTTGAAGACTGTACTATTTTGGACATACTTGGACTCAAACATACACTGCTCTTTCCACAGCTCCTCCTCCTCTGGGGGTATGATAAAGTTTATACGCATCTTCACCAAAAGCACAAGATGATGTGTCGTCTCCGGATGAGGCTGCAGCGGAGATTTCAGTTTCTGCCTGAGATAGTGGATCTGCAGCGGGCCTGGAGTGATGCCAAAAGGCGCTCACCCAAGCTCCTGCTAAAGGCTGTGGAGCAAATCTCCGGTAAGTAAAAATATACATTACATGTGACCAGATAGGTTACAATTTTTTGGGTAGGTGGACATGTGTTTAGCTATGCAACAACACTAATACCAACACCCCCCCCCCCTCCCTCTCGCTCCTACCTTTCCTACCTCCATCAAGTGTCTCTTCACAACCTTTAATACTACTATGTACATTCGTATTTTTTATGTTTTTTTTTTTTCTTCTGCTTCTAGCCAAAGCGGACGGACGGCACCCTCTTGTGCTTTTGGTGAAGAAGGGGAGGAGGAGGACGGCCACACTCCAATATGCAGTCAGAGGCAGCGAGCCATTTGAGCAGCTGAAAATTGTGGATCGTAAGTAGAAAATAAAAATGTTAGAAATTTCTAATCTCTAATCACATTTTACAGAGCCCCCTTTACATCGGAGTCTCCAGACTTACTACACTGTAAGAGGGAAGTGTGAAGACTCTGATATAAGGAGAGTTTGGGAACCATTATTTGAGGGGGGAAGCTGGGGACTCTGGTGTAAAAGGGAACTCTGTGTTCCCCAAAGCTCCCCCATACATCTGAGCTTACAGAGACCCTCTTACACTTCCCTTCCTCAGTCCACCACAGTCAAGGGCACAACAAGTCCCACTGCAGAAGGCTACCTGCTTGGACTTGTAATCCTCTCTGTAGGGGAATGAGGAAATACTGCCTGCTATGCTAAGACTTGTAGTGCCCTCTGTTAGGGACTAAGGATTCCTCAGTCCTCAACATTCTAGGGCACTATAAGTCTCAGCATAGTGGGCTGTCATACCTCAGTCCCTCACAGCTCGGGTCAAAAACAACACAGTTAAACATCTAAAGGACAACTCCAAACAAAACTACCAATAATGGACAGAGTCCATATGCTCTATAATGTCAAAGACCCGCTACCACTCACCTTCCACCTCTGGTGCTGTCATTGTGTAGGGCAAAGGGCTCCATCTACACCATGTTTGGCTTTCATGTCAGATAGGCAGGACTTGCTCAGCTCCACTCTCTTCCTTGGCAATTGACTCTGGCGTCATTGTGGATCTTTCCTCCTCTAGAAAACCCCCAGGGGCCCTCTCCTTGTCCCCCAGCCACCCAGGGCCTTCTTCTCCTCCTCCTCCACCAACCATTTTCAGACTCTTCCAACTTCCCTGGGGCTACTCAACCACTTTGCATAGTGGACACAACAAATCTATGACCAGCCTGCAAAATATCAAGTCTGGGCCTGGTTACCTGTATGTTCCGGGTCCAGGGCGGAGCTCTCCTCCCAGAGCAACAACTGATGATAGCAGAGTGAGTTGACCGGCCAGTCACTTCCTACTGGTGCAGGTACACACCTACCGATTCCTCCACATCTTAGGATAACATGATCAGACGGCCAATCCCCAGGCAGAGAAGGAGGAGTAAGTGTCAGCGGACAACAGACACCTGGCAGACGCAGTGAAGGGACTGCAGCACACTGCTGCAACTTTTTGATCCGAGGATTGAAAGCAATCTTTTACTTGGGAGATTTCCCTGACTGCGCCCTTCGAAATGTTGGTGCTCCGCCACTGGCCGCAAGGCCCCTGTAGGTGCGAGGCCTTAGGCGCCCGCTTAATTTGCATGGTGCCCTCCTGTTTTAAAACATGGTCAATGCATCTCATTGGTGTAAGTGCACTTCTATGTTCTGAATTGTAGGGGCATTGAGTATGGTGCTAGCATGATGAGAGGTTACTGCCTATTTGTGTCCATAAATAATATATAATGTTTTTCTTTTATTTTAGAAACCAGTGATCAGGATGTGGAGGCTCAGCCTTCTCAGGCCCCCTGTAAGTAATGTGGATGTGCTGGTGTGTTGTGTATTAGGTCGAACTTGGAGGAATGATTGTTTGTTTTGTTTTCTTTTGTGGTTGATGTAACTTCAGCAAGAGAGGAGCCTCAGGCAGGGCCAAGTCGCCTGGATCCGGGCCAGGAACAAACTGTTGGCCAAGAAGAGGCCAATTGGTCCGACTCGGATGAGGACCTGGGCTCTCCTCAAAGGGGAAGTAAGTATTCTACATGTGTTTGTGTGTTCAATGTGTCCTGGTAAATATAAGGGCTGTAATATATATATTTTGACATTGGGGTTTTGTAGCAGCTGACATTGAGGATGTTTGTTGTGGAGGACTGGGGAAGAGGGGCCACTGCTTACCCAGTCCACTGTAACTACTACCTTCAATGTTTCCAGACTACTTTCTGTGTGCCTTTATCAAATAGCTTTTGTTCAAGGATTGTATTTGTGTCTTTGTGTTTCTAGGAGATACAACGCCATCCCCCCATGAAGGGACACCATCCCCCCATGTAGGGTCTCCCCCATCCTCCCCCACTCCAGGCTCCCCTGAACTAGTCTGTAAGTACCTAAAATTAGATTCTCACATGAATTGTGTGTGCTAGGATGATGTGTATCTAGGATAATCTAAGTTGGAGTCAAAGCAAGTGTAGTTTTGCTATATGTGACAGGAAGGTTGGTCATGAAACACTCTTGCTTAACCTTCATGTTTGAAAGGTGGTTTTGGGGAGCTTTACAGGACATGTTATCTTTTGTAAGTTATCTCAAGCCACCCTATTCTAAATTGGTGTTAGTTTCTCTACATTGGAAATGGTGTGCTTTGTACTTGTAAATTTTTAGGGGACATTGTAATTTAATCATGTCCTGATTTAGTCAACACTGAAAATGTGTGTTTGTCAATCTTTCATAAATACTCTTCCTCGGTAATGTACCACATTCCAGTTCACAATTTGTGTTCTTTTTGTGCAGTTTCTCCAGAGCCAGCCACGCCATCCACTTCAGGGGCCCCAAAAAAACCTGATGATGGTAAGTTGTGTGCTTTTCCAGTAATGTGTCTACTTAGTAAGTGGAGAAATGCTAACTGTGTATGTCCCCGCTCAGGCTTCAAGTTGTTCTAAAGGCAGCGGGTTCTTTATGTGAATGCATTCTATGCATTAGTATTCCAAGTGATAGGTGTGCATATTCCCCCTAAGACTTACTGGGACCATTTTTTACGGTCCAAATTTTTGCACTAATACTTGTCTGGAACAGACTCCCCCTCCTCCTTAACTGAGGTGACAGCATGCCAATATTGCCTCCTGATGCTGTCACTCCTAATCATTGAGACCATTGGAAGGGAGGGGGGCAAGGCTGGCTCACAGCCTAGTGCCTGAACAGGCACAGGGTGCTTGGCTTCATCTCATGTGCCTCCATAGCAAGCTGCCTGCTGTGGGGTCAAACAACAGGAGGGAGGTGCCTAGAGGTGTGTACAGGGGCCATGTAAAAAGGAGGATTGTTATTTCTCTTGTCCCCAAAAACCTAGAGAGTGTAAGTCTAACCTGATTAGTTTTCCGCAGCCCTCCCAAAATGATATGTTTCCAACACTTAGAACAGGCAGGGCTGAGGCACCAAAAACATCAGAAAAACACAATCAGCACAAAAGCAGGGAGTACGTATCCTTAACGCTACAAGCTTCACCCAGAAGAATGACGCTTGCACTGTACAAATCTGCATCACCACCATATCAATGTCTAAATAAAACTTTCAGGGAAATGTGGAGGGGTAATGAGTGGGTGTTAGAGCGTTTTCATGACTGCGTAACCTACAGTTAGCGTGAGTCCATTTGTTGATAAACTTTTTCTTCTCTCTTAACACAGCTGGGATGGCGGAAAGGAGATCAGGGGAGCAGACACATCTGCTCCGTCCAGAACTGGCCCTCAAAATTCCTAAGGGTGAGTCTCTACTATGTGTCAGGTTCAATCTATAGACAGTAAGAGTGAGAGAGAACGCTCCACAGATTCCAATGGTGATAGAGATAAATGTGTGCACATGTATCGTGTTGACCAATTGAACCCAAAACACCTTACATTCTTCAAAATGATTGCTTGTGTTTACATGCAGAAAAGCATTTTACTTAGCTTTGGTGGAACTGCTACTAACATTCCAAGCCATCTTATGTAACCTTTTGAACAATTTGCTGTGAAAGTTTGAGTTTAAGGTTTACAACAGCAATTTAGCATATTTGCTTCAGAGTGTTGATAAAAGCCAACCAATAGACTCCTAAGCATATTTGTTGAGGCACATTAATTACAATCCTTGTTTGGATCATTTTGCCTAAAACTAATTGTCATGTTTTTTTCTACCCAGGGCACACCCACCTCACCTACGAGGTCCTCCTGGATTATATGAGGTGGTGCGGAGACCGAATTCTATATTTGGAACACCTTTGTGGCGTGGATCCAGACCCTAAGGAGCCATTCGTTAGGAATGTCACACCTTTAAAAAGATCCTAGTATTTTTTTTTTGTGGTTTGTTTACTTATGTTGCACGTTGCAACACAAAGAAATGTCACATTTGTAATTGTTGCCCATTATAAACAAAAATCTAACAAAAAAATCAAAAACAGTTTAAAAAAAAACCCTTTTTTTGGGACCCAAAAAAAAAAAAAAAAAAAAAAAAGCCTTGTTTTTGGCAACCAAAAAAAATATAAAAATTTATAAAAAACCCTTTTTTTGGGGACCCAAAAAAAAAAAAAAAAAAAAAAAAAGCCTTGTTTTTGGCAACCAAAAAAAATATAAAAATTTATAAAAAACCCTTTTTTTGGGAACCAAAAAAACCAAAAATAACAAAAAAAGCCTTGTTTTTGGCAACCAAAAAAAATATAAAAATTTATAAAAAACCCTTTTTTTGGGACCCAAAAAAAAAAAAAAAAAAAAAAAAAAGCCTTGTTTTTGGCAACCAAAAAAAATATAAAAATTTATAAAAAACCCTTTTTTTGGGAACCAAAAAAACCAAAAAAAACAAAAAAAGCCTTGTTTTTGGCAACCAAAAAAAATATAAAAATTTATAAAAAACCCTTTTTTTGGGAACCAAAAAAAACAAAAAAAACAAAAAAAGCCTTGTTTTTGGCAACCAAAAAAAATATAAAAATTTAAAAAAAACCCTTTTTTTGGGAACCAAAAAAACCAAAAAAAAAAAAAAAAGCCTTGTTTTTGGCAACCAAAAAAAAAATGTTTACAAAAAAGCCTTGTTGTTTTTATGGCAACGGACAAAACCAAAAATGTTTACAAATAAGCCTTGTTGTTTTTATGGCAACGGACAAAACCACAAATGTTTACAAAAAAGCCTTGTTGTTTTTATGGCAACGGACAAAACCACAAATGTTTACAAAAAAGCCTTGTTGTTTTTATGGCAACGGACAAAACCACAAATGTTTACAAAAAAGCCTTGTTGTTTTTATGGCAACCGACAAAACCAAAAATGTTTACAAAAAAGCCTTGTTGTTTTTATGGCAACGGACAAAACCACAAATGTTTACAAATAAGCCTTGTTGTTTTTATGGCAACGGACAAAACCACAAATGTTTACAAAAAAGCCTTGTTGTTTTTATGGCAACGGACAAAACCACAAATGTTTACAAAAAAGCCTTGTTGTTTTTATGGCAACGGACAAAACCACAAATGTTTACAAAAAAGCCTTGTTGTTTTTATGGCAACGGACAAAACCACAAATGTTTACAAAAAAGCCTTGTTGTTTTTATGGCAACCGACAAAACCAAAAATGTTTACAAATAAGCCTTGTTGTTTTTATGGCAACGGACAAAACCACAAATGTTTACAAAAAAGCCTTGTTGTTTTTATGGCAACGGACAAAACCACAAATGTTTACAAAAAAGCCTTGTTGTTTTTATGGCAACCGACAAAACCACAAATGTTTACAAAAAAGCCTTGTTGTTTTTATGGCAACGGACAAAACCACAAATGTTTACAAAAAAGCCTTGTTGTTTTTATGGCAACCGACAAAACCAAAAATGTTTACAAAAAAGCCTTGTTGTTTTTATGGCAACCGACAAAACCAAAAATGTTTACAAAAAAGCCTTGTTGTTTTTATGGCAACGGACAAAACCACAAATGTTTACAAAAAAGCCTTGTTGTTTTTATGGCAACGGACAAAACCACAAATGTTTACAAAAAAGCCTTGTTGTTTTTATGGCAACCGACAAAACCAAAAATGTTTACAAAAAAGCCTTGTTGTTTTTATGGCAACGGACAAAACCACAAATGTTTACAAATAAGCCTTGTTGTTTTTATGGCAACGGACAAAACCACAAATGTTTACAAAAAAGAATTGTTTTTGTGAAAACCTTCCAAAAAATGATGTCAAAACATAAAAAATGTTTAAAATGTTTATCTAAATTAAATTTAAGTATGTTGCTCTTTGCAACACAAATGTTACATTGGCAATTTAGTTCATTCTATTATATATTGTAATATATTTTTTGTACGCTACAGTTGGTAGACACCCACATGTGTTATTAAAACATTTATTTTATTACCCAAGTTTTCTTTTTGGTGTACACATCGAATGTCTTTTGTGTTGTATTTGTTTACTTGAGTGGTGTGGTCTGTAATTGTTAGTATGTTGGCTTTGGTTTATGTTAGCCTTGAGACTTGTTTTGAAGCTACATTTGAAGGGAGACCTTTTCTTGGGTCGTTATGTGAACATTGAGTTATCTAAATTTACATGAAATCATATGTTTGGAGATAGAGAAGCACGTGTGTATAAATGCCTACATTAACCAGGGCCATTACTTGGCCACCAACACTCCTAAAAAACCAAAGAGCAAACACAAACTAATCATTTTGCATAAAATTTTATTTCATCCCCAAAAGAAGCACTATAATAAATCATATTGTGCCACCCTCAAATTAAAAAAAAAAATGGCCCAAAAAATTGGCCAATGTAAATCATTAACAAAACTAAACCAAATTAAACAAAAAAACAAAAAATCAAGTTGGTGGTCGTGCCTGAAGCAGTGTGGTGAGCATTGTTAAGTTTCCTGCCATCAAATGGTGTGCCAAGAGTTCCATCTGGTCTGGGGTTAACTGTAGAGTTGTGCTCAAGTGGCCCATTAGGATCATATCTTCTGTCTGAGGCTGCTGATGATGCAGGGTGTTGAACGTTGGAAATGTCCCAGACAGAAGATGTTCGGCCAATAGTGTCATCTGCTCTGGGGTCAGCCTAAGCATTTGGGCAACGTGTGCCATTACCATGAGATGGGATCGTTGCTGCTCCAAGGCTATTTGATGCTGCTGGTGGTGCAAGGGTTGTGAAGATGTGTGGGGAGTGGTGGTTGATTGTTTGTTGTGGTCCACGGTGCGGGGGCAAACGACATGTCGCATTGGTGACAAAAAAGAAGAACGGCCTGGGGAGGAGTGAAGTGATAAAGGTGTGGAGGGAATGTAGTCAGGTGGAAGGGGTACTGTGGAACCAGTGCGCATTGAGGTTGTGCAGGAGGATTGCTCATTGAGGGGTGTGGGAGTCCGAACGGAGTGTGAAGTGCTAGGAGTGGCTACAGGAGGAATTGTCCCATCCCCAGCTGCCTGACAAGTGGCCAACACTGGCATTACCCTCCCACTACCACAACCTGCAGTGGCAGGTGAGTGAGATGTTTGGGAGGGCTCTGCCAATGGGGCATCTTCAGATCCAAACAGGCATTGGCGTGTGGCCAGCACCTGAGTGTCAACACTTTGCCGATCCCGTTGATGCTGGTCTGCTAAACTTACCAAGCTGTTACGCATATCCTGTTGAACCTGTAACATATCCTGGTGAACCTGTACCATTGTTGCTACAGATTCCTGTATGAGCCCGAGCAGACGTACTGCCTCAGTAGATTGCTGAGTACGCCTCCTTAACTCATTTTGGACCTGATACTCATCAAGCAGCCTCTCGGCTACATCCAGCATAGATGGACGAAGTTGGGTAGGTGACAATCCCTCTGCATCTAAGGCTACCTGAAAGCAGAAGAAATAGACCAAATCATTATCAAACATCATGACTAAATATTTCAGATTAGTTTGACAACTTAACACCCCAAGCAGAACGTTGAAAAGTTTGATGTGCTTCTAATGAGTACTTGTTCATTGTAAGATTATCCAAGCTAGCAACACTTCTGATAATGGGTACATATTATATTGGTGTGACTAATATGACAAAGGCAAAAAAGAATCAACATGAAGGTGTTCCCAATTAACCCTGGTGTGGTAGGTTGTTTATGCTTTTGGTAAATCTGTTACTACACCAATGACTTTATACATCTACGTATGTTGTCTAAAATCTTGCCATCAATCGGCTACAGGACAACCCAACCAAACGATACCCATGAATTTGGACCTGGAAAATCAAAGACGGGCCGGACTTTAAAGATCCTGGATGTTTTTGGAACATTAGTGGCACACCAAATTAAAACATAATTCCCTGATGTTCAAGATAGAACTCTTGTTGTGCTGGTGCATCGTCAGAATGTCATAGCACTAATTTAACACACACAATGTAAGCCACATCTAGTCCAAAATCAATGCTACCATTGAAATGTTACATGTGCACCTTGTTCCCTTATATCACATACCACAGCACTGGATGCAGAATCGTCGCCAGCTCCTGATCCAACTCCAGCTGCAACGTCAAGAGGGGCCTGATGTTCTTTTAAAAAAAAAAAAAAAAAAACATGTTTAGTACATAACCTTAGTCAGTAATGATTATGGCCAGATTGCCCTCCTAGCTTCATGAATGAAGCATTGAGGCCAAACATTCAAAAGTGCTTTCCTGGGCTCATAGGACACTTGCTAAACCCTCCCAAAGGTTAAGAAGGCTTGGTCTGCCTACTAATGACGGCACCCATTAATGCTGTCAACTGTGTTTTGCAGGGTAAACATCTAAAAGGCAACACTCTTTCCTAAGAAAAAACATGTGTGTTAATGGGGTTAATAAGATTCAAAAAAACATTATTTGACTAGACATACCAACACCTTCCTCCAGGCCTAGCTGCACTGGGTGTGTTCCCTGCTGCGGATCTTCTGTAAAGGACATAGCAATATGAGCTATCTTGGCCAAAAAAAAACATCTACATTGTTTGGCACAGTATGATATTGGACCTACCAGGAGGAGGGTCAGCACTGATGTCAACACCTGTGAGTCCGTCTGGTTCGCCAAGCTGCATGGGCTGTGGAGGGGCTGAGATCCGTGCTACAGATGAACAAATTGCAGGTTGGGGAAAACAAAAAAAGGACAATTGGAAGGGCAAGTATCACATTCTCTTAATGTCACACATAGGATAGTAGTTAATCTTTTCCAAACAACTCACACAATTGACATCCAAGATAATATCCTACCTCGGTGCAAAGCATCCGAATCTAAGTCCTCTCTGGGAAAGATGGTATCGGGTCCTATGATGTTCAAGAAAGGTAATTGATAATCCCAGAGAGAACTTCGTGCACGTTCATCCAGCCGACCTTGACGGTCATAAAGACCCTCCGCAGCCCATGCAATTAGCTTCTTCCGAACGGACCCACAGATGTCGTTGACCTTCTTCCGCACACTGTCACGGTGGCGAGGTGCTTCACCCAGTGCATTTACAGCATCCCGGATTTCATCCCACAATCTGTTCTTCTCTGTTACTGAGTAAGACGCGGCCCTGGTCCCATGTATCGCCTGATATCTGGCCATATAGGCGTGGACCAGGGCACAGCACTGATTGTGGGTGAAACGGGGAAGCCGGGGTAATGTGGACAAGCTGACTCTGGTGGACGGACCCGCTCCAGGACTACTGTCAGAAGAGCCAGCTTGTCCACTTGGTGTGTTAACACCTCCCCCGGCTTCCTCCTCCGGGATGGGGATGGTGGACTCCCTCATGGATACAGCTGGAGCCTCCCTCACACCAGAGCCAGACGATCTGCCCACCCTGCCCCCCCTGCCCCCCCTGGCCCCCCTGGCCCCCCTGGCCCCCCTGGCCCTTCTCATCCTTCCAGTGGGTGGGGCCATGGGAGCACGAGGTGGGCAGAGAATCTGGCTGTCCAGCAGCAGCAAAGAGCCCCAAACTCCTAAATCTGAAATGACAAAAGAGAAAACAGAAAAAACAGGATTTGCAGATTGCTCTTCATATACAGTATAATTAGTGAACAGTTACAGAACACACTTACCTAATGGCACAAACAGACTTGGTCGTGGTGGTGGTGGTAGTAGTGGGCAAAGAGCAGAAGAGGCTGCAAAGAAAAGGAAAAAAAAAAAACACATAAGAAAACGCATATGGGTACAAATCACACGAGGCCCTCCAAACACTTACCTAATGGCACAAACACGGTGGTGGTGGTGGTGGTGGCAAAAAAAGCAGAAGAGGTTGCAAAGAAATGTACAAAAAAAACACATAAGAAAACGCATAGGGGTACAAATCACACGAGGCCCTCCAAACACTTACCTAATGGCACAAACACAGTGGTGGTGGTGGTGGTGGTGGCAAAGAGCAGAAGAGGCTGCAAAGAAATGTACAAAAAATACACATAAGAAAACGCATAGGGGTACAAATCACACGAGGCCCTCCAAACACTTACCTAATGGCACAAACACAGTGGTGGTGGTGGTGGTGGTGGTGGTGGTGGTGGTGGTGGTGGTGGCAAAGAGCAGAAGAGGCTGCAAAGAAATGTAAAAAAAAAACACATAAGAAAACTCATAGGGGTACAAATCACACGAGGCCCTCCAAACACTTACCTAATGGCACAAACACAGTGGTGGTGGTGGTGGTGGTGGTGGTGGTGGTGGTGGTGGTGGTGGCAAAGAGCAGAAGAGGCTGCAAAGAAATGTACAAAAAATACACATAAGAAAACGCATAGGGGTACAAATCACACGAGGCCCTCCAAACACTTACCTAATGGCACAAACACAGTGGTGGTGGTGGTGGTGGTGGTGGTGGTGGCAAAGAGCAGAAGAGGCTGCAAAGAAATGTAAAAAAAAAACACATAAGAAAACTCATAGGGGTACAAATCACACGAGGCCCTCCAAACACTTACCTAATGGCACAAACACAGTGGTGGTGGTGGTGGTGGTGGTGGCAAAGAGCAGAAGAGGCTGCAAAGAAATGTAAAAAAAAAACACATAAGAAAACTCATAGGGGTACAAATCACACGAGGCCCTCCAAACACTTACCTAATGGCACAAACACAGTGGTGGTGGTGGTGGTGGTGGTGGTGGCAAAGAGCAGAAGAGGCTGCAAAGAAATGTACAAAAAATACACATAAGAAAACTCATAGGGGTACAAATCACACGAGGCCCTCCAAACACTTACCTAATGGCACAAACACAGTGGTGGTGGTGGTGGTGGTGGTGGTGGTGGTGGTGGCAAAGAGCAGAAGAGGCTGCAAAGAAATGTAAAAAAAAAACACATAAGAAAACTCATAGGGGTACAAATCACACGAGGCCCTCCAAACACTTACCTAATGGCACAAACACAGTGGTGGTGGTGGTGGTGGTGGCGGTGGTGGTGGTGGCAAAGAGCAGAAGAGGCTGCAAAGAAATGTACAAAAAATACACATAAGAAAACTCATAGGGGTACAAATCACACGAGGCCCTCCAAACACTTACCTAATGGCACAAACACAGTGGTGGTGGTGGTGGTGGTGGTGGTGGCAAAGAGCAGAAGAGGCTGCAAAGAAATGTACAAAAAATACACATAAGAAAACTCATAGGGGTACAAATCACACGAGGCCCTCCAAACACTTACCTAATGGCACAAACACAGTGGTGGTGGTGGTGGTGGTGGTGGTGTTAAAGAGCAGAAGAGGCTGCAAAGAAATGTAAAAAAAAAACACATAAGAAAACGCATAGGGGTACAAATCACACGAGGCCCTCCAAACACTTACCTAATGTCACAAACACAGTGGTGGTGGTGGTGGTGGTGTAATCCTTTATAGGCAAAAGGAGGCTGCAAACATTAAACATACATGAGAAATCGCATGACCTACATACGTGCACATAATAAATTACAGTTATCAGGAAAGCAAAAATGGTGTCTTTGGAAGCTGGGAAGGTAAGGGGGCAGGTTTAGATGCCAAATCTAGACTGCACACCTTTAACAAACATGAGAAAACACATGTCCAAACCACATGCACATGGGGCCAACTGCCAATGATTAAAAGACACTTGAGGGGTTCCCAAGCTATTGTGGGTTGGAGGGGATTCACCATAGACAACTTAAGCACACCCAAGATAAGTACAAATTGTCTCCTTCCTTTTTTTTGGGAGAGAGAGATACAATTGTCTTACCTCCAGATAATGTAGGTTGTGGGTCACAGGGTCTTGCTAGCACATAAGAAACATCGATCTATAACATCCAGCAGCCATATTGGCCATGTGCTCCTTTTATAGCTGGCTCACAGGTGTGATAATTAGCGGCCGTTTCTATATATATCTGCGCATTCGCGAATTTGCGCGTTCAAAATGGAGGACGATATCCCAGACGCATTAGATGGTGCAATGCTGGCATTTATTGGTGCCTTGTTTGAGGAGGCCCTGGCACAGGAGGCAGCAGAAGGTGGGGAAGCTGCAGCAGCAGCAGCAGCAGCACCTCCAGCAGCAGCACCTCCAGTCCGTGTGCCCTTACCTCGCCAGCCACGCATTTTTGCTCCAAGGATCTATTTGGACAAGCTGCGGGATTCTGATGTCAGGAGGAAGTTCCGGCTCGAGCGAGGAACTATTCTACACCTCTACCAGCTCATAGCAGAGAAAATTGACCCGGACACACAGCGCGGCCATGCGGTGCCCGGCATGGCCAGATTGCTGGCCACTTTGTATATTTTAGGGCGTGGCAGCTTCCAAGCCACTTCGGGAAGTATCATGGGCATTAGCCAGCCCACAGTTTCAAGGGTGTTCATGTTGGTCATTAATGCCATAGTGGATATAGTGCCCAATTTTATCCACTGGCCACAGAATGAAAATGAGTGGAATGAAGTCAAGTTGGGTTTCTACCGGCGGGCACACATGCCGCAAATCCTAGGGGCAATCGATGGCACCCACATAGCCATTAGGCCCCCAAGGAGCCACGAAAGTGAATACCGGAACCGCAAGCAGTACCACTCTGTGAACGTCCAATTAGTGTGTGACGCCAAACAGCGCATCATGAGTGTCAACACTGGTCACCCAGGGTCGTGCCATGATTCCAGTATGTTAAGAACAAGTACTCTGTACGAGGTGTTTGAAAGTGGACAAATGCCCGAAGGGTGGCTTATTGGTAAAGTATTTTGTCTTAACAACATAAACTGTAAGATTACATAGACATAGGAATAAGCTACATCGGTGTACACCCTGATTTAAGCAAAGCCTACCTAAAATGGATGTGTTATTAGTTGTCAGGCTGTTCACACACAACCAGATCAGCAGCTTAGCAGCTCACAAAAGAAAGATTTGCAAAGTTGTCTTTGAGTCCAATGAAGGTGGTTAACCAATGTGTAAATGGTGTCCTCTAGCCACCCAAAGAAAACCTACAAATGATTCCAATGGTATTGCCATATCCCCAAAGTACTTTGCATAAGTGAGTCAATATTGGTTTCCTCACTCTAGTTGCAGATATATTCCAGAAGAAAGACCTAGGCTAATGTAATAGGAACAAAATAGGGGCCAAGTTGTAACTTGCAAGAGAAACCCACCACTTTGTGTGTCCTTTTTCCCATTTGTATTAGTGATTTAGGCAGTTAGACAGAGTTGAGATGTTTCATATGATTTTTTGCAAACAGACGAGCAGGTTGTTTAGTAAAATGCCTAATTGTCTCCCATTTTGAGGAGTCATCTAAAGTCACATGATAGGAAGAACTAATGTATATTTTTCTTATTTTTCAGGGGATGCTGGTTACCCGCAGCTGACGTGGCTGATGGCTCCAATCAGGTACCCCCAGGGCCCAGCAGAGAGGAATTACAACAGGGCCTTGCGGAGAAGCCGGAGTATCATTGAGTTGACCATAGGTCTTCTCAAGTCCCGGTTTCTCTGCTTGGCCCGGCCTGGGGGTGAACTCCTGTACTCTCCTACAAAGGCTTCCAAGATCATCCTGGCGTGCTGCGTGTTGCACAACATGTGCGTTGCCCGGGATGATTCTTGGGAGCTGACGGAGGAGAGGGAGCCAGAGGTCCGTCAGCCGGCGGCCCCCAGGCGGCGGAGCACCGCTGCCGGTATGGCCACCCGGAATACCCTGGTTGCTAGCCACTTTACATGTAAGTACTGTAACCGGTCAAGATAGGGCATGTGTATTAATTAGCTAGTTAGCAGAGGTGCCACTCACAGGGAGACAGAGGGTGATTATCATCTGCCAATGACACTTGCCATTGTAGATAAAGTGTAGTCAACATTGGTAAAATTGTGTTACTTGAGCAAAAACATGCACCTCTAACCATAAACATGTTGGTATTGTGAATAGTGTAAAGGGCTGAGAAGAGCTGGCAGGTGTTTATTTGTGTCTATGCCACCTGTGTAGTTATTGATAACATGAACGGCTGCTTGGTATCTTATGGTGTTGTAATTTTCCAGAACATCAACATCTTGGAATCATGGCACGTACCATGGGAAGCCTGTGGTGATGGGCTGTCTGGCGTCACAGGTGTGTATTCAAATGTTTACATTAATGATTTCTGGTTTGTGTAAGTTGGCATAAAATGTGTTATTTCACTCGTGATGTCGAAATTAAATGAAGTTCAGAATGAAGCAAACAGGCATTAAGATGTGATTTTCATAATGAAATGTCTTATCCTTTGTTTTATTTTTCCAGGAGTGGTACTGCTTGCGGGTGTAGGTGGTAGAAACCCACCTTGATGGACTCCACTCATTTTCTTTTGTGGTCAGTGGATATTTGGTAAGGCACATGGCCAATGACCAACATGAACACCCTGGAACTTCGAAAGTGGCTTGGAAGCTGCCCAGCAACCTTGCCATGCCTGTCCCCTATGAGCTGGTAGAGGTGCAGAATGGATTCTGAACTCTGCCGGAAGTTGTGGAAGACATCAGAATCCCGTAGCCATGGAGCAAAGATCGTGGTCTGGCGCTGTAAAGGCACACGGACTGGAGAGTGACAATATTCTTTTGCTGCATCCCTCCTTCTGCTGTCATTCTCAAATAAATAAATACATTAGAATTGAACATGTGTTTTTTTGTTTTGTGTGGGTGCCTACAGACAAAAGGGCCATCCACACTGTAAGATTTAGAGAAGACTTTATCCTTCCGATTGACATTTTCTATGTAGTGCAAGGGCCTGCCTGATTGCATCCAAATTGAAAGTGTTGAGGTTTGAGCTTCTATTATATGGTTTGGTTAAGTCTACAGGAAAAAGTCTAGACAAATTGTTAGTGTATGGCCCATTAAGCTGCCAAGGCCGGAGTTTTGCACTTTGCATGCTGCTTGTACTGGTGATGTGAGGGGTTGTAATGTAGAGTAGGGATGTGACAGTGTTGTGTTGAGGTGTGAGGCAAATGTAGTGTTGGACTATGAGGGCCTGTGTTGTTGAAATATGGAGAGAGTCCAATATCAGACACCTATGTTTATTGGTCAAGAAATTGTAAGAACCATGGTAAATATGTAAAGAATTGCATCTCGATAAAACTAGGACCACACTCATAAAATCAAAATTGTGTTGTTTCCATTGATGTGCTTGAAATTTGGGTAGGACACCCCCCTCCCCCCCCAAATTCAAGATAGTTTAAAAAAACTGTTTAAAAAAATGAGAGTGAAAAGAGATCCCAAGTGTAGTGATGTGATTTGAACCCATGACGTTGTGAACTGCAGTGAAGTTGCAAAGCACTTAGCTATTGTGCAGAATAAAGCTGTATGGTGGAAAAAATGGAGTGTGTTAAGGCTAAAAAGCACATATAGCTAAAGAACTAAACATTGTATGGAATGTGGGAAGAAGACCATGGTAAAATTGTGAGGTTTCATCTTGCCCTGAAGTAGGGTAGGGGTTTGGTCACTTGCCTTTGGTACTTTCCTTCATAAGATCGATTCGACACACAGACAAGATCAAAAAAACACTTAAAATGGTGTAAGCTTGCAAGCGCTTCTGAGTGTAACATTATTTAGCAATATATATGATGTAATCCGTTACATTTTAGCAATATAAACAAAAAAAGAAAATAAAAAAAGTAGGTGGAGATGGTAAGCCTCGAACCTACAGCAGAGGGAGATGAATTACAGACATGTGATGTGTGCACTAATCCACTAGCCCACATCGCTATGTGAAACTGCTATAAGCACGAAGACATAAGTTTGCGAATTGGCGAAGCCGCGATCGTAAGTGAATCCCGCTGACGACGGAATTCATTATTGCTGTTTTACTCGCCAATTCGCCGCATCGCCAGTTAATTGATTTGAACGCGGCGAAACTGAAACACGTCATAGAGGTTTGAAGCTGCAGTTTCTTTAAATCTGGCCCATAAGCTCTGACAGACCTGTAGAAATTCCCAGTGAGCAGTTTAACATCCTGTGATTGGTATAGTTTTGGTGTAAAAGAAAATGGACTATCTGCTTTGAGGAAGCTAGTTTCAGGTACCCTGTCCACAAAAACAACCATGAGGCTCCTCCTATAAACTAAGTAATATTAGAGAGTGAGCTGGTATTTTTTTAGGGTACTGCATCTATATTGTAAGAATATTTACAGAGAATATAACAAAAACAGAGGACTTTTAAAGAACCCAAACAGATCATCATGTTATAAAATCAATCAATGGAACCTTGAAGGGCTAGGTTACATCAAATATGTTTTCCATCCACTTGGAATGCTATCACAAAAAACAACAGCCAGAGGATTACTCCTGATCCCTAAGTGTTGCATGTGATCTAGGCTTCCATCCTTACTGAGGGTATTTCCAGGGCTGCTATCAGTCTGAACCACCAGGTGAATATAGAGGTGGGGAGGGCGAGTGAGCCCCCTATCGTGCCTTGTAAGTCCATGGTCATGGTCTTATGAGGTTCTGTCAAAGACTGGGGATATAGTCACAAATATATATGAGACAGAAGTGATGCTTGAGCATCATCTACCCTTTTTAAGTTCTGTACCAACATCACTGGGCAATTAACTAAGTCGTGCTTAAAGTGATTTACATCCAGAGATATAGGAAGGTTTTAGTAGAGTGGACTTGATGCATATATGATCAGGTGTCTCATGAATCCATGCGAGTCTGCAGCAGAATTCAAGTGTCAAGTTTTCTTTCTTCTGGTTTGCCCTTTTTCTTTAGCATCCATGCTATAGTAGAGAATACAGCAATCTCTAACTCTAAAAAGCCCCAGTTGCTCTCGTGAAAAAGTGGAATGAAATGGTTGAAAGAGATCTCCATTGCCGTATTAGCATATTTTAAATTCATGCTGTTTTATATTACGTCTTGTGACTATATGATAGAATGTACTAACAACAAGAAAGCTAATGAGGGCTTGATGGGGACAACCATAAGTATTGGGGTTTGATACATAAAAATGTAACTGTGAGCTATGGAATTTTAAGATGTTTTTGTGCAATGCAATGCAATGCCAAGCCGCGGTTTCCAAAGCAAGCAAAATCCTTTCTTGTATTAACAGAGGCATGGACTCCACAGAGAGAGAGATATCATTTTGCCCCTGTACAAATCATTAGTAAGACCTCATCTGGAATATGCAGTTCAGTTGTGGGTGCCAGTTCTCAAAAAGGATATCGGGGAACTGGAGAAAGTGCAGAAAAGGGCAACCAAACTGATGGCATGGAGGAGCTCAGCTATGAGGGAAAGATTAGAGGAACTTCATTTATTCTCTCTTGAGAAGAGGAGATTAAGGGGGGATATGATCAACATGTATAAATACATAAGGGGTCCATATAGTGAACTTGGTGTTGAGTTATTCACTTTAAGGTCAACACAGAGGACAAGGGGGCACTCCTTACGTCTAGAGAAAAACAGATTTCGTTGCCAAATACGGAAAGGTTTCTTCACTGTAAGAGCTGTGAAAATGTGGAATAGACTCCCTCCAGAGGTGGTTCTGGCTAGGTCACTAGATGGCTTTAAAAAAGAAAAAAGGCCTGGATTCTTTCCTAGGTGTACATAATATAAATGGGTACTAATATTTATAGGTAAAGTTGATCCAGGGAATATCCGATTGCCTCTTAGGGGATCAGGAAGGATTTTTTTCCCCTGCTGTAGCAAATTGGATCATGCTTTTCTGACGTTTTTCGCCTTCCTCTGGATCAACTGTGGGCAGGATTATGTATATTGGATTGTATGGTTAGGTTTTCTTTACTATTATTTTGTTTTTTATTGGTTGAGACAGATGGACTTTTTTCAACCTGACTAACTAAGTAACTATGTGGTACTAATAAAAAGTTGATTGATTTTTTAACATGGTGTTCTGTTTGGGTACCCTAAAAGTTTTCTATTTACATCTTTTCTATAAATGCTCCTCCTGTACAGCTGTGTTTAGGGTCTTATTGGGCCCACTTGTGCTGCTTTGATTCTATGGAGAAAACACATGCTGCAAAGGCAATGGGGTTGATTTACTAAAACTGAAGAGTGCAAAATCTGGTGCAGCTGTGTATGGTAGCCAATCCGCTTCTAAGTCCAGCTTGTTTGTTTAAGGTTTAACAAGCTTTCTCCAGTTTTAGTAACTTTTTCATTCCTAAGGTCCCTTTCACACATGCTGTCCGTTTGTCCGTTTTTCATCCATCCGTTGACGGATGAAAAACGGACATCAATGTATCTCTATGTGAAAACGGATGACAACGGATGATCATCAGTTAACATCCGTTTTCATCCGCTTCCGTCAATGTCTGTTTTTTTGAACGTATGAATGCCCTATTTTTCATCCGTCAAAAAAACGGATCGGACGAAAAACGGATGACAACGGATGAAAAACGGATGACAACTGATGAAAAACAGATAACTGACGAAAAACGGATGACAAGTGACGAAAAACGGATGAAAAACAGATAACAACTGACAAAAAACGGATAACAACTGACGAAAAAAGGATGAAAAACGGAGAACAACTGACGAAAAACGGATGACAACTGATGAAAAACGGATGAAAAACGGATGAAAAATGGATGGAAAACTGATACATTTTGACGTGACTGAACTGATGAACTGAACGGACCGTATGTGTGAAAGGGGCCTTAGTTTTAGTAAATCAACTCCAATATGTCCACCTTGATTGGTTATATTTTTGGAATATTCTATATAGTGAAAAATAAATAATGTCAATCAGAATAGTAGCTTACACAGGTTTAATGATCTGCTCCTCTCCCATCTTTGACAGCTCTGACAGATGAAGAGAGCAGCAGGGGAGCATCATGAAAGTATTGGTGACTGGGAGTATAGACTTTTAAGAGAACCTGTTGCTTTGCCCTCAATAGACAGTGACAGATTCTTCTTAAAGGTTTAAAAAAAAAAAAAAGCACCAGGTGTCTAATTGCAGTGTCTACTTTCATGGCCTCAAGTTTTACTAGATGATTCAAAAAGTTATCTGAATGGAAAAATTATTTTATTTGCACCAAATTTGCAATACAAACATTTTTATGAAATACGCCTTTTAAGTTATATTTACAAACACAATGTAAATATAGGAAATAATTTATGCCATAGGCTTTTTAACCTTTTACATAGAATGAAATGAATTTCTTTCTTGACATCTAGTGAACCAACAGTTCATGCATCAAGAATAGACAGCTGTTTAAAAGTTCCCAGCTGGAAAGCACACAATAAACAATGCACTTGAATATACACAGCCTTTTAGCTTCACATAATCATTCCCTTCTGTTAAGATGGCAACATGCCCAAGTTTGGTAGACACTGCCATTGGCAATAAGACTAAAGCTGCCTTAGAGTTTCATTAGCAACTTCTGTATAACTGCAGGTGAAGTATTGTGTTTCCCAATGCAATCTTAACTACAAAGCTACAATTAGCAGATCTTCAAATTGTTAATCAGAAGAGTATATATAAACATGTGCTTTACATTTCTCTGTTAAATGCAAATGTTACATTGTTCTTGAAAAGATGCTCTCTTGGAAAATGTTACATTTCATTACATTCTGATAACATAATATAGCATTTTTAACCACTTTAGCCCCATAAGATTTTGCTGCTCAATGACCAGACCACTTTTTTCAACTTGGCACTGAGCAACTTTAACTGACAATTGCGCGGTCATGCAATGCTGTACCCAAACAAAATGTACGTCCTTTTTTTCCCACAAACAGAGCTTTCTTTTGGTGGTATTTGTTGCCTCTGCACTTTTTATTTTTTGCAATATTAATAAAAAAACAGCAAAAATTTTGAAAAAAATTGACATTTTCTACTTTGGCTGTTAAAAAATGTCCACTATATTCAATTTTTGCTATATATTTAGGCCAAAATGTATTTAGCTACATGTTTTGGAAAAAAAAATTCTCAATGAGCGTATTTTTATCCACTTTAAGCCCGGAAGATTTTACCCCCTTCCTGACCAGGCCATATTTTGCGATTCGGCACTCTGTTACTTTAACGGACAATTGCGCGGTCGTGCGATGCTGTACCCAAATGAAATTTACGTCCTTTTTTTTCCCACAAATAGAAATTTCTTTTGGTGGTATTTTATCACCTGTGCAATTTTAAATTTTTGAAAAAAAAAAAAAAAACAATATTTTTCACATTCTGATATATAACATTCCCCCAAAAAAATTAAAAAAATCAAAATTTTTTTACATTTTAGGCCAATTTGTTTTCTGCTACATATTTTTGGTAAAAAAAAAATCACAATAAGCATATTTTGATTGGTTTGCGCAAAAGCTATCGCATTTACTAACCACGGGAAAGATTTATGTCATTTTTATTGTTTTTTTTTACTAGTAATGGCAGCGATCTGCAATTTTTTGTGGGACATATCAGACCCCTAACTGATATTTTTGACACTTTTGGGGGGACCAGTGACATTACTACAGTAATCAGTGCTATACATATGCACTGTTACTCTAATAATGACACTGGCAGGGAAGGGATTAACACTGTTGGTGCTCAAGGGGTTAAATTATGCCTCATGCTTACTGACGTGTGTGGGGGGGAGGGGGCTCTTTGACACAGACAGAGATCACAGGTTCAGCTATACTGATTCCTGTGATCTCTCCCTGTCTGTCACAGAGAAGATCTGTCTGCTTTGTTTACACAAGCGGGCGGATCTTCTCACACTTTCCCCAACAATTGGGGAAGAGAGGCGGCGACTGGACCCAGGGGAGCCGCAGTAGCAGCGCAGTGAGCGGTCTTAAAGTGGTTAAAATGTGTCCTTTCTCAGTACAACAAAGCTGCTAATTCCCTCCCATATTATTTCTTGCCTTGACTGTTGCTACTCCTTCCTCACTGGCACTTCAGTCTATCGTAAATGCTGTTTCCAGACCTATTAACGCTACCAACAGTTCAGTGTCTGTCACCCAATCTAGGTGAACGTTCCTTTCACCTGGAAAGTGTGGAAAGTGGAAAGTGGAAAGTGGATAGACTTCCCACTTGGTGGGCTAAGATTAATTGTATTCCTTCTTTGAAGGAATGCTAAGACTATGCTCAATGAGCATCGGTCTCTCTCTCTTTACTTATTTCTTTCTTCCTAGGTTGCAAGAACTGTTGTAACTTGTTCAACTGTCGTGCCACCTTTACCCTACATTGCTGATTGTTCACTTAACATTCTCCAGTAGAGTCAAACTTTTTTTAAGGTGCTTCCTGTTGACTCTGTTAATTGTGTAGTAATAAAGGACTAATGGGGGGGTCTTTTAAAACGGGGGCCAGCAAAGGAAGAATTGGGGTACACTACATGTGATCCAAATATGTTACACTACTGCTCTTCATAATCATATTAGACCTACAGTATCTTGCTGTGAGTAAGAGATAGTAGTACCATCACTGATTAAAGAGCTTCTACTTTCAGGTTATTACAGGAACAAAGGGGCACTCTTTACACCTGGAGCAAAAGAGATTTAACCTTCACATTTTGAAAAGCTCCTTTATAGTGAGAGCTATGAAAATGTGTAATAGACTCCTTCTAAAAATGGTTCTGGACAGCTCGGTGCATTGTATTTTCCTTTTTGTTTTTTTTTAAGGACCTGGATGCATTTCTAAATGCAAAAATATAACTGGATGCTAGCAATAATAACGCCAGTTGTCACCGATCCAGGGAATTGCCTCAAGGGGGATCAGGAAATCAATATTTTCCATCCATTGGCAGGAAATAGATCATGCTTTAATGGGGGGGGGGGTTGGGGGCGGTTGAGATAGTGTATAAGGAGGCTTTCTATTTGTGAGTGTGTTTTTATTTTATTTTATTTGCTGCACTAGATGGACTAGTGTCTTTTGGCAACCTGACTAACTATGTAACTATGTAGTGTCCTTTATAAGAAGCTGTACATCTTGATAAACTTGGTAAATAGCAAATTAAATAAAAATGCCATTTGGTAAACAATTTTCTTCGCTTTCCTTTTTCAACACCAAACTTCTACTTTGATGTCTCTTTCCAATAGTACATAGCTTGCCCCCCTATTCTATATGTCCCACATCATTGCCACTATTTGCAATGTGAAGGAGCCTTTTTTGACATATGACATAGAACACCTTGGGAATGGGGAGATTTAGTGAATAGGGTCAAGGAGCAGGTTCAGTATGTATATGCAGTAAAGCATGCTTGTTATACCCACTGTGGAACCCAAGGGGTTAATCATCTATATTGTGTAAAAAGGCTGTTTTGTTTCTGTCTTCTTTGATGCTCCCTTTCTTCAACAGTCCCCAATTCATATCCATAGACTCAGAGCCTTGGGCGTAAGCTGCACATGCTCAGTTTGGTGTGTATTGCTAGAGAGTTTTTTCTTTTTCTTGAGCGAAAGCATGTTATAAGCACAGGACCAATCAGCACTGTCCAGACAAAGGGTCATTGGAGAATGAAAACTCCTCCTACAAGCTTTAACCAGACACTGATATACGTGACTGCTATATACTGCTGATGAGAAAATGTATTTAGTAGTTTATATTTATTCAAATAATTGCATGTTCTGTGTACTGTGGGAGACAATATATTGTAAATGCAGGGTCGTGGGTTTAGTAACAATTTAAAGACTGCCGTGTTTCTTGGCTGCTCTACTAAACTGTCCATGGGTCTCACATATTTAAGGTTTTAGAAAAAGAAAAATCTGTGCTCTATGAGCTCCGTTACAAATAGCAAGCCAACACCATATAGGTAATTTCAACTACGTCCACATAAATGAAATTAATTACTATTAAAAGTGCAGTGCTATCTAAATAAACTTAATATATCTATACAAATGTAGCACCCTCCTAGGTAGGTGCTAGAATGTGAGTATAGTTTTTGGCTTTGTCTGCCTATCAGAGGAGCAGCAGGTAAATTCTATTTTGCACTCTGCTTAACAGGGAGCAGGATCTGTGAGTTAGGTCTGCTCAATGTGCCCAGTGTGTGATTCATATTATCTGAAGGAGTGTACTCACTGTGTTCAATGGACAGTGGAGGAAACCTGGCCAATGAGGACACAGGCTTTCATACAGCTCCAGGGATTGGCACAGACTGCTGTCTCGGTGCATTGTGGTGTGTAGTATATAAAGCCAGGGACACGTGCACAAGGTCTTTGATGGGAAGTAGAGTCCCAGAAGGAGGGTGGCGGCTGCCTCCTCTTCTGAAGTAGTTGGTGTGTGGTCACAGGCAGTCGGCCTGTGAGCCAGAGGAGCGGAGCTGAGCCCAGAGGTCCAGGAGAGCTGACTGGAGGAGATGAGGAACTGCGAGAATCTGAAAAGCAATATAGTGAGTGCAGAGGATCTTGCTTAAGGGTCTGCCAAGGAAGGGGACCACTCCGGAGTCTATTGGTGAGGCCAATATTTTGTAGCCTGCAGGGCATACAATACATGCATTGTTTCCCAAAAAACATACTATTTCTCCGTTTTTTTCAAAATTTATAATATTCTCCTTTTTTTTTTAATTCACCCTGCTAGTTTTACATTACCTGCACCTCCCGCATGAAAAGAAAATCCTTCATTTTAAAAATATCACGTTTCTTGTAGGGAGTCAATAACATTTTTCACAACTTTGGAACCCCTTTATAAATAAAATGTGGGGGTCCAAGGTTCTACTGGTCTCAATATTCTATCCATTTTAAAAATGTCCTAATAATTTTCTTAGTGTATGGAAGCCAGTGGTGAAACTCCACCATAATTCCTTTTTTTTTTTTTTTACTATTTTTCCCTTCACCCAGTATACTCTCGGTAAAGTGAAAATATCCTATATGGCTTTATCATTTTTATGTGCTGAGTATTCCTTTTTAACAAGCCTATGTTTCAAAACCTGTGACTGAATTATAAAGTCTGTTCTCTACTATAAGCTAAGTAACTATTCCTATAAGTTTCTTTAAAGTACATGTTTATGTCTAAATGCTGGTTGGACCTGGAAATAGAGACATCCAGAATATTAATAGCTATACTGATTAGGGTTGAGCAAACACGGACTGTATTATTCGTGTTCGTACCGAATAATTGGTTCTTTGTTACCCGAACACGGACCCGAAAACTTTACTGTATATTCGGGTAAAAATCCGTGTTTGGTCGTTTTATTTCTGGGTTTTGCATGCATTGGCGCGCTTTTCATGGCGGGCTTTCAACAGCCAATCAACAAGCGTTTAACTGGTGTGCCTTAAGCCATCCCAGCCACGCCTACAAATGTATTAGTAGCTGTGATTGGCCATCTGAAGCATGTGACCAAGTCTTTATAAGTTCCAGCCAGCGCCGTGCGGCGTCATTCTGCTGTGTACTAGTTCAGGGACAGAGCACACATACGTGCTGGCTGCTGATTAGGGACAGACAGTCAGGCAAAACTCATATGTGTCCGCATAGAATTGAGGGACAGGTCGGAGTGTGTTAGGCAGGGCGAGTTGTAGGCATTTTAGGGCGAGGCTGTTGCTGATTTTTAGGGTCAGTTTTCTACGATCGATTTTGCTGTGTGGGAGGGGTTTTCAGTGACCGATCTAGGATCTTATCAATCCTTTTAGGGAGAGGCTGCTGCTGATTTTTAGGGTCAGATTTCTACGATCGATTTTGCTGTGTGGGAGGGGTTTTCAGTGACCGATCTACGATCTTATCAATCCTTTTAGGGAGAGGCTGCTGCTGATTTTTAGGGTCAGTTTTCTAAGATCGATTTTGCTGTGTGGGAGGGGTTTTCAGTGACCGATCTACGATCTTATCAATCCATTTAGGGAGAGGCTGGAGATAGGCAGGTGTCAGTGGTCCACATCAATTTTGCTGTGTGTGGGGTGCAGTGAACACAATTTTTTTTGCCCACTGAGGAGGAGGGAGAAAAGTATTTTTCTATCAGTCACTGTGTGCAGCGTTTTTCCTTCAGCTGTGCTGTGCTGACTGATCATACACTGCTGTGTTCAGTGTTCAGTTCACATGTGCTATTATTGAGTGGTTTCAAAAATCATACACTTTTTTCTATTCCACTATTCAATATACAGCCTTGGGTTAAAAAAAATTAAATTGTGGCCTGCAGCAGAGCTGAATGATATTTGGGGTTTTTGGGGTTCATCTCATACTTCTGAAGATTTGAGGGTGCTGCCTGTTCCAAACTCCTCCTACTCCTCATCCAGCCTTTTAGGGGTACAAACAATAGTAATTGGGGCCTAGTGCGGTTTTGTAAGTGTGAGATACATACACTTTTTTTGATCATATTTTCTATTCCGCTATTCAATAAAAACCTTTGGGGAACAGTTAAATTGCGGGAGAGTCTGTGTTAGTACGTGTGAGATCCACCTTTCCAAGTTTTTGGGGTTCATCTCATACTTCTGAAGATTTGAGGGTGCTGCCTGTTCCAAACTCCTCCTACTCCTCATCCAGCCTTTTAGGGGTACAAACAATAGTAATTGGGGCCTAGTGTGGTTTTGTACGTGTGAGATACATACACTTTTTTTGATCATATTTTCTATTCCGCTATTCAATAAAAACCTTTGGGGATCAATTAAATTGCGGGATAGTCTATGTTGGTACGTGTGAGATCCACCTTTCCAAGATTTTGGGGTTCATCTCATACTTCTGAAGATTTGAGGGTGCTGCCTGTTCCAAACTCCTCCTACTCCTCATCCAGCCTTTTAGGGGTACAAACAATAGTAATTGGGGCCTAGTGTGGTTTTGTACATGTGAGATACATACACTTTTTTTTGATCATATTTTCTATTCCGCTATTCAATAAAAACCTTTGGGGATCAATTAAATTGCGGGATAGTCTGTGTTGGTACGTGTGAGATCCACCTTTCCAAGTTTTTGGGGTTCATCTCATACTGAAGATTTGAGGGTGCTGCCTGTTCCAAACTCCTCCTACTCCTCATCCAGCCTTTTAGGGGTACGAACAATAGTAATTGGGGCCTAGTGTGGTTTTGTGCGTGTGAGATACATACACTTTTTTTGATCATATTTTCTATTCCGCTATTCAATAAAAACCTTTGGGGATCAATTAAATTGCGGGATAGTCTGTGTTGGTACGTGTGAGATCCACCTTTCCAAGTTTTTGGGGTTCATCTCATACTTCTGAAGATTTGAGGGTGCTGCCTGTTCCAAACTCCTCCTACTCCTCATCCAGCCTTTTAGGGGTACAAACAATAGTAATTGGGGCCTAGTGTGGTTTTGTACGTGTGAGATACATACACTTTTTTTGATCATATTTTCTATTCCGCTATTCAATAAAAACCTTTGGGGATCAATTAAATTGCGGGATAGTCTGTGTTGGTACGTGTGAGATCCACCTTTCCATGTTTTTGGGGTTCATCTCATACTTCTGAAGATTTGAGGGTGCTGCCTGTTCCAAACTCCTCCTACTCCTCATCCAGCCTTTTAGGGGTACAAACAATAGTAATTGGGGCCTAGTGTGGTTTTGTACGTGTGAGATACATACACTTTTTTTGATCATATTTTCTATTCCGCTATTCAATAAAAACCTTTGGGTATAAACAATTAAATTGCGGGATAGTCTGTGTTGGTAGGTCTGAGATACACCTTTCCACGTTTTTGGGGTTCATCTCATGCTTCTGAATATTTGAGGGTGCTGCTTGTTCCAAACTCCTCCTACTCCTCATCCTGCCTTTAGGGGTACAAACAATAGTAATTGGGGCCTAGTCTGGTTGTGTACGTGTGAGATACATACACTTTTTTTGATCATATTTTCTATTCCGCTATTTAATCAAAACCTTTGGGTATAAACAATTAAATTGCGGGATAGTCTGTGTCGGTATGTGTGAGATACACCTTTCCAATTTTTGGGGCGCATCTCATACTGCCGAGGATTTGAGGGTGCTTCAGTCTGCCTCCTGCCTGTTCCGAACTCCTCCTACTCCTCATCCTGCCTTTAGGGTACAAAAAATTGTAATCGGGGCCTAGATTGTGTTTGTACGTGTGAGATACACCGTTTTGTAAAATTTGTCCTATTCCGCTATTCAATATACACCCTGTTTGAGTGTAAAAAATTAAATTGCGGGATAGTCTGTATCGCTACATGTGAGATACACCTTTTTAAATTTGTTTGGCGCATCTCCTTCTACCGCCGAGGATTGCCGGGCGCTTCAGTTTGCCTCCTGTTCCCAACTCCTCCTACTTCTCTTCCTCATCCTGCCTTTAGGGTACAAAAAATTGTAATCAGGGCCTAGTTTGTGTTTGTACGTGTGAGATACACCGTTTTGTAAAATTTGTCCTATTCCGCTATTCAATATACACCCTGTTTGAGTAACAAAAATTAAATTGCGGGATAGTCTGTATCGCTACATGTGAGATACACCTTTTTAAATTTGTTTGGCGCATCTCCTTCTACCGCCGAGGATTGCACGGCGCTTCAGTTTGCCTCCTGTTCCCAACTCCTCCTATTCCTCTTCCTCATCCTGCCTTTAGGGTACAAAAAATTGTAATCGGGGCCTAGTTTGTGTTTGTACGTGTGAGATACACCGTATTATAACATTTTTCCTATTCCGCTATTCAATATACACCCTTTTGGAGTGTACGAAAATTAACTTATGGCATAGTCTGTATCGGTACGTGTGAGATACACCTTTTAAATTTGTTTGGCGCATCTCCTTCCACCGCCAAGGATTGCAGGGCGCTTCAGTTTGCCTCCTGTTCCCAACTCCTCCTACTCCTCTTCCTCATCCTCCCTTTAGGGTACAAAAAATTTTAATCGGGGCCTAGTCTGTGTTTGTACGTGTGAGATACACCGTTTTTTTATCCTTTTTCCTATTCCGCTATTCAATATACACCCTTTTGGGGTAAAAAACATTAAATTGCGGCATAGTTTGCATATTTGACTGTCAGATACACCCGTGCGATACTGTTGTTGTTTTGTTCCGCTATTCAATAAACACCTTTCTAGGGCAAGATCATAAATTACAGAAATATGAGGAGACCGTCAAATAGGGGCCGTGGCCTGGGTCGTGGTGCTGCTGGTAGAGCTCCTGTTGCAAGGAGAGGACATGGTCGATCTGTGCCAGCTACACGCACAAGTGAAACACCTTCCTCAAGTGTGAGTAGGCGACAGAACCTGCAGCAGTATTTGGTAGGGCATAATGCGCCTATTGACGTGATGAGGCCTGAAGAAGTACAGGCGATAGTAGATTGGGTTCTGACAGTGCCTCCCGTTCCTTCACATTGTCTCCCACCCAGTCTACTGCAGAAAGGTCAGAGTTGGCACCTGCAGCCAATGTCCAACCGTCTTTCACCTCACCCCCTTGGAAATCAGGCAAGCAGTCTGAGCCCCAAGCCATACAGCAGTCTCTTCTTCTTTTTGAGGACTCTGTTAGCAGGGTTTCCCAGGGCCATCCACCTAGCCCTGCCCCAGAAGTTGAAGAGATTGAGTGCAGCGATGCCCAACCACTTATTTCTCAAGATGAGTACATGCAAGGACCATCGCAGCATGTCTCCGATGATGACGAAACGCAGGTGCCAACTGCTGCGGCGTTCAAAATTGTGGAGACCGACAAGGAGGGCAGGGGTGAAGACTGGGTGGAAGATGATGTGGAGGACGATGAGGTCCTCGACCCCACATGGAATGAACGTCATGCAGGTGACCTGAGTAGTTTGGAGGAAGAGGCGGTGGTCGCACAGAGCCACCAGCACAGCAGAAGAGGGAGCAGGGTGCAGAAGTGGAGCGGCCGTGCCCTAGGCACTACGCCTGCTACTGCCCAACGCAGCAAGGGAACGAGCGCACCAAAGTCAGCTCAAAGGAGTTTTCTAGCATGGAAGTTCTTTAGAAAATGTGCTGATGACAGGACACGAGTGGTTTGCACCCTGTGCAATCAGAGCCTGAAGCGAGCCATAAACCTTCTCAACCTGAGCACAACCTGCATGATCCGGCATCTAAGTGCAAAGCACGAGCTGCAGTGGAGTAGACACCTTCAAAACCAAGAAACGTCTCTGGCTCATCCTGTTTCCTCTTCTGCTGCAGTCTCGGCCGCTCCAGCCACATCTGTAGTGATACCGGCACCTGCCACCCCGCAAACAGACGATCTGTCAGCAACACCACCACCTGGGTCACCAACCATCTCCACAATGTCCCGTGGAAGCGTTCAGCTTTCCATCTCCCAAACACTTGAGAGGAAGAGGAAGTACCCCCCTACCCACCCGCGATCCCTGGCCCTGAATGCCAGCATTTCAAAATTCTTGGCCATTGAAATGCTGTCATTCCGTCTGGTGGAGTCACACAGTTTTAAAAACCTTATGTCGGTGGCTGTCCCACAGTACGTCGTGCCCAGCTGCCACTACTTTTCAAGGCAAGCCATCCCTTCCCTGCACAACCAAGTGGGGGAAAAAATCAGGTGTGCACTGCGCAACGCCATCTGTGGCAAGGTCCACCTAACTACCGATACGTGGACCAGTAAGCACGGTCAGGGGCATTATATCTCCCTATCGGCACACTGGGTAAATGCAGTGGCGGATGGGCCTGAGGCGGATAGCAATTTGGCGCATGTCCTTCCACCACCTAGGATTGCAGGGCGCTTCAGTTTGCCTCCTGTTCCTAACTCCTCCTACTCCGCTTCCTCATCCTCTACCGCCTCCTCATCCGGACAGCGTAACACCTTCAGCACCAACTTCAGCACGGCCAGGGGTAAACGACAGCAGGCAGTTTTAAAACTTGCCTGTTTGGGGGAAAAACCACATACCGCGCAGGAGTTGTGGAGGAGCATGGAACAGCAGACAAATGAGTGGTTGCTGCCAGCGAGCCTCAAGCCCGGCCTGGTGGTGTGCGATAATGGGCGAAATCTCATAGCAGCTCTGGGCCTAGCCGGTTTGACGCAAATCCCTTGCCTGTGCTGAATTTGGTGGTGCAGAGGTTCCTTAAAAACTACCCCGATATGTCAGAGCTGCTGCAGAAAGTGCGGGCCATCTGTGCGCACTTTCGGCGTTCTCACCCTGCTGCTGCTCGCCTGTCAGCGCTGCAGCGTAACTTCGGCCTTCCCGCTCACTGCTTCATATGTGACGTGCCCACAAGGTGGAACTCCACCTTGCACATGCTGGAAAGACTGTGCAAGCAGCAGCAGGCCATAGTGGAGTTTCAGCTGCAGCACGCACGCGTGAGTCGCTCTGCGGAACAGCACCACTTCACCACCAATAACTGGGCCTCCATGCGAGACCTGTGTGCCTTGTTGCGCTGTTTCGAGTACTCCACCAACATGGCCAGTGTCGATGACGCCGTTGTCAGCTTAACTATCCCACTTCTATGCCTCCTTGAAAAAACTATTCGGGCGATGATGGAAGAGGATGTGGCACAGGATGAGGAGAAGGAGGAGGAGGATGAAGAGGTAACATTTCCAAGGCTTTCAGGGCAGTCATTCACAAGGGGCTCCGAGGGTGGGTTCCTGCACACACAAATGCCAGGGACACAATTGTCCAGCAGGGGCACAGTTCTGGAGGATGAGGAGGATGAGGAGGAGGAGCTGGAGGAGGAGATGGAACCATGTTCACAGCAGGGTGGCACCCAGGCCAGCTCATGGCCATCACTGGTGCGTGGCTGGGGGGATACAGAGGACACGGACGATACACCTCCCACAGAGGACAGCCTTTCATTGCCTCTGGGCAGCCTGGCACACATGAGCGATTACATGCTGCAGTGTCTCCACAACGACCGCCGAGTTGCCCACATTCTAACTTGTGCTGATTACTGGGTGGCCACACTGCTCGAACCCCATTACAATGACAACGTACCGTCCATAATTCACTCACTGGAGCGCGATCGCAAAATGCGCGAGTACAAGCGCACGCTGGTAGACGCGATGCTGCTTGCATTCCCACCTGACAGCGGGGCCACAGTGGAAGCACAAGGCAGAGGAGGAGGAGGAGGAAGAGGTCGCCAACGCAATCAGGGCACCGCCAGCACCTCAGAGGGCAGGGTTAGCATGGCCGAAATGTGGAAAAGCTTTGTCAGCACACCACAACAAACAGCAGCACCAGCAGCTCATATGGAACGTCTTAGCAGGAGGCAGCATTTCACGAACATGGTGGAGCAGTATGTGTGCACATGCCTAGACGTACTGAATGAGGGGTCTGCCCCCTTCAACTTCTGGGTCTCCAAGTTGGGCACATGGCCTGAGCTTGCCCTTTACGCCTTGGAGGTGCTGGCGTGCCCTGCAGCCAGTGTATTATCTGAACGGGTATTTAGCACGGCTGGGGACGTTATCACAGACAAGCACAGCCGCCTGTCCAGAGACAATGTGGACAAGCTCACGTTCATTAAAATGAACCAGTCAGTTCATGAACTACTCTCTTCCTGCAGAGGAGCTCTCTCTTCACACATCCTCCTTCGCATTCACTAACTGGTACACCCGCATGGACTTTGCAAGTACTCAGGATATAACAGGGTCTACATCTCTTCCTTAAGCCCCTGCCCTATGGAACCCCTGATGCATTCCAATATCCTCTTATATATTACCAATTATTTCATCGCTACCAGTCTCATGTTTGGCAGTCTATTCGTGCCTACCCAGCATCTTATTTCCCTCATTTACCCAGATACCACGTACCTTACTCGTTCAGTGTTACTTAATTTGTTTTGATCCGATTTATGCTTACCCCATCGCGCCGGGGGGCATTAGGTCCCTAGGCCAACTGTACCGTGTGTATTAACCATGCTGTTTTATATCTTTTTATACCCTTTGTAAAAAGAGTTCAATCTCATGTTTATGTTTATCTGTATTTTTCTGCAAATCTCAATAAATATAGTAAAAAAAAAAAAAATGAACCAGGCATGGATCCCACGGGACTTTTCTGTACCTTGTGCAGAATAGCGATGGATACCGACCTTACCCAGCCATTGGTCTATTTTTGCTCTTTCTCACTCTTTTGGGGTGTACCCTCATTTAAAATTTCTGAAAAGAAGCAGTGTTGGCTACCTCGTCCTCCTCAGGGCCAGATTAACGTAGGGGCTATTGGAGCTGCAGCTCCAGGCCCCTACCTTTATATAGGCCCGGGTTGGCCATATTCACTTTTACCGCTCTTCTGTCACTTGTAAACACAGAAGTCTGGCTTCTATGCTCGCTTCCCCAGGCAGCTCCCTCAGAACCTCCCCACACAGCACGAAGGCCGGACAAGGAGGAACAGTTGCTGATGCATGGATGTGTTTATGGGCTTCAGAGACAGCATCCCATGTTGAATTAGGCATGCATGGCTGCACCCTTCCTCCTCTGGGTGCATGCCAAGGCACGGCCCTTAAGGCCCTTCAAAATCCTCAGCACCAAGCCCATGATGCTCTTAATCCGTCCCTGATCCTCCTACACCGCCGCTTCCCCCTACACCGCCCATAGGTGTGCGCAGCCTATTGCATTAGGGTGTGCACCCCAAAGTTTAAATACACATGCAAGTGTTTGCCTACATGTACATGGCCCCGATACATTACTCTGCCTGCTGGCAAAGTGAAATAGAGCAGAGCAGGTCCGATGGAGATCTTTCCCATCTCCTCACTGGCAAACAGAGCGATAATGCTATGTGCCCTAGGTGATTAGGGTGTGCCCAGGCACATCCGGCACACCCTGTGCGCACGCCTATGAGACCGCCACATCCACCACCACCTTAACCTCCCTCCTACTCCATATGGGCCTCGTCCTTCAGAGATGAAGAACATTGTTTTATTTTTCTGGTCTTTTTTTTTGTTGTTTTAAGTTATTTCCCTATCCACATTTGTTTGCAGAGCACTTGCCATGCTCTTAACTACGTTTTGCTGCCATTTGCAGCACTCTAGCCCTTTCCATTGGTGTTTTAGAGCCATTTTAGTGCCTGAAAGTTCGGGTCCTCATTGACTTCGATGGGGTTCGGTGTCCGGGAAAAGTTCGGCAAAAGTCCGGGACACGGACCCGGACTTTTTTTTAAAATTCGGCCGAACCCGCCGAACACGGACATCCAGGTGTCCGCTCAACTCTAATACTGATGTGTCACAATAATGTTATTTTTATTATTGTTTAGATGGCTCATAAATTCATGCAACCCTCCCCTGTGTCTTCCAAGATGAATCCTTCAATATCTCCACCAGCTTGTTTAATGACTACAACCAGTGAAAACTCAAAATGGGTATAGTGCTCACTGCAATACTTTATTATTAGTCATAAAAAATGTAGTGTACTTACATATAATTCAGTAAAAAAAAAAAAAAAAAAAACAGCTTGTCATTCCTTCCTATATGTCCACAAATAATTCCTCTCAAGGCTTGAGCACCAGAGGAACAGTGCTCTTTCATCTAGCCATTCAGATTGGCATCCTTCTGTAATATGTGGTGACTCCACATTTCTGTCTGGCTGTGGGCACTCAGGATGACATCCAAAATAGTATTTCTATATTAGGTAAACATGTACAATGCTGTAAAACAGCCTACGCATTTCAGACATTAGTCCTTAGTCATGGCTGATAAAAACAAAATAGGTAACACCTTAATAGTATATAAAAAGGTCACAAGATTAATTATCACAGGTGAATTGTAGATATATACATTTACCTATAAACTGTATGAAGATCTGAATAAAAAATTAAAAGATGCAGTGGACAATTTGGATAAGGAAATCATGGACAATAAACGATCCAAGTACTTGCGTGATGTCATAGACTATCAGAGTGATTAGGTCTATAAATGGGGTAGATGGAATTAGAATGTTACTTCCACTCCTCATTCAATTTTTAAAAAGGGGAGAAAATATAAACACCAAAAGTATCTAATGTACAGTCTGTGGTATCAGACCAGGAATCATGTAGACCCCTTTCAGACTCAGCCAATATGTCTTTTTTCCCATGAGGATAATAGTAGACAACCTCCCCTGGGTTATTTCAAGTTAGCCAAACAAAAAAAAAAAGGCAAAAAGAAAATAGAAACAATGACGGGGAAGCAGTAGAGGAAAGAAAAAGAAAGAGATACCCTGTACCGCAAATAGTGCAGAAGAAATAAGTAATGATTCTTGAGTTTCAGTGCAGAAGAAATAAGTACCGTATTTGCCGGCGTATAAGACGACTGGGCGTATAAGACGACCCCCAACTTTTCCAGGTAAAATATAGATTTTGGGATATACTACCCCTCTTCCAACGCACACCAAATACAAATTAAAAAAGCATCACATTTGATTTCAATATGGTCAATATTTCAATATTTGATTTCAAACTATGACCCAATAGTTAGAGGATAATATATTTGGCAAGTTTTAACTCAGGAAACAAAATAAAAAATGGCCCCTGATCTCGGTGACAGTGTTTTTTAATTTTTGAATGCATGTTTGAATTCAGCATCCTGTCTGTAATGCAAAGATATTTTTGCTTTCTGTACACAACCAGCCCTTCCACATTTATATAGTGTGATCCAGCACCTAGATGCTATCTATGATTAAAAATACCATATGCCCGGGGTATGCAAAAAAGAGATAGAGAGAGAGAGAGAGCAGCCATGTGACCAGAAAAACATGCCTCTTTCACCTGTCTGGCCCGCCATTGTATCCTGTTACCGTACCTTCTTCTCTGCCTCTGAGATCTCGCACATGCGCGCCTGCACCGATTTACTGCAGTCCTCGGGAGCGAGACACAGAGAAGGAGGTACGGTAATAGGATACAAGGGCGGGCCAGACGGGTGAAAGAGGCATACCATAGTCTCTGAGACAGGGAGGGCTTGGAAGCAGGGAGAGCCAATCCAAGCAGGCATACCGTGGCCCTTTTTGAGTCCCCCCCCCCCCTACCGCATAGTTCAGTCGGCTCCGAAGTTTCAGCATCCACCCTATAAGACGATACCCGGCGTATAAGACGACCCCCGACTTTTGAGAAGATTTTCCTGGGTTAAAAAGTCGTCTTATACGGTAATGATTCCCGAGTTTCAGTGCAGAAGAAATAAGTAATGATTCTCCAGTTTCTAGTTTGGGTAATATTTCAAGCTTCCTTTTGACAGATCAGACCTGTCTTTATCGTCCCAGGGTCTATCCTTTTCCAACCAATTTTCATTTTAATTTGTTTTCCATACTATTGGAAATCAACAGATTTGTTAGAAATGTTTTTCTACAAAAGCATTTTGCAGATAAAGATGTTTTGGATGATAGTGATGGGGGGGGGGGGGGTATAGATGTCCCTTTTCAGAGTGATTATAACTATTTGTTTAGGGAAATGCATGCAAAGCTTGTTTTGGAGCAGCTCCAATCAGAGTCTTCACACAAGTTGTGTTTGATACTCCCAGCAGTGTTCTAACAAGAGGGGATAAATATGTATCCCCTATTCACACCAGATGCACTGCTGTGGAGGTTTTCCAAAACAGTATTGAATTCCTGTTGACACATCATGTTTTCCTTTTTGATGATTATTTGTATATACAGTTGTGCAAATTTATTCATGGGATGGTGGGAGGAGTTTTTTATCCTCTCCCATAATAACCCATTTTTTGACAATTTTTTTTTACTTTTCTTGGTATGGTCGCTTTATTAATGATCTGATGATCATTTGGGGCACGCAGGGAACCACTTTCGATCTTAATATTTTTTGTTGGATTATGTCAACAGGAATTCATTAAATCCTAAATTTACAGGTTCATCAGACACTTTTTCTATTAATTATCTTGATATCATGTTACAAGGGGACTCTAAAGTCCTAACAAATACTTTTAGGAAAGCCTGTGTGAAATCCCAATGCCACCCTTATAGCCAGTAGTTGCCACTCTACACATACGATAAATGCTATCCCTGTTGGGGAGTTTTTTCATGCAAAGAGAAACTGCTCTACTGACCTTTTTTTTCCCAGGGAGTGTGAGGTTATCAGAGATAGACTCTACAATCGGGGTTACCCTCAATGGAGTAGATAGATAGAGGATTTAATTTTGCTTGTTATAGACAACAGGATGATCTACTCTCTAGTACTCATTCTGTTAAATCTGGATCCAGGGCAAAATCCAAAAAAGATGGGAGGCTAATTTTTGTCACAATCTACTCTGTAGAGTATAACAAAATAGTGAGTTTAGTGAAAAAAAATACCAATTTTGTACCCTGATAAGGCACTATAAAAAATCTTATCCAAAGGTATTGCCTTTTGTAGCTGTAGAGCCCACACTTTGTGTTCAGTTTTGGTACCTAGCCATATTCACTCCCATATTACCAACAAAACCTGGCTCTCTTATCCAGGGTTATTTTGCTGTAGGGTTAGTATATGCATGTAGGGTTCATAGACCCAATAAGATTATTACATATTTTGCCACAGGAGAAACGTAAAATTGCACAGTATATTAATTGTGGTTCAAATCATGTGGTATATCTAGTCCAATGTGACGAATGAAAAATACAATACAATGGCTATGGCTATACCTCATGATCCTTATGCACACGCATCTCGGAACTTTACTGTGACAGTTTGAATCCCAATGCCAGAAATATCTCCAATGCGTCAAAACACTTCAGAGATGTACACAGGGGGGGATATGTTCTCTTTTTCATTTTGTGGTATTGAGAGGATTTTACCTGCAGCCAGAGGGGGGAACAGACATCACAGACTTTTAGAACATGAAGTTTACTGGATACACAGGATGCAGACCATGACCCTACAGGGACTGAATCAAAGATGGGATGTATATCTTTTTCCTAAATAATCTTTATTTATTTAGTGTCCATACAGTATCATCTTTATGAAGCACCCACCAAAGTAATTATGTTCTGTTTTGAAACAAAATACACTATGTATGATATTGTGGGTTGATTTTATATGCCTGGCTTTCCATATGTCTACTTTTTCTTTGATGGATGT